>NC_141696.1:184190219-184790219 GCF_964263255.1 Lissotriton vulgaris | reverse complement strand
CACATGGCCCCATGACCTTCCACTGACCCTGATATACTCAGCTACACTCACCTTGGACCGCGGCATGGACTGCCATATCCTGTTTGATGACCAATGACACGGCAACCAGACTGCGGACTGTACCCTTCCTCTTCCACAGTACTTATCATCCTCGGATGGACTCCGGCTGGCCCATATTGTGTAGTGTGCTTGGCATGGCCCTGTACCGCTCCAGCTGCAAAAATCCACTGGATGTGCAATAAACATCCAGTAATGCACTGCTGTATCATGACTTTCATCATTCATGTAGGAATGTGTGATGAATATAGGGACAGTGATTTCCCTTACTTCAATGATGCTCATCTGGTGGGATGCCAGTCAAAGTGTGCTACATTGCCTATTGTGTTCCGGGTGCCATGGACACTACAAAAGGGACAAGCGCATTAGTCACTTCCTTTTCCGCACATAGACTGAACCACGCCCAGAGCCTCCGAGTCATTGTTGCAAGCTCTGCGCTGGTCCGGGGTACACCAGGTCAGACCACTCTGCTTACACTTTGAGGGGGGGCACACATAGCTACCTGTCGCAGGCCTACTCGCTAGTGGTGTGCAGGTCACTGGACTAGTTGTCAGCATGTCACGGCCACTCCCTGAGGGCAGGTTTGCGCACACACCACACCCATCCGGCACAGGCCTCACCGGCCATGTGACCCCGCAAATATAAGGGGCCGACAACGTCACATTCCCCTCTGCTGGTGGTGACTGAGTGACGGACGCTCCACGGTTCTCAATCATAAAGGGCCCATGAGTTGTTGGGCACAGGGTTAGTGGCACCCAAAGCCTTGCAGTCATCACGGGTCTACCACCACGTGGTGCTGACTGGCATTGCACATGGCACTGGAATAGCTGAGCGGGTGTGCAGCCTGTGCTGACGTGTGCACTGATGTGGTCTCCACCACTGATGACTCAGGACTAGGTGTCATTAGTGGGACCTGCTGGGCCACGGGCGGGCCCTCATGATGTGGACCATGCCATGGTGGCAGGACCGGGGCCTGGATCTTGCATGGGCATGTGGTGTGCCTACTGGTGGACACACCAGTGGTAGCAGGTGAACAGTAGGGCCTGTGCGCACAGGGGCGGCAGTGTCTCTCTCACTCTCCCTTGCTTTCCTTCTCTCTCTCTCTCTCTCTCACTCTCTCTCCCTTCCCCCTCTCTCTCTCTCTCTCTCTCTGGCTTACTTTCCTTCTCTGTTTGTCTGTGTCTCGCTCCTTTGATGTGCGCATGACACATGTCCTGATTTTGTGCTTTATTTTCCAGACTGTGACGTCGAGATTTTCTCTGATGGACCCGATAGGAGTTTTTGTGTTGTATTTCAATAAAGTTTTTGGTTGTTACTTCATTCAGTGCTGTGTGACGGTTTCTCGTTCTTCTGGCCACACGTGTGTATTTTTTTGGCAATGTGCGTCATCATGCGTTTTTTGTGGCTCTTGTGTCATGCACAGTATGTGTATGTCTGGGGCTGGCAGCTTAGGGGGGGCTGGTGATGGTGGCGGGGGATGTTGTGGCCCTCATGGGTATTGGAGCTGCATGATCATTGTCTCCATGGCATCTGTCGGTCTTCAGGTGGGGCTCTTGGCTGGGCTCCTTTTCATGCTGTGGGTAGTCGTCCTGCTTAGCACCAGCAAAAGGCAGGTGTTAAATTCCTGGTGCTACTGCGGCTTATCGCCTGTTTTTGTTGTGCTTCGCAGATCTGGCAGTTCGTTGTGAAAGTGGTGTTGTGGTTTTTTCGTGTGTTTTTGCACGGGAACGCCTACTCTGTATCTCATTAGGGTTAGTTGGTGGTGTCCACTGTGGGGATACATTTTTGGGCAGTTATTTCGGGAATACTGGCGATGTCTGCAGTTTGCACCATCTTGTGAATGGGGTGTTAAATCTATCTCCACTTTTGATGCATTAAGGTGGAGATAAATCGGAGATAAGTCCTTGTGAATATATCCCTCAGGCTTTGCTTTAACACCTGTTTTGACACTTTTGGGCTGTAGTAAATTTAGAAGCATATTTTGTGAATTGCTTTGGTTTCACTCTTTAGTGGGCGTGTGCTTGTGTTACTATGTCCTCCTCAAACCCATCCTTAATTTTGCCTTAACCCTACCTTTTCGGTTGTAATAGTTCCCCATAGCCCCACCCTTCCCTATGTTCTCACCCATATTTACAAAAAAAACTTTACCCATGTGTGCAAAAGATTTCTTTCAGAAAGGCAACATGCAGAGATATCCACCCATAAGTAGTGAATAAGATTTTGTGGAAAATAAATAGTGCTACTGTAGTGCTCCTAAATGCAGTTTGTGAATCAGACCCTTAGTGAGTACCATTGCATAGGTTAAGTGTAAAAAAAACTGCTTGCACAGGATGTAGAAATAATACCACTGAGCAGTTTTGTTACTGGAATCACACCTTGTGAATGCCTTTTTGTTTTTGCATTCTTGACAAGTGGAGCCATGTTGTGTGCTATATCTGAAAGCATTCCTAGCTTTGAAACTATAGAAGGGATTAATTTGAGCCAGTGTTTTTCAGTGCTTGGGACCAACACATAATTGTCAACACCAGCGCCTGTGACAGTCGGCCACAAGGTGAATATGACCTGCCACCCAATACTTTCATTATTTCTTTCGGTTACCGAAATAGTAAGAATTGCCACAATTACAGGAGGGTGATGTTTTTTAGTTGTGTTGCTAATATAATTTGCAGTGCTGGCAAGGGCAATGTGTGGCGCAAGCTGCAGTGACTCCTGATAGGAGCCACATTTCTTTTTAAAACCATAGTGCAGTCATAGCCATTGCGATAGGCTCGAGCAGGGAATTGAAATTTTCCTGGTTAAGGATTGGTATGGGTATGGGACGGCCAGCACATAGCAGACTGGAGGCTCGGCCAGGCAGACCAGAGGTCAGAGTTATCAAAGAAGTGAACCTGTACTTGCCAGCAGGTCTATTTCCTGAAGGCCAGTTTCAGGTCTCAGGCACCAAGTGGGCGGACCTGAGTCTGCCCACCATCCCAGCGGTGTTGGGACCGGTCGCCAGACATGCTGCAGTCCCGAACCACGAATTAGGATGCGACCGCCACCATGGCGGTCTCATTCTGCAATTTAATATTGCGCCGAGTGCTGCTGACAGCAGCACCCGCCGCGATGTTAAAATTGCATGCCAGCATTTCACCTCACCAAATGGCAGGCACCACACGGTGCCTGCCACTTGTTTCCCTAGATACAAGGGGGGCCCGCAACGGGCCCCTGCACCCAATCCCCGCCAGCCCTTCCGTGGCGGTGTTGCCGCCATGGAAAGGCCTTTCAAACTCAACATCCTAATATGGCGGAAGGTGACTGCAAGGCACCGCCACCTTAGTAATGCCCCCGCTCCGCCCAGCAGGCAATCATGATGATTGCCACCGGCAGAAAAAGCAGCTGATGGCCTTTCCATCCGCCATCATAATGTGGCGGGGGTAAATCTCATGATGATGGCAGAACAATCGCCACCGCCCGGCCAGCGGTGGAGATCGTTCCGCCATTATAATGAGCGCCTTAGTTTCTCTCTTTAGAAAAACAGCTGTCCTTTCCCTCTTTATATTTTCTTGCCAAAATATGCAAGGAAGAAGCAGAGCGTGATTAATGCTGGGCACAATATCAATTGCAAAAGGTTCACATTTTAATTTGCTTTTCGACAGCTTTTTCATTTTACATTTTATCACACCTTGTTTTTTGAGTTGAACACCGGGAAAGGTTATTGAATAATTACTGATGAACGTTTGATGATGAAATAATCACTAATCTAACTTAGGCACCAGACTCACTGGAGCAGAAGCTTGCATTATGGCAAACCCATGTATTTTCGAAAGATACACTTCTAAAAATAAATAGGCCATAAAGAATGCTTGTTCAACTGCAATCCTGACATGCTCAAGTAGGACCTTATGAAAGCAGCTTTGAAAATTAGCGATTGTGTCCATGGTAACATGAGAAAAACTTCAAGCACAGTGAATCAAAGGCAAACACTCGTGAACACTAGTCCTAAAGCAAATGTTTGCCATTGGTGTAATGAAATATACATTTCTTAATTAAAATAGTTGATGGTAGAAGCAGCAGTGGCTCCTCCGCTAAGGCGGGGAAGTGTCGCCCCACAGGAAAATAAAATAATAATTACACTGTGTTATTATAATGTTATTTTTCAGTACTGGCTCTGTAGGTGCAGGGTTGGGCAAGGCTGGTCTGCACACACAGAGCAGTGGGAGGAGTGGTGGGAACTTTCTAAGTGTGCATGATGGTTTGGCAGGTTGTCTTGGGCCGGACAAAGAGACATGCGCACTTAGCATGTTCTTCACCTGGCTGTATGGCACAGCCTGGGTGGAGAACATGCACAGGCTCCCACTACCTGTCTGAGAACCGAACCAGGCCACGCAGACCAATCCCGATGCTGCTGTAAAGCTGATGACAGCGCCGTTGTGATTGGTGGCAACTGACAGATATGTGAAATTTTCTCTTTTTCTTTCTTTTTCTTTTTGTTTGGGGGTTCTTGGTCCGAGAAAGGAGCAAGGACTGCTGTCAAGCAACGCCCAAACAAATAGGAAAATCAGTTGCAGAATGAAGGTGGACTAAAAACAGCAGTTTGACAAAAGAACAATTGGAAAAGTCCATAAGAGTGTTCAGTTACAGGAGACACAAGAACACAGCAAGTCAGTGTCCTGAGGAGAACCCCAAAATAATAAGAAGTTCAAAACACGTCGACACAAAACCTTTGGAGTGCCTTATAAGATTACCATCTGTTTAGTGGGCAATTATGATGAACTGAAATCCCACTACAACCAAATCATTTTGAAACCCTCAAGAGACATTATTAGCAAGAGGTTCATAGTACAGAGAGTAAAAGTGATTGCAACCTTTGTTTTTTTGTCAAGTTTAGTTGACTAGTTTTAAGAGCACTAATAAGGTTTATGTTGAAATTGTTGATTGGAAATGCAAGCAAAAACGGAATTCCTATTAATTTCCCCCCAAAAAACATCTCAGATGTGAAGAAGTGGACCAAACTAATCACAGCACTAAATTGCACCCCTGTCCTAGTAGACTTGACCAAATCACCAGGAATCGAGCTCGATAAGAACCTAGACATTAAAGCCCACATCAAATCAATGGCGAAAAGTTCCCATTTTCACCTGAACTACCTTAGAAAATTTACTTTACTACAGCATACCTCAAATTGGCAGTTCAGTCCTTAGTCATATCAAGGATTGAATTTGGCTGTACAACATTAGCAGGACTACCTAAGATCTCCACAGCACCAATGTCTCAATGCGGCCGCAAGACTCATTACAGGTTCAAGAAAATACAACCACATTTCCCCACGCTTGAAGGCGTTAAACTGGCTACCATATGAACCCAGAATTCAGCTTAAACTAGCATGTTTTACCCACAAAGTGCTCCACTACAAAACACCAATGTACTTAGCACAGAAAATTGTGTTATCAGGTGGAGGCAGACCATCCTGGAGTGCCAGAGACCTGATGCTTAAACCCCCATCTTTCAGAAGAAGAAAATGTATGACAGAGCATTCTCCGGACCTACACCCAGAATCTGTAACTCACTCCCTCCAAACATTAGAAGAATTCCAAACACGTCAACCTTCAAGAGGGAAGCAAATATCTTCCTTATGAGCAAATTCCTACCCTAAAGAACATCTGATCAACATCTGCATCTTGATTGCGAGATGCTGCCTAGTCCTCCTAGGTATGGATGCATCCTATCCATGAGAGGTCACAGAGACACCATAACATTCCTCACCATCGATCAAAGAGGTGGTACCAATTAGATCTGATATAGGAGTGTGCCATCACACAGGACAATAACGTATGTAAGGGTAAACTCTCCAGATGACTATAAATGCACTCAGACTGTACATTACTACAATTATGCGCCCTACTCCTATTATTGTCGTAACCAGATACAATAGGTACGCATCAGAATTTATGTTTTAATACTACTGATATTTCTGTTGTACTATAAATGATTTTCGACGTGTAACCGTAAAGTGCTCTGATACCCTTGGGTCATGTTTGCGCTATATAAAACTCGGAATAAATAAATAAAATAAATAAGCACCATTATATTTATGTTTTCTTTTTTTATGTAACATTCACAGTTTATTATACTTTTCATAATCATGGTTTAGCACTGAATAGCCTTGCACAGTTCTGTGGGGCATATTTGTGTGTATGATGAATGTTCAAAAGTGGTCCTTTTATTATATGTCTAATGTTTATAACATGTGTCGAAATAGCAATGAAAGAAATGTGTATAAAAACTCCGGCCAATATAAGTAACTCACTTGACCGTGATTTAAAAAAAATTATGGTTGAATAAATACAGCTGGATCCTGGTTATGTATAAACTCTGACAAAGTTGGTATTTTCTTGCATTTGCCATTTGGTGCCTGCAGACTACCTCTGCGCCCCATGAGTGGGTGTATGTGACAGTTGGGCTTTGTGTATTCCTCCTAGACAACCGCACACATTGGGGAGATTAGGCATGACTAGATGAGCCTTCACTGGAAGGATGGGTGGGAGGAGCTGGGCCACGCTCCATACCAGTCAACCTGAACTTGTGACTTTGTTCTTGTCCAGCACAACGAGGTTTTCACAGTTGTCTCTTTGTGCTTTTTGGTGCTATTTTCACTAAAATCTTTACACTTGAATATCACTGGTTCTCCTGATTGGATTTTTGTTGTTTTGGTCTTGTTTTCTTTATTTAAAAAAGTTATATTATCCTAACTAGTGTGGTGTTGTCACTTTATTACTGTTTTTGAAGTGTTTCACAAATACTTAAAACATTGCCTCTGAGTTAAGCGTGACTGCTCTGTGCCAACCCCACAATAGGGCTGAGCACAAGTTAATTTAGGATTGTCTTGTGCCTCACCCTGCCAAGGATTGTGGTTGCTGCTTGACCAGGGCTTACATCCCAGGCAACCAACAACCCACTTTCTTACAATATGCCTGCATAGAGTCATGTAATGATGACAAGGCCACTTCAGTAGGAAATTATTTAACAAATAGCAGAAAGCATATCAGCAATGAAGAGAAATCTGAATCACCACCCTCATACCAGAAGAAGACATTATGCATGTAGAAACTCTCCAATTAGGGATGGGAACGAAAATATCAGGTTGTCGACCTTTTTAGGAATTGTTGTCCTCTTTAAGGCCCACATTCCTTTCATAGTATTTAATATTCACATTGAATAACTTATTGCCTTATAGAAAGAGGTGATAATAAAATAAAGAAAAGCAGAAAGTTTAATTTTGAAGCCATTAAAACAAGTGATTTTGAATTCCAGTGTTCCAAAACCTACAAAATGGAAGAAAAACATAAATTTCTTCCACACCGAAATCTGGAAAATTTTGAAAAAGTATAAAATCAGGAAACACACTGTTGTATACCTGCAACCAGAAAAGTGAAAAATAAAATTTGCTCAAAAGCTAAAATTTTAAACATTTTTACCTGTGGATTATCCGAGCTATGATGGTTTCCTCTCACCATGCAATACACTTAAACATGATAAAATTAGACTACTATCTGATTGGCACCCTTAATTTACTAGTGGTAATGGTACTACATGTACCCAGGATCGGTAAATCAAATGCTACTAGCAGAGGGCGGCACTCATTGTGCCACCCACTCAAGTATACTTTTAAAACTAAAGTGTCTCAAGCCTGCCACTTCAGCCTGTTGTGCAGTTTTGAACTGTCATTTCGACCTGGCAAAATACACTTTTTGCCTAGCCTAAACCTTCTTTTTTAATACTTCATCCTTAAGGTAGGCCTTAAAGGCTTATACTGCAGGCTGCATGGTATTTAAAACGTAGGTCATGTATATTTAGGTGTTACATGTCTTGGCAGTGAAAAGCTCCTACAGATGTTTTTCAAAGCTGTAAGGACTATCTCTCCCATATCCCAACACTAGGCTGCCTCATTACATTTAATAAAGTGCTAATTTCAGTTTGGGAGCAGGTAGAGAAATACTATTTACAATCAGATGAATTGTATTTTAAAGTCCTCATTAATGACAAAGTCAGATTTAAAATTATAATTTTGAAAAATTTACTTTTTGAAAAATTGCATTTTTCTGTCCAAAGTCTGTAGATTCTCCAGGAGATTTCAGCCACCTAGGCCTGTTAGTGACACCTCCCCCTTTCAAGAAAGTGCAGTGGACCCAGATAGTGAACAATGGGACCAAGGTGTAGCTGGGAGAGGGTGTTCCTGAGAGGATGGCTGAGAGTAGCTGTACCCTGCCCTTATTAGATTTCAAAGGACTTTGAACACAGCACACACAAAACAACCTGACACCAGGCCTGCCCTTGCCTTTGCCCTCTAGAGATTGGAGCCAGGGAAAGGGAAAGAACTGATCAGAATCAGTTTGGGGGTAGACCAAGAAGTTCCCTTACACAAAGGTTGGCACCAGGTATAAAAAGAAGACCTTCAGAGCCACTTATCAGGACACTCCTGGACCAGTGGAAGATTGAGAAGAAGGGCTGTCCTCCTTCCAGAAGGACTGCAATGCTACGGGAAGAACTGCCTTGCTGTCTGAAGAAGCAAGATTGGACTTGCTTGCCTTGATGAAGGCTACTCTGAGGGACTCCAATGGCCAGCTGGTTGACCTCCTGTGTGAACTACAGGGTCATA
Organism: Lissotriton vulgaris; assembly: GCF_964263255.1. Classification (NCBI taxonomy): domain Eukaryota; kingdom Metazoa; phylum Chordata; class Amphibia; order Caudata; family Salamandridae; genus Lissotriton; species Lissotriton vulgaris. The sequence continues at coordinate 184,781,524 of NC_141696.1, read as the reverse complement.
ACTAGCTTCAAGAGGTCTCTCTGCAACTGCCCAGCTGAACAGCACTAACTGGCCTGGAACTGCCTGATCCATGCTGCTGGCCTCTGCTGAAGTGAGTCCTGTGCACCAAGAGGAAACCCCTAGGTCCTGACCCCTTGGCTGCCATAAGGGAGTTATCCTCTACTAGAAAAAGGTAAACACCCTGAAGTTTGGACTCTTTGTGACTGTGTATGGGCCTGTTTGCGGCACACCTCTGCTGCCCTCAACGACAATATATGCGAAGCTCCAGTGTAACCTGCTCTTCAAGTCAACAGCAATGGTCCGCAATGACAGGCAAAGCAAGACCTGCACTCCATGCTAACAGTAACTATCCGGGACAATCCCCGAATACAAAGCTCTGGCGACGACCAGATCTTAGCACTACAGCTGCAACCAGCCTGCAGTACCCAGCCTTGTCTTCACGCTGAAAGGCTATTCCTCCTCCCAGCCTCATCAACGCAAATGGAAGTCTTCGCACCAGACTTGAGAAGGTAACTCTACATCAGGATTGACCTGGCCCCTGTACCTAACCCTGCTCCAAAGCGGTCGGCATGAATTTGTGACTTTGCCCAGTCTTGCACAACCAGATAGCCATGAGTGGTGCTTTCTGCTTCTTAGAACTATTTTGACAAAAACCTTTGAAATCCAATATCTCCTGGTCTCCGAATTTGATTTTTGCCCTTCTGATATAATTTTATTTATTAAAAATGTACACAATTTTTTAATTGGTTTGTGAATATTCGGATTTATTTTATTACTGTTTTGACGCTGCATAAATGCAACACATTGTCTCAAGGTTCATCCTGACTGCTTTATGCCAAGCTACTAGAGAGTTAAGCACAGGTTAATATAGTGACTTTTACAGTTTATCTTGACAAAGATTGTGTTTGTTGATTGAGTATGGTTTCAGCCCCCCTTAACCATTAACCCAATTTGTTACAGTCATTGTTAGAGACTGGGGGGCATATTTACAAGCCCTGAGAATCACCAGATTGTCACTTATTTTGTAATGTTCTGGTGCTGCACAGGGCTTAGCCGTATCTAGAAACCCATGTAAAGCCACCCTGCATGGCTTTTCATGGCCTTGTAAATATGTAGTAAGGCTAGGCAGCTCAAGTTGCTGCCTTGTCTTACTCTGTGTCAAAGAGGCATTCGATGGGTATTGCTGTTTGTGTTCCCACTCAATGACACTGCCCCAGATTTATAACATCTTGTAAACCCAGGGCAGCACCAAAACCTTGCGCCACCCTAGAGCAGGATTTAACATCCAGAAATGTTTACATTTCTCCTCGTTTTTTTCTGTTGCCTATGTGCTCCATTTTGCAGCACACATAGAACACGGAAAACGTCTCTCTTTTTGTGCAGGTGGTGCTCCTTCCTGCACAATAACAATTGTGCTAACAACACAGACACTCTTGCATCATGGTGCAGAAGAAGGAGGAGGACAACTGGCTCACAGGGGTAGGATCCCCTGTCAGGGCATGGAGAAGTGTGCTCTCCTATAACCTGTCCCTTGAGGAGTTGGAGGACAGCTGGCATTGATGAAATCGGCTTCAGAGGAAAAGAATGCAAAAATAACAGTTGATGGACAGAATGCAGAACAATGTCATACATTTACCCCAGTACAGAGATCTGGGCGTAAATCCATCGTATTTTTCTCCACACCACCCCAGTTCAGACATGGCCATATGCAAATCAGCCTTGACCCTGTGCCTCATGGGAACAGTCCAGCCCGAACTGCCAAGCCATGTCTTTCCTGAACCATAATCAAGCATCCTAGGACCGGTTTCTGGCTATCAGCCGTCTTCAGCCAGGATAGCTTGACTCCAGTGGTGTGCAGAGCATGGGACTCACGTCTGAGCATACCCATCCCACTCGGGGTGACAAATGCAGAAAAATAACAGTTGATGGACAGAATGCAGAACAATGTCATACAATCACCCCAGTACAGAGATCTGGGCCTAAATCCATCGTTTTTTAGCACTCCACACCACCCCAGTTCAGACATGGCCATATGCAAATTAGCCTTGACCCTGTGCCTCATGGGAACAGTCCAGCCCGAACTGCCAAGCCATGTCTTTCCTGGACCGGAATCAAGCATCCTAGGACCGGATTCTGGCTATCAGCTGTCTTCAGCCAGGATAGCTTGACTACAGTGATGTGGAGAGCATGGGACTCACGTCTGAGCATACCCATCCCACTCGGGGTGACAAATGCAAAAATAACAGTTGATGGACAGAATGCAGAACAATGTCATACATTCACCCCTGTACAGAGATCTGGGCCTAAATACATCGTTTTTTGCACTCCACACCACCCCAGTTCAGACATAGCCATATGCAAATCAGCCTTGACTCTGTGCCTCATGGGAACAGTCCAGCCCGAACTGCCAAGCCATGTCTTTCGTGGACCGGAATCTGGCAACCTAGGACCGGTTTCTGGCTATCAGCTGTCTTCAGCCAGGGTAGCTTGAGTCCAGTGGTGTGGAGAGCATGGGACTCACGTATGAGCATACCCACCCCACTCGGGGTGACAAATGCAAAAATAACAGTTGATGGGCAGAATGAAGAACAATGTCATACATTCACCCCAGTACAGAGACCTGAGCCTAAATCCATCAGTGTTTTGCACTCCACACCACCCCAGTTCAGACATAGCCATATGCAAATCCGCCTTGACTCTGTGCCTCATGGGAACAGTCCAGCCCGAACTGCCAAGCCATGTCTTTCGTGGACCGGAATCTAGTAACCTAGGACCGGTTTCTGGCTATCAGCTGTCTTCAGCCAGGGTAGCTTGAGTCCAGTGGTGTGGAGAGCATGGGACTCACGTATGAGCATACCCACCCCACTCGGGTGACAAATGCAAAAATAACAGTTGATGGGCAGAATGAAGAACAATGTCATACATTCACCCCAGTACAGAGACCTGAGCCTAAATCCATCAGTGTTTTGCACTCCACACCACCCCAGTTCAGACATGGCCATATGCAAATCAGCCTTGACCCTGTGCCTCATGGGAACAGTCCAGCCCGAACTGCCAAGCCATGTCTTTCCTGGACCGGGATCAAGCATCCTAGGACCGGTTTCTGGCTATCAGCCATCTTCAGCCAGGATAGCTTGACTCCAGTGGTGTGGAGAGCATGGGACTCACGTCTGAGCATACCCATCCCACTCGGTGTGACAAATGCAAAAATAACAGTTGATGGACAGAATGCAGAACAATGTCATACATTCACCCCTGTACAGAGATCTGGGCCTAAATACATCGTTTTTTGCACTCCACACCACCCCAGTTCAGACATAGCCATATGCAAATCAGCCTTGACTCTGTGCCTCATGGGAACAGTCCAGCCCGAACTGCCAAGCCATGTCTTTCGTGGACCGGAATCTAGCAACCTAGGACCGGTTTCTGGCTATCAGCTGTCTTCAGCCAGGGTAGCTTGAGTCCAGTGGTGTGGAGAGCATGGGACTCACGTATGAGCATACCCACCCCACTCGGGGTGACAAATGCAAAAATAACAGTTGATGGGCAGAATGAAGAACAATGTCATACATTCACCCCAGTACAGAGACCTGAGCCTAAATCCATCAGTGTTTTGCACTCCACACCACCCCAGTTCATACATGGCCATATGCAAATCAGCCTTGACCCTGTGCCTCATGGGAACAGTCCAGCCCGAACTGCCAAGCCATGTCTTTCCTGGACCGGGATCAAGCATCCTAGGACCGGTTTCTGGATATCAGCCATCTTCAGCCAGGATAGCTTGACTCCAGTGGTGTGGAGAGCATGGGACTCACGTCTGAGCATACCCATCCCACTCGGGGTGACAAATGCAAAAATAACAGTTGATGGACAGAATGCAGAACAATGTCAGACATTCACCCCAGTACAGAGATCTGGGTCTAAATCCATAGTTTTTTTGCACTCCACACCACCCCAGTTCAGACATGGCCATATGCAAATCAGCCTTGACCCTGTGCCTCATGGGAACCGTCCAGACCGAACTGCCAAGCCATGTCTTTCCTGGACCGGAATCAAGCATCCTAGGACCGGTTTCTGGCTATCAGCCGTCTTAGGATAGCTTGACGCCAGTGGTGTGGAGAGAATGGGACTCACGTCTGAGCATACCCATCCCACTCGGTGTGACAAATGCAAAAATAACAGTTGATGGACAGAATGCAGAACAATGTCATACATTCACCTCAGTACAGAGATCTGGACCTAAATCCATCGTTTATTTGCACTCCACACCACCCCAGTTCAGACATGGCCATATGCAAATCAGCCGTGACCCTGTGCCACATGGGAACAGTTCAGCCCGAACTGCCAAGCCATGTCTTTCCTGGACCGGAATCAAGCATCCTAGGACCGGTTTCTGGCTATCTGGCCAATGTGAATGATGTTGATGGGTAAAGAGAGCTTGGGCCAGATGTACAATCATTCCATTTTGCTTGTCGCAAATTGAGATTTTCTGCTATTTGCATTCTGAGACTCCCAAAAAGGGAATGCACTAATGTGTCTCAGACAATTTGCGACCCATTGGGAATGGGCTACCATCTTAAGGATGGCGGCATGCTGGGTGAAAGTAGATCACCATGTTGTTTTTTCTTTTTTTATTGCAATCCAATGCTAAAGTACATACAAATTCATGTCAAAGATGATAAATAGATCACATAAAACACTATACTGTTTCCAAAGAGGTAAATACAAGTTCATTAGACATACAAAAATGGATAAAATCCTATGAGCAAAATAAATACCAGACCCCAGTATATAACACAATTCATAATAATCCTTCATATGAATGATCATAGTCCCCCATATTTGTAAACCTAGTTTCCGTTTCTGTATCACCATGAGAGCATATAAACTATATTCCAGATTAAAGATGACATAAAATCTAGCTCTCCTGATTTCAAATGTAGGGGCTTCCTTTTGCAACCACATGGAGACTATACAGAGATGCGCCACCGCAACTGCTGTGAAAATCAAATGCTGATATTCATAAATGGGATATCTCTTAGATACTTCATCCCCTATAACCATCAATATAGTGGGCAGTTTAATATTTATTTAAACTCCAGTGATTTCCGAAATATGTACAATATCAGCTGAGTCTGCACCACACCGAAAACATTTCCCATCATTTAATTCCCCCCATTTCAGAATTTTTGCAGGGGTGGGGGGTAATTTGAATATAGTTTTAAAAAGCTGTGTTCTTAGGTTCGTTGATATTAAAATTCTCCCTGCCATTTCTATTGATTGTTCTATGTGGAATCTCAATCGGTTCCTCCATCTTGTATTTTGGGCCTCTAGATCATCTCTCTGTATGTCTAATAAACATTTGTATAACCCGCCAATCCGTTGTTTATGTTTGATGGCCTCAACTCACCCTTATGGTTCGATTATCCTTTGTTTTTTCTTCAAGAAGTCTCTCATCTGCAAAATTCTGTTTTAGGGAGTTTATATTTATGAGCTATTATCTGGAAGGAGAGCAATTCTTGGTCCTTATATAGGTTACCTATGGATGGAATTCCTTTATCTTTCGACTTATGCGCCACCCTATCAGAGAAGATAGCAGGTAGTAAACTGGGTGTGTTTAAAAGGTGTATAATAACATACCCCCTCAACTAGTAACTTTCTCCATATTGTTCTCCACACCCTATAAGCAGCTATTACCAGGGAAACAACCTTTTCAACGCAACTTTTACACCACACTACCATTACAACAAAACTTTTACAACGCAACATCCATTACAACGCATGCATTTACAACGCAACCATTACAACGCATGACACTACAACGCACACCACTACAACGCATGCCATTACAACCCAGTCATTACAACGCATACCATTACAACGCATAGCATTACAACACATAGTACCCTTACACTATCCAACACTTACCCTACTGTTGCACCCCCCGGAGTTAGAATAGTAATTTTTACCCCTACACTTACCCTACTGTTGCACCCCCTGGAGTTAGAATAGTAATTTTAACCCCTACACTATCCAACACTTACCCTACTGTTGCACCCCCTGGAGTTAGAATAGTATTTTTTACCCCTACACTATCCAATACTTACCTTACATGCAATGTAATGTTATGCGTTGTAATGGTATGCGTTGTAAAAGTAGTATGCGTTGTAGTGGAATGCGTTGTAAAGGTAGTTTCAAAGAATTTGTTGTAATGGCATGCGTTGTAATGGTATGCGTTGTAATGGATGTTGCGGTGTAAAAATTGCGCTGTAAAGGTAGGCATTGTAAAAGTATGCGTTGTAACGTCATACATCCCTATTACCACCTTAAAACAAATTCTTTTGTAATATTTAAACTCTAATATTCTAAATAGGCAGTTCCTTACTTCCGGCCCGAGTAGCATCTGGTATATAGATCGGTGCTCTGCAGGGTTGCCTTTATCCTTGCCCATGAGCATTATACGGATAGTTTGTGGGATACAAGCATAATAATAAAATGTGAAATCTGGTACAGCCCACCCGCCCTTCTCTCGGGGTAAAGATATAAAATGCATTGGTCTCTGCGGTTTCCTTTGGGCCCATAAAAATCTAGTACAACATGATTGTAATTTCTGTGACTGCCCCCTAGATAGTTCAAGAGGTATAGATCTGAAGAAGTATAACATTTTAGGTAAGATTATCATTTTTAATACAATACACCTCCCCATCATTGACTTCAACTAATTCATCTAAGCAAGTCCTAATCCTGATCCCCAGATATGTTACTTCATTAGTCACCCTAGGGTCTCGGATACAGGTCTGATTAGTGCATTTGGATTTGTGTCTTAGATGCATTATATCCGGATACAGATCCGAACATATGCGCCATTCGTTCTGTCTCGGATATTGGTACCGCTGGGTCAGCTGTTACGACTGCAATGTTGTCTGCACATGCTAAAACTCAAAGCTGCTACTGCCCACAGCCTACGGATTTAATCTCGGGTTCCCTTCTAACATAGTTCAAAATGGGTTTATGTACAATGCGAATAAGAGTGGGGAGCACGGGCAGCCCTGCTATGTGCCTCTTGATATATATACTGGGTATGGTTCTAAGCCATTAATACAAATACGAATTCGGGCTCTGGGAGTCATATACACAGCCCGAATTGCTTGAACAAACCCAGGACTAAACCCCATAGTACCCCCTGTTAGAAATGGGATTTCTGATTGGCTGAGGCTTGCATCAAAGCCAGGCAGAAACCACAATTCTAGTTAGGGCAAGAAAGTTACACTCCAAAGATAACCCCTGCTCACCCCCTTGGCAACGTGACACGAGCAGTAAGGCTGATCCCGGAGGCAATGTAAGTTAAGTATTTGCGCCCGCACCCACCAGCAACAACATCCCAGTCCGCCCACAAAAGGAACTCCACACAAGTTATATTGAAAATAGCCTTTGTATTATCAAAACACATCAGATAATAATCACACCATATACATTGTGCCAACTGGCACGGGCAATATTTACAAGGGATTATGTACACAGGACAGGGCCACATGGACCACTGTCAGGAATAAGCACTTGGTAGAACTAGCATTTAGAACATAGAACAATTGTAGCACCAAATAATCATGGTAGAACACAGCCAGTAATCACTGGTAAATCACTGTACTTTGCAACCAACCATCTGCGCCATGAAATCCATCATACACAGTATCCCATCAGTCTAAGTACATTAGACCCTCACCACCTAAGTAAAACCTTACACTAGGGGCGTAAATCACACAGGGGAGTATAATCTTCCTAACACAAACCTAAACAGGCCAAAACCACCTCCTATGCATAAATCATATCTAGAGGCATCAACACAGGGTGTGTAAAACATACTATACACAGTACATTTCCTAACACCCAAAGCATTAGCACATAAATCACATTAGCGGATAAATCACAGTTGGTACATAAATAGCACTAAGGTCCAGGTTGCGCCACTGCGCCAAAACCTAAACGTAGCAGCTGCCCACTACTTGCTGGGCAGCTGGAGACAGAGACAGAACAGGGCCTAAACGCTGCAACTGGCACTAAGTGCTGCACAGCTGGGGAAGGCCAAAGTAGGGATAAAGGAGTGCGACTCACTCCTGAGTCCAAAGCGCAAGTCCCTAGAAGTAAAAACTTAAAAGTAGCAGCTGCCCACTATTTGCTGGGCAGCTGAGGGACAAACTGCGGCATGGGCTCTCACTGGCCCTTAGAACAAAACAGCGCCAACTGGGCGCCTTCTAGGCTCTGGAAGTAAATGAGGCACTAAAAACACTGGGGAGCGCACTGGCGCTGTCAATACAGAGTAGGCAAGGGATGGAGCCATCTAGGCTCTGAAAACAACTGTGCCCCCCTAATAAAGCATGGGCCCCTCTGGGCCGGGGCTAAGACTGGTCGCCAAAGTTTTGGGAGCCATCTGGCTCGTAGAATACTGTGTCCCCTGGAGCCATCTAGGGTCTGACAATAATGGGGCTAAACGTTGGAGCCCGCAGGCTCAGGAAATCATAATGCACAGCGTGGGAGCCCTCAGGCTCTGCAAGTAATGGTGGGGCTGGGGAAGCCATCTTGCTCCTTCAATGCCCCCATTGTTGGAGCGCCATGGCTCTGAGGGAACACGGGCCCCCCGGGACCTCAGGACCCCCCCCCCCCCGGGGCCCCTGAGCACTTCTGTCATGTTGGAGTTGCCCACTGGACACACAGGGCCACTCTGACGCTGTCTTTCTCTAGTGCCGCAATCGGCACAAACATACATCATCTAGGGAGTCACCCAGCCCTCCTCAACTTACTGGGCTGTTTCCAGGCATCACGCTTCACCCGGTCCCCCATCTCGTGAGCGGGACTTGGGAGGCAGAGCTCTACAGCTCGGGATGGCTCCTCCTTTCTGCTGGCGGCCCCGGGGCTCTCCCCACTTCACAGGAGCCCCGGGCCGCAGGAGGACGTTCCTCTCTTCTTCCGTGGGCTCGAGGAGGCGGGGTGGGCTCCCGACCTCCTCTCTCTTCTTGCAGGGGCTCAAGGAGGTGGGGTGGGCTCCCGACCTCCTCTCTCTTCTTCTGGGGCGCCGGCCAATATCAGCGCAGCGGCGGGAGGGACTTCCCTCCAAAACCGGAAGTCCCACCCGCATCAGGCACTATGGTGCCTGACTTCCTCTTTGCAACGCGAGGGCCGCAGCAGTGATTTTCAGGCCACAGAGAAGGGTAGGCACCCTTGAGGTTTAAAATAAAAGAAGAAACGGGGTGGGCACCCGTTAAGGCGCCTATAAAAAGGGGTGGCACCCTTAAATAAAAATATAACTGCGGGAACAATGCAGGGTAGGCTCCTGTCTTTAGATAGTGAAATAAGCGGGGTGGGCACCCGTGCTGCCATTTAATAAAGGCAGCTATAGGGGTTGGCTCCCTCAGTAACAGGGCACTTTGAAATAAAGTACTTCGCAGGCGCTGGGGGCATGGTAATCACAAGCCCCCCCAAAGAAGGACTTCTCAAGACAGAACAGGGTCCCAGCAGCAAGCTGGCAACTCAGGACAAGGCTTTCAGGGCCAGGAAGATGGGTCCCCAAGACGTCCATCAGCAATCCAGGGGCTGGGCAGGGCCCAGGGAGGCAAGCCTTCCCCTAGGCCCCAGCAGCAGCACGCCCCTGGTAGATTCTAGTCAGGAAAACAAAAACATAGAACATGAGGTCACAGCCTCATGTTATACACAAAAGCTCTTTGTCTCTAGGGTGCAGGGTGGGGGAAAAACCAGACGCAGCTCGTTCTCGAGCACTTTGTTTTGCTCAGCCCCTCTCCCTATTCACAGGACAGCCTAGGGCCATCAGTCCTACCACAGGGGGCGGAGCCAGCATTGTGGAGGGAAAGCCCAGCCCTATTCAGGTCCCAGGTGCAGCCCCTCCCTGCCATCAACATGCAGATCTCCCCATTCACCACCGGGGCAGACTCATCCTGACTTCTGGAGCCAGGCACACCAGCCAGCTCCAGCCAATCACAAGCCAGACAGTCACTGCACAGACAGGCCAACTTCTAGAAGTGGCACTTCCACACTAGACACATGAACGCCGCACACATCATCGCGCAGCATTCAATCTCACAAATTCGCACATACCAAACTCAACCTTGCACTCCCCACGCATCAGGAATTAACATGGACACATACATTCCCCATGCATTCCTATAGGAGGGCAGCCACTCTCACACACGCACCCAGAGAGCGCACGCACTTTACACTACGCCACAGTGCTAAAGTGCTCAAAGACCAGAAATCAATATAATTATGTAACACTAAAAGGCAAAAAGTTCAGGGGTGAACCTGCCAGAAGGGCCAAGTCCAACACCCCCCATAAAAAATTCCATGAAACGTGGTCAAATGCATTCTAGGCATCTCACAACACCAGGCCTAGGGTGGTGCCCTGTACCTTAGCTGTATCAAACAACTCTACCACCTTGTTAATATGGTTCACAGTGCCCCTAATGGCTGTAAACCCATGCTGTTTCAATTATACAAGAGGGGTAATGACTTTAGCTAGTAGGGAAGCTAGGATTTTAGTATAAATCGTCCCGTCAGAGTTTATCAAAGAGATAGGTCGATAGGGTCCTGGGAGCTCTGCTGTTTTGTCTATTTTTTTTAAAACAATAATATTCGCTTCTACCCATTATGTGGGAACTACCCCACCCTGTGCTTGTTTAGGGTGGTCAATAGCTCAGATTTTAACTCCTAGAAGAAAGTTCTATGTATCTCCAGAGGCAATTTGTCTGGGCCCGCCTCTTTACCATTACTCAAGTTGTTTATTGCCTCGTTTAGCTCTTCCATGGTGATAGGATTGTCAAGCATGGCTGCTTCTACTGGGCCCAGCTTTTCCCAATCTAAACTCTTGAGAAACATGTCGACCCCCTCCTCCTCATGGTTGTCTTCTGTATTTAGAGTTGACACACTTCCAGTATCTCCTGCGGGTTTCCACCAGGTTGCCCTGTATATCCCTCATGGTTTGAATTCTCTCTGCAGCTTCTTTGGAGCAAAGTCTTTGCACCAAGCATCACCTGGTGGCTTCGCCAAACTCATATCTTTCCTCCTTAAACATATTATACTTAACAGCAATCTCTTTGCTCCAGTATAGATTGATATTGGGTTTGCAGTGGGCCACTTCTGATTGTAAAAGGATAGTATCTTCTCGCCTTAGAATCTCTTGTATCAATACTTCTTCCGCTAGCCTGAGTTTCCCATATAGATCTTGGATTTTGACTCTCAGTTGTTTCTGTCTATCGAGCCCATAACTCAGAACCCCTCCCCTAAATCCTGCCTTAAGGGCATCCCAGACATAGGGATGTGAGGTCGATCTATGGTTAACTTCCAAAAACTGCTGAATCCAGCCCTTCATGTGATTTATAAAGTTAAAGTCTTTTAAAAATCTCAGGTCAAACAAGAAGGACCTCCAATAGGAAGAATTATTATTACTACAGACTGGGAGGTCTAACACTAATGGGCCATTGTCTGATGTAATTCTGGGATAGACTTGTATTCTAGTGCCCGGTAGCAACTGTGATGGCACAAAAAAGCCCTTGTCTCAGCTCTGTAATGTAGACCATGCGTCCATTAGACCATGATCTTCCACCAAATATTGTAATACCTTAAAAACTTTGGGTTTCCTACCTTTATAGCACTTCAACCCCTTCTGGAGATCTTGAACGCCTAAATGAATATTGAAGTCCCAGCAGAGAATCAAAGGGGTAGGCTATGATGGCAGTTCTAGATTAAGGCCCTCCAGCACTGCAGCTTCGTCAAGATTGGACCCATAGACAGAACACGTAAAAGCCCCCCTGGCACATTCAATAATCACCCAGCGACCCTGATTAGACCCATAGACAGATAACAGAAAAGCCCCCCGGCACATTCCATAACCATCCAGCAACCCTGATTATCCACCAATGTCCTGCTAGTCCATTCTTATCTAAGATGGGTACCCCTTGATTCATGGTGGACTGTTTTGTGCAGGTCAGAAATGTATACCCAATCTCATTAAGCACCCCCGCTTGTTCCATGATATGTGAGTTTCTTGAAGACATACCAAATCGGGTTGTATAACCCGTATTTCAGCTGCAACCCACTTGTTTCGCATTATTATTTAGCCCACATACATTAAAAGAACATAAGGGCAGACTAGCTTGTACCCTTGTATCCCCCATCATAAACTATTGTATCTCTTCGGTTTATGACCTTATCTCCTGAATTCAAATACTGCCGTACCCTCACCTTCAGTTTGTCATGGATTGCATTTTCTTTTGCACGTAAAAGCCCCCCTGGCACATTCAATAACCACCCAGCGACCCTGGTTAGACCCATAGACAGACCACGTAAAAAGCCCCCCAGGCACATTCCATAACCATCCAGCGACCCTGATTATCCACCAATGTTCTGCTAGTACCTTGTAAACATTCCTAGCTAAGATGGGTACCCCTTGATTCATGGTGGACTGTTGTGTGCAGTAGTTTGGAAAAAATGGGGACCCCTACATACTAGTTAGTTTGCTAATCGTAGGGAATATATAGACAAAAGTTGAGAAAATAAGTATCTAGCAAACAAGTGATAGAGCTGTCGCCCTTATTTCAACCTCATTTTCAAATATTGACTATATGAACAATAATGATTCACTTAGACTGTAGTATATCAAAAATATTTGATTGTTTTATTTTTCATTCTATTTATATACTTTTTGTTTTTCTTTTATATAGTGTGTTACTTAGTTTATAAAAGGACATATATACTTCATTATAATGACAATCAGTGACATACAATATTCATATTGACGAAAAACAAGAACTTTTACATATAATTACAAAACGATACAAAAATACAATACGATATATTCAGTCGGTGGAAAAAATTAATGAAGGTGGCAAAAGCGGTAGAGTGGAACACAACGCGTTTCGGCCAGGGGCCTTCATCAGGTGACCGTCATTCGTATCTTACATAAACACAGGTGATTAAACATAAACCTATACAGAAAGGGATAAAAAACACATAAGGTACACCAATAAGTATTTTTAAATGACTGATACTAATATGCTGTCAAAACATATATTAAGAGGTTGAATGAAGGTATGTTCTAATAACAACCTTTTGGTAGTAAAGGGTCAATTATTTTTTATATATATATATATACATTGTCATATAATACATTTCCATTTTTTTATATTATACACAAAAGTGGGCTAGCACACTGTATCCTATATACTATAACATCTTTGTAAAGCTCATATATTGTGAACACAAACACAATGTTATGTAACATTAGTTGAAAGACACTCAGTATTATATTAATCCTTTCTTAGCAGTATATTCTAAAAAACTGCATCTCTTATCTCATTTTCTCATATTATTTCATCGTAAAGATAGGTGATAAAGCAGTAGTGGGAAAAACTACGGCGATGTCTGGAAAAAGGTAGGGTAGTAGTTATGATGTTAATAATGTCTAGAAAAAGGCTCTGTGTTTTTTGTGAATAAGAGTAGACGAAATACCCGTTATGAACCAGTGAGGGTAAACAGATGTTGTTAATAATGTCTAGAAAAAGGCTCTGTGTTTTTTGTGAATAAGAGTAGACGAAAGACCCGTTACGAACCAGAGAGGGTAAACAGATGTTTGGAGGTACGAAAGAAAAAAAGAGGAGAAAAGAGGAAAACAAAAAAGAAGAGAGGAGAGATAGAAAACAGAGACGTGAAGAGACAAGAAAACATAAAAGAAGAGAGGAGAGAGAGAGATGAAAGTCGGAAGGTTTATAAACCTGTTTGTTATGTAAAAACGGGTAGTGAGATTCTAGTATGAAACTTATTGATTACTCACTGTACTTCGTTTTGATGTCGACTGGATTCTGATATTTTCAAAAACAGCTAATTGAATGATTATAAAAAGACTGGGAAACCACGTCGAGATATTTATAGAGCACTGGGGGAACAAATATATCCACAGTTACTTGCTCACCAAGTTAATGAAACATTGACTGTTGTGTGCAGGCCAGTAATGTATTCCCAATCTCATTAAGCACCCCCCGCTTGTTCCATGATATGTGAGTTTCTTGAAGACATACCAAATCGAGTTCAAGTTCAAGTTCGGGCATTTGTATAGCGCACTGCTCACCCAGAGGGTCTCAAGGCGCTTGGGGAAGGGGTTCATTATTTGTCGAATAGCCAGGTTTTAAGATCTTTTCTGAAGGAGATGTGGTTTTGGGTAAGGCGGAGGTGAGTGGGGAGTGTGTTCCAGGTCTTGGCGGCAAGGAAGGAGAAGGATCTGCCGCCCATGGTGGATTTACGGATGCGCGGGACAGCGGCAAGGGCTTGATTGGACGATCTTAGTTGGCGGGTGGGTTTGTAGAAGGACAGGCGAGTGTTAAGGCATTCGGGTCCGAGATTGTAGAGGGCCTTGTGTGCGTGTGTGAGAAGGCGGAATGTAATTCTTTTGTTGACGGGAAGCCAGTGGAGGTCTCTTAGGTGTTCGGTGATGTGATCCTGGCGAGGGAGGTCTAATATGAGTCTCGCTGATGCGTTCTGGATGCGTGCGTTGGAGTTTTTTCTGTAATTTTGCTGTGGTTCCGGCGTATGGTGTGTTACCATAGTCCAGTCGACTCGTGACCAGTGCGTGTGTGACAGTCTTTCTTGTCTCGAGGGGGATCCAACGGAAGATCTTTTTGAGAATGCAAAGTACGTTGAAGCAAGAGTATGAGACTGCGTTGACTTCTCTGGACATCGAGAGAGAGGAGTCTAGGATGAAGCCAAGGTTACGTGTATGGGATGTGGGTGTGGGTGCTGTGCCCAGAGCGGAAGGCCACCAAAAGTCGTACCAAGCAGAGGGGGAAGATCCTAGAATGAGCACTTCCGTTTTGTCTGAGTTGAGTTTTAGGCGGCTATCTTTCATCCATTCGGCTACTTCTTTCATGCCTTCGTGAAGATTGGTTTTGGCGGTGTTAGGGTCCTTAGTGAGGGAGAGGATTAACTGGGTGTCGTCGGCGTAAGAGATGATGTTAAGGTTGTGTTGACGCGCGATGGAGGCAAGTGGACTCATGTAAACGTTGAAGAGGGTGGGACTGAGTGAAGATCCTTGTGGTACGCCGCAGATGACTTCAGTGGCCTCAGAGTTGAATGGGGGAAGTCGGACTCTTTGAGTTCTCCCAGCGAGGAATGAGGTGATCCAGTCCAAGGCTTTTCCTTGTATTCCGATGTTGCTGAGGCATTGTATAAGGGTACTGTGGCAGACTGTGTCGAAAGCGGCAGAGAGGTCGAGTAGAATGAGGGCTACTGTTTCACCGTTGTCCAGTAGTGTTCGGATGTCGTCAGTAGCTGCAATAAGGGCAGTTTCGGTGCTGTGTTTGGCTCGAAACCTGGATTGAGATGGATCAAGGGAGTTGTTGGATTCAAGGAAAGCGGCGAGCTGGCTGTTGACGGCTTTCTCGATGACTTTGGCCGGAAATGGGAGGAGGGATATGGGTTGTAGTTTTTCAGTTCAGAGGGGTCTGCTGTGGGTTTCTTCAAAAGGGCGCTGAGTTCGGCGTGTTTCCAGCTTTCTGGAAAGATGGCAGAGTTGAACGAGCAGTTGATGATATCACGGAGATGGGGTGCGATGATGGAGTCCGCTTTGTTGAAGATGTGGTGGGGGCAGGGGTCGGTTGGCGAGCCAGAGTGGATTGAGTTCATTAGGCGGATGGTGTCTTCAGTAGTAGAATCGGGTTGTATAACCTGTATTTCAGCTGCAACCCACTGTTGTTTCGCATTATTATTTAACCCACATACATTAAATGAACATAAGCGCAGACTAGCTTGTATCTTTCTATACCCCATCATAAACTATTGTATCTCTTCTGTTTATGACCTTATCTCCTGAATTAAAATACTGCCCTGCCCTCACCTTCAGTTTGTCATGGATTGCATTTTCTTTTGCACCCCCTCCCTCTCTTCCAACCACCCCTCGTGCTCCCTACCCACCCCCACCCCACTCCCTCCACTACCTATATTGCAGTCAGCAACCTGACTCCTACCCACCCCCCCACCCATCCTGTAATGAAACTTTAGGATCAATGGTCCCGTGGATGGATAGCTAACCTCTCCCACAGGCTACCCCTTTCATATCTAGCTAATTTAGAATACACAAATGCCAAAAGTTCATAATAACCTAGAATAACACTAAACTAAACGTATACAGCCTGACTGAAAACACAAAAAAGCTTTGTTTCTCCCATCACTTCATGAGAGCCACACAATTATGTTCATATAAAGCACAAGAACCGAGAATAGAAGAGGGAAAAAAACAAAACCAAAAGGGAAGAGAGATAAACAGCCCACTGAAGCGAGATACCATATCTCCATACAAGACCAAACACTAATTCCACCACAAAGAAAAGAAAAAGAAAAAAATGTATTGCCTCTTAAATCCTATGTGATAGATTGCAAGTGTTCCTTGGCTTTAACTTCTGAGGTGAAGAACCAAGTCTGTTCCTTATATATGACCTTCAATGTGGCCGGATTAAGAAGAAACGCTTGGGCACCTTTGCTCTGAAATGGAGAAATAAGCTGCCTGCGCTGCAATCGTCTATCCACCGTCTGGTGGCAAAAATCAGGCCTTACGAAAAATTCTAATCCCTTCCCCTTTCTCTTTTTATTGGGACATGCTAGCTCATAAACTGCTTGACGGGCTAGACAATTGTTGATCGAGATCAAGATCGCTCTAGGTCTCGTTACAACCTACCCTGGCCTTGCTCGCTTTGTAAATAGGAATCTGTGGGCTCTCTGTATTTCTTGATTCCAATGCCATTGTGTTAGTTCAGGGAATGCTTCTGAGAACATATCTATAACAAATGTTCTTGTGTATTGGTCTTCTATGCCTTCTGCGACCCAAAAAATTCTTAAATTATTGAGCCGCAGGCAATTTTCGAGATCAGAGAGCTCCCATAATGTGTCCTCCTTTGATGCGTGTAATGATTCCATAGCTATTTGTTGAGCTGCCAGATGATTTTTCTGTTTAGATATGAGTCTTTGCCTCCGTAATTCTCTCCACAAACTCAGAGCAGGATTTTGCAATGCACCTTACTGAATTTTGCAGTTTACGACATGCCCCCTGAGCACATGGAAGGCAGTCCCATTCTCCAGCAGTCCTGATGGCAATCTCTTACCTTTAACACTCCAATTGGAGATAAGCTGTTCCTTGCCATAGGACTCCTTATTTTAATTCCATCAACATCTGCTCTGTTGTTGACAGATGTGGATGAACATTTTGACATTTTGGCAGCAAAATGATCAACTCCAATCAGTAGAACCGGAGATATGAATTTTACATTTGTTGGGTGAAAATAGCACCAAGAAGCACTAGACAGCGAGAACATCAAAAGTTAAGGCCGAATGTGATGGAAGGTGCATGGACAAGGTTAGTCCTGCTGAAGAGTTACCTTCTCAAAGAACACATAAAGAGTTCCATCCGTGATGGCGGGGCCATCAATGAGTATGCTGTCGGTGTGAGGAGCAGGCCGAATGCGGTGGACAGTCATTGCTGTAATGCAAGAACCAGTCATCATTGGAGCTTCACATTCGTTGATCATTGCTGTGAAAGCAAAGTAAAGATTGCATGTTGCCGGTCTTTACAGACAGTCATTGTCAGTGTGAAGTGAAGGCACCAATGGAGCTTTACTCAAGCAGTGATTGTGGGTGGTCGAATTTCTTTGTGGTGAGTTTGCTTTGCGGTCGTGCGGATCCCAGAACTTCTGTAACTTTGACTTTTTTCCAGGAGTTCTCACTGATGCCAACCCAGGGTCCAGTACTTGGGGGCACCTCTTGGGGATCAGTACTCACTCCATCAGAGGCCAACAGTAGGGCTCAGGCAGGTCCAGTTGGTGTTGGTCAGCAGGGCAGTGGGAGGGATGCCTCTGGAAGCTTGTTGCATTATGTAGCTCACACAAGAAGTCAGCCAACTGACCCTTGGACTCACTTTGGGTAGCCATGCTTCAGGGCAAGCCGCTCTAATTCTTATTCAGTCAGTAGGGCAGTCCTTCTTGCTCCGACTGCAGGGCAGTTCTTCTTTTGAATCTTCCAGAGGTCCATGAGTGTTCTGATAAGAGGTTTTAAAGACCCCACTTTTATACCTGGTACCAGCCTTTGTGTAGGGGAAATCCCTGATCTACTTCCAAAGACTTGTTCTGGTCAGATCTCACCATTCCCCTGGTCCTAGCTCCAGATTGCCAAAGGTAAAGGTAGGCCTAAGGTTAGGTTCCTTGGTGTGTGCTGCAGGAGGGCCATTTGAAGAGTAACCAGGTCAGGATACAGCTCCTCCCAGCCATCCTGTCAGGAGGACCTTTTTCCCTCACACCCAGGCTGGCTTTGTCTCAATGTCTTGAAGTGATACACAAACCACAATAGCAGAATCATTCACAGTCATGTGTCCCGGAACAATAGCTGAAAGGCACAGTTGGTTTGGGAAGAACATTGCCCCCTTTCTAAAAATGGCATTTTCAACTTAAAATCTGAGGCACCCATTAAAGAAGATTTTAGATTACAATTTATTTGAGTGAAAACATCATATCTCGCTCTGCTCCCAATATAAAGTCAGCACATATTAATTATATTAAGGTAACCCAGTGTTAGCCTTTGGGAGAGACAGCCTAACTGAAGTGAAAAACGTCTTTAGGATTTTCTCACTGAGAGGACATGTAAAAATTAAACCACATGTCCTACTTTTTAAATCCCATGCACCCTGCCTAGGAGTAGCTAGGGCAAACCTTGGGGGGTGACTTATACGTATTAAAAAAGGAATGTTTTTTGCCAGATAGAAATGGCAGTTTAAAACTAGACTACTGCTGCAGTGGCAGGACTGAGGCATGTTATACAGTGCTACTTTAGTGGGTGGAACAATGAGTGCTGCACTATTTATTTAACATGCCCAGTGTACAGGTAGTACTATTTACTAGGGACTTACAAGTAAATAATTAAATGTGCCAATTAGGTATAGGCTAATTTGAACATATATAAGGAGAGGACAGGCCCTTTAGCACTGGTGAGCAGGGGCAAAGTGCACAGAGTCCTAATAACTGAAACAAGTTCAGGGTGTAAAGGCAAAAAGTCTGGAGGAATACTACTTCTAGGATGTAAGGTCTAGAAGTCATGAACACAAGAGTAATAACCTCTTTGATTGAAAGAATCAATCTTTCGCCACTGGTAGCTATTGAAAAAATGTTTGGGAGATGAGTACACATGTATCAGCAACATGTCTAAAATCAAAGATATACAAATTAAAAGGCACTCACAATTCTGGAGCTTCTTATAGTTATAATTCAAAAATGTAGGTGGCTACCATATACACAACCTCACTTAAAGAATAGCAAAGATGAACTGGGAAAACAGCTGCAGTTTTCCCCAAACCTGCCACAAATGTAGTGATAGATGTTTGAATATATTATGAAAACTCACAGAACACACTTGTACAGGCATAGGAAAGGATTGGTAATTATTAAAGTGAACTAACACAGGTTACAAATCTCTCGCCAGTTGTTCTGCTATTAAAATTAATGATTTCATCACAGGTTCTCGAGGAAGTTGACTACAATGTAATGATGTTGCAATCACGTATTTGGGACTTCAAATGTAATTTCCCTTCAAGACGAATGCCTTCTCCGCTACACTTTTGGGCATTTAACATGTTTTACTGTTACTGTGTGCAGCTTGAGGGGCCGTAATAATTTAATGTGCTAGTATTAGGATATACTCGAAAATATAATCAGGAACATGGTGCACACTTCAAAATAGAACATAGAATAGATCTTAGAAAATTGTTTTAACTTTTAAAAAGTCAAGTTGATGTTGAAGGTGTTGTATAGAGAATTAGATAAAAAAAAATGTAGTTAACATTGTTAAAATGGCAATTGAAATTTACTTTGCACAAGACAGTAAATATTAGAAAATCCAATTATGATAAGTATAAGATAATGTTATATTGCTAAGGAATGACTGAGGGATGTACTTTAATTATCCGATATGTGATTCATGTTCTGGGAGGACAACTTTAACTGTATCTCTACTCAGGAACCATCACTGTGTTGTAAGACTTAAGAGCAATTTTTATGCTGTTGGCATAAATAATGATACAGACTGAGCTACTGCATGGTAGTACACATAGCCAAATACTGTGTCATCTAATTAGTGATGAGTGTGAATGGATGAATGAGATTCCCAATGCCCCTACCTACTATCTAGCCAAACCACAACCAAGGAAACAGGCATAATAATAATAATGTTATGTTATGTTATTAAATTTTGTATAGCGCGCAGATGCCGCAGCCAAGAGGCGTCCCGGCGCTTTTGGAGATAGAAGACACAACACAACAATGATGACCTAAACACATAGCTATACAGCGGAGAATAAATGGGTTTTTAATTGTTTCCTGAACTGAAACAAATCGTGGATGGAACGAAGTGAAGCAGGCAAAGAGTTCCATAAAGTAGCCGCCATCACCGAGAAAGAGCGTCCACCCATTCTGGACTTTTTAAAACGAGGAACAATGGCCAGATTAGACCCTGCATAATAATAATATTAATAATAATGAGTTTTGTAGAGCGCGAACAGCTACCTCACAAGGAGGTGTCCTGGCGCTGAGAGTACAGAAAGGCAAAGAGTTGTGTGGCGAGACTTAGCGTTGTGAAGTGAAAAGCCAGGTTTTTAACAATCGTTTAAAACAGGTTTCGGAAGGGGCCTGTTGTAGAGCAGGGGGGAGAGAGTTCCATAACCCCGCCACATTGGCCGAGAAGGTTCTTCCCCCAATCCGTGCCCTTCGCACTCGAGGGACCACGATCTTCACCCACCCGTTGGAGCGGAGGGTCCTTGATTGATGATACCTGGGAAGTCTAACTTTCAGATAGTTAGGGCAGGTGCCCCACAGGGACCTGAAGGCCAGCTTCAGGGTTTTAAACTTGATCCGACTGGCCACTGGGAGCCAGTGCAGAGCCCGAAGATGCGGAGAGACTGGGTGTTTAAAAGAAATGCACCTTAGCAGTCTCGCAGCCGCATTCTGCACCGTCTGAAGGCGCTGGATTAAATAACGGGGGAGGCCCAGATAGAGTCCGTTTGCGTAGTCCAGCCTTGATGTTACTATGGCGTGGACTACAGTTTTACGACACTCTACTGGCAGAAGTCTCAAGATCCTACGCAGGTTCCTCAGCTTAGTTAAGCAACATCCAGCGACTTGCCGAATATGGGAGGCGAAGGAGAGGCTGCTATCCCAGCGGACTCCCAGATTTTTTGCGCTCTGGCTTGGCGAAGGAGGCGTACCCATTTCCACTGGCCACCAAAGTTCTGCAGGGGGGTCAACCCTTTGCCAAAGAAGATAACCTCAGTCTTCTCAGCATTCAATTTAAGTTTGTTGGCGTTCATCCATCTGGCCACATCTCGGAGGCACCCCTTGAAAGTTGCAAAAGCCTCCTCCGACACCTCCGAGTATGGGAACACCAGCTGGGTGTCATCAGCATACGAGATTGCTTTGACCCCCCAGTTTGAAACAAGTGTAAACAGAGGAGCCAAGTAAACATTAAATAGTAGCGGGCTTAGTGCCGACCCCTGGGGAACACCGCATTTTATCTTGGAGGGTTTTGAGGCAATCTGATCCAATGCCACCTTCTGTGTTCTCAATGACAGGTATGACTGAACCCAGCTCAATGCTTGATCTTTTAGCCCTATCTCAGCCAGCCGTTGTATGAGCCTAGCATGATCCACGTATCAAGGGCGGCCGACAGATCCAGGAGAACCAGCATCGCTGATTCCCCGGCATCCATCGACCACCTCACTGATTCCGCTACTTCAATTAGTGCAGTCTCCGTGCTGAAGCCCGGTCTAAAGCCTGATTGAGTCTCATGTAGGACATCATTGTCCTCTATGAAATTATTCAGCTGACGCTGTATTAACTTCTCAAACATTTTACCCGGGGCCGCCAGGAGAGAGATTGGCCGCAGGTTGCTCAAATCCAGCGGGTCTCCATTTGCTTTTTTTTTTCAGTGGAAGGAGAGTGGCGTGCTTCCATACATCCGGGAATAGTCCTGAGGTGATGGACCCATTTCAAATGGACTGAAGGGTGGGAGCGACGAATTCGGTAATCAATTTTCAGAGTTTTGGCGGGCAGGGATCATCAGGAGAACCCGATTTACATTTTGAAGCTCCTTAATGACTGAATCCAAGTCTATCAGATGGAACTGCTCAAGTACTACCAGGCAATTACAAGCTTCTAAAAAAAGATCCGACTAAGGTGATCAGTCAAACTGTTAGTGCTGTAACCAACATTGCACTACAGGAGGGGTACATCACCAAACAGGAGTTTGATTTTCTAAACAACAGACACCCACGTATGCCTACGATTTACACGCTCCCCAAGGTGCATAAACGCCTGGAGGATCCACCGGGGAGACCCATCATTTCGGGGTGCGGTTCCATTTTGGAACCCCTGTGTAAATACATTGATATATTTCTCAAACCTATAGCGATCTCTACCCCCACCTATCTACGCGACACCATGGCAACTATACAATTAGTTGATGGACGCCAGTATGACCCGAAAACCTGTTTGCTTGCCACAATGGACATCACTGCCCTATATACAAACATCCCCCAACAGGCAGCACTGGTGTGCATTGAAACTGTCTTGAACCGCAGACCGGCCCCACATAGGGTCCCCACTGAGTTTATTATTAAACTCCTAAACATAGCCATGACACAGAACTTTTTCACTTTTCAAGGTAAATTCTACGTACAGACGAAAGGCGTGGCTATGGGTGCGAGCTTCGCACCCAATCTAGCGATTATATTTATGAGCGAATACGAACACATGTTTGTGCTGAGTCAAAACAACCCATATAGAGACCAACTCCAACTCTGGGCCAGGTACATCGATGATGTCCTTCTTATTTGGAATGGTAGTAAATTGTCCCTAACTGAATTCCATATGTGGCTTAATCAACAACTAGCCGATATTCAATTCACTTTGGAGTGTGACAACCATTCGATAAATTTCTTGGACATTAATTTAAAATCTGACCGTGGCTGCCTGTATACTACTTTATATAGAAAGAGTAGTGAGCGTAATACGCTCCTTAGGTACTCCAGCCACCACCCTCGGAACCTCAGGGATAATCTGCCCTTTGGGCAATTCCTGAGGCTACGCAGGAATTGCACAAGAAAGGAGGATTTCTTTGATGAATCATGCCTCTTAATTGCCAGACTTAGCGAGAGAGGCTACCCCTTATGCTTGCTTAAGAAGGCGCGAAAGCGAGCTTGGCACAACCATCGTGATCAACTGCTTAGTGTACAGGATAAGGTTATGAGTGAAGAAAGGTTGGTGTGTGTAACAACGTTTAACACCAGAAGCAATCAGATCAAAAAAGCCATAAATCGGCATTGGCACATGACCAAAGACGAAGTAGGTGGACTCCAGACACCCTTACATGCTTTTAGAAAAGGGAGAAGCATCAGGGACCATCTAATCAAATCACTGCTCCCAGTAATGACAGTTCCCTCTCAGACCACACTATGGGGTTTACCCCCAGTAATGGGCCACAAGAAATGTGGGAATTGCAAAGCTTGTCCTTTGACTTTGGAATGCACTACCTTTTCACATAACGACCAGGTACACACATTGAGAGTACATAGTAACTGTAACACCTCAGGGGTGATCTATGCCATCTTGTGCCCCTGTGGGTTTATGTACGTGGGACAGACAATACAGAGAATAAAGTGTAGGATTCTCCAACACGTCAGTCGCATACGCTGCAAAACTGTGGGAGCACCCCTCGTGCAACACTTCACTACATTTGACCATGAACCTGAGAGTATCAAATGGTGGGTGATAGAGAAGGTGCAGATAAACCAACGAGGTGGTGATTTCCAAAGTACTCTGAGCAGAAGGGAATGCCGTTGGATATATCTCCTTGATACGGCGAATAAGGGATTAAATGAATTGGAGGAAATAAACAGACAGGTGGCAATTCTCTAACTCCATGCACTTAGTCGCCGTTGTAAATGACTGTATAAAAACACTAATGTTTATATGTATATATGTGTTAAGTCTGTTAACAATGCTCTGTAAATATGACCAATAAGTGTTTTTTGTATCAATGTTGTGTGTAAATATGTATATAGTGTATAATTGGTTTTATCATGTGCACCTATGGAACTATTCTGCTGTAATTACATTCCCAATCTAAGATGGCCGCCATCATTATCAACATAGGTTTTTGTTATCACCTTCGAGGATCAAGCTCACTATCATTGTACCACAATTGTCTAAATTGATTTTTGAGTCCCCTTTCAATTATTGGCCTTCGACGCACATGGTTATATAAATATTAAAAATTCGGCATCATATGGCACATATTTTCGAAACGTTATGTCTGATTACTAAGTAATTGTGCAGACAGTCTGTAGGGAGCATTCGATCTACTTATTTCTGTAAAATCGGCTAGATATCGCCGTAGTACGTCGTCGCTGTTCATGAATGAAAGCTTTACCGGCGTGTGCAATTCCGTGGCGCCTCGGCAGACGCTACCTCGCGTGAGAGCAGTTGCCTCTTTACCCTTGGAGACGCGTGGTTATATGGAGTCTTGTTACAATAAACGGTAAGCGTCCAGGGCAGCCTTAGAGCTATCTGTTAGCAACACACCACCCTTATGTGAAATATACAGATGCTCACGATGGGTATTTCATTTTGTTGTTTCAGTCATTCTACAGTGAGTCCACCACTGACTTCCGACCATCATTTTATTTGGGAATATAGTTTATGAGAAGAGAATTCATAGAGCAAGGTAATGAATTCCTTGAGTATTTTTATATAATTGGATACATAAATTATTGGGAGACACCGCACCAATTGGTTCTTCCTTTCTTATTTTCACAGTGTGAAGATTTACTCAAATAATCGTGTAGCTGTACATATTAATTTCAAGATTGAGCTCTGGACTTTGACAAACGGTGAGCCCAATTAATTAAACAATAGCTATAATCTACAACCTTTGTTCACCCAGTCCAGTCTTCTCAATAAGTACTGTTATAAATTGTTACAGCCTCCTGATGACAAGACAATCTGCAAGCACATAACCATCCGATTCATTGTGGAGGTAACGTCTATGTTTTACCTGGACATGATTGTGTTTGAAGCTATGACTATAGGACCATATATATATATATTTATTACATAGGCCCTTCATTGCTTTTTCAGAAACCTGGTCATTGTATCAGTGTATAGAATAGGACTCTTTGGATTACATGGACTGAACCCAGTTGGAGTGGAATAACGACCACTACTCCCCGAACAGGGTAAGCACTTTTTGTACCCGTGTCCTTAGTTCAGTGATTAGGCAACAGCCCCATTTTTACGGTCCATTATATCTTTTACAGGGTCACCAAAGATCCCTGTGTTGCCCCGTCTAATATGTCCTGAAGAAGACTCGCATGGCCCAGGCATAATTGACCGCAAGGCCGCAAGACGAGTCGAAACGTCGACACTTATCTAATACCTGGACCACCACCTATATCCCTCTCCTTGTGATATAGTGCAGACAATTATTACATCCTATGTCCGAAAATAATATTAGAGAGTCCCCTTGGACTATTTGATGTGGTCAGGTTTTTGGTCCAGCATTCATTGGCTGGCATTGTTCGAAATTATTGGAATTGTTTTTATAAATTGTGTGTGATTTCTTTTCTTTTCACCCTTATCACTTTCACTTTCTTTGACACCCTTTGCTACACTGCACGCTCTATACGGGGCAATAAGAATTTCTGACATATATGAAAAAAATATATAAAAATTTGTGATTTGTGCATCAAATTTTGATATGACAATAGATTAAAATATTGCATATAATTTGGACCTTGTTGCTGTTGCCTTTTTCTTATGTTTATCATTAATTGAGTAGAGCTGTTTCAAATAATATATGCTCTCTAATTGGATAAGTTCTGATTCATTGTTCTTTTAGAAAGTTATAGGTCTCGGACCATTGTTTGTTCATATCAAGTACTACCAGTGGCCCTGTTTTTACTATTATGTCTGATTTCTCCGTCCTGACCTCCGGGCCAAAGGAGTCATACACTTTTTGTATCTTGCACTCAAAATACTCCGAGATGCTGGTACACAGTGACAGGGATGGAGGAACCTCTTTTTCTATACAGGTGGGTTTAAAAAATGACTGCACCACTTTAAAGACTTCCTTGCTTGAGTGCTCTGCTTCTCGAATAGTGGTCGCAAAGAAGGCTTTCTTTGCCTTTCTCACTGCCTTCTGCAGATTTTTTAATGCAACCTTATATACATCCCTTTCTACGTCTCCATAACTTACTCTCCATGACCTCTCTAGTTTTTTGCAAGCCTTCTTTTCGGCTCTGAGATCGCTCGAAAACCAGGGGGCCGATGGAGACTTCCTATGTGAGGTTGCGCGTTTGGCGGGAGCTACTGAGTCCACCATGCTCTTGATCCAGTTGTTGAATAATTGCGCGTTAGTATTACTATCAGTAGTTAACACAGGTTTATTCAGGTCCAGGACCGGGCCCATGGCTGCAGGAATTAACTTATTCCAATGCCTTTTAGTATAAGTGCATTTGCTCCTGACCGGTCTGGGCGCAAACGGCGTGTCCGCTGCGCCCGTCCGCTGCGCCTCCGGGGTGCGCACATGGCAAAATTAGTGGGAGAAGAAGGTCACAGGGAGCTTGACTCTAGTCTGGAAATGTGAAGTGATATGAAAGGTATAAGATGAGTGGTCGTAAGGTGAGCCCAGTAAGGACAGAAACCGCCCAAAGATGATTGTCAGTATGAATACAGACTGTGAAAGTAGGACTTCACAAACCACCTCACTTTTTGGGTTTCAAGCAGAGGGTTTCAGAAAAGTTAGGGAATGTGAGCTGGGTTTAGACTTTCTTGAAACAGATTAGATTTACCCTACTTATGAAGTATTGTTTCAATAATAATCCTGGTCAGTATGAGCAGAATCGCTGTTTCAGACATTTAGTGTATGTGATTGTCTGAGAAGCCAATGGTACAAAGCGACCTCTGTTAGATTAAGACTGAACACACCTAGTCATAATTTCCCCTTAACTGTAATGGTACTGCAGTGCCCTGAAGCCTCAGTTCGGGTGGGATAGCCAACCTATGGTCTGCTGCCTAAAGCCACTCCCTTGGGGACCAGAGTATGGATAGAAAGGTGCCACCTCCATCGCCCCAGTGCACCCAATGTCCATAGGGCACCCAGTGTTAAATCACTTGTGGACAACCTTATTGTGGGTCTGGACTTCATAAGCATCAGAACAGGTACTTCAAAGAGATCTTCTCAAAGTCCTCCTATGAGTCAAGCTTTTATCTCAGTCCATGGGTGACCATATTGGCAACTCTTTGGTACCCCCTCTGGAAAAACAGACAGGGTGGGGTGCAGTGGGAAGGCACATTTCATGTGCCTATTAGCCTCCTCCTTCTAATAAGGGCCAAAAAAGGTTTTTATCCTAGGTCTGGGGCGCACTGCTATAAATTAACGCAATGACTCAAGAAGAGTAACAATTGTCAGTGGAGTTTGAGGTGCAAAAAGGGTGAGGGGATAAACCCTATAACCCCCCCAATGAAGTGTCAACCTTGGCTGACACTGTATCAAGACAAAAACAGATACCCATGCACACTCCAAGATAAGTGAAAAAATGAAGTCAGTGTGGACTCAAAGAATGATGTGAAGACAAAGGCATGGAAAACAAAATTGCAATAGTAATATTTAAGAAACAAAATCGGTGTTGTTTTGAAGTGTCTTTTAATGTTCAGATACGGGAAGGACCATCCGACACGTGTTTCGTCGCATGCGGCACAATCTGCCTGCGACTCTTAAGGGCTGTACAATATGGAAAAGAAGCCGAAGGTCGCTCAGTCGGTGATAATTCCAAACCGACAGGGCTCAGGACCGGATAAAATTGTATGTGTCGGAAAGAGCGTTTCCCGCACGAATTGTCCCTATTAAGTAAATGGAACAGTATGATGGCGGTATGCTTCAGGTCTAGGGGGCAATAAAGGTTCAAATGCATGTCGTGTAATAATGCTCTGAGAAATCCCGTTGGTGTCACACATAATAGGACATACTTGACTGACCGACTGACCACCCGTCTACTAGCACATGCCCTCGCCCTTTTATCCACTCCATTCCCGAAATACCGACGGGATTTCTCAGAGCATTATTACACGACATGCATTTGAACCTTTATTGTGTCCTATTCTGGGTTCTGAAAGTCCCCAATTTGTGGGGGCTTAATAGTGGAAGAAAAAAGAATTTCTGGGGAGGCCTAAAAGGGATTCGAGCCTTAAACATCCTTGGCACCATAACCTCAGCTCCAGGACGGTGCAAGACTCTCCAGGATCTCTGGACTATTTAGCTGAGGTGGCAGTCTCAGTCCTGACATGGAGCAGAGTGGTCACAGAAGTTAGAGGGACTGGGAGTGACCAAGGTCCAGCATACACACTCCTCCATATAATGATCAGAACTCATAGAGTATGCTGTTCCGATCCAAAACCCAGGGGACAACTATTTGTGCACCTGGGAACATAAGTAGTCGGTGGGAAAGTTTTTTTCATTAGAATAAAATCCCTCACCCACCTCAAGAGGTGGCATACCTCATCATCAAGCAGCTCCTCATTGGGCCAGCGCTGCAATGCTCAAAGGGCCCCTGCAAGGGGCTTTTTGCCGGATTTCTTTTTCTCATTTTGCTGCAAATGAAGCTTTGGTATTGGTGAAGAGCTGATTTGAGAGATATAGATAGGAGTGGAAGTAAATTAAAATTAACTTGAGTGCCCCAGTAAAAAAAATAAATCTTCAGGGGGGACCCTGTTAAGGGATAAAAACAAGATGGCATATATTTGGAAGTAATGTTCCCTAATATTCTCTTTCCTCGGTCGACATGTTTCTTGCCCTGTTTTGTCTATGAAGACCTATGGCAATTCATTAGGACCCTAATAACCTAATCTACATACAGTGGGACCATGGCTCAATTATAAATGTGTACCCACAGTAGAAATTCACTAGATTTGTGTTCACTAATTTCATCATCATCATCATCATCATCTTTATTTCGGCAACATGTGCCATAAAAGGTACAAATGACATTAAATGTAAAACAGTACATGTTAAAATATATACAACCAATAAAACATATGAATCAATGTACAAATATAAGGACCAGCCATTCCACATAGTAAAAATATCTACATTACATTTTATCATTTTACAATTTATCATAGTTCCCCATCTAGAAGATATCTCCTCTTACGCCAGACTATCCCCAAATATTTAGCTATAGCAAAGACTATGTGCCCAGATAGAGCAGTCTTAAGGACCCTATATGCTTGCAGGCAATTGGAGAATCCCAGATTTTTACATAAAGGTACAATCCACTTCCTCCGTGCCTGCACATAAGCGCTACAAAAAAACAATATATGTAAGTCAGTTTCTTGTTCAGATTTACACCCTGGGCAATGAGACGGGGAAGATTCGGCCCATTTACTAGTATGGGCCCGTACTGGTAAACTACCATACCTCCATTGGAGATACAATTTCCTGATTAATGTTGGGGATATGATATCTAAAACAGTTTCAAACCTAAAAACCAGACGTCCCTGGTCTAAACTAGTAACTGAGAAATGGACACTCAACCTTTTAGAAACTATACCAGAAATTAGCAATGACCCCTCAAACGCTAAGGCTGTTATAATCGTTGGCTTGAGGACTCACTGGATCAAACCCTACCTAAGGTCGAGCTCTCCCATCGTATCAGAGCAAATAAAAAAGCCTGGTATACCCCAGAGCTTAGAACTCTTAAACAACTTTGTAAAGAGAAGGAGAGGCTCTGGAGAAAAGACTATCAAGAAACTAGTAAGGATATTTATAGGACTGCTCTTCACAACTATAAAAAACTGATCAAATCCACTCAATCCAACTATTACCAGGAAAAAATCACCTCTGCCTCCAGCTCTTCTAGGGAAATCTTTAAAATATTCAAGTCCTTAGTCACCCCTCCTATTCCCACTGCTGATCCCAGTCTTGCACATACTCGCTGTAGGGAACTAGCTAATTTTTTTATATCAAAAATAACAGACATCTATTCCACTTTCCATGACACACCATGGATATCAGTATCACCCCCTAGTCTGGAGATGAACCTCCTTGAGACATTTCCCCCTCTTGACTGCCCTGAGGTTCAATCACTTCTGAGTAACCTTAAATCAGGTTCACCAGTTGATGTAGCATCCCCCACCATGCTCAACCTGGTCTCCGATGTTGTGGCCCCGGTGATTAAGGAGGTGATCAATACTTCACTCGCAGCTGGGGAAGTCCCCCTCCACTGGAAACATGCAAGAGTAAAGGCATTACTGAAAAAGTCCAACCTCAATCCTGACGATTGGGCTAACTACCGCCCTATCTCTTTGCTGCCCACAATTAGCAAACTTACCGAAAAGTATGTCAATTCTCTGCTTTCCACCCATCTGGAAACCCAGAATCTACTGCATCCAACCCAGACCGGATTCAGGTGCAAACAAGGCACCGAAACGGCTCTGGTGGCAGTCATTGAGGAAGCAAGAAGGATTGTAGATGAAGGCAGTTGTGCAGCCATATTATTATTAGACCTCAGCGCGACCTTTGACACCGTTAATCACTCTATTCTGATTCAAAGGATGGGTGATGTGGGTGTCACTGGGACCGCGCTGAAATGGCTGCAATCCTTCCTCTCCGACCGGACTTTCTCTGTATTTGAGGATGACATCTCTTCTCCACCTACGCATCTTCACTGTGGCGTTCCCCAGGGTTCATCCCTCAGCCCAACATTATTTAATATCTATATGAGGCCTTTGGCTGAGGTGGTGTTACCCTGGGGAGTGCAACTAGTGACGTATGCTGACGATACGCAGCTCATCATCACCCTTTCTGATCAGATGTCTTCCTATGATAAACTTTCCTCCTGCCTTAGCAAGGTTCGTGAGTGGATGGATGCCTCTTTCCTGAAACTTAATGGAACAAAGACGGAGATCATGATGTTGGGGCATGGTGTTCCTTCCACGGTGGACGGATGGTGGCCTACCACTTTGGGCCACCCCCCTTCTCCCAAAAAGAAAATTAAAAGTCTAGGGGTTTGGTTAGATCCAGCTCTCAACTTTTTGGCACAAGCGCAGAAGGTTGCAGCGACCTGCTTCGCCCTGATGAGATCTCTTAGAAAAATCATTGAATTGCTTCCGTTCGAAGCAAGGCGGATATTAGTCCAGGCCCTGATTCTGACACGCCTGGACTACGCTAATGCGGTATACTTAGGAGCACCACTAGGGACACTCAGGGTCCTTCAGACGGTACAGAACTGTGCTGCCCGGATGCTTCTAAAGATACCACGGAGAACGTTCGCCAAACCAGCACTCCGACAACTCCACTGGTTACCAATACAACAAAGGATCGAATTTAAGGCTATGACCACTGTTCATAAAGCCTTGACCAATACAGGGCCTGGTCTAATTCAACCTCTGTTCTGCCCTTACCAAACCAATAGGACCCTGAGATCTAGCAGTAAGAACTTTCTGGCAGTCCCACGAATAAGGAGAATCCGTATGGGCGGCAGACGTTTTTCTGTCCAAGCAGCTAAACTTTGGAACAACCTGCCGGACCCTATTCGGATGGAAGAGAACCACTCTAGGTCTAGAAAAATGTTAAAAACCTTCCTATTTCTTTAATCTCTCGGGTGATGAATTGGTTCACTGCAGCGCTGGGATGCCCCCAGGTAACCATCCACTATAGAAATGAGTATTCATTCATTCATTCATTCATTCATAGCTGTCCTTTACTAATAAAAATGATGACGTTAGGGTGCCAGAGCCGCTTCCTTGCAGGTGAGTAGCAATTTTACATTCCTGATACTTAGTGATAAGCTCCCTCCGTGTACCCCCGGGCATGAAGAGAGCGGGTCAGACCATAATGTGGGTAGCCCTAATTTCCCTAATTCTTTCTTAATATAGTTTAGCCAGGGAATTTTCCCTATGTTTGGGAGGGTAAGAATTTCCTGTAATTCTAGCCTGTAGTTCACTAGCTCAGGTACAGACCAAATCCTGCGCCAGAATAATAGGGGTCTGTTCTGACCGGGTTTTCTGCCCCTTTTTGAGTGAAGGTGACTTTAGCCTGCTATCATTCTAATAGGAGGATTAGAACCTCAGACCTGGCCTATTTACCAGGTGTTTGACGTAATTCCCTACCCTTATCTGCATCTTAGGGTCTATAAGCTTATGTTAATGAATAGATTCCTTAGTATTAGTATTAATCCGTCCTTTTGTAAGGTTGCTAGCATATTTCTAATAGAGTTATGCTTATTTCGGGCCTTGTAGGCCTCGAACGGGAGAGACTCCATCTTTCTTTCTGCCTCGGCTGCTTGAGATGCTTTTAGGTCAAACGTAATGTTTTAGTTATAAGGTGTTGTTCGCCTGGAGAGAACCGGCTCAGGCTGGCCCTTATCGAAGGATTGTATTTTTCTTCGTGTCGAAGACATAACATCAGGCCGGCCGGCTGAGAACGTGTCCTTGGCACGGGGTGGTACAAGAATTTGGTGGGCGGCAGGTTACTGGCCGTAAATTTCCATGCATGAACACGGTTCCATATTAGCAAAAGTACGGAGAGTTCAGGGTTCAGTCCGTGAGTCAGTTAGTAGACGGCAGCTAGTCGTTAGCATTATTGCAGTTAATCAACTCAAGGCAGACAGTCACCATTTTGAAGTCGGAGAAAGACCGAGGGCTGATACTCTCTCAGAAAGATTGAAGTTATTTTAGTTGGAGCAGCTGGAGAGCTTTGATACTAAGATCCGAGCATGCAGATTGAAGCAGTTAGGAAGTTAGCAGTTAGGAAATAACCTTTGCATATTGTAATTTGGCCATTCTTAAAATATAACAATTGTATATGAGACATCCCCAGTAGATATTAGATATATAGAGAAACTTCCCAACAGAGAGAGAGAAATAGCTGAAGGTATTCATAGGACAGTGATCGTCGTAGTGAAGCGGCGTTAATGAGAGCATTGACTGTGGTCAATGTGTATACCCACAGGATTGTGGTTTGCGTGAGCACTGATTGTGATCAGTGTGTAATGAGATCGTCGCTAGGGATAGCAGCATTAGTGAGAGCATTGACCGTGGTCAATGTGTATACCCACAGGATTGTGGCTTGTGTATCTGTGAAATAGTGAGAGCACTGGGGGGATACAGTGTTTATACCCACAGGATTGTGGCTTGTGCGAGCACTGATTGTGATCAGTGTGTAATGGTAAGTAATCGGAACTGCCTCAGGGTAGTCTAGTCTGGGCCTATGTTGCTGCGAGACTATAAGGTATGAGTGCGGTGTGGAATAATCAGTGAGTATTTCTAGTAATCCCTATAGATTTAGTGGTGTTTTTGATGATATAAGCTTGTATATTGATAATTCCCCATCCTCAGGTTGGTACCCAGGTACCTTTGATAAGTAGGTCCTGAGGAGGGAGGTGATTACGTTTCGGCTGGGTTTGGTGGTGTTTTGTAAGCTAATTCTACCTGGTCCGAAAATCCAGTCGTTACAGGGTCGTAGGGCCAAATCTTCATCAAGAGGTCTCAGGGCCAGGTCGAGTCTAAAAGGCAACAAGGGGGTACTTGGAGGGAGAGATAGGAGCTGTCTGATAAAGTTGTTGTCAGTTACTACCAGATCACGATTACACTTATGGACCCAAAGCTCACTTCCATACATAACTGTTGCCCTGGCTTGTGCTCTGTAGATCTCTGGGGGGGGGGGGGGGGCATCGGCTTAAAGGAAGATTTGTTCTTAGAGACCAATTTGATAATTCCGCCTGCCACTTGGGCCAGCCTTAATTGTGATTTCTCCCGTTGGTGTGTCCATGACAATTTTTCATTTAGGGTAATTCCTAAATACTCAAAGGTTCGAACCCTCTTTAACATATTAGATCCAATGTATGGGTTAGGGCGGGTTCTAGATGGAGAATTGAAGACCATATATTTGGTCTTCAAGGCATTGATCTCAAGGCCATGATCTTTACAAAATGCCTCGAAACCATTAAGAACTCGCTGGATCCCCATTGGAGACTTGGATAGCAGCAGGGTGTCGTCCGCGAACATAATCGCGGGCCCCCCGCTGCCTCCAAGATTGGGTGCGTCAGTGTTCTCAACCCCATTCAAGTGCGCAATTACCCCGTTGACATAAAGGCAGAACAGGGTTGGTGCGAGCACACAACCCTGCCTAACCCCCCTGTCAACAGGGAATTTGTTGGACAATGTCCCCTCTCTGCCACATCCAACCTGGGCATAATTATCAGTATGTAATTTGATAATCATAGTTAAAAGAGGTTGTGGCACCCCCAAACCAGGAAGCACGGACCAAAGTTTCCTACGAGGTACCAGGTCGAAGGCTGCTCGTAAGTCAACAAATACAGTGTAGAGACTGCCACCTTCCAACTGTACTGTTTTCCAGAATATAATAGCAAAACGAAAGACTTGGTCTATAGTGGACACCTTATTCCTGAAACCCGCTTGGTAAGGGCTCAGGATTTAATGTTCTTGCATCCATTCCAATAGACGGTCCACAATCAGCCAGGCAAAAATCTTTTGGGGGACGTCTATTAAACTAATAGGCTTGTAGTTGGCTGGGAGCAGAGGAGAGCTTTTATTAAAGATCGGGACAATCTCTGCCCCCAGCCAAGTAACAGACACCGGCATCCCCTCCAAAATTGCATTGAATAAAGCCTGTAGGTATGGGGCCCAAATTATAGGTTCATTTTTGAATAAGTCACCAGGGAGGTTGTCCAACCCGGGAGCTTTTTCTTAAGCAAGTCTTAAAATGGCTCCTCCTACTTCTGTCAGAGAAAATATATCTGTATCCAAAGATAGCGTAGGGGTCAAACCTGGCAGCGAATCATCCTGGACCCGAGTTAAATCTATGTTAGCCTGAGTGTACAGGGATCTAAAATGGTCCTCCCACACGCTGGGTGCAATATTAGCTTCTACTGCCGGAGTTGGATCAGCCGAGCCATTTTTAACAATCTGCCAGAATTTCCTGCCGTATCGGAACCTAAGAGAATCAGTCATATCTACCCAGTTATCATAGTCCCAATCAGTCTTGGCCTTAGAAATGAGACTTTTATACTCCTTCCTCCTAGTTCTAACCAAGGAAATATCGTACTGTTGCTTCATAGCTGCTAGAAGATCAGCTTTTGCCTTTCTACAGGGGCATTGTACCATGGGGCACATGTCCCCCTGCCTTTACCTTTCTGTTGCCTCTGTTCAGGGTTCAGAACATCAGCTAAGGTGCTACATAACTCTAAGTGGAGTACACCAAGTTCTCTGTGGGTCTCCTCAGACAAGACAGGAAGGTGTATAAGATTGTCTACTGTTTGCAAAACTGGAACTGCTTTTTCATACAGCCTCTGAATATCCTTAGGGTTTCCTGCAATTTTGGGCCAGCGGACTCTTCGCCGATTAGTAGACAGAATCGTTCTTGAGTCCATGTGATCATTACCACCCTGTGTTTGGATAGTCACTCTCGGAACCAACATTTTTAAAACCAGCGCATTATGGTCGCTGTCAGTTCGAGGGATTACAGTAAAGTCCACAATTTTGGCCCATTCAGACATTTCCACAAATATGTAAACCAAACGGGAATTATGCCCCGGTTTATTGAAAGTTGGTTTAGGTGGGATGTCACCACTTACCCGGCCATTGCAGGCCCTTAGAGAGTTTGCTAGGGTCATGCAGGTAATCTGCATTGTTAATGGTGTCCAGGACTTCACTGGTGGACCAGCTGGTTTCGGAATTCCCCTTAGTTCATCTTCCTCATTAGTTGTACCTTCTAGGAATGATGGGAGGGGCTCAAATTGACAATTGAAGTCTCCCCCGACTACATACGGGGTGCCCTGTTGGAGAGAGCTCAGAAACAGCACTAGTTCCTCGATGGTACTAGAAACTTTTGTTATGCCCACTGGTCTTGAGTAGACATTTACCAGTACCAATTTGGTTACATCAGACCATTCCAAGAGGACGCATTGAATGTCTAGGGAATTAGTCGGTAAAGCCCTCGCTTTGCAGCCCAGATGCGAAGCCACCCAGATGAGTAGCCCTCCAGACGGGCGTCCCTTCCCCTTCCAGTTCGCCCAGATTGAAGATATATATCAAATCCAGCACGCTGGTAGTCATCCCTTGCCCATGTCTCTTGAAAGAGGCAAATATCCTGTGAGTCTACAAATTCCCCCCATTCAGGGGAGTCAAGCTTGTTAACCACACCCACCAGGTTCCAGGAAATAATGGAAATAAAACCCCTATCTGCATTAGGACAGTCAGTCGGGCAATTTATTGTTACATCACCCGCATCGAACATAAACTGCAAATTATTCTGTATGCGCGGGCTAAGACTCCTCTTGTTAGTATGGGGAGGATGATTCTTACTCAGCCCAGATGAAATAGGCTCACAGAACCCATCTATCACTCCTCTTGTGGGTTTTTCTAACAACAAGCATTAGCTACTGCATACATAAAGTGAACGTAACGACAATCTGTAAAGGATATACATAAATAGTCCAAAATCGTGTTCCTCTGTACCAAACGGTGTCTCATACATCTGAATAGTACAGGGAGTGTACCTCACCTCTCCTGGAACCCAGCTCAGGAAAAAGGAGGCCCGCTCTGTCCGGCGTTGTCTCATTGCAGGACCCAAGCTTCGTCTGCTTAGAACTCTGGCCCTGAAGAAAGCCATGGGATCTTGTCCCTACCGGCTGAAACATGTTGGCCTTGTAAATGCAGTTATATGTTTAGACTGCTTCCTCTGCATTGTTCTTGTTTGTTTGAGGGAAAGGACAAATTACATTAGAGTTTTTCGCCTATTGATCCTTTTACCCCTTGTTTTTAACTCACACATCTTTTGATTTTTGCACTGCACTCAATCCCATCTTTATCATTTGTTCATGGGTACCTTAGCGATTGATGGTGCGACCCAATTGAGTAAGGGCGATGGATGGGTCTCATTTATCAAGAGATATACCACCCCATTTTTGGATGACCAAATGAGAACACTTGATCTACATACCTATTTGATGGGAATCCAACACATCTCTGTACGGGTCTTACCAACAATCTCAGTAGGTCCTTCAACAGGTTTGTCCTGGAACACATTCTGATATAGAGACTTATATAGCTCTATTAGCGCCTAACTCACTTATGTAGGAGTTTTGCAGCAGCTCGGAGTACTTGAAGCTCCGTTATAGACCCCCGGTTCTTTTGTTGTTAGGATTACAGTTAGGGGGATACGAACTGGGCAGGTCTTTAAATTTCCCTCAGACCCTTCTTCAATTGTTTGTGTTTTACTCCTCTTGTGGGTTCACAGTCCATCTTCTTCCCCCCTAAGAGATTACTAAGATTTCGCTGTCAGTCCACCATCTCGAGGCAACTGTATCTGTTAGCGGTTGGGAGGCCACCCCAGTTGGCCTGAGTGCTTGTTCTCTAAAACCCTGTACACCCCATGTGCCCCAATTTCCATTCCTGACAGGGCGCCCTACAATGTGCCAGTTGCTGTCATTATTTCAATCACGTGTTAGTCCAATCCTAGGGGGGTTCACTAATTTGTCTACCTCTTTGTAAAACTGACCTACAGAAATAAGAAATAGGATAAAATCAAATAAACATATATAGATATATATAGATCTATATGTATAGATTTATTTATATAGATCTACACATATAGATCTATTTCTCTTTCTCTCTCTCTCTCTCTCTATAGTTAGGAGCTATTATGCATAGGAAATCAGCAACATTCTATTGCCAATAACTTTGGCGCCGATTGATGAATCTTCTCAAAATTTTCCAAACTTTTGGCCAGCTCAGTTCCGCTCCTTCCCTTTGGGGTGATTCCTCAAGCGGGGGCTGAGAAAAAAGGGGCGTCCCAAAACATGTTTTCCCCATGCAATTTCCCATAGGACCTTTAGCCACGACTACAGCCCGAACGGCTGAATGGAATTACACCAAATTTGGCAAAGAGGTACTCCTCAGTTCAGACTTGTGCCTTTTGCTTAAATGGTGTTAATCTGTTCAGTAGTTCCTGAGCAAATTTTGGTTAAAGTCATTTATATATCTATGGGCGCGGTGGATTCGTAGATTGTGCGAGGATTGTCATCGTACCATAAGCGCACTGTCCCGATCACATGCTGAATTCTAATTGACTCTCAAGCGGTTGTAAACATTCCATACCAGGAACTGTTGGCTGCATTTTTGTGCGTCGGTAGAAGCGAGGCTGAGGAAGTCAGTGGGATATGTGTGCGAAACGGAGAAAGGTGGCAGGGTAGAAATGATTGTACCCCCTAGACCTGCTAAGGGGGTCCTAGAAGGACCCCCAGGGCCCACATATTTTTTTTTAAACCCAGCAGGTGTGTGTAGGGTGCGTGGACTGTGCCGTAAAATAAATGAAATAAAATGGAGTTTTTTTCAATAATTCATCTCCGGGTGGTTAAATACCGGGGGCAAAATTATTACATTTTATGTGGGGCCCAGAGGGGCCCCCCAGGCTCAGGGATCGTCACTCCCCGGGGCTAAAAAGAAAAAAATGGTGGGGGGAGGGGTTGCAGGTCCTGAAAAGCGCGGGGACCGTCGCCCCTTGGGGCTTTACGTATTGTGGGGGGCACTACGTGGCCCTCCTCCTGGAGCACTTGAGGGCCCCGTTACCCCCGGGGCTACTAAAAAAAATCATGGCTGGGGAGGGGGGTCTGTGAGGTGTACAAAGCCCCAGGGACCACCACTCCCTGGGGATTTATATATTGTGGGAGGGCCGGCTTTTGCAGTGTCCCATGGTGCCCATCCCACCCTCCCATAATGAGGAAATCTGTTCTCTCTTTCAAAATGTGAATCAGATTGCTTTTCCACGTGGGGAGCTGCATGTTAGTAGTTCCTGATGTGGAAAAGTAATGGCGGGTCCCAAATGCATAGCAGTTGTGCAGCAAAGGCGCTGGAGTCGCGTAGCCTACAAATTATGAGTGGTGCATCCAGCGTGTGCACACCACAGGGCCGCACTGAGCGCTGCGCTGGGTGCGCAACTTTTACTTTTTCCGGTAAAAAATTGCGTCTATCAGTACTTTCTAACATTCCCGGGGATCGTATCCCCCGGGTCTTATAAAAAATCTTGGTGACCGTGAGGGGAGCCTCAATGCCCCCATGGTCCCATCGGCTTCCCGCGTTCTTCGGGAGCCGGCATTGCTTTTCCACAAGGGGAGATGCTAAATTGTATGTGGAAATGCAATCTGCTTTGGATTTTGAAAGTGAGAACACACACATTTACTCATGTGCATGTCCAGGTTTGAGTACTAGTTCAGCCTTAGAGCCTGGGGGACATCCTCAGAATGCAACCTCCACCACAACACTTAGTGGGTTTCAGAAGAAAGGAGAGTGGAGAAATGAGTGGGTTAAGTCTCCAGAGGAGAGAGGGGATCCCCCAGAGAGAGACGTCTCTTCAAAAACCCAGTCCCCTGAGGACCTCAAGCACAGGCAGGCTGAGAGGGTCCTGAGACTGCAGCTGGCCCAGAAGGGTGCAGAGGAGATTTAAAGTAAGGCTAAGAGAGCCTTGGAGGACGAAAACACCCAATCTCCCTTGAATAGGCGCAACTGATTTACCTATTCACCCACGTTACAACGCCGCCACCCTCCCTACCCACTTCTCAGACACAGTCCGCATTGGGCTCCCCCATAGGAGAGGTCTCACGAGTAAATACTGGTCCCTAGAACATAGGATAGCTTGACACTAGCCCCACCCCCCTCACGAGATACACAGCTACCACCTTCTGCAACTACCACCCATAATGTACTAAACACAGTCCACGCCACTTACCCAGATTCAGAATTTTTACTTTTCCCATTTCTACCCATAATGGTATATTCGCAGCACTATCCCCCAGTTCATTCCCCCAATAGTTAATAGTTCTCCTCAAATATCGGAAGTTCCTATTCCGATACATAGTTCTCAAGAATACATTCACCAAAGGCCTGGTGAGGGACACCACAGAGATACTTAGAGGGAACACACAGAGTCCCCGGACACCCCAAACAACGTCGACCCCATGATCCGTGCCCTCCATAGTGATACACTAAAGGGTGGACTTGGGGTCTATCTACACTGAGTAATGGTTACAGATATGCAAGAGGACTAGTTTGGGAAGATAGCTCCAACTGTCGAATTGATATCCCACCGCTGTTCAATGTATAGCTACTAGTCATGAATTACTGAACTTGATATCTTAAAAACTATGTACGCTTGCCAGGATACTTGATGTAATGTAATATAAACCTTCAACAAAAATATTCCCCAAAAAAAAGAGAGCCTTGGAGGAGAAAAGGGCCTTGCTGGCTGGAGCGTCGAGGAGATGCACTTGAAGGTGAAATAGCTTAGAGTCAAAAATGGTATGAGCACCACTACTGTATCCTATGCAGAAGAAAGAGTTCTTATATTAAGAGACTTTGTGCCTGACTTTAAAAAGAGTTTAATTTAAACAGGGTATTTCTGGCATAAGAAGTAGCGGTAGAAGTGCAGAGAATATCTAAGGAGGACTGTAGAGGTGCCTGTGTTGTCATATATGTGGTGATGGGAGGGAAAATATATTGGCTCTAGAGAAGGGGAAGAGGTTGAGGTATCCCCCTATAAAGGAGGACCTTGCCAGTGAGTATGAATTAACCCCAGAGGATTGCATGTTGAAATTCAGGGTTAGTCAGAAACTGTGTCACTCTACTGCTAGGAGGATTTTGTTGAGTACTTTTGAAAGGTTTATTGAAAGTTGTGTTGTTTTTTTAAGAGGGTGTTTCTAATAGTTTATACTTTTTCTTTCTTTTCAAAGAGAACTGACAAGAAGCAACTTGAAGAAACTTTTCTCCAGAGTTATTTTAGCTTGCTTCATATGATACCGGTCAATTACATCCCCCATATCTTCTTTTGAATGTAGTGGATGGACACTATAATGCTCGTGAATTTCTTCAGATCTACTTCTATCCACTTTTCAAAATGTCCACTTGAAGGCAACATTTCTTCCTCCATGCAACGTCCATGTTAGATAACATTTACATATTTAAAGTACACATTATTGTCTTTAAGATATAATGTAGCTTTCTTCCCCCTATTTAAGTCCACTAGTCCCTGCCAATTGTTTTTGTTTTCCAAAGTGAAAGTATATAGGAGAGTTCC
This sequence comes from Lissotriton vulgaris, assembly GCF_964263255.1. Lineage (NCBI taxonomy): Eukaryota > Metazoa > Chordata > Amphibia > Caudata > Salamandridae > Lissotriton > Lissotriton vulgaris. The sequence continues at coordinate 184,740,295 of NC_141696.1, read as the reverse complement.
TACAGTAATTAATCAAAAGTTCCAGTTTCAGTGTATTTCTGTATTTGCAAATTGTTAAATAGGTTATGTTATGCTGGTTTGTTAATTGTTCGGTTTAAATTGTATTTTAATAGGTTAATAAAATGTACTTGTAAAGTTATAAATATATGTATTATTAATTTAAGTTAAGGGTCACAAACATACCCATACAGTTCTACATACATGTACTGACACATGCACATAGTCACACACCCAATCAAAAATCCATACAGTCACTAACATACCTATTTACACATGCAAACATCTACTTACATACACAAAGGGGCCAATTATGAGTCTGATGGTCCTTGGACTGCCAGAATCGTGGTGAGGCAGCGGTGGCAGTCTTGCAACTGCCACATATCAACCCTAGTGGCTGTGACACCCTGGAAACACCAACACTACCAGGGAACGGCTGTTCCCGGCGGTGGCACGGCGGTCCAGAGGCATCCATATGTTTGGTGGGACCGTCAGTTATGTGCACTGTGACTGGGGTTAGAAGTAATGTGGGAGTCCCCCGTTCCCTATTTGGTGAATGGGGGGCTTACAAGTATGTCATCATATAGTATAGGGTGTGTAATATGATGCCACTCCTCGTGGAAGGAGGCTAATGGAAATAAAACATAGGAGGGAGCTGCCTTCTGTCCAGTGTATAAAACAGGTGTTGTGGTTAGAGGCGATTAAAGAAAATTTCCAGCACTAAAGTAAGGAGTTGCCTAATGCATTTTGAACAGAATATGTCATTATTAAGCCCATGGATGTGTGTCATGAGATTGAAGACCCATTGTTGCTCTCTGTAAAACAGATATTCAGTGTTTCTTCCTCTGTTTGCCTCAATGATTGTTCACCTCATGGTGTCTGCCCATGTGGCTCAGTTCTAAAAAGTGCGAAGACAGCTTTGTGGTGACCTTCTTGTATCGGATGTTCATGATCCTAGTTTTGATCATCCTTGTAGCCATTCCTACATAATGTAGTTTGCAGGGGCAAGTGATATGATAAATAGAGTTCTTTGTAATGCAGTTGGTATGTTTTCTCTGTTGCCATGGATGAGCTAGTCCCAGGTCAATCTCCTTGGTGGCTTGCATAAACTGAGCCTGACTGACCCTGCAGGGGTAGTGTCCCATGACCGGTGGTAATCAGGGTTGTCTGGGGGTCTTTAGAAGGGACTGGGCACGTATGGACCAGTATATCTCTCAGATTGCTAGTACGTGTATGCAAAAAATGGATCAACCACATCCAAAGTACCCATCTTAATATTGAGCCAGTGCTTTTTTTGATTTGTTTAATTTGAACTGAAATGGGGGTAAAGGTGGTCATGCAGGTGAGCTTGTCTGTGGGTTCCTTGACCTTGTTCTCCAGGAGGGAGTCACTGTGATTATTCTTCACTCTTTTGTAAGCTTGGTTGGCAATCTTTTGTGGGTAGTGGTTTGTATTCAAATTAGAACTGAGTACAAAGACCTGTGTGTCATACTCCCTGAGGGTGTTGCAATTGCGATGTAGGCGGAGAAACTGTCCGACAGGGAGATTGTCTTGAAGGGCTTTTGGGTTATGGCTGTCATAGAGTAGCAGACTTTTCCTATCTGTGGGTTTCATGTAGTTAGTATTAAGCAGCTTGCCTCCTTCTCCAGAGATCAGTAGATCCGGAAAGGGTATTGAATGTCTGACACAGTGCTGGTGAATTTAAAAAAAGGGTTAAATGTCTTATCCATAAGCAAACGTCTGCACAGATGTGGGTGTCACCACGCAACAAAATCAGTATATCGTCGATATATCTTCCTCCAAGTGATCATATTAGTTCTGTATGGTTTGTAATATGTTAGGATGTGTTAACCTACAAATGCTGCCATGTAGAGGCAGACTAGGCTTGGGGAAAAAGTACTGCCCATGAAGTGGCCTATATATGGTTGTACTGTTGTTCCGGGAATTTAAAGAAGTTCTCTTTAAGAGATAAGGAGGCACAATCCAAAATGAAACCGGAGGTGAATCCCACAGGGTCTCTGACATCAGGATGGTCTCAAAACCTTCCATGGTAGCATCTTGTGAATGTTAGTTAACAGGGCTTCTACGTCAAGTATAATGAGAAGATCAAAACCGTCCAGCTCAGTAAAATTCTGTAGTGGATTGAGTACATCTGTGGTGTCCTTCAAATATGTAGGTGTCTTCATCACTATAGGTCTTATGAAGTAGTCACAGAATTTACTCAAGAGTTCGAGAAGTGAGTCAATGCTGGAAACAATAGGTCTTCCTGGTGTTGGTGTGGAAGCTAGATGTTGGTCGAGAAAGCGGGCGTTTTGTGATTTGGTGTAAATTTGTTCAGTAGTTTCAAAGATATTTAGGTGTAAAAAAATTGATATATCTGGGAGCTCAAAATCCTACTTAAATCATAATGAAATTTGGGTGGCTTGCAGCACAGCAAGCCAGGAAGTGTTGGCAGCCATCTTGTATCTTGGCTTCAGCCAAGTCCCCCAACAAAATTTAAAAAGTGAAGGGGGCATGGTAGGAATACTCTGACTGCCGAGACCTCTGGGGGGTGGTCCGTGATGTCATTTTAGATGTCATCAATGATGTCACTGACCATGTTATGTGTAATCTAAGATGTGAGGTCGTAAGCAGTGCATTGCTGGGGCGTAAGTTATAGTTAGCTCAGGTAACTATAACTGCTACATTTCTCTGGTTTTGTACGAGTGAAATGTCAGTCTAACTGTAATGTCCCTGTAACCTTTGTTTTTTTTCAGTGAATTTCTAAGTTTATAAAAAATTATATTGCCTAACTATAACTTCCCTGTAACCTTTGTTTTTTTCAGTGAATTTCTAAAGTTTTTTAAATGCTAATTCTTAACTATAACATCCTTGTCACATTTGTTTTTTTCAGTCTCTAGGTTTTTTTAAGGTCAATTTCTGAATTGGAACGTTCATTTTTTTAAGTGAACCGCTAAGATTTTCGTATTTTCTTCTATAATTGGATACTGTGTATTATATATATATATATATATATATATATATATGCCAACTCGTTACGTCGCTGAATCCCGAGCCACTTATTCATGGTGGGGTAGCGAACCCCTTACTAATACCAACTTTTCTGTATTCCTCATCCGTTTTGGTTCTGCTCGTCAATACTGGATGAAAACACTGGGGCTCAAATGCAATTATAGCGTGTTTATTTCATTACCTGCAGCAACGCTGTTCCAACGTGTTTCGCAGCTCCCTGCTCCTTGATCATGGGTTAGATATGAGGTTACTAAAGGATCAGTTAACCAATTAGAAAGCAGCTCCGCTGTAGCCAGGACCAGCCTGTTCATTGGTGTCTGGCTGCCAATTCCAAAGAAACACTTAATTAATAGTATTCCAATACTATTAAGAATATTAAAAAGGAAGCTGCCTTCTCAAAGGGGTCAACCTCAAACGTTTATGGAAATAGTCATATCGGGTGTGGGGGGGGGGGGTGGTGCGAAAAAAATGTATTCAACTATTTAAGGACCTTTCATGCAAATTGAATCCATTCTAGAATACTTTTATTTTTGTTGAAGCCTTTGAAAGTTATCAGCAAACATTTTACAAAAAGACTTTATGAAAGAATGCCATTGTTTAAGATTCTAGTAAGCCTAGTTTGATTTTTGAAGATATTAAATCTACAAAGTGACATTTACTAATATAATTAGCAAGTTTTTATGTAGCGCCTAATTCTGTACAATAACATGTTTTAATTTCCCTTGCGAGCAATTAAGGTGACTTAGACACCAGGTAATAAAGTTTAGAAGCTCATTGCTAGGGAAGCGAGGATTTGAAGTCTGGTCTCAAGGATGCACAGCCCCCATTTTGGCCATTAGATCACATGTGCCATGTGATCTAGTGGTTCATAGTTCATCGTACTTTGCTGCTAACTGGGCCTAGCCAGATTTTAGGAGCAGGTAGCCTCTTTTGAAAAAACTGGTGTCAAGCTGGGGAGCAGGCAGGGTCAGCAGGAGTAGGAAGAGGCAATGGGGTAAGTGAACAGGAGCTTTTTTACATAATGAAACTGGATGTCCTCTGTACTTGAACTGCTAGATGAGTGGAATTTTGCAACAAGGTAACAAAGAACAGTTGTTACTTAGAAAACAATACAGAAAATATAAAATCCCTGACCTATCCACTCTGCTGGTTTAACTGGCTTCTGTTTACTGAAAGACCCTGTTTGATCTCCAGCTTTACACTTGCTAAGTAGTCATAAGTAATGGCCCCATGGTTCTATTATATGCCTTCTCCATTCTTTTACTGTTATCTCGTTCTGCTGAGCCTATGCTCCATGCTTTCACCTTTCAATGAAAGGCATTTTCACCTTCACTTCTATTCTAACATGGTGCCTAGGCATTTGACAATTCCTCTGCTGTAGTATCTGCCTTTTCAATTGTGGTCATTCCATGTCAGAGACAGTGGCTTCTGATGACATTTAAAAGTGGTGAGCGCAAAAGTCAGGGTTGAATTATGCGTAATGAGCAAGTCCGGCTGGCACAAGGGGGTTCAGCCCATGCATCATCCACCCCATCATCACCCCATTAATTCATCCTCATCAACTGCTGCATTCATCTGTTCATTTATTCATCATTCCCTCCTTCTAGACACTCTCTCGTTCACTCAACCACCCATCCATCTATGAATCCATTGACTAGATAATCTTCTATTAATCTGTCTATCAGGAGCATTCTTCCATCCATTCATGTACACATACAGCCATCCATCTGGGCACACTCTCCTATAACTCATCCATCCACCCGTCCATCTATGTATCTATTACCTCCTTGTAAGTCTTCCTCGCCACATGCTAAACAAAGTGAGCTTCAGCTCAACACCAGAACCCTCCAAAGCAAAAGATAGCCCCCCTTGCTTCCCATCCCTTCCCAACATGGCCAACCTATATCACCCTCGACCTCTATAAGAGGCTGGTCGGCCCAACCCACAGCCTGAAGAACTACCAAGCAACAAGAAATGTAGCCAATAGCACCCCAGCAAGGGAGGGATGGGAACTCATGTGGCGAGGAAGACAATACTCGGAGTAATGAAGATTACTGTTTTTTGGTTCTGTGCTGACTCTCCAAGTCCGCTAAACAGTAAGTTGGGGTCCTGCTCCAGCATGATCATGGGTCCCTGGGTGGAGGCCCTGCTCTAGCGGGCCCATGTGTGTGTGGATCATCCCCCTTCATTCCCCAGTTTCCCCAGTTTCCATCTCGGATTGGGACGGATAGGCTCTGCTTTAGTGAGCCATGGGTTAATAGGGGGCGGCCGTGGTTGGTTTGGGCTATACTTTCCTCAGTCCTTCATGACTCCGGCGGCCGTGGATGCATACTGCCTGGTTGCTTTCCTTATCTTGATGAGGGCGCTTGCAGTGGCTGTTACCTATTTTCGGGAGTTTCTCGGCCTCCGGGACAGTGTCAGTTCCCGGCTGCTGGCCTGCTGGGCATGCTTCTCCCGCTCTGCTCTGCCTTCACTTCGAAGCCTGTTCGTGGTTCCCGCAGATGGCATTGATGGCCGGCGCGGGCGGGTGGCGGTGCCCCTCCTCTCCCGGACAGGTCTCCGTTCTCCATTGTATTCAGCCGTCCAGTCCATGGTTTTTCTGGTGTTGGGGGGCACGCATTGCCTCCATTGTTGGCCGTACCCGGGTCCTTTTTGCGACTCCTTTGAGTCCTGGCCTATTCTGCCTTAAGAGGGGTGAAGCCTGGCGTTTCCAGCTTCCTGCGTCGTGGGTTTCCTGGCAACAATGTGGCCAAAAGGTTTGCTGTGGTTCTCTTTTAGTTTGCAACATTGACTACTATTTAAGGCCGCAGTTCTGTTACTGGGGAATTCTTGTACAGCATTTCCACACATTTGGTTGTGTCCTTGTGCGCTGATGGTGCAGCTGAAGTTACTCATGGAACAAGGGGTGGATTCTCCAGTGGTGGCTGACTCGAGCTCTCAAGCACCCTCTTATGCCTTGTCTATGCAGTCCATCCAGGCCATGATTCAAGTTGTGGTGGCTGCTGCTTTTGAGGAGTGCAAAGGGGGTAGGGTCACTCTTCCCCCTAATGTCCCCGCCTGGACCCTTCTCCAGTCTCCGAAGCTGAGGGTGAGATTGAGGACCTCAGGGTTCCGTATGTGCAGGTACAGGAACTGAGTGATGTCCTTCAACAACTCAAAAATATCATGGCATTTCCAGTTCCCACGGTCAATGAACTTTCTGAGGATTTCTTCATGCAAAACCAGCACAAGGAGCCTGGGTCCCTTCCTTTGCATTCTTTGATTATGAAAGTTATTGATAATGAATGGCAGGAAGTCGATAAGTGGGCTTTTCCTTGTTATCTGGCCAAGCGCTACTCCATACAGGACTTCCCTAAGGAGTTCCCTTCCTCTGTGAAATTGGATTCTCTCATGGCTAGTCTTGCCACTCAGGGTTCCTTCATTTCTGAGGATGCTTCTCCTTCGGACCCGGTGGACAAGAGGGTGGAGGCTGAGGCCAAACGGGCCTATGCGGCAGCCAACTTTTCCATCCGTGCTTCAGCAAACTTATCATACACAGTCCAGTCTGCATTGAAGGACTTCCAGTCTTTGGCAGAGTTGCTGGACCAGGGGGTTGATGTTGTTTTCTGCTTTGGTGCTGATGGAACAGCAGACAAGACTTCTATCAGACATTTCTTTCAATACCTTAGAGGCTACAGCATCGGCTGGTGGCGCTGCGATTCAGGCCTGTCACCAAGTTTGGCTTTGCCACTGGAAGGCTGATGTCGCCCAGAAGGCAATCCTGATGAAAATTCCTTTTTCGGGTTCGAAGCTGTTTGGTGTTTCTCTGGAAGACATTGTGAAGAAGTCCGTGGAGGACAGAAAGCTTTTGGCGCCCATCCGTTCCTCCAGGGGCCATTCTTTTGGTCCTAAGAGGGCTTCCTCTTCCACGTCTGCTGCTAGGGGCAGATTGCCCTTTCGAGGGAGGGGTCGCGGCAGGGGCACCCCGTTCTTCAAAAAGTCTAGGTCTCAGCCTGCTGCCTCTGCCCGCCTCTAAATCCTAACTATCATCTGGTTCCACCTGTAGGGTGTCCGGTGGGTGGACTCCTGCTCCATTTCATCTAGGCTTGGTAGGCATCCGTCATGGACCAGTGGGCTCTTCGAATTGTCGGGGAAGGTTCCTCCATTGTGTTCAGCTCCGTTCTTCAGGACGCTTTCCATCCCACACCTCATCTTTTCACTTCAGTAAAGTGGGTGGGCCTGCTGGCCAGTGTTCAGGATCTCCTCACCAAGGGGGCTATTGGGCGGGTTCCTTCTTCTCAGAGGGGAAGAGGCGTCTATTCCATTCTGTTCTTGGCAAGGAAGGTGTCTGGGTACTATCATCCTGTTCTGGATTTGAAGCGGATTAATTCATTTATTCACCATGTAAAATTCAAAATGCTCTCTCTGCATTAGATTATGCCGCTGCTGGTTCATGGGTAGGTGATCACATCCCCGGATCTTCTGGACACCTACCTCCATGTGCCCGTCCACCCATCCTCGCAGAACTTCCTCCAACTTTGCTTGGGGGGCCTCCACTATCAGTTCTGGGTAGTTCCCTTCGGTTCATCCTCTGCACCTAGAGTTTTTACAAAGGTGTTGGCTCCTTTGGTGGGTATCCTCCACAGGGAGGGTGTCAGGGTTTTTCCTTGTCTAGATGACTGGCTTATTTCTTTCTTTTTCCAAGGGGATTCTTCTCATCAAGGGGGTCTGCTAAGTACTTCCGCACATGGATTCCTGATCGATCTCAAGAAATCTCACCTGTTGCCGACCCAGGACTTGGTGTACATTGGGGGTCGACTGGACATGGTCTGGGGATGGTATACTTGCTATTGGACTGGAGGAACACCTTGTGGCAGGATCTGGGTTCTCTCCTTGGTCTGGATTCCACCCCTGTTCATCAATGGTTGAGAGTTCAGGGGTTGATGTCATCTACCATCAATGTGCTGCCTTGGGCTCGCCTCCACTTGTACCCCTTGGTGAATCATCTCATGGCCCGTTGGGATCCTTGCTCAGGGAATTACGGCTTCCCGGTGGTTGTGTCTCCGAAGATCCGTGCCGAGCTGGGCTGGTAGTTCGAGGAGGCCCACCTCTCCTGGGGTCTTCCCTTCCTGGTCTCCCTGTCCTGGGTGTTCCGACCAATGCCAGTCACCTGGGATGGGGGGGCGACTCTGGGTTCATAGTTGGCTCAGGGTCAGTGTGATCAGCTTCAGGCAAGGTGCTCCTCCAACTTTTGGGAACTGAAGGTCGTTCTCCTGGCATGCCTGGAGTTTGCCCCTTCTCTCTGCAGTCAGCATGTGTTGGTCCGGACTGACAGTCAGGTGGTGTGGGGGTACATCAATCATCAGGGGGGTGCAGGGTTCACTCCCTTTGGCTGCTGTTCCAGGAGCTAATGTCCTGGACGGAGTCTTTGGTCTTATCCCTCAGGGCATTGTATCTCCCGGGGAAGGAGAATGTTGTGGCGGATCGCCTGAGCCAGGTGTTTCTGCATCTGTCTGCCCTCTCTCTCAGGTTCACGGTGTTCCAACAGCTTCTGGCCCTGTTTTGCCTACCTCGGATTGACTTGTTCCCGTACGAGTTCAATGCTCTCCTGCCTCGTTTCTCTGCTCTCCCTCCATGCCCAGGGGCGTTGCGGTTGGATGTATTGTCGTTCCCTTGGCCGTCCACCCTCCTGTATGCCTTTCCCCCGTTTCCCCCATTTCCCCCGTTTCCCTTGATCCCGTCAAGATTCACCTGGAGAAGCCGTTTTGTTGTTCCTGGATGGGTTCGCCATCCTTGGTTTCCTCTTCTGAGCGAGCTGGCTGTTCAGGAGTGCTGGACAATTCTGGATGTCCCTTATCCGTTACAGGACTCCCGCTCCCGGTGGGGATGTAGCGCTGGCTCAATTTGCAGGCTTGGCTCTAGAGAGAGTTACCTTACTGGCTCAGGGTTGTTCTTTGGGGGCAGTGGACTTGCTGCAGGGTTCCTGCAGGTCTTATACTCTGCTTTTGTATTCCCGCCATTGGTCCTCCTTCTCTTATTGGTGTAGTCAACCCAGTGTCTGTGGATCCCTTGCGGGTCCTTGATTTTCTTGCTGAAGGGTTTCACTAAGCCTGGCTCCTTGCACCCTGCGAATACAATGGGCAGCTTTGCGGGCTTTTCGCAGTCCGGGGCTGGACGGACTCGATCATCTGGTGGCTCGTTTGCTGAGGAGTTGTTTTTTCCAGTTGCCTCGGGCTATTTGCCTGGCTCCACCCTGGCATCTTCCTTTGGTCTTGAGGTCCCTCCAAGGTGTCCCATTTGAGGATCTGGGATCGGTGGATTTGAAGTTTCTCACCTTCAAGGTGGTGTTCTTGGTGGCAATTGTTTTGGCTGGTAGGGTGGGTGAGCTGGGCTTCTTCCTTCGGTCTCCTCCGCTCTTGCGGGTTCTCCCGGATCGTCTGGTGTTGCGCCCTGAACATAGGTTTCTTCCCAAGGCCCCTTCAGCTCCCGCGAGGTGGCATTGCCCTCTTTTCCTCCAGGGCTGTCTCGGGCTCTGATGCCTCTCTGTCTCTGCTGGGTATTCGGTGGCCAATCATGGTGTATTTGGATCGCACTTCTGCTTGCTGTCGTTCAGACAATTTGTTTGTGACGTTTGGCCCGGTCCGGTCTGGTCACAAGCCTTCCGTTTCAACGTTGAGACGTTGGATTAAGCAGACTATTTTCCTTGCCTACGAGTCTCAGGGGTCTGAGCTTCCTTCCAGGGTTCAGGGTCATTCCACTTGGGCCCTCTCTGTGTCTTGGGCCTTGTTTAAGGTGTCTCTACAAGGATATTTGCCAGGCTGCCAACTGGGCCTCCCCGCACATGTTCTTGGAGCACTAGCGGGTGGTTTTGGGTGGTTCTACTCCTGGGAATTTTGCTGAGGCTGTTCTCGGGGCTGGGTACTCTGACTCATGATTGTGGCCTTTTGTCCTGGGGCCTGTGTGATTTGCTCTGTTTGTTTTTCTACTCTGGATTAAATCCTGTTTTTGTTTCATCTACTCCTTTTTGTTGGTTTCTTGTATGAAATGAAACCTCTTGGCTTGGGTATATGCTCACTTTGTTTAAGCATGTGGAGAGGAAGACTTCCGGGGAGGTAATGCCCCGGTTAATTACCGGTAATCTTCATTACTCCAAATATTGTCTTCCTCGCCACATGATTTCCCATCCCTCCCTCCATGGGGTGCAATCAGCTTCATTTCTTGGGGCTTGGTAGTTTTTCAGGCTGTGGGTTGGGTCAAACCGCCTCTTATGGAGGTCAGGGGTGATATGGGTCAGCCATGTTGGGAAGGGATGGGAGACATGGGAGGCTACATTTTGCTTTGGAGGGTTCAGGTGTGGAGCCGAAGCTTACTTAGTTTAGCATGTGGCGAGGAAGACAATACTCGGAGTAATGAAGATTTCTGGTAAGTAACCGGGGGCATTCCCCACTAATAAATTGCCAGAACATCCATCCAACCTCACATGATCTTCAATCCATCCATGCATCCGTCTATCTATCAATCCACATAACCTCAGTTCATCTACAAAATGCTCTCCCATCAAACCATGTACTCAGCCTAATGTATAGAAGTGACAGAGGCTTCAAATTTTCTTGCCATACATACATTTTCTTATTTTGTAGAACTTTGCGGTTGGACGAGTACTAATTTAAAACAACCCAGTAGGAGGTGCAGACAGTGAGAGCCTTCATCATTGGTTCAGAAGTCCCCCTGCATGCACACTATTTATCTATACTACTATTATAAAGGAAGAACTTTGAACCTTTGAGGCGGGTAAACTCGGGAACCACAGCGCCAATCCACACACCCGATACATCGTTGTAATCGTCAGGGTGTGCAGATGGACATAGGCTATATAAACTTGATAAATATACGTTATTTAAAAAATGTACCGGAAAAAAAAGTAGTCCCTTGGAAGAAGTGCCAGCCACGACGTGCGTGCTCGACGTGAGGAGTGCGGGGAGGAGCGGCGTCCAGGAGCGCGAGGAGGACCGGCGGACATGGCGCGGGGAGGACCGGTGAGGAGCGGCGGACAGGTGGTGAGGAGCGGCGGACAGGCGGGGAGGAGCGGTGAGCGGCGGATGAGGTAGGTTATTTATTTATTTATTTAGGTGCGGTAAGCGGCGGAAAAATGAAGCAAAAATGAAAATCGTGAGCAAGAGGAAGCAAACGGAGCATTACAAAAGTGAGCCAAACGGTGCATTACAGGAGGAAAAAGTTACGTGTGCAGGTTACAAAAGCGTACATCGTGAGCAAGAGGAAGCAAACTGAGCATTACAAAAGTGAGCCAAACGATGCATTACAGGAGGAAAAAGTTACATGTGCAGGTTACAAAAGCGTAGAAAGTAAACATAGAGGTATAGGAGGAAAAAGTGACATGTGCAGGTAGCAAGACGAAGCAAACAGAGTATTAAAAAAGTGAGCCAAACGGTGCAGTACAGGAGGAAAAAGTTACGTGTGCAGGTTACAAAAGCATAGAAAGTAAACATAGAGGTATAGGAGGAAAACATGACGTGTGCAGGTAGCAAGAGGAAGCAAACGGAGCATTAAAAAAGTGAGCCAAATGGTGCAATACAGGAGGAAAAAGTTACGTGTGCAGGTTACAAAAGCGTACAAAGTAAACATAGAGGTATAATACTGCAATATATGGAGGAAGGCTCCGGGGGACCCACGGACAACGTCGGGCGGGCGGGGGCCTTGAAGCCTTATTGCTTCCGGACAACGTCGGGACGGGCTGCTACTTTAGAATAATTCAACAAGAGTATTTAAAATAAAGTAATGGCTGTTGTAACTTAAGGAAGCGTTTAAAAACAAACATGGTGCATAAATGCAGGCTAAGTAGCCATTTTGTCTCCATACCAGATGTACAGAACAAAAGCAGGTCTTCGGTATATACAGGACATTAACCTGACTTCCGATCAGCAGAGGGGGCTATATATCCCCTTAGTGACCACTCTCACTGAAATGACCAAATAGTCAATAATGTAATGGCTGTATTTAAAAAATAGTCTTTATAGACACAACTGTAGTTTCAAAATGTGCTTTTCTTATCTCCTGTATAGACCACGTGCGCTGTGGTGTATTAGACAGTATATTGCAACATACTGAAACAATGATGGTATGGTGGATGAAAAGAACAATAGTACCCTGCTTATGCCATGGAGCAAAGACAAATTAAAATGACCCAAATCAGGCATAACTGGATAGATGTTGGAACTGTGCCGCCACCGAATCCCAAAGTACAGGCGTAGACCGGATTCATGCAAAGCCCTGTAGGACAAGTCATAACACAGAAGGTGACTGCTATTCCCAACTCCCCTCATCCACAATGCTGTCACTTGTGCTGTGCATGAGAGTAAAAGCAGTGCCATTGCGTCACCATGTAAAAAACATGACCAATCACTGTAGGACATTAAAATAAACCCACATAGTGATTGGTCATGTCTTCAGGAACCCTCCCCTGCGCTGCCTTCAGAGCCCAGGCCGCAGGGACCAGCTTGCCTTTCCCAAACCTGTACAGACTTTGTTCCCATGCTTTTTACACTTAAATATGCATGAGCGCAAAGCAAGGATTGGTTAGGACAGGTGAAACAAGCCCTCCAAGGGAGACCAGGAGGGATGTGCTGTGTTATAATAGAGAGCTGGTTTGAGGCTTGAAGTGCGCATGTAAGGTTGGCTGCAGTTCCAGACCTGTCCAACTCGACATGCACACTGGATTTCAGCTGTCAACAATGCCAATCACCTACATTAGCCACCATTGTCTAGTTTAGTGCACCACCTCCTCAGGCTTGAAGCCTAACTGTTAGACCTGGCGCCTTGGCGTGAGTCTCCCTTTTTTTTTTTTTTTTTTGCTGATGTGCCTCAGATGTTTTTCTGGTGTTCGATGCTCAGGGCACTGCGCCACGGCCAACCCGTGCCGCAGTGCAAGTGCTCCCTATGTAAAGTGTATCGGTAATTGATTTCCATGATTGGCTTATTTGGTTTACTGTCAGTCCCCAGTAACGTGCACCAGGAGTGCCGGGTCTTGTAGATACAAATGCCGCGAGTGGGCCTGCAGCGCTGGTTGCGCCACCCACAAAAGCGGCCTAGTAAAAGATGTCTCGGGTCCGCCATTGCAGACCCTGCGTACAGTCTGGTACTGTCGCGCTGACTGAGCAAGTGCCCACACTTGCCCGTCCCTGATCCTTCCCTAACCTTCATAGCAGTCACCCCTATGGTAGGCCCACGGGCAGGGTGCATTGTAAGCGTAAGGTAGGACAAGCCTGATATGTGTGGCATGTCCTAGTAGTGAATTACCGCCTTTTTCGTTCTTCACTATTGAAGGGCTGCCTGTTCTCTTCGGCCAAGGTGAGTGGCTGGAACTATTACACCCTATAGTCCCAACCGGCTCAGAGAACACGATGGCATGTCGAGTTAGGTATGCCTGAACTCAGAATAATAAAATACTTCCTTTAGCAAGGTTTATTTTAATATCCTGTGTTTGCAACTGCTACTTTTAGTAAGTTAGCATTTGCTCGCCTGACTATTTCAGCCCGTCTCTGCCAGGATGTGTATCTGCTGTCTGGGTTTGTGTGAGTGACAGGGCTGGGGAATTCCCGGGGACAGTCGGGGTGACCAGGTGGTGAATAGAGTGCTTACACCAGGATGGGTGGGCTGAGTAGTCCTTGACTCTCAATAGGGTTGTGCTCCACCACCACAATGCTGGCTCCACCTCCTGCGGAGCGTCTGATGTCCCTGCCCTGCACCCTGAAAGAAGACGGCAGCGTCCTGCAAACAGAGTACTGCAAAACCGGGTTGAACCAGGCTCAGGCCCCCTGGCCTGCCAAGACAAAAGAAACCGAGTATAAAGGTTTTTTCTTAGGAGCCCGTCTCCTATGAAATCAGATCCAGTTTTGACCACGACGAACCTCTGTCCGACTAAAAGTACCAAGAGAAGCTGAGGAGAAGGAATCCTGCAGTGGTGCCTTGCTGTGAACGGAGAGGAAAAGACCAGAAAGGGCTTTGAAGACTTGTGCCTGAAACTATCTCCAAGGGCTTGATCACGAGCTTGCCCCCTGAACAGAACCCCAGGACCATTGGGTTCCATTCTGCCTGTGCCCGTTTGCTGTTGGGCCTTTAGTTCTTATTCCCTCGCCAGAGTTGTGACTCGGGTGCCTTTGCCCTCCAAGGTCTTGACAGCTCGGAGCCTGGTCGACCCGCCGCAGAGAGCCCCGCTCAAGCTTGAGTCGCTCTCCGCTTCAGTGCCGGACCGCCCGCTCTCCTGTCACCTCGCCTGCTACGGAGCATGCTGTGCGCCTCTCATCTTCTCTCGCCGGAATCTGCACGGAGCGCATCTGATAGCCTCGGACGGTCCGTACGTCGTAACGTACCTGACTGTCTCGCTTTGCCCTCCTGCATACCAAGGCCGTGCCGCACCTCAAGAAGGTCTTCCGTACTACGTTACCGTAGGCCCGGTGCTGCACCCGCCTGCCCGAGAACGCGACACCCCACACAGATCCACAGGTACGAACTGGTGTGCTAAGAAGTAGTACGCCCCGCAGGCCTTAACGGCACCTCGCCCCGTGAGCTGCATCAGATCCCGGATCGCCATAACCCTCCACACTGTCCCGCTCACTCGCCTCGCACCTCAAGGGGGCTCTGAGCCGGATAGATCCTTCGGAGAACCGTTGGCCTCGTCCAGGGTCCGCCCTCACCAGTAGCCGCGCCTGAAATGCCTCAGACACTCATCACAAGGTACATTGGAACTCTATCCCGAGTTCGCATCGGATCCAGGGTCCGCAACGTTTGTTTTCCCTGTCATCGTACCTTGCTAACCAAGAACACTTACGAACAATTGCCTATTTAAATCTAGTGGCCTTCATTCGCTAAATGTTAGATGGTCTTGTGATAAACCTGCATATATTTTTACATAAAGTATACGAGAAGACGAAATCTGAGTGGAAGGTGATAGGAGGAAAGGGAAACAGTCAAAGGCATTGTAGTTGAAGAAAAGGAGGATCATTAAAATAGAGGAACATTGTGCAGTAGAAAGTGGCCAAGAGGTGACAAAAAGATGGGATCTAGGGAGGTAATAAAAGAGCGAGGTGAAATATAAGAAAAAGAAGGAAATAGGGAGGATGAGAAAATGGATCAAGGGGATACAAAGGAGAGAACAAAACTGAATGGACAAGGATGGAAAGAGACGAAAATGGAACAGAAGAGGGACGCACAAAAGTAAGGAAGAACAAACATATTGGAAAGAAAGAGACGGAATGGAGAGAGAGCAAGAGAGAAAATTAGAGCGGAAGCTCGGTTTATAACAGAGAAAATGGGAGGAGAGAAATTAGGAAGGTTGAAAGAGAAAAAAGGTGAGAAATAGAGGTGGAGGAGCGAGCATGATGAAAAAATGAAGAAAGCATAGGGGAGAAAAAAGAAGAAGAGGACAAACGGTAGAAACCATGTGCTCTGGTACCTCACTATATACTAGTTAATGCCATCATGAGGCCAAGTGTTTTTCATCTCTGGGTACGCGGAATCATGCTCCTGGGTGTCCCCATACTCTAGTCATGCACCAAGGTCCCCATCATACACCAGTGAATCCTCATTTCTTATGATTTGCTCTGTTGTCTCTTGAATGCATGTTAATTTCATGATGTAGCCAAGGAATCTCTCATATACTAGTTTACTCCTTGATATGTCCGTGTTACCCCTCATGAGCTGTTTACTATTACAGTGTGCCAGTGAATCACCATTGCATGCAGACACACATACACATGCACTCATATATTAACATGGCGGAACTATCCCCGTACTATAACCTCGCCAGGTTTGAAGTCATCATTTTATTAAGTATCTTTGCTCAAGTGGTAATTTGGAGGAGAAAGTGAGAGAATGAGGGCATGGCCTGGGGAAAATTGACAGAGAAAGCAGATAATAAGAAACAAAAGTAGTTAAGGAGAGTAAGAATTAATGGGATAGAAATAGGAACGCAGGAGAGAATGAGAGGAAGGTGATGGAAGAGAGAGAGAATTGAATACTAGACATAGATCTGAAAGGGGAAGGAAGTAAGGAAATAGAGAGGGCAGGCAGATGAAAGGATGGGATAGCGTGGGAGTCAGAGAGAAAAGTGTAGTACATAGATACAAATGTGAGGAGACAGGATGATGTGGCAGTGAAAAGAGTTTAGAAACGTGAGAGTGTAAAAGGGAGCGAGGAGTAGAGAAAGGGAGGAAGAAAGGTGATAAGAGTAAGTGAAAGAGAGCGTCAAAGTGGAAGGGGGTAGGCAGGAGAAAGTGAAATGGGGAGAGAAGATCTGAGGCAAGAGGTGGAGATAGGGAGAAGAGAGGAAAGACAAATGAGGAACTCAGAGACCTATATGCAGGAACATAGCTCTTTTAGGACAAGATACAATGGCATCCAATACCCCCTAGAAGAGTGAGGTGGCCCATTTTCATTGCTTGGATAAGGGCCCATGACAACCTTGATAACCCTGGACAGGCTCTGTTAGGATCTTTTAATCCACTCCCATGTCTGACCTAATGAAAAAAACACTCCCTCTTCCTGACCTGGGACCAGCTTTCCTTCCAAAAGATTCTTGTACACCTGGGGCCGTATCATAGATTTGATGCATTTTCCTTGTCTGTGCCAAGCACTTCTTTTAAAAGGTGGGTCCAGTGCAAACAAGGAAAATGCACCATATTTGGATGAATGTGCTGCACCCAGGGCAGCTGTGAACTCACGATGCATTGGGGCAGCACGTTCATGTGAAAAATGGAGCTGCTGCTTTGAAGCTGCTTCCTGTTTCACAGTGCAGGCAGCAACTCGCCTGCCATTTTAAAGGGGATTAGAGATCTCCTTGAAGGAGGGTGCAGTGAGGGACTGCACCTGCCTGCATGGGGCTGACTGGAGGTCCAAAGGCCCCACTTTCCCCCCTCCAGAGGGCAGCCATCAGGGGTCACACTTAATGTGCCACCTTTTAGGTGGCGCACAGTAAGTGTGCCTCCTGACAGCTTCTTTGCCTCTGCGCCCACGTAGGTAAAACTGCACAGGTGCAGAGGCAAAGGGATCCCTTAATTTACATGGGGCCACACCCCCATGCAAATCAGGGAACACCCTCTGATGATAGTGATGGCACTTTATGTGAGCTAGTGCTATTGGTATTACGAGAGGGGATGCACAAGCGTCTGTGGCCCCTTCTGGAATACCAAACTGCCCCAGGAGTGTATAAAGCGGGTGCAAAGGCCAGTTGCGCACCTGGAGCACTTATGTAATATGGCCCAGGTCATAAGGCCATATTTGGCATTCTCATGTCGAAAGCCAGCAATCTGCCTGGGCCCTTTGTGATACTGTCTGCTCCTATCACCTCCTTAAATTCATCCCAGGCAATTGTTCAATGATCACTTAACTCAAGTCTGTCAGCCTTTCATAGTTGGTTTCTTGTTTTCTGAAAGAGTAGCTTTTGCAACTTCATCAGGATGATAATTACTGCCAAGGAAAGGACGGGTAGTCAGGAGAAGCGGTTTGTTTGTGCCAGGTTTCCAAGTATTGCAAAGTAAGACATTTAAAAGTTACCTTTCTGGGGGCGTGGCTTCGGCGCAGCCAAGATGGCGGGGTAGTTGCGGAGCTCCCGTAAAGACCTCCGTTCCTGCTTCTCTTTTAAATTTACCCGGGCAGTATTTCGAGTAAGAAGTACTGTTTCTTCCAGCCTACAATGTGGTGAATGCAGCGTTATCTTCGTTTTTCATCTTCGGCGCGTTTCCAGCGCACTTCAGAGGAACGTTGCTTCCGTGGCTCCAGCCGCCATTCCGCGACTTCAGGCGGCAGGCTCCGACTTCTGTGACAGTGTGTCCCTCTCATTGTGGAGCTCTCCCTGGTTTCTTCAGCTTTCTCTGCGAGGTGAGCCCCTGACTTCTACACAGTCTCAGCATTAAAGGCATTTCTTTGATAAATACGGGTCACGGTCCCGTTTTTACCATTCCGGCCGCCATTTCAGCTCTTTGGTATTTACGCACTGTCTGCCCTCATGACGGAGGGCCCTCCCACATTATTTTCTGCACTTCCTCCTCTTATTTTGAGTACAGTGCGCCTCAATAACAGGGCAATGTTTTTTCTTCTGTACAGTTTCCGGCTACACTGAACGCTGCCAGACTGCCCATGTTTTGAAGCTGTACCCTTTTTTCACTTTGAAGCACTGCATGAACTTTGTGTCCTAGAGGGGGACTTTTGCTTTCTCTACTACTTTTTGCCACGCTGGGTGTCCTTGGAGGCTCTCTCTTTGCTTTGTTTGCCTATCACAAACCCGATATCCTATATTTCGTGACGCTCTTGCTTCTTCAACTGCCTGATGTGATGTTCTATCCTGGCTCCAATTTTCCCAGGCTTAGAGGAAGATATAACCTATTATAAACTCTTTTTGCCACTTTCTGGTTATCTGGTCATCTGGATGGGCCCTGGCTTTCTTTCTCCCTCTGTTCATGGACCTCCTGTTTCACTGACTTTCATCACCAATTTTGACCTTTGACCCGTACATGGGGAGACTCCGCAACTTGAAGCTCACTACTGCGACTAAAGGCCACCCTAATTCAGACTCTGAGTCCCCTTCCCAGGATATGGAGGGCGGAGCGATGTCTAAACCTGAAGTTTCCTTGGGGGCCATTTCCAAATTTCATAACGGCAGCAAACTCCTGACCACTCTGACCTCTTCTAAGCATCTTAAAAAAGATCCTCCTGTCCCAGACAATGCTCCCTCTCCTTCCTCCCTGGATCTCATATTGGAAGAGTTACAAGCTCTACGACCTTTCATGGAATCGACATCTCAAACATTGCAAATTTTGCAGGATAAATGGACAACCTTAGACTCTCATGTTATACTTCTCGAACAATCCACGGAATCTGTTCAGAGCACCTGTTCCCGAATTCCGTCTATGGAGGCTGAGATTCTTCTCCTCAAAAGGCAGACACAGGATTTGGAAAATCGGAACCGCAGGAATATTCTTCACCTTTATGGTCTTCCTGAACTTTCGGAGGGGTCAAACCCCACAGCTTTCTTCCAATCCTTCCTTCCGAATATATTGGACGTGCCTGCCTTGTCTTCCATTAATATACAGCAAGCTCATCGCTTGGGTCCTAGAGTGTCCTCTAAACCGCGTGGCGTCATCTTGTTGTTCTTACAATATACAGATCTCTTGCAAGTTCTCTCTGCCGCAAAGGTAAAAAAACAAATTATCTGGGAGGGCCATCGTCTGTGGCTAAAGTCACAGCTGACCGCCGGAAGCGTTTCCTTGATATGCGTCAACGCTAAATACGGCCTCCTACATCCATGTCTCTTCAAGGTCACTTATAAAGAGAAGACCACTACTTTTGAAGATCCTGCGGCACTGCAAGAGTTTCTCCGTCGACATGGGGCGAGCAACATGGACACCTCTCAAGCAACCTGATTGAACTTAATGGTCCCTGTTTGGTCTTAGTCCTGTATTCCGTGTCCCAGCGTTGTGCTCTATCAACTTCCTATTGTTTCCTCCTCTTTTTCTAACCTTTGTTTTATATCCCCTTCCTATAGGTTCATGCCCAGCTATTTCCACCCTACTGTTTCCTTTGATAGTTTCTTATACTGCCTCTCTTCTTTTTGTCTCTGTGCAGGCAGTGGTCTGGAGGCGGTTGTCTTCGCTGTTTTCGTCGCTGTCTCTGGTGCCGTTACTCCCTGTTTCGCGTTTGTCTTGTAGGTATGTTTTTGACTTGTACTGTCTTCATGTTTCTCATCCCTTCTCTCTTTTCTCTCTCTTCATCATTGCTCTTCTTTTTCTCTCTTTTCACCCTCCTATTCTTTCCTTCTATCATCCTCAACTCTTCTTTTTTCAACCATGAGACTTTTTCCTTTTTTCCTTTTTTACTGACTTAGTAAGCATGTTTCTGATGTATTTATTTTCACTGTATTACATTCTGTGTTACTACCTGGAATGTTAAGGGTTTGAATAACCCCATTAAGAGACAACGAGTACTGTCACATCTTGCTTGGCTTAAAACTGATGTTGCATTCATCCAGGAATCTCACTTGTCCAAAGATGAAGCCTTGAAAGTTAAACGTTGTTGGGTGGGACATGTTTTCTTTTCTCCCACTGACACTAAAAAAGGTGGAGTTTTGATTCTCTTTCATAAAAAGTTAAATGTCTCTGTAGTATCTCAGGAATGTGACTCGCCGGGTCGTTGGTTAATTGTTAGGTTGCTTATAGACAAGATACCAATTGTGTTCTTTAATGTTTATGCCCCTACGGGCGTTGATAAGCTTTTTTGGCCCTCTATCTCTGACAAACTCTCCACCCTCCCCGAGGACTACATTATCTTTGGTGGCAATTGCAATCAGATCTTTGACCCCTTCCTTGACCGACATTCCAAAGTTAAGTTCTACCCATCTAGGATGCATTCAAAATTCGTCAAATCCACTCAGAACAACGCATTAGTAGACATTTGGAGACTATGTAATCCTGAACTTAGAGAATATAGTTTTTATTCCCCCGCACACAACTCCCAATCACGTATTGACTATCTCTTCTTAGTAAATCCCTAACTCAACACGCTATTCATTCTGAAATCGGCTCTATCCTCATCTCTGACCATACTGACCTTCTTCCCTTTTCCCCTCACTCTGGTAGATGAAGATTCAATAATTGACTGCTCCTTGACACTGCCTTCTGTACAGAATTTTCTACATCTGCATCCGAGTTCTTCTCACTCAACCAAACTTCGGATTCTTCTTTTGTCATGGTTTGGGATTCTTTTAAGGCAGCTTTTAGGGGTTTTATTATCAACTTCGTCTCCCGCAGGAAAAAAGCTAATGCGGCTAAATCTTCTCTTTTACTTACTAAGATTAAGCAACTTGAACTTGCTTATCATTCGTCGAATTCTGAATCCTCCCTTAAAGATCTCATTGACGCCAAACTTTCTTTTAATAAATTCACCACAGACGCTGCTTCTAATTTGTTGCTGAAATGTAATGCACGCTACTACGGTGGCCAAAACAAAATGGGGAAATTACTTGCCGATTATTTGAAGATTCGAAAGGAAGGAGCGAGAATTGAACTGATTAAATCCTCAAATGGGGATTCTTTGTTTAAGGATAAAGATATTCTTAACGAATTTATGCTTTTTTACAGGAATTTATACACACCGGAACTAGTTCCCTCTTCGGCAGATGTCCTCTCTTATTTTCATTCTATCTCCCCCCTCCCTCTTCCCACGTAGATATTGGGCCTTTAGATGCTGACATCTCCGTTTCCGAAATTTCTCACGCTGTTTCCAAATTGCGTCATGGTAAAGCCCCTGGCCCTGACGGTTTTACAATTGAGTTCTACAGCCATTTCGCTTCATTTCTCCTACCAAAACTTTTACTTTTGTTTCAATCCTTCCAGTGCTCAGGTATGTCGAGTGGGTCCTTTCAACAAGCCTTAATTTGTTTAATCCCTAAAGAGGACAAAGACCACTCTCTCTGTAAAAATTACTGGCCCATCTCTTTAGTAAATACTGATTATAAGATTCTGGCTAAAATTCTGGCTCTTCGCTTAGATCCCATATTGCCCAATATCATTGGCCCTGAGCAATCTGGGTTCGTTAAGGGTCGATTGTCCTCTGATGACTCTAGGGTATTATTCAATATTCTGAGTAAAGCTTCTTCCTTAGGAAGTCCACTAGCTGCCATCTCTCTGGATGCTGAGAAAGCCTTCGATCGAATAGGCTGGGACTTCATGTTTCAGGCTCTCTCGTGGTCGGGTATTCCTTCCAAATCAATTTCTCTTGTTTCCCTGCTTTATTCTTGTCCCCAAGCATCGATTTTTGTCAATGGTTTAATCTCCAGAGAGGCGTCCGGCAGGGTTGCCCTCTCTCTCCTTTATTATTTGTGTTGGCCTCAGAACCCTTCCTTCCCAAAGTCCGGCAGGATAGATCTATTTCTGGCTTCCCCTTTGCTTCCCAACAAGTCAAGCTATCAGTTTATATTCTCTTTTATTGTTCGGATCCAGTCTTTTCTCTTCCTTCGTTCTTACAACAGGTCTCCTCCTTTTCCGCTGTTTTGGGCTATCAACTTAATGTCGATAAATGTGAGATTTTCCCCTTAAATGCTCTATGAAAAAGGATCTATTTGATATCTCTGGGTTTTCATGGCAACCGACTAAAATTAAGTATTTAGGAGTTTGGTTCACTCCCATTTTATCGGACACTTTGAAGTTCAATTTTGAATATATTTCCACAAAACTAGAGTCTGCAATCTCTCGTTGGAATCCGCTCTTCATTGTCCTGGTGGGGTCATTTGAATTCGATCAAAATGATGCTTTCCCCGCTTCTCTTGTACACTTTATCCATGATACCGATTCGCATTCCTGATTGTATTTTAAAAAGGCTGACTCTATTTTGGCAAAATTTTTGTGGCAAGGAAAAAAAGCTCGCATTGCGCTTGCTTCTTTGCGAAAAGACAAACCTCACTCGACAGTTCGTTTCCCAGATTTCAAAGCTTATCACTGTGCTTGTTCGCTCAAGCAGTCGGCTCGTTGTCTTTCTTCTGATCTTCCTTTTTATCTCCCCCTTTGGTTAACAATTGAGTCTTCTTTCATTTCCCCTTTTGACTTTCGTGAATTCTTATCCTTCACTTCGCCTTTGACTAGACTGTGTAACTCCATCATATCTCACTCTCGCAAACTTCTTTCTCCCTTCTTATCCTCTTCCTATCCCTCCATTACCTCGACTCATGAGCAGCCCATTTGGCATAAAAAACAACTTTTACTTCGAAATCGCTCTTTCTTTTGAAAGACCTGGCATTCTCGTGGTCTACGGTGGATTTCTCAACTTTTGTCTCAAGGTTCTCCTGTATCTTTCTCGATTCTTCGGGCTCATTTCTCCTTGCCCGCTAGTGCACGCTCACAATATGACGCGTTTCTTCCCGTTCTTCGATCTTATCTCACATCTTTGCCAGCCTCTAACTCCATCCCCCCTGCTTGTCATTCTATAGCTTCCTTTCTTTATAATTCGGCTCTAACTTCTGTACATAGCGCCCAAAACAAAAGTCGAGTTAGCCTGGGAACAGGATTTCTCTCTTTTCTACTTGGACTAGAACTTTTCTTTGATATATGTTACTGCAACCTTGCTATACTAGAACCAGCCAGGCCTAATAGTGTACCTGGAGTCATACATTTTCAGTTATACATGTGGCTGGTATAAATGTACACTGCGAACTACATGTATCACTTGCCTCCCATGCCACTGGCACACCTCATATGATGGTCTTACTGTAAAGTTGTATGTAGCCAATTGTACCCTAGGTTACAGGGAAACAAACATTGGCACTGAATTAAGGAGTCAAAAACAATCTATAACTGTGGAGAATCCTTCAAAAAGATGTACTTTGCATATACCCCTTTATTTCATTTCAACTAAAGTGGTGAAAAAATATCTTAGAAGAATTAAGAAAACAGAGCTAGCGTTACTCAAACAAGGGCTGCATTTCAAATGGAAAGTGTTATTCCCCTCTATATAGATATTGAAAACATAGATATTTAATTTGTGTTATTTACCCTATTAACCAAGACGAGATAATGTTTATAATTTTAAAGTGGTACTTAATGTGAGGCTATGAAAAGGACACATTACCATACAAATGAAAACATCCACCATTTTAGTTTCTCAGCCATGGTATATGGTGCAGAGCCTCATAAATTCTAGAAATAAGCCAGATGTAAGCAATGACTATTCTTAGCTCACTCCTAAAATGTATGGAGTACTAGAAGTATAAGTCACACTTGCTCATACACCAATCTTCATGGATCAGGCTGATGTTTAAAGATTTAAAATTATTTGGGGGCATTTGTTTGCCCCATCATGGATCAAAAGTATGTGATGTGGCTCTTAGCCTGAACTTGAGCACCTCACCAAAGTAATTTTAGTGCAAGATAGGAGGCTGATGGGTTCACGTTTAATTTGATACCTCATGAGCACTGTTAGAAATGGGGGTCTCTAGTTGGCAGAGGTAGGTACCTTTGACCAAGTAGGGACTCTTGCTTCTAATCAGGGTAAGGGGGGAAACACACAAAAAATCCACCATACACATATACTTATAATTGGATTTTCAGGATGTTACCCAAAAATCACTTGTAGGTTCTCCTCAGTCCTTATGAGTAATTCAATTGTTGTAATGCAGTTTAATTCAGCACCGGCACGAGCTGCAGCCATGGTTGAAATATGTGTATTAGCTTCCAGTTTACCTATGCGGTCAGCCTGTAAAAAGATAGCCCCCAAATGGATGAGAAAGAAGAGTTAGATGGCACAAGGGCGACCCCGGTGCTATTCTGTAATCTCTTGTAGGATCTCAGCGCAGAGACACAATGGAGCAGGAAAGATCAGTGCTGCTCCTTCCTCTTCCAGCTCGCCCCAGGTGACGTACACAGTGGCTCCGGACCAGAGTCCAAGCCTTACCTGGGGGTTGCTCCGCTCGTCTCTCTCCACACGTCGGACGTCTAGCTGGGCGGCTCCGATGTCAGCAGCGGCTCAACGGATGAAGCACTCTGTTGCTTGGCGACGCTGTAGCCATATGAGTTACGGCGCTGCGTCTCCTTCTTTGACGATCTCGGGCAGATTTCCCAGACCAGCAGAGGACACGCTCCCTCTCAGCTCATGCAGCTTCCGGGCTCGTAGAAATCCTTTTGTATGTTGCGGCTCCGGCCGGCAGCGGTGACAGACACTCATAACCTTGCTACATATGGCGGCCCGAACCGGGCGATGAAGACAGCAGTGTGGATGGTGGTTCACGCTGCGGGGCAATACAGTCCCGGTGCACCTCAAAGATAAGCGCCACAGACCCCGCAGCAGTCTCAGGCTGCAAAAGCACATGCACACAGCGTTGCTGCGACAGGGATGGACACTTTGATGTTCCTGAGTTTCCACAACAGGAGGCCAGCTCTCCTCAGGCCTTGGAGACATTTTCCTTCAGGACACAGCACACAGCAAAATCCTATTGGCAAGAGGGGGGAGACACAGCACACAGCAAAGTCCCTAGGTCCTCTCCTCAGTAGAAACACCAAACTGCAGGCCAGCCCTAGACACACTTGGGCAGTACTTGTCCTCAGGCTCTTCAGCTGGTCTTCTTTGGAAGAGGTTCCTCTTGTTCACGAAGTAGTCTTGGACACTTTTATATCCCTGTGTTTCCAAAACAGGAGGCCAGTTCTTCTCTGGCCCTTGGAGACTTTCTTTTCAGGACACAGCACACAGCAAAGGCCTTGTCAAGCAGGGAAACACAGCACAAAGCAAAGTCCCTTGTTCTTCCTTTGGCAGAAATAGCAACTGCAGGCCAACCCCAGACACACAGCAAGGACAGTACTTCTCCTTCAGCTCTTCAGATTTTCTCTTCAGCAAAGGTTCCTCCTTGGTTCCAAATTAGTCTAACTTTCAGGGGTTTCAGCTCTCATATGTATACCCCAAAAGTCTGTGTTCTCTATGTGTGATGGGTCCTGGACTCAGCCCAAACCAGTTCTGGGTGCACTCTGCCAGTGCACAACTTCTTCCTTTGTCAGTGTGGGCCAGGGTCATCAGATGCACCACAGGAGGTGGAGCCAGCATTGTGCAAGGCAGGCACAGCCCTATTCAGGCCCAGGTGCTACTCCTCCTACCACTCCAAATGCAGGTAGGTCTATTCAGCCTGGTGCTGACTCACCCAGACTTCTGCAACTACCCCAGCCCCTGTCACTCTCAAACCAGACAGTCAATCCACAAACAGGCAGAGGCACACAGAAAAGGTTGAACAAGAAAATAGGCAGTTTCTAAAAGTGCTATTTTCAAAAACAGATTTTTAAAACCATCCTTTCTAAAAAGATGTGTTAATAAATGTTGAGTTCAGGGATACCAGACTCCAATTTTCTATCTCACTCCTATGGGAAGATAGCAGGTAAACATGTTACACAGCATTCCCCATTCTGTCCTATGGGCAAGATATCCTTTCAATAGTGAAAAATAAAATTAGCAGTATTTCACTATCAGGACATGTTACATAGACTAGTACATGTCCTACCTTTTACATGCACTGCACCCTACCCAGGGGGGTACCTTGAGCCTACCATAGGGGTGTCCTAGGTGTAAGAAAAGGGAAGGGTAAGGCCTGGCAAGTGGGTACACTGGCCAGGTCGACATGTCAGTTAACAAACTGCGCACAGGCACTGAGGTGGTAGGCCTGAGACCTCTTTTCAGCGCTACTCATGTGGGTGGCACAATCAGTGCTGCAAGCCCGCTTGTCGCATTTTAATTACCAGGCCTGGCACACTCTGTGCACTTTACTAGGGCCCTACCGGTAAGACAAATATGCCAATCATGGGTGGCCAATCACAATAACAATTTACATAGAGATCATATGTACTTAAGCACTGATCAGCAGTGGTAAAGTGCCCAGAGTCCTGTAGCCAACAACCACAGGTCAGGAAAAACAAAGGAGGAAGGAGCAAAAAGTTTGGGGCTAACCCTGCTAAAAGGGCCATTTCCAACAAGCACATATGTATATGTTCCACATAATGGCATACACATTACATTGAACCTACCATTCACACAGGTTCTTGCCACATTAATTATTATAATCCAGAACACTGTGATGGCTACTGTCAAGGTTTCACTTTTTTCGTTGAGAGGGAAAAGTGGAAAATGTTGATGCTTTCCAAAATCAATATATTATCATTGATTCAATCTTCAGCATTTATTATACCTCAATCCTAATCATACATTTTCCCCGATGATTAGCAGGAATGATCTGAAAATAGAAAGTAAAAAATAAACCATTAAATATAATTATATAATCCATGATCAAGTGTGAATTGACAACCTAACAACTGTAGTAACAAGTGTCATGTTATTGATCATGTCAATGAGAATGATGACTGTACAGCTGTAACAGAAGCAGACATTTTGTTAAAAAATGTATTACTGCTTAAGAAATTTCAACTGTGACCCATCTTTATGAAGGAAATTAATGATTTAAAAAATTATAGCACAGGATGCTATTACATCTAACAACTGAATTGCTAGGTCTGGCATACTTCTTTTCATTTCCTATGTCAGTGAGGAATGAAATAGGTTTTAGACCTGTCAGCTTTAAGGTGGTCTTTTCCCAAACATTTTGCCTTCACTCTCCTATTTCACTGTATTTGTTTTTCTTGGCTTTAGGACTCTGTGCACTTTACCACAGCTAACTAGAGCTAAAGTGCTTGTGCTCTCTCTCTAAAACATTGTGGGATAATTGGCTTGCATCTGGTTGGCATATTTAATGTATTTATAAATCCCTAGTAATGTGGTATACCATATACCCAGGGCCTGTAAATGAAATGCTACTAGAGGCCCTGCAGCACTTATTGTGAAATCCACTTAAGTAGCGACTTAAAACATGTCTCAAGTCTGCCTTTGCAGCCTGTATGCAGTTTTAAACTGCCAATTCGACTTAGCAAAATAATCCCTTTGCCAAGCCTTATACTCCGCCTTTTATTGATATAAGTTACCTCCTAGGTAGCCCAGAGGACAGGATACATTGCAAGTAAAAGGTTGGCCTGTACGTTTAAGTTTTGCATGTCCTGGTTTTGAAACACTACTAGATACATTTTTCACTAGTGTGAGGCCCATAGGATAACATTGTGTCGCCTTATTACATTTAATAAGTGCTAACTTTTGATTGGGAATAGGTTAACATTTGTGTTTGGTATCTGAGAAATCGTAATTTAAAATTATCTTTAATTGTAAAGTCGGATTTTAAGTTACAATTTCGAAAATGATACTTTTAGAAAGTTGGCACTTTCATTCCCTAACTAGTTCAAGCCTGCTGTCTGTTCCTGGGTCACATGACTGGGTGTAGATGACAGTTGAACGTTGTTTGTTCCTCCCAGACAGACACGCAGTAGAGGGATTAGGTGAGCCTATATTGGCCATTAAAGGCAGGATGGGGCGGAGCTAGGCACAGCCCCGTTGCAACTGACTAGGCTGTGCTCTACCTTAACATGAAGGACTTGTCACCCCTGCATTGTTCAAGCAGCCAGCTTGGAGCCAAGGCAGGAGAAGCAGGAATCTTCAAAAACTTCAGAGTGAACTCTCTTGAAACATCTCCTACTTCAAAGGAGGAACCAGTTAAACAATCGGACCCTCAGACCAACTTTTCAGTTCGCGTTCTGGACCTGTCGACTCTTCAGTTCACTTTCTGGACCTGTGGAAAGTCTGTTTACTATAACTGGTGAATGTCTGTGTTTTTTTTAGTTCAAACCAATAATGTTGTCACTGCCTTTTTCATGTAACTGTAAAGTCATTTTAAGCTGTGTTGTTTTCAGTGAATTTCTAAAGTGTTTTGTAAACAATAGCAGACCTTTTTATCACACCTAACTGTAACTGTAGTGTAGTTCCTATTTTCCCTATAGGCCCTGCGCATTGGAATAACATAAACAGCAGTGTAGACGTAGGACTGCGGTCTTCTACGTCTCTACTGACTATGTTAGATTTAATTTAGGTTTGCGCCAGCTAGCTCAGAGGTCACTGGAAACTTTCTTGACTGAATAGGAAGTGATCAGCTTCCCTGGCTCAGACAAGAAGGGATTCAGCTTCCGACAACCGCATTAACATGACAACTTTGCTCCTCAGAATAACAGTCAATCTCTAGAGTCGTGTGAAACAATAGACAGCTATTTCACTCAGGCAGTTGTGCAGAATTACTTTCACCAGTATGCAGAGAATAGAGAGACGGGCGTTTTCAATAAAAGGTATTATTTATTGAACAGTCTTCTTTCTCATGCAAGAGAAATGAATTGCCACAATTGCAAGACTTGTTATTATAAAAAGTGCGTACAGTAAAAGGAGTATTACAAAATAATACTGTAAAAGCATTGATATGGTTTCTTAGCCATACGATGGTTAAAATGAATAAAATATATACATTCATATATACATTTGGCTAACGTCCTCAACTGGTGCTTCTAACTACGCCTACCCCAATGTATCTGACCTAAGCCTAATACGTGGGAGGGAGTAAGTAAGTAGCAGTTTAAGTTTAAGTTGGTTTTGCCAAGGGTTCGCTTCAAGAATTCTCTCTAAGGGTTTAGCCAGCACCGTACCTCTGGAATAGAATGTTGGAGGTGTGGTATCTCCTCTCAGGATTCGATATTACAGTCACCCGCAAGGGTAGGCTGGAAACGCCGGAGCTGGATTTTCTCGGCAGGAGAAAAGACAGCGTCTCTCTCAGCGCGTCAAGGAGGAGGAGGGGGAGGAGGAGGGGCAGCGTCCATGGGCTTCTCGCATCTGCTGAGCTCTGCAAGGGACAGCTGTTCTGCTCCAGTATTCACCACCACCGTCGTGTTTGCTTAAGGCAACGTTGGTATTATTTATACCTGAAAGGTGCAGAGTTTGACATAAGTTTTTGGACATAAGACGTCAATAAAGATGTCACTGTGAACTGGTCGTTCTTACAGTGCTCGCAGGAGTTCTATTAGTAATCAAAACAAAGCAAGCAGGGCTTTTCCAAGTTGCTGGGGGTTTGAGCTGTCGAAAGAACTCGGTGTGTTATCTAGGAATCTAAGGAAGTGGCTTCTGCTGTGTCATGTACTGTAATGAGCTGCAGAGACGAGTTACTTGAAATATGGCTCTGATCGTTTATGCCATTATAGGGATATGTATTGATTATAGCCTTATAGGGGCATAAGGTCACAATATTGATCGGGGTCCTAGATAGAACACAACACCCACTCCACGAATTTATGTCCATCAAATTACTAAAAACTAAAGCAATAAGATGCGCGTGTATTCCTACCCACCCCAAAATACATATTGCATTTGAAATGGCCTATATGAAATACATGAGAATATAGGTACTGTGCGTTTTTAAGCATAGTAATCATTCAAAAATTATTGCATATGTAATCAGTTGAACGATTTTGCGAAAAATTACACATGAAACGTCTCTTAATACAGAAAAGAAGGGCGAGACTATTTCATCACATATAAATACAATTGCTGTAAAATGTGCTAGAGGCCAAGGTAAAGTTTTTGTCTCTAGATCCACTAAAAATAGAAGCTCTGTTCTTTATGAATAGTTCTACTTTAAGCAAAAGTATTTGTGCCAGAAAAAAGGTAAATATTTTGAAAAGTGTCTGATTCAAAAAATATTTCATGGGGAACGGGAAAATAGAGTCCCAAACGCTTTTCAGTAGCTTTTGTTTATCAAAACTGAATGCCGAATTCAGAGTTCATGGGAACGCTGTGCGTAGGAATGTTTTTCCAAAAAGTTATTGTTTCTGTTCAGGGGAGAACATCATTTCAGACAGGCTTTCAAAGAATAGGTCTACATATTCAGGTGACAGTTCGACCAGGTTCGATAGTGCAGTAACCTGGCAGTTGTGAGAATGATTGCTATCATCGATGTCTGGATCAGCAATGCTCACAGTAGGTCGTACCTGGGTGATGCTGCTTTCATTTATCGCTTCACTGCCGCCACCTAGTTGTAGCGCAGGAGTCTCAACGAATGCCGTCATCAGGATTGGTAGCCGCTGGGGACAACACGATGCATGAGCCTTTACATGACTTAGCAAAGTATCGATATCCATTGGTACTGCTTATGGTAGTGCAAGACAGGTGTCTAACATGCATTCTTTTCCGCATAGCATACATCGAATCACAGGTAGGATGCAGGTCTGCCATATAGGTCTGAATGAAAGAAACCAGGTCATGCTCAGATCTCTCAGCCGGGCCAATCCAAGGACCTTAGTTATGCGGTCTCGGTAGCGCATTGCTAGGATCGTTTCTTCCATCCTTGCCGGAGTCATGTCTTTGTTTTGGGCAGGAGGGTCAAAAATAAAATGCCTGCTACATGTCCCAAAAGTAGTGGTAGGCCGCCAAAGACTGAATGGACAAAATTGGGAATAATGCCCAGAACTGCTTTGAATGGTGTTAACAGTCCCGAAAAAATTGTCTTAAATACGTTTGAGATACCAATGGCATCCGACATATATAGGATTTGGCTGAGCATTTCTGTGAAATGCACGGGGCAATTTGTTGATAAAAGTTCATGTATCTCCGATGTTGTCCTTGCAACTTGGAGATCATACGTTTCTTTTGATTACGTGATGGGCACTGTTGTCTGCAAAAGCACAGACTTCATTCTGCTTAAAGTATCAATTCGTATAGAAGAGATATTCAAAGGAGGCCAAATCGGAGTCTCGGCATCTCCAGGGCCGTTTGGAAACAATGCTTGCATACAGCAAGTGACCATGGAAGTCACGCTTACGAGATATGCTTTCCCTGGCACCAAGCCACAACAGCTGTGATCCGTTATTAGAATGTAACTCCCGTTAGAAAGTTGCCTAAAGAAAGGCTCTATCTGCGTTGCAGGTGTGACGTGCTGGTGGCATGAAAGGTTGTCCCTTCACAGGCCCCATGTAAATTAATACCCTGGCACAAAAGTATAACGCTTAGTGAATGTTTGCAATTTTCACCACTAAGAAATACATTTTTGTTGTTGTCACTATAGCATGTGTGTGTATATGGTAATTTCCATGATGACTTAATGTACCCTTTACCCAACCATTCATACTGGCCTGTCGGTATATACTCAATGCAATTTTTAAATCGGAAAGTTGTTATCGGAATTGTGATAATCCTGTGTATTATCCATTCAATGACAGGTCTTTCTGACATTGTCAATGGTAATCTCTCAAGTTTTTCGATGCTCAGGATTGTATAGTCTGCTCCTTTCTGTGCCAAACTGATGTGTTTATCAGTAAGGTTAAAGATGGAAAACAATGACGTTGTGTTGATTAGACGCCATGGCACATAGCCTGAACGAAGATTTTGCAACGTCCAGCCTAGCTGTACAATAGAACGTAATTGGGACTGGCCATGTTGTAACATTAGCAAGTCTTTATCTATTATATCGATGGCAGATGATACAATACTGTCCAGTGAATATATTCTGGAGGACAGAGTCATTAACCCATTGTCCACAACAGAAAGTGATTTTTCCAAATGAATACGATCAATTTCTCGTATTTTTTCTGCTGTTTCAATTTGCATTACTTTCCATGCCTCGTTGTATGCCGCATATACACTTGCCACTATGAAACGTTTTTGACGCTGTTTTTGACGCTGTTTGCGTGGTCCCATAATGAAATTGCGCAAATCAGCACCATCTTTAAGTAAAGATAAGTGTTGCTTAATTTCTGCCAGTGTAGATGATTCTAGCCATTCAAGGCACAGTTTCCCTACACTGTACGTTGTTACTATCCCTGGATGTTGTCTCTGGGAGTATTTAGGGTCTGGTCTGGTCATTTTTAACCCCTGTGTTTTGTTCAGGAATCTATCTTGACAGTTATTAGTGTCTTCTTGCCAGATTAACCACTTTTTCCAATCAGGATGTGTTCTGTTTAGATGTAAAATTTTGGATACGTCTATTTCAATATCTGTGGTTGCATTATCAGGTATTGGCTTTGGAATAGACGGTTTGTTAAGGTCTTTAATCTTAGCTAGGCCAAGACAGGTTGTTTGGTGAATTGTGTCATTTAAGAATATTATTTGTTCTGGGATCATGCAGGCTCGAAATAGTGATTCTAGGCCTTGTACCTGGCAATGGTTTTTGTTTCAATGTTGTTTTTCCAGAAATCAAAACCAAATGTAATCATTTTTTCATAAAATGCTTCTGAATATATCAATTTAGTATTTGTCAGCATTGTTTTCGTCCCTGTTTTATCCAACAGTTTATAATAAAATGTTTCTGCATCACTTGTGTTAAACCCTGAGAAGTATTGGAATTTCTCATAGAACGTTTTTGAACTACTTTTAGGTGGAGTAGCACAATGTTCCCATTGGTTATGTTTAAAAACATTTCTAGGTTGAGCAGATTTATGTAAGTAGTGGTCTGCGTAATGTGAAAAACAGTACATCTGTTCATTTGTAAATTTTGCTGACAACACTAAATCCGACATCGTATTATTTATACTTTCAAAATCCCAATCATCAGAGAATGTACTTGGTTTTACAAAGTCACTTAATGAAACCTTGAACTGGTGAGGATATTTCAAGATCTCAACCGGGCCATATATTTCATAGTCAGTCTTGTCTCACACTAGCCCGCCGGGTATTGGAATGGCTGTGACATTTACTGATGATAGTTCTCTTTTCTTGACGTGAGATGATTTATGAGGTTTCAGAACTAAGTTGATGTTCTGACTTGCTGTGTCCATTGAACTGTATTTTCCCTCAATGAATTTTCCCAAACAAAGTACCATGATGAGCCAAAGTAGGAGGAAAAATACGCCCAGCCCAAACCAAAACTCTAACCATGGAGAAATAAGATAAGTTTCCTTGAGTTGATGAAAGAGTTCTGTTGCCTTTTCTTTAAAAGTTTTTGTTTTTGGCGTCACTTCAGAGTCGCTTTGATCTTCAGAAAAGTTATCGAAATTGATGAAGTAGCCAGAGGCAGTTCTGTCGATTGTTGGAATTGTCTTCTCAATTTGCCTTTCATTAGCACATTCTGATGCCACATCATTGTAGACTGGAGTTTCATGACCTACTGTTTCAATCTGTGTTTCAATAGGCACAAGTTCCATGGCATTATTGCATAGTCCTTCTCTGTGCACTGCAGGTTTATCAAATGTGATTAGTCTCTCAGTTTGAACCTCTTGGATTGTTGCAAATTTGGGTATTCTGTTATTTCTTGGGAGTCCACTTGGCCTACTGTTGATTATAGGCCACATGATTGTCGTTTTACCAGGTCGATTGATACAACTCTGTTCTCCAGCAAGGGGCCGTAGTACTACTGATCTTGTTCCGTTGATTGCTAAGACAGGTACTGGTTTTCTGTAAGAAGGCCCAAATTCCTTCTTCACTGCTATTTTCTCTCTGACCAGATCCTCAATTTCTGGAATCCAGACAGGTCTTGCTGGGACAGGTGGTGTGTCTTCAGTGGTAGATGGCTGTTGCTTTATTTTTATGTTGCTTAAGGATTTTCTTCTTTCATTCAAGTCCTGTAAAACAGCCAAACGATCTTTGATGTCAAAGTCTTTATTTTTATCTTTTACCACTGAAGCCTGACTATCAAGGTCCTGAACATACATTCTAGTTCCGAACAATAGTTCGTACGAGCTGAAACCTTTTAGAGAATTTCTTGGCAAATTATTAAGACTACGTTGGACACTTGTTAAATGTTTGACCCACCCATCACCCGAACCTAATACCTTCGCTGTTATAGATTGCTTTATGTCTCGGTTTTTTCTTTCCACTACACTGTTTCCCTCAGGATGAAATGGACAAGAGAATCGCAATCCAATGCCCATACTGGTCATGGCCTCCTTATAAGCTCGAGAGCTAAAAGCAGGACCCTGGTCAGAATGAAGCATGGCAATTGCGTATGTGCTGATAAAGACTCGCAGATCTTTTATAACAGTTTTGGCGTCAGCCGAGCACTGGGGCCAAATTTATATAGTGAATTTTAGTCTTAAGCATTATGGGGGGCATTCTTGCAGATAAACAGCATTACCCTAACCATAAAGGGTATCTGGGCTACAGGCTGAACCGGTTCATAACTGCGATCTCTGCTGCAGTCTTGGCACTTTTTCCAAATATTTGATGTTGCACGCTCATCCCCGGCCACCAGTATACTGATTGTAATTCGGTCAGAGATTCCTTCATCTGTTTGTGCCTTGGACCCAATCCCATGTGTGCGTCTGCTATTAAAAATATTCTCCGATTCATGTTTGGAATTACCCTATCCCCCACTCCAGGGATTCGAGCAAAACGAACGGAGTTTGCATCAATTACGTATGTATAATTGAGTGGATAGTTCACGGGTAGTGCTGCACAGTTGCCTTTTGAAGACGTTTTTACTGCCAGCATGGTTTCCCCGTCTATGTATTTTTCTGAACGCTTTTTTGTGGCTACGGAAGCCGGTTTAGTTGCTTCCGCTATGGCTGTAGTAGCCAATGAATTCCCTGCAACGTGAACGCCATCACGTTGATGACTCAGAGTGTGTATCACGTGAGTCTTTTGTAGTTCTTTCTGTAACAGAACTACTTGCTTCCAAAGCATTTTATGCTTAATTTTGTCACCTGTGTCATCTTTGTAATCATTTTGAACCCATCTCTGCAAATCATTATTGTAAGAATTGACGCAAAAATGCAAATCGCACACGATTAGTGTTGGGAATTCACGTTCGGCATTTTCAAGCGCCATCTTTAAGGATCTGATTTCAGCTCGCTGAGCCGAACATTTTCTCAGTGATTCCGTTTTTGTTATTTTCAGTCTGAATTTCCCGCAGAGCCAGCGACCTTTAACAATCGTGCAGGCTGCATCGTAGGATTTGTTCTCTACACTGTAATGCTGTACAAATCTGTCTGTATAGATTATACAGGAGTACTGTTCTAGAGGGAGAATTTCGATTGGCAGAGGATATTCTTTTTCATAATTTAAATCATTCCGGTTTTTCATGTGCGGTGCGAAATAGTATTTCACGTCTTCAGCAGCAAAAGAATTTTCCCACTGTATCCATTTCGGATCCAGTGACACTGGGCTGAATAGTGCCTCAAAGGGGGATTCTGCTGTGTGAACAGTGATCCTTTTGCCTTGTGCTAGTTCTCGTTCTTTCGCTATAGCAGTTTGCACTGCTTTCACAGTATTTTTTGTGAGACTGAATGTTTTTTCTGCTTGTGTGTACAAGTGAGATTTGTAAGCTATTGGTACCGTTTCTCCCTCATTAGAGATCAGGTATGTGAATCCGCATCTTCCTGGGATGACTCGGATTACAAGGTTGCGTCTGTTGTCACGTGTTTCTAATTTTGTTTTTGCTAACAAGTCTGTTTGCAGTGGTCTCAAAATTTCCGTGTGTTTTTGAGTCCAGTTGATTGGTTTAAAATCAGGTTTAATTAATTCGTAGAGAGGTTTATTCCTCTCTGCGTAGTTTAGAATGTAAGTTCTTCCGAAATTCAGGAAGCCTAGAATCGATTGTAAGTTCTTCAGCGTTTTCGGTGCTTGGAGTACAGCGCACTTCTCTAAGAAGTTGTCCGCTAGGCTTTTTCCTTCACTTGATCATTCGTATCCTAAAAATAAGACTGTCAGATGGGTAATCCTTGACTTTTTAAAGTTGAATTTGTAACCCTCTGCTGCGAACCCAAGTATTATGGTGTTCATCCTTTTCAAGTGAGTATCCAAGTCGTTGTCTGTGAGATAGATGTCATCGACATAAGATAATGCCTCGTCATCATATATTTGTAGTAACTCTGTTACTCTGGCTGAGAATAGTCCTGGGCTGTTCTTGAATCCCTGTGGGAGCCTACAGAAATTTTTCTGTGACCCCATTATTGAGAAACGGTCAAGTACCTGCATTCTGGTGCAATATTTTGGCAAAAGAACCCATTAGATATGTCTAATTTTGTTTTGTATTTTTTGCGAACTATGTTATTCAGTAGTGCAGCACTATGCGAATTTTGTACTGCAAATGTTTTGCAACATGAGTTAAGGTGTCTGTAGTCCAAGACTAGACGATACGAATCGTCCGGTTTGGAGACAGGAAACAAAGGATTGTTCATTTGAGAGGTGCATGTTTGAATCACCCCCCTGGTATTCAAGTTGATCTAAAATCTCCCTGACCTGTTTTTTAGCTTCTTGCTTAATTGGGTACAGCCTTTGTGCAGTTGGTTGACATTTTAACTGGATTTTGTGAGGAGGAGAGTCCTCATCCCATCCTACATGATTTTTATATAATGCTGGTGCCTGGGCTACTGCCCATTTCCTTGCATATACATATTTAGTGTGAATTGGAATGTGATTCGAGAAGGCAAGCATAATCATTTCTTCGCAATGAGGGCACTCCCTGACAAACTCCGGGGGCCAATCTTCCTCGGCTAACAGGATGTCATAGCCTTTTGAGAGGTTTTCCCAAAATAGACCCCTTATTTTCCTAGTCTTATCTCCCTCTATACGCAGTATTATTTCGTATATCTTATGAGGTTCGCTAACTCTGCTGTCTGCAGTATCTACTTGAAAGTATTCATTTATGTCCACTGTCTCCAGATGACTCATCAGGATCTTGCGAGCTATGCTGATTTCTGCTGCACTGTCTAGCATTGTCTGTGCCCACTCTCCGTTTTTCAGCTGTGTCCTTAGTATTCTCGGCATGTTTGATTACTCTAATACTGGCTACCTTCTTTCTTGGAAATTGTAATTTTTTACTTTGAGCAGGTTCCTTGTCTTTGGACTTGGTGTGCTCTCCTGGGTCTGACCGTCCTCTTCTTTCCGATTTCTGCGAAAAAAATCGAGAGGGACATGTATCAATACTTTGATATCTATCAGGCTTTTTCAAGTTATCCCTATTTCTAAGGTTATATCTTTTTTCAGAGTGCTCCCTCTGGGGAGACTGGTGTTCTCGAGTCGGAGCTCTTTCCCTCTGTCGAGGAGACTTTCCTCTGGACTGAAAACTTTTTTTTGGGGAGTGGATTGTTTATTTCCATCCCAGCTCTTTTTAGGAGTGTTTAGATTATTTTTAATAAATAGTTTTTCAGGATTTTCAAGTAGTTGGGGTTTTACTGGTTTCCCACCCAAACTATCTCTACCTAATTCTTCATAGCATTTTTCTATGATTCTGGCAAGCTCAATTGGTTGATCTGTTATATCTGTTTCTTTCAATTTCTGGCGGATCGCCACAGATGCTGCTTCTCCTTTTATGTTGGCTAGTAATATAGCTGAGACCTGCTTGAAGTCTTTCAGTAATTTCATACCAAGAGTTGAAGCAGGTTCTGGACCGTATTCATTCTGAATTTGTTTTAGCACATCTGGTATTACCGCCATGGACCGAACACCATGTGTTTTTGTGTAAATGGAAGCAAAGACTGTACCCCAAGTGTCACAGTCCTCCACATGTGGTGCGACCCCCAT
This sequence comes from Lissotriton vulgaris, assembly GCF_964263255.1. NCBI lineage: Eukaryota > Metazoa > Chordata > Amphibia > Caudata > Salamandridae > Lissotriton > Lissotriton vulgaris. The sequence goes on along the minus strand of NC_141696.1, from coordinate 184,702,408 downwards.
TGGAAGGCAGATGGTCAGAATTCTGTGTTTCTCAATAGGGGTAGTATTCGGAAATACTGCCTCTATTTGAGTAATTTTCTGCGCTAACCAGAAAGGAATTTGTTTCCGTTTTATGGGTGTTTTACCAAGACATGATTGTATGTTTTGTGGTGTAATTTTATTTGTGTTCCCCTGATGAGGGGTCAGCTGTGGAACATTAACAGCTGTTTGGACTGTTGCAGTCTGCATTACATATTGAACTAATTGTCTATGTATTTTAATTAATGTTTTTAGCTGTGCTAACAGCTCTTCGTGAGACATTTTTTCAATGTCCGGATGTGGTGTGTTGCTGGCTAGAACCGGCCACGTTGCTCCTGGTCTACCTAGTGGACCAAGCCTGGTAATGTGATCATTGTGTTTTAGGGCGCCTTTAAACCAGAGCAGGTGCTCATGGTATTTTAATGGTATTTCAATCTCCTCGAAAGGAGCGTACTCTTCCGGTGGACCCTCTATTTTGTAATAGTGGAATTTGTGTGTTGTAGTGTTTGCCGCTGGAAATGTTATCCAAGAATAGAATACCTCTGTCTGCAGATATTCGTGTGCCTCTATCACGAAAATGACTGTACCACCTCGTGATGTCAGTCCGTTTTCTATAAGTTTTAATGTTATAGTTTTTCTTATGTTGACCGGGATGATAATCGCACCCGGTTCATTAATCCCTGTAACATCGGGACCTTGTTGATTCGCGTCTACTGCGACTTCATTGGTTCCGTTGTTATTGCCATTATTTGACATTGTATTAATGAAGGTTTGCAGAGCAGGTTTCCAAGGAAACAAAGATTAGATGCACAATATTTTGGAACACTGTATCCTTCAACGTTGAATAAACCAGAAGCTCTACATAGGAATCTCTTCCTACTAAGTTCGGCGGATTTTAACCTTTCACCCACTCCAGACGTCTATTGGAGTATTTACGGGAGAAAAGGGTCTGTGTCAAAAAGCACGACTGAGTTACTCTAACGTCTTGCGTTAGTTTTATCGCCTTACCAAACGTTGGGCGCCATGTAGTGTAGTTCCTATTTTCCCTATAGGCCCTGCGCATTGGAATAACATAAACAGCAGTGTAGACGTAGGACTGCGGTCTTCTAGGTCTCTACTGACTATGTTAGACTTAATTTAGGTTTGCGCCAGCTAGCTCAGAGGTCACTGGAAACTTTCTTGACTGAATAGGAAGTGATCAGCTTCCCTGGCTCAGACAAGAAGGGATTCAGCTTCCGACAACCGCATTAACATGACAACTTTGCTCCTCAGAATAAGAGTCAATCTCTAGAGTCGTGTGAAACAATAGACAGATATTTCACTCAGTCAGTTGTGCAGAATTACTTTCACCAGTATGCAGAGAATAGAGAGACGGGCGTTTTCAATAAAAGGTATTATTTATTGAACAGTCTTCTTTCTCAAGCAAGAGAAATGAATTACCACAATTGCAAGACTTGTTATTATAAAAAGTGCGTACAGTAAAAGGAGTATTACAAAATAATACTGTAAAAGCATTGATATGGTTTCTTAGCCATACGATGGTTAAAATGAATAAAATATATACATCCATATATACATTTGGCTAACGTCCTCAACTGGTGCTTCTAACTACGCCTACCCCAATGTACCTGACCTAAGCCTAATACGTGGGAGGGAGTAAGTAAGTAGCAGTTTAAGTTTAAGTTGGTTTTGCCAAGGGTTTGCTTCTAGAATTCTCTCTACGGGTTTAGTCAGCACCATACCTCTGGAATAGAATGTTGGAGGTCTGGTATCTCCTCTCAGGACTCGATATTCCAGTCACCCGCAAGGGTAGGCTGGAAACGCCGGAGCTGGATTTTCTCGGCAGGAGAAAAGACAGCGTCTCTCTCAGCGTGTCAAGGAGGAGGAGGGGCAGCGTCCATGGGCTTCTCGCATCTGCTGGGCTCTGCAAGGGACAGCTGTTCCGCTCCAGTATTCACCACCACCGTCGTGTTTGCTTAAGGCAACGTTGGTATTATTTATACCTGAAAGGTGCCAAGTTTGATGTAAGTTTTTGGACATAAGACGTCAATAAAGATGTCACTAAGAACTGGTCGTTCTTACAGTGCTCGCAGGAGTTCTATTAGTAATCAAAACAAAGCAAGCGGGGCTTTCCCAGGTTGCTGGGGGTTTGAGCTGTCGAAGGAACTCGGTGTGTTATCTAGGAATCTAAGGAAGTGGCTTCTGCTGTGTCATGTACTGTAATGAGCTGCAGAGACGAGTTACTTGAAATATGGCTCTGATCGTTTATGCCATTATAGGGATATGTATTGATTATAGCCGTATAGGGGCATAAGGTCACAATATTGATCGGGGTCCTAGATAGAACACAACATAACGTTACTTTAACCTTTGGTTTTCTCTGGTGCAGACTCTACACTACAGCTGCATAAAGGACTACAAGGTAATATCTCCAGTGATCTTGTGAATGTGTACTTTTGGTATTGTGATTGTTCCTTGAACATCTTAACATACAAAATTCAGTGACAAAAGGAGTCCTCGTATAATAATAATAATAATCCGTATAGAGAAGACAACAAGACTACAGATAAAGAGGTGAATCTCCACCAAACAAGGGTACTTCCTCTTAACTACATGAAGTAAGTGCTTCATTGTTTGGTGGAGATGTCTTCATATTCCTCTGCATCAAAAACGCGCCATGAGAAATGACAGGAAACTCGCTCAGCTCACTTTGGTTAGTCAAGCTCCCATCAGCCTGGAAAATGTCAGCAACACCATTGATACTACTAACGTGGAAGGGGCAGGGCCAAAAAAGTGGAGCTTGAGGTAAATTTGCACATTTGTATACTTCATAGTCATTTAAATGGAGGACCTTGGACCCTGCTCTCAGACCAGGAGACAGCAAGGAAGAACCCACTCATCTTGGTCAGTCACTATGGAAAAGATTGCACTATAATAATGTATCAATGCATTCACCTCCATCGAGGATTTCAGATTGTTTGCATGGAATTGTATAGAAAACACACTTGCTTTGCCTTGGCCAAGTCCAAGAAGTTAGGATGATTTGTCTTTTACAGAAGTGGAGCATCAACTAGGGAACCTGCTGTGATTATATATGTAAGTGCTTCCTTTTGAGGTTACATTTCTGTGAAATGATCATCAGGGCCAGAATGGAACCTTGCCTGTATATTTATCCAAGAAGAATCCACAGTTTTGCACACAATGTGCACGCAACTGAAGTACTTTCTACTGGTTAATTAGTAAGTGTACCTCGTTGGGTGAATGTCTGGTGCACATTTTATACTACACTTTCTTAAAGGACCATGAGGTAATGTCTCTAGCGACCTTGTGTATGTGTAATTTAGGCAATGTTATTGTTCCTCTGGCATCATCATACAGAAATCAGTGACAAAATGAATTCTCTTATAGAGAAGACAATCACACTACAGAAAAAGAGTTGAATCTCCACCAGACAAGGGTACTAGTCTCCTGCTTCAAGAACGCGCCATCAAAATTGGTCTGAAACATGCTTGGTTCCCTTTAATAAGCTGAGCTGTCCATTAGCATTGAGAATGGTAGGAACACCAGTTTTTTTTAAAGGGAAAGTGGCCACTTGGTCCCTCTCCTCCTGATTATTATGGTCCCAAGGACTCCATCCCCTGATCCCTACTTTTAAAATAGGTGGGTGCCTATCTTGGGTACCCAGAAACAACACTTTGAGGGCCACAGGAGTAGCCCCTAGCTGGCTTCCTGCATGTTGCGTGAGCCAGCATTGCTCCTGTCGAGAGGGAATAGCTATTTATGCTGCTCCCTCTAGGTGGAATCAATTCTAACAGGGTACAAGCGGACTCTTGGTCAGCAGGAGCATTTTAAAATCTTTTTTGAAAGCTTCTGCCTGCCCTACCAGCATTTTTAAAATGCCTGCCTGCCCCACCAGCTAGGAATGAACTAGGTGTTGGACCCGACTTTGTGTTTTCCTCCATTTGGCAGGAGTTTTTAAAATGCTCCACCCACATGAAGAGCAAACACAATATCACTGCCTTTGCTGGTGTGGGCAGGGAAATTATTGTGTCCCAGGTAGGGCTCCTTGGGACAAACCAAGTGAGCAGGCACAAGGAGATGAGGTCCACATGACCATTCAGGGAGGCGGGCGTGGCCCCCTCCCTATTTTTTTTAAAGTGACGGTCTGAGGGATGGGGGCCTGAGGTCTTTTGAAAGGCTCAGGAAGTGATTATGCACCCCACTCCCCATATTAATTAACTTGGGCCCCAGGGGATGGGTTACACTATGCCGAACACAGCTTGGCAAGGGAGGCCACGTGCCCCCATCCCCAAACAACTGAAGTGGGCCCCGGGGAATAGGGTCTTCGGATGGAATATGGATTGGGGAGGGTGGCTGCGTGTCTCCTCCCCAAATGAATTAAATTGGGCACTAGAGGATGGGTTTCATGGGGCCGAAAATTGCTTGGGGAAGTTGACTGCGCACCCCCATCTCCTTGATTAAACAATGTAGCCCTGGGCTACCATTTTTTTGCCTTTATTTGACACATTCCTGTAGAGGTCCTGTGGGATTGCAGAGTAGCTGTTTATTCTGGCCGGGAGAGGGGGACTTAAGGGGACAGTGTATCACCATCCTGCCCGCTTAATTGACTTTTTTTTTAAGTTCAGGACAGGGGACTCAGTCCCAGAGTCCTGTAATGACTGACAGCAACATTTTTCTCATGTTGCTGGCAGCCAATCACAAGGCTCACTTCTGTGTAAGTCTGAATCCCATGGGAGTAAGATGCCCAAGGGTAAAAAAGCTCCCTAAGCCAATCATAATGCTCTATTTTTTAAAACTGGTTTTAGGGACTTTTACGAGAGTCCCCCAACCCAACCGTACATATATTCAAATATTTTTAGCCCTTAATTTCTCAAAAGCTACTGAACGGATTTACATCAATTCATAAACAGCACCATCTGTGGACCAAGCTCTAGCTTCCTGCAAAATTTGGTGCAATTGTGTTCAGCAGTTTTTGTGGCAGCGCTTCTTAAAGAAGACTATGGAAAATGAATGGGAATTTGGCATTATTAGGCCCCCAATTTTTCTTGGCTCCCCCTTGATGGATCAACCCAAAGCTTTCCAAGCACAAATTACTTAAAACATAGCATGTTTTTGAAAGTTTGTGACCCAGTGGCACCCGCATTGGGTAATTTAAAGTTTCATCAAATTTCACACCAGGTTGCAGATTAGATCCAGTTTTAAAGACCAGTTCTCTGATTATAAATATTTGGCAGGAAATGATCGTCCCCCAATTCATAAATGCTCAGCTTCAAAGTTTAAGGGCCGTTAATGAAACAAAAGTACATTAATATTTGAAAACGTATACGGCACACATTTTAAAGCATGTGCTTATATCTTTTACACTACTCTATGAAGGTGTGTTAAAAGTGGCATGCATATTGGGGTAGATGTAATGTGGATGTGCAAAGTTAAAGGAGGGGATTCAAAAATTGTTTTGCTCCCCCTTAATGAAGTGACACAAAACGTGACATAATAATAAAATAGTGCCTTCTGCTAAACGTTGTCCAGGTTCAAGAGACAATGCTTAACGTATTATCAAAAGAGTACAGTTTTGCTCCCCTACCCCGTTTTAAGTCCCTTCCACCCTTTTTGTGGCTATGCATATACTAGACAATACCAATAGTAATCTGTGTTTGTCAAATTTCCGGCATATTTGTCAAAGCTGCCAAAGAGATAAGCAACAATACAAATGACTTTTCAAATGACAAGATATCCAGGTGTGTTAACCTTTTATGAAACCCAATCTGCACCTTTTTTCAATATATATATAAAAAAAACTGACGGGATGTACATCCCATCAAAAAAGCACACATTCTGAGTAAAGCTCTACTTTCATGTTTCAGTTGGTTTAAATTTGGTAAAAAGTTATAAGCAAATCAAAAATTCATTTTCCTTAAAAAGATGTGTGTGTGTTTCTCCTTAGTTCAGTGAGTGCTAAACCCTGCAGACATTTATTAGAGATAAAGTATTATCAAAAGCAAGAAAAGCTCGGCTCAACGAGAAATAAAGAGTTCATTTATAGTTAAGACGCACTCACTTAAGTAGAAGAAATGTGATGAAGTCAAGCAGCTTGAAGTGGTGTTTTTCGTTTGCCTTAATTGAAGGAGGGCAGAAGGTGGTATTTCAAATATATGTCTGCATCCACAATTCTGAAAGATTGCCACTTCAATTGATTCCAAAGAGGCCTTTGAAGAAATATGCGCTCTGACAACTTTTCAACTTCAAACTTGAAACATATAAAATAAGGGTAAATCAGCGTTGCTAATTAAAAAAAAACTCAATCTAAAACATAGTGATCTTGTGTTAATAAATCTAATATAACTATTCGAATTCGAAAAGTGTCATACATTTAATATGTTAGATATTATCATGAAACTATTACTGAACTACGTGTGTCATTGTGGTAGATTAGTTAAAGCCCCTGCTGGGAAAGGTGAAGCCGGAAACAATGGGGGCACTGGGCAAATTCCGCCCGAAGGCGGGAAGCCCTCCCCTCCCCCCGAGGACGGGACCCCACAAAAAAGGGGAATGCCATGATTGGTTGCCCCAGGGCTGTAGGCGCCACCCCCAATCAGGGGGCGTAATATTAATCCCTCGCTGAAGAAAAAACAAATTCAGTCAAGACAGTACAAGTCCCGCAGCAGTGGCCCAAGCGTGCAGTCTTGAGCATGCCTGCGGATAAAATGTTAGGAACTTCCCAGTCTTTCCTTATGCCAACGCTGTAGAAGGGGAAACTGGGGTAGGGACCATGGTCTAACGCGGTATGTGTGAGTGCTAGAGCAGAGGGGTTTCTCTTGAAGAAGAATGGGAAGGAAGAGCAGTGGGAAGCTCTCTCCGATCTGAAAACCATATGTAGATTGGCGGAGAAAACCCTAGAATGATAGAAAAAAAGATTAATTGTTAGAGGTAGATGGAAGGCTCACACAGTGTCCTTGGGATGCCTCATGGCAGGGGAACCGAAGGAGCCAGTGTTGGCAATCAGCCACAGACAGAGTAGATGTGATGCGCCCTTAGGATGCCTCACAGCTGGGGTACCAGAAGGAGCGAGATGTCAGAACTCAGCACCAGTCTGAATAGATGAAGTGCTCACACAGGGTTTTTAGGGTGCCACACAGCAGGGACCCGGAAGAACAGCCAAAATGGGGGTAGAAGACAAGCGGGACGGCACTTGCAGCCCGGGCTGGTCTCGACAGACACCCACCAAGTGTGTAGCAAGTTGAAGCCTAACACTGGGAAAATAATGGCCCAGGTGGTTGGGCCCCTCCCCAGAGATGGATGTATGTCATGACAACGCAGGCTTTTACACCGCGCTCCATTACGACGCATCTATTACAACGCAAGTCGCTACAACGACTTGCGCTGTAGGCGCTGGATTTTGGAATAGTATGATTTACTATTCCAACTCCAGCCTACGCAACAGTAGGGAAGGTGTTGGAATAGTAAATCTACTATTCCTTAGTATCTAGCACCATCCAGCGCAAGTTGTGATGGCAGCGTCGTAATGGCAGCGCGGTGTAAAGCCTGCGTTGTCATGGCTGTCTCCCCCAGAAATTGTCCTGCCTGAAGCAGACAATGAACAAGAGTGGACTAAAAGGAATATAATTGCAAAGACAATATATGTGTCAACAGAATGTTATGCATGAGCATGAAATTGGAAATATTTATAAACGTTATGTTATGTTATAATAAACTCCAACCTTTTAAGGCACCAAGCACGTGGTCACTGGTGTATGTCAGAGGTTAAGAGGGACGCAGTTGGAAAGATTGAAGGGTAGGGCAGGTAACTCGCCTCTTGGGAGGAGTTTGGAAAGGCGGTATCTTGATTTGGTGCCTCAAGAAATCACAGAGACATTAAGATACTGGTTTGTGGGAAACCAGTTCATGATCTGGGTGTTTTTTGGTCAAGCATCACCGTTTTTGGAATGCATCCATAAACTTAGGATAGGTTCAGTCAGAGGCAGAAGCATCACCTGCGGCACTACAGCAAGGGATGTGCAGAATAGCTTTATGTTGCCACTGTCCTGTTGGTTGCTTTTCTCATGTGATGGTTCCCTCCTGCATTGTTGGTGTCTCTGAGGCTGCATAACTTGGCTCACAGTCACTGCCTTGTTGACCTGTCCCCTGTGATTCTGACTCCATGTCCGCCCCATCTGACTACTGACCCTCTGAGTCTGCCCCTTCTGATGCCAGCTGCCACCGTCTTACTCCTTTGTGCCGTCAACGCCATGAGACCACATGTGAGCACTGAAATGCAACTCTAAGGAGGGAGCACAATTCTGGATCCCTCTTCTGATAGGGATTTCACTGTCTTTTCATGTAAGACTGCCATGGTTTACATGGGGGTCTTGGAAGAACCATGTGTTGCTGAAAATATATCCACCCCCAAAAAGCTGATAGTCCCTTTGATTCTATTGGTGGTCTCAGGGCCGGTGTTTTCCTGGTGGCGGGAAAGGTGGGGGCTGTTTTTTGAGTGGTGGGTGCCGGTTTTGTTACTGGGGGCCAGTTTTGCCGCAGTGATGCAATATGGGCTCCCTGTTACAGAACCAGCAGCAGTGTTTATCACTAGCACCCACTGTGGCAGATCCAGGGCGGGTTTGTTTTCCCAGTCCAGCCATGGGTGGTCTTGTTACTGCTACCAAAAGGTAGATCCGATGTTGGGCCTACTAGAGGCTCTGCCACGTCACTACTCTGGCCGGGGGACACACTAGAGTGTAGGCAACATCGCTGTCATTTCTTGACAGATGTCCCATTACCAGATTCCCCTAAATTATACCATTGGCGAAAATGGATATTCAGTATGAAGGAGACAGAAAACATTGCGTGACATCTTGCACATGCCCGCAAATACCGACAGGAAGGACTTCAAGGAGCAGAAAAACAATTTGCTCTCTTTGCATTCTCTACCTGAAAACATTTTATAGATGCTCATGCCCCTCAATGAGAGAGCTGCAGCTTTATTTTTCGATTTCAAAGTATTTTATTTGGTAGTTCCAAAAGAAAAACACAATGAAATGGCAAACTGTGTACAGGGAAAAATTGATGGATACATCAGCTGGACACATCAGCTGGACAGAAATGTAACAACTTTAGGGATACATCAGCTGGATAGAAATGTAACAACTTTAGCAATATAATAGGTAGGTGGTTTTGTCACAAAAAGTATTAAAAAAAAGTATAGAGTACAAGGCACGAGTTAATAAACAGCAATGTACACTAAAGAATAATCAACGAATAGCTCTCGAAATGAGAAGAAAGAAAATTAAAAAAGAAAAGAGGAGAGAAGAAGAAAGAAGAAGAACGAAAAGAAGAATTACAGAGTTATAGAGAGATTAAAGGAGTTCAAAGATTGGCCTACGCATGCCTATATTGGGTATCGAGTACATTTTCATGTATTGGCTGCAGCTTTATTTTTTAAAACCATTCTAGGAATGAAGACGCCAGGGGAGGCGTCGTGAGAAGGAGGTATGCAGGGGTCTATTTCATGGGGAGCATGCACAGTTTGCACCCCTGGGGCCGCCCACAGTGACTGACAAGCAGGCAGCTATTTCACAAAAGTAGATTGCCTTTTTTGTGAATCAGCTACCACCATTTCCCATTTACATTACTACTGCTGAATCCCAGAATGGCCTAGGACATAACAAAGTCTATAAATATCACCAAGATTTGAATATTAAGACTGGTTCAGGAAAGATAGTGAAGGTAAACCCCAGTGAATTTATAGCTTATTTTAGGCACAAAGCAACATTTTGATTGTGTCTTCATTCAGATATGAAAAAATGGATTGGCTACTGGTCTGAATGATACTTAGGAAACTAATCTGGAAGTAAGGTTGAATGCCATCGTCATGGGTGTTTAGTGGGGCAAGACAAAGAAGGTGGTTGTACTGTATTTGATAGCTTTAAACAATAAAGGAATCATAGAAACGTCCACCTTTTAATGCCAGAATTTTGACAGAAATTGCTGTGAATAGAATATGTCAGATATGTTTATGCTACTGCGAAGCAGGAGTGGTCGTGGCATGAGGGAAGGTGAGGGGTATGAATCCCAGTAAACAGAATATGGTGTCTGACAGTGTTAAATGTTGCAGACAGGTGGAAAATGTTCCACATCATGCAATCTTGGACCCAAATAAGGTAGGCAGAAATCCATGTTTGTTTCTAAGGAAAGACAGATATGGGATTAGACACTGAAACAAGCTAAATGTGGTCTGAGGCAAGAGAATAGTGACCCTCCATATGATTCTGCAGACCAGATTTAGGTTGTCATCTGATCTAATGTAGGATCAAGCGGTCTACTAACCTTCATTGAAAAACAATCTGTTACTAGGTTTTACTGAAAAGTGTGCTATGGAGGACCTCGTGGTAGGAGTGCACCACTAAACAGTGAATGATTATTTGAGTAATCTATTACTTTTGCAGGGCTTAGTGGTAACTATCAGTTACCATTGGAATTTTTTAGTCCTTTGAAGGAAAAACTTTTTAATTAGATACTTGTTTGATCCTCATCATATTGTTTAACTGCACACTTCCTAACATCATGTCATCATATTGTATACCTGCATGCTTCCTAACATTACATTAAATGTTCTGTTTAAATTCCTTCAGTGGATTTCAAAAGGTGAGGTGGTTTTTGTTCTGTGTCACTTTGTCTTCTGGGTTCCAAAAGTGCCCTCTTTTGATGTAATGTACTCAGTTGTGGTATTTTGAATTGTTAGACCTGTGAGCCTTAGGGTGGTCTTCACTCAAACGTTTTGCCTGGTTACCTTCTCTTTTTACTGATTCTTTTTTGTTGGCCTTAGGACTCTGAGCACTTTACCACTGCTGACCATTGGTAAAGTGCAGCTGCTTCTTCCCTAAACATGAATACATTTGGTATATCAACAAAGGATATTTAATGTATCAGTAAGTCCTGTGTAGAGTGCACTACCTGTGCCCAGTGTAGGAAGGTGGATACCTGACTATGGTTACCCCCAACTTTTTGCCTGGTGTTTTGCTGGTTTTTCGACTTAGTTGACCTGGGACCCTGCTATTCAGGGCCCCAGTCATACTGCTCTCTCTGTAAAATGGATTCCATGTACCTTAGGTACATATCTAATTGGATACTGAGTCACCTTATCAGTCCCTGTACAGTGTACCTTAGGTACCCAGGGCATAGGTGTACCCAGGGCCTACCAGGGGCTGCAGCATGTATTATGCCACCCCTGGCTGGCCATCCAAATCTGACACAACTGGCTGCACGACAGCTGGGGCAAGGTGGTGTAATCACCCTTTGCTTTAGATATAGTATGCCTACATCTAACCCTAAAATGGACACATGTATTCCTATCAGTCACTCCTATGGCAGGCCTTAACAATCCTGGAGGCAGAGTGCTTGGAATTATGTGAGATTGTGCTCTGGCATGAGCTGAGCCCGTTTGCAGCTTGCGGAACCAAGTCCTAATAGCTGTTCCATAATAACGCGTACCATATACTCTTAAGTGCATTATAATCCTCGCGGTTATTTGCTATCTTTGGTATCGCTTTATCAAAACATGTCGAGTAAGGTGCCATACGAATTGGAATACTAACCCCTCACCAATTCTGGCGACGGGGTTAGCATTCCACCCTTCTAGAGGGACACGACATGTATGTAACTGTGAACCCCGCTTAAAGTTAACTCGAGCCTCAGCATCACAAAATGGATGCTGCCACCACAGACACAAGTCTGACCTCCTGCTGCTAGGAGTCCTTCCAGCGAGGAGAGCTTGGACAAAGGGTTTCTTGTCAGGGGCGGTGCTAGCACCATCCCAGACAGGGTTTTGTGTATCCCAGGTAGGCAGGGCTGAGAAGGAAGGTGACTGCAAGTGGCACCCCGGTGCTCACTATGCATCTGCCGGTTTGAACCAGTTCCAGGGGCACACCAGCCCCTGAGCTGAGGAAAGTCCGGACAAGGGAGAGGGGTGTAACCACCCCCCTCCTGGTCCCACCCATGGGCAGGACCTAGTCGCGTGCCATCCCCTTTCTTTAGTATAAAGGTAGGAGCGGGCCGCCTTCCCAAATTGGATAATTCTGAATCTTGACTACTTTCCACGAAAGAACTCTTGAACATTTCTGAAGACTCTCCCTTGTGGCTAAGGAGTAGCCACCCTGCACCAGCGGGCACCATCTAAGCGCATGCAGTTTGCTGTGAGTCCATCCTCCGGATCAAGACTGCCCAGCTCGACGAGACCCGGATTCCCTGGCACCTCTGACCTCTACCTACATTATCAGCCCAGCTGAGATTCGTGGGTGTGACGAGACCTCGAGGGACCGGCCATCTTCAAGACTGCATGACGCTTATCCATCACGAACGCCGAGGGATCCTCGAGTGAGTGCTTTGGGGTTTGAGAAGCCCTTACCCTGAGCAGCTCCAGCACCGAAGTCCAGCCCCCCAGCATCCACGAGATCTGCGTGGGGCCCTTTTGCTCTTTGTTGCTCACCGCGTTGTCCGCCTACTTGCCTGCTGGCTTGTGGCCCTCCTGACGATGAACCACGACACTTCCACTGCTGGTCTGGTTGCTCCAGACTGGCCCTTGCTCCCCTCCAACAGAGGAGCACCCCGGACCCTCCTGGTCCACTCCAGATGCCATTTTGAGTCCACCGCGTGGGCTTGCCTTTGCCAAGGTTTTTTGCCCCAATCCTGGGTCCAGCATCGCCGACAGCAGACACCTTCGTGGGACAGCTCGCACCTCCATCCTGGTCGCCGACAACGCCTCCTGGCCCGAGAGACTGCAGAGCCCAGCGTCGCCCACTCACCTGGTCGAGGTGACTTCATCCGGTGCCATCCTGGTGCCCATCTGATCACTGGCTAGTGATTAAGAACTGAGTCCCCTCTGCTTTCAGGTCGTCTCCATCATCGATCCAGGCTTGGATCACATCGAACTTCATCACTGGTCGCCTGCCAGCAACTTCTTCTTTCAGGCTCCATAGACTGTAACGAGGATTCCCTACGTCTTTTGAACCCTAGGCAGCCGCAGCCCCTGGGCTAGGTAACTTGAGAATTTTGGTGCTCCAACGTAGGTTCACTATCTAAGTGTCCAGATCCTTTTTCGTTTTCAGCCTACCTAGTCGGATTCGTCTGATAACTGTAACTTTACGAAATCTAGCATCCATAGACTTTGTCCCGCATCCCGCGTGAGAGTGCACACTCTGCACCCGATCTCCCTAGGCCTCCTGCTCCTAACCTGAAGGTTCAGTAGTGTAGTCCTAGCGATCCTAAAGCCTCTGGATCTTGTTACTTACCTGCTAGTATTTCGCATTTCACTTTTGTAGTATATGGTTTTTCGTGCCCCTCGGGCATTTGTATAAATTGTGCAACTTGAAGTATTTTCTTAAGAGTTTTGTTGTGTGCTTAGCTCCCTGACTCATAAAGAGATCAGGGTAGACTTGTTATAAATAAATATCCTTTTATTTTCATAACAACTTGTGTGGTGTCCTTTCACTTGGTGTTCAAGGGGTATATGTGATGGTATAACAGCTGGCTTAACACGCCCTCTAGAGTTTAACCTAAAGACTGCTCTTATCCATGCTACTAGGATAGCTGGTCTATAAGGTTGACTTACAACCAATCATCAATAAGGGTCGTTTGGAATGATACATAGTGATCACTAGAATAGTGAGCACTGCATATCAGGCCAACTTCTCACACCCAGGGCCTGTAAATTAAATGCTAATAGTAGGCCTGCCACACTGACTGTGCCACCCACACAAGTAGCCCTTTAAATGTGTCTCTGGCCTGCCACTGCAGAGACTGTGGGCCAGATGTAGGAAGCGTAATTCCGGTCGGCAACGGCCAAAATTACCGAATTTCGGCCGTTACCGATTGGAATTAGGCTACTGAGATGTAGGTGCCCAAATTGCTAATTAGGTAACCGATTCGGTATTTTAAGGAATCTGTAAATTACCAATTCCTTAAAATACTAAATCAGTAAATTACCGAATTAGCAAGGTAGTAAGCACTCAAATGAGTGCTTTCCCCTTTTTGGGATTCGTTATTTACCACCAACTACAAGTTGGTGGTAAATAAGGAAAAAACCCCAAAAAGCCATTTTATGCAAATTGCTTCAGTGCCATGTTGCAGACATACATGCCCTTAGGGCATATATGTCGGCAACATGTGCACCCATACACAATTAAGGGGTGCAACAGGGTGTCAAAGTGACACCCTGCCACCCTTCAATGTTTCCCCCAATTACCGAATCGGTATTTACCGATTCGGTAATTGACATTCATTCCTATGGGCCTCCAGGCCCATAGGAATTAATGGCAATTACTGAATCAGTAAATACCGATTCGGTAATTATCAAAACTTACCGATTCTGAATTTTTTTTGGTAACATTACCTACATCCCATTTGCCTATTCTTTTTTTTTTTAAACGTTTTTATTTGCATTTTATCATAACTCAACAATACAATCATGTAATCAGCAGTTCGCACACCCAGGCATCCCACCCACCACCTTCCCCACTTTACATCTCTAAAACATTCCATGTCGATCCGACCCAAAGTCCAAAGTGCATTGTTGCAATCATCTATCATTTTTGGACACTGAGGCCTCCGACGTGAGCTCATATCGGTGTTTATTTCACTACTTTTCAAGCCTCCCTCATAGCCCCCCATCCAAGCCATGGTAGTGTCTTCATTTTCCCCAGACCTTGCAGAACTTCTTCGGGCATCCCCTTGTTTGTAAGTGACCCTCCCAGCGGCCATATATAGGTCTAATCCTCTCCTCCATTTGTCCAACCCAGCAGTTGTGGTGCTCCCCAATACTTAGCTATGTCTCTTTTGGCCACCACTAGCGCCAGTACCAGAAAGATCAGTAGGGGGCGCGCTAGGTCTACGTCATTAGTCATACCTAAGAGGGCCAGCCTGGGCTCCGGTTCCATTTGCCTATTCTGAAATACCGAATCGGTATGATTCGGTATTTAAGAATCGGTAATCTGGGATTACCTACATCTGGCCCTGTGTGTGCTGTTTTACTGTGATTTCGACTTTGCATTTAAAATCCATTGTCAAGCCTTAAACTCTCCTTTTATTACACATACGTCACCCCTATGGTAGGCCTATATAGCCCATAGGGCAGCGTGCTGAGTAAGTAAAAGGTAGGGCATACACCTTTAAGCTTTGCATGACCTGGTAGTGAAAAACACGAACATTATTTGTTCTTTACTGTGAGGCCTACTCCTCTCATAGGTTATCATTGCAAATTCCTTATTACACTTTTAAGCTGTAATTTCTGATTAGAAAGAAGTATATCTGTCATGTTTTTTTATCTTTGGAATTGTAATGCCAAAGCCTCTTTACTGGTAAAGTTAGATTTGACACAACTACTTTAGAAATGCCACTTTTAGAAAGTGGGCATTTCTTTGCTCTTAAAACTCTGGGTGCCTGCAGCCTGTCTCCTATTCACATCTAGGGTGGGTGACAGCTTGTTAATGTTAATGATTTTGTAAAGCACACTTATACCAAAGTAGGCATATTGGCGCTAGTGGCATAGACCCTAAGCATTGTCACTGGTCAAATAAAAAAGCAATAGAGACTTTTGAGAAGTACAGGATGATTAGGCTAAACAAAAAAAATTTAATCCTTCAAAAATGTCAAAAGGTTGGGTTGACATAGTAAGTGTGTTGGCAGTAAATTCCACTATTTTGCTGCTGTATAAGTAAAACTTCTCCCACCCCAATGGGCTTTTCATATTCAGCTGACTTGTACTTGGTTTGCTGTACTAGACTGTAAGTACAGGGGGAGTGTAGCACTGAAAGATTTCCTGCAAGAAAAATAGACCGTCTTGATGTAGTCCCTTGGGAACCCAACAAAGTGCTTTGAACTGATTGCATGCCCCAATGGGAAGCCAATGAACCTCCCTTGTGGAGTTGGAAACTGAGCAGAATCTTGGTAAATTCAGCAGAACTCTTGACAGCTGCGTTTTGAAGAGTCTGAAGTTTATTGAGAAGATGTACTTGGCAGACTAGAAATAGTGCATTGCAATAATCAATTTTTGAAACTGCCAGGGCTATGATCACTGCTTTCCTATGCTATAATGGTAAAAATGGTAAAAAAATGTTTCGAAATTGAAGAGGTCAACTAATTTGAATATTTTATGAAGGTTAATCTGTTGTCAAAAATGACACCCAGATTTCTTGCCTTCTGTACTGGGTTGGTAACAAACCAAGAATATATGGCCACCAGGTGGAGTTTCAGAAGTTATTGTTGTTACCAAACAGTAGCACCTCCATTTTATTGGAGTTAAACTTCAGAGAGTTCAGTTGCATCCACTGCACAATACCGTTCATGCATGGGTTGAACTGCATTTTTACTCTTTCTGGATTCGATGAAACAGCCACCACTAACTGCGTATCATCGTCATATGAGCAGACCAAGAAACCATATGCTCTGATCAACTGAATAAGAGGGGTGATGTAAGGATTAATATGAGTGGGGCTTAAAGAGAACCCTTGCAGGACCCCACATGGAAGTTTAAAAGGAGAGGAGGTATATCCTTTCAAAGTCCCTACTTGCTCTCTATTGGTATGAAAGAATGTGATCAATTTGAGAGCTGTTCCTTTTATTCCTATTTTTTCAAGATGATTCATTAATGAGAGATGGTCCACTGTACTGAAAGTGGCCAATACGTCCAATAAGACTAAGGCCACACTCTCTCCTTTGCCAACAATGGATCTGATCTATTCTGGATCTGCCAGAAGGGCAGATTTTGTACTATGTCTTGGCCTCAAACCATGCTGTGTGGAATCAAGAGAGTTATTAGAGTCCAGAAAGGAAATAACCTCTTTGTTCGTCGCTTTCTCCAGTATTTTTGCCAGTAGTGGTAGGTGAGAGCTAGGCCTATAGTTTTTCACACTTGAGAAATCAAGAGACTTGTTTTTAATCAAGGTCAGGATAGGCGCTTTTTCCATGTTGCTGGGAAATATCCCAAATCTAATGTCTTATTTATGATAGTGGTAAGATGGGCAGCGAATTGTGTCTGAGACATAATGGAGTACCTCCAGAGGGCAGGGATCTGTAGGGGATCCAGACTTAATGTTTTTTTTTAAAGAGAAGCAGTTTGCTCTACTAAATGATGAGAAAACAAGGATAAAACCGGAGGAGAAACATAGCACGTTTTGCCAGGAATTTCATTATCCCCTTTAGTGGAAGATTCAGAAAAAAGAATACTGTGCTGTCTGAAGAAGGGCGACTGCCCTGCTGGCTGAAGAAGGATTGAACCCACTTGCCTTAAATGCAGGCTATCCAGAGTGACTCCAAGGGTCAGTTGGCTGAGCTCCTGTTGGAGCTGCAGGG
Source organism: Lissotriton vulgaris (assembly GCF_964263255.1). Taxonomy (NCBI): domain Eukaryota; kingdom Metazoa; phylum Chordata; class Amphibia; order Caudata; family Salamandridae; genus Lissotriton; species Lissotriton vulgaris. The sequence goes on along the minus strand of NC_141696.1, from coordinate 184,685,032 downwards.
ACACAACAGGCTTCCAGAGGCATCCCCGCGACTGCCATGCTGACCAGCACCCATTGGACCTGCATGGACCTGACGGAGCCCTGCTGCTGGCCTCTGCTGGAGAGAATCCTGATCTCCAAGAGGTGCTTCTACATGTTGGACCCTTGCCTGGCATCAGTGAGAACTCCTCCCGAAGAAAAGGTGAAGTTACAATTGTTTTGGGCTACACACAACAGTAAAGTGACCTCTTTTCACCAAAAATCATCCACCTGTGACAACGGGCAACGCAAAGCTCCAGGGGGACCTGCTCTTCAAGTCAACAGGGACCGTCTGCCCTGACAGGAAATGCAAGCACTGCAGTTTGTGCCGACGTCAGCTTGCAGCAATCACCAATGCAAAGCTCCAGCAATGACCAGCTCTTCATGTTACAGCAACGACCATCCATGACGGTCAACATGCTCCTTGCAGTGAGAGTCTCCTCTTTGCAGCCCCTCCCATGGTGTCATAGCTGCAAGCACACAGCAACAATTACTTTTGGCCCTGATGATTAGTAATGGTGATTACCAATGGATGACATGATGACAAATTGGTGCAGCTGGAAGCAGATGTGCATCTTTACTTGTGAAGAATACTCTGACCAAATGGGAGCTAGCAATCAATTTCTGCACAATTACCAGATGGGTGAGGTGAGCCAAGGGGAGGATAGCGGAATGAAGATATTAAGGAGTTCTGCATGTCTATAACTGTGGTGACAAGGGCAGGATGGCAGAGGTCATAGATAATGAGGAGGTTGTTAGGAGGTCACATGAGCCCAACCCTCTTCAACAATTACTGGCCAACATCATCAGATCACACTGACTCAATATCATATCATATGCAGATGATAGAGCTGGTAGATCACTCAACTAGAATGTGTACAAATACTCACCTGGGCCCATAATTCCAAATCGTATACCTTAACATTTATTTAGGTAACTCACGCTCTACTACCAGTATATTGTATTTTATCTCTATTCCTATAACAGTATCTTACCAATCATTGTCACTAGATACCTAAACACAATGAATCAGGGAGTTGAGTTAAGGGAAAGGCACTCAAATATCATAACATTTGTAATTATGTAATAATCACAGACTCAGGGTAAGTTAAAACTCTTTATCTAATCATCATCATCATAAGTAATAAGCCACAAGTTAAATGCTATTAGACTATCAATAACCAAAATCAGAAACAGCGTATAGCTATGAATAGGATAGATTATGCCAACCATTTAGAAACTTTGAAGTTAAAGGAAGGTGAAACAAGGAACATGCTAATTTTAGATAACAGACTTTCGCAACTTGATTAAAGGAGGGTAAAGAAAGGGAACATACTAAACCCAAGAACTGTCGCAATTCAGTGGCAGTTTGGAAAAAGAGAACACACTATGTAAATCTAGGTTTAATTCAGCACATAACTATAGGGAAGGTAAGAATTGGAACATACTATAAATTCAGCATATCTCCTTAAAGGGAGGGTGAGAAAAAGAATATGTACTATATAGAAATGATTTAGCATTGGCTAAATGTGGGTAAAAAGGGGAACATGCTAATAGTCAGTAATACATGAAAAATCTCATTTACTAAGGGACGGTAAAGAAAAGGAACATATGCAATCAAAGAGTTGCAAATTTCAGGGAGGGAACAGAATGGACACAAATGTAGGAAGACAATCACCCACACAGATTTATATTTACCTAGAACAGTGTGAAGACCAACCCTGGCCACGGGTCAGTTGGAAAGGACAGGAGAAGCCCCAAAGACTTCAGTGCCAGTAGGCAAGCAGGTGCAGCTCATGGACAATCAGGACAGGATAACCCCAGAATTTGGATCAGGACCGGATCATCACCAAAGGTTAAGACCAGCACCCCCAGTTTCGGTTGCAACGCCTGCGCTACTCCCTCTCTGCAAGGAATCTGCCAAAACCCTGATTAGGTTACAACTTTCACCAACAACGTACTTTGCCAGCACTTTCACTTCCAAAAAACCCCGATTGGGTTCTCGCCTTCCGACAGAGTGCTCCTCAGCTTTCTGCTCTTAGTCACTTATTGAGTGCGTTGGGTCAGTGACAGGTCAGCTAATCAGACAAGTCGGACAATTTCTCTAGCTAAGCCTACGCTAATTATACTATTCTTTAGGTCAGTGTACCACCCCCCCAATGTTGCAAGTGTAAGGATACCCAATTTTGATTGGACAAAGGAGGAGGACAGGTCATCACACCACCTAAATTATAGACTTTCTCCGTCTCTTTATTCAAATTCCGTTTACGCCCCTTAAAGTTCAGGTTCTCATGGCATCTTCAGTCCTTCATACAATGGATGTTCTATTTACGAACACAATCTATTTAGTCCGGGTTCAGGAGGGCAACTTCCCAGGAGCATCTTCTAGTCAGTCAGCTCCTTGGCAATAGTCCTAAGGTCACTGCTCCGGAGATTTGCGATTCTCGCACAGTCGCAGTTTCAACAAAGATGGAGTACAGCATTATGCCACAGGCCAAGTTTCACAGTGTAACATGAAATGAAAGAGAAACAGTTTTAGAGTACAGAATAAATGATTATACTGTATATCATAAATTTCTACACTCTACCCATTATTTTATAATAAACTATAGCATTAGGATTAAGCAGAATGAACAGCTTAACAAAATCAGCACTGCAAGCCTCTCGCATGTGAGAACACATAACATCCATTTTAGCACTAGTGCGCAGATGCGAAAGGGTTCCCTCCAAAGCTGCGAGTACGTCATGTCACGTGGGTATAACAGACGCATGCGCAGTAGAAATTCCCACGTACCAGCAGCCATTTTAGATGCAAGCATATTAAGATTAGAAAACACATAAGCAAGCTTCACTCGGATTCCCAATATAGATGAAGAAGGGGTAAATTAGTAGAACAAACATGTTGATTACATAGTTAGGGTTATTTGAGGCTCATGATACAAGCAAGTCGCTTTACATGTGAATCCTTGCTCCATCAAAGACAATACTCAACTCAACTTCCCCCTCTCCAATGACCCCACCAACACCAGAACCAGCTTCCACAGGTGCATGACAAGCATTGCCGACTAGATGAAAATCAACTGCCTAAAGCTCAACACTGATAAAACAGAAGTACGATCTTCAGCAACAACAACATACCGTTGCTGAACTACGACCAGCACCTTCCCTATCGAACCATATCACAAACCTAGGCATCATCCTTGACAGCAAGCTAATCATGAAGTCCCAGATCAACACTGTCTCCTCTGCCTGCTTATTCACTCTTCAGAAGCTACAAAAGATCTTCAAGTGTCTCCCCATGAACATGAGATGCACCGTCACTCAAACCCTCATTACCAGCAGACTAGACTATGGTAAAGCCCTCTACTCAGGGATCGCCACACACATCCTCCAGAGGCTACGTACCATTCAGAACACCACAGCCAGACTCATCCTCAACCTTCATCTACAGACCCATATCACCGCCCACCTCCAGGAGCTCCACTGGCTCTCAGTACAGATGAGATGCAGATGCAAGTTCAAGCTGCTGATCCACGCATTCAAGGCCCTACACAGCCTTGGACCGACCTACATACGCTACTGCCTAAACTTCCATCAACCTTTCAGACAACTACGCTCCACTTCCCTATTGCTCGTCCTCACTCCCTACATCAACAGAAGCACTAGCAGAGGGCTCTCCTTATCCTACCTTGCAGCAAAGACATGGAATCACCCGCCTCCAGCTCCATACAAAGCCCCTCGGGCCCTGCAAGTGCCTGGATACCTTCCCAGGTGATTAGCTGCTCTATACAAACTGACTGATTGATTGAGGAAAGGGGCATGTTTAGTAGATCAGCCACAAGGGTCCAGACAAGAGAGGTTCAATAAAATTGAAGGGGTGGGAAGCAAGAACAAATAGAATAAGGGGGAGGCAGAGAGAAACTGAGCTGGAGGCAGAGAGAAAGTACAAAGTGAAAGACTAAAGGTAGCAAAGAGAGTAACTAGAGAAAAGAGTGAGGACTGGGAGACTGAAGGGGCAGAGTGGGAATGAAAAGAGGGGGCAGTCAGACTGATTGGGAGTACAATAGCCACTGAGTGGAACATAGAGTGAGACAGTGGGACACGCACAAATTGAGGATGAGAACTAGAGAAAGAGTGAGTCTGAAGGAGGTAGAAAGCGACAAGAAACAGATTTATTGAGTTAAAGACTACAAGCTGATACTGCAATACAGTACAATAGTCCATGCGTTGATCATCTCTCATTTGGACTATGCCAATGGACTTTACTTGGGACTCTCAGCTGGCCTCTGTCATAAACTTCAAACCGCCCAAAACGCTGCTGCTCGATTGATAGGTGGTCTCCCTCGGAGACACCCCATCTCCTCCTACCTTCATGACTTGCATTGGCTCCCCATGAACAAACGAATTGAGTTTAAGGCAATGACACTCGCCTATCGCTCCACCCAGGGTAACGGATCTGCCCACCTCAGATCAATTCTTCGTCCCTACTGTAATTCCCGCACTCTACGCTCCAATTCCAAAGGCTTATTGGTCATTCCGAGATTTAAAAAATCCCGTTCTGGTGGAAGAACCTTTGAATTAGGTGCGGCTCAGCGATGGAACAGGTTGCCTCTTAAACTACGCATGAGCAAGACTGAACTAGAATTTCGCCGCGCTCTGAAAACCCTCCTGTTCCGCCGCTAATCGTCATCTCTGATTTCCTCCTGAGAGCCGCAATCACATAGCGCCGGGACACCCCGTTGGGGTAGCTGCGCGCTCTATAAATGACACAAAATAAAATAAAATAAATACATGATCATATACTATACTGTGGTGGTGATTCTCCTAAAATGGCGGGTAGGGTGGTACCCTGCTTGCTCTTTGTGGATGATACACTCCTAATGGCTAGAACCCCAAGTGGAATTCATAATTAACTAAGTAATTTTGAAAGCGCTTGTCGAGCTCGGGGACTGACGATTAATTGTAAGAAAACCAAGTATATGGTGTTTAACCCATATAAACATGATAGGGGGAAATTAATGTTGGATTCCCAAGTCCTAGAGCGGGTGAAGGTGTTCGATTATCTTGGGGTCCGTATCAGTGAGAATCTAGAATGGTCCTATCAAAATAAAAAGTGTACCATTTGCCTCCAACATATACATAGCGCGCTTGCCAAGAGATCCAGAACCTCCCCATTTAGACCCATTTCTCTGCTACTTGAGTTGCACAGGGCAAAGGGCCTGGGAGCGGCACTATATGGAGCGGAGCTGTGGGGTCTCGAAAATCTACAGGAATTGAATCTCGCTGAGAATAAATTTATCAGGGCCATTCTGAATCTGCCAAAAAATACTCCCTTGTTACCATTGAGATTGGACCTGGGGCTCAGATCGATTGGCCACTTTGCATTCCTTAAAGACCTGATTTTTTGGATCAGGATCTGGGATAGTAATATACAAGTTCCCATAAAGGAAGCCTTGATAGAGCTGATTGCTCTTCACAAACAATCAGGGCGTATAAAATGGCTAAATTGGATCAGGGACTGGCTACTCAGATTAAATCTGACTTCCCTATGGAAGGATCCTGGCTCAATCAAAAGAAGTATGGTTCCTACATTAAAACAAAGGTACTGGGAATTCCAAGATCGATCTAGTCTTAAGTGCAATGTACATGGCTCCTTGACATCCAGCTTTTTAAATGTGAAGGCTTGTTACGATTTTGAGGTATGTCTGGATGATATCGAGCCGCCCCAAGCTAGAGTATTGTTTCTCCAATTTAGATATGGGACTTTGCCCCTTAATAGTTGGAGATCAAGTTGGAGAAACACTGGCTTAACTTCATTATGCCCTGCGTGCCTTTTGGCACCTGAGTCCAATATACATTTTCTTTTTCATTTTCATGCATACAATGACCATAGGAGACAATCGATTGTACCAGTTTGTAGGCTACTGTCTTGTAGTAGGCCAGCCGAAGCATTTAGAATATTTTCATCTGACACTACGAGGTGGTTGGCTTTTGCTTTTTTCAGATATTTGTTATTTGCTTGGTGGAGGAGATCCAAGATAATCAAATCTGCTCTGGGGAGTAGATTATGATCTCAATATTGTTTATGTAAGTCTGTATTGATGCTGATGTATTGTAACTGTTTTTTGAATCTGACTATGCCCACATAAGAATACACTGACAGATGAATTATGACTGTTATCTGATTGGTTCGTAATTAAGTTTGCTGCTAAAGGGTCTTGGGATCAAATGTTTTTTAACTAGTATTTTTAAATTGTTGTTTTATGAGAAGTTTTTATTATTTTAAACTGTATTCCTTTTTGCAATGATCACGTGATTGATCGAATAAATATTCTTCAACTATACTTGGTAATCCTGGCACTGGTCTTGTTCACTCACTTCTTAAGACCAATAATGATGCTTGATCTCAATGAAGTTCAGCAAAGAGGATGATCAATACCTAGGTATACCTTGCTATTTTGACACTGGCCTTTTTTTCATGCCACCTTAAATGTAATTGTTTTTATGTTACGGTCCCACCATGTTGCTTCAAAAAGAAATTACTCATTCCAAGGTGCAACCACACCGGGCTTTACCCAGTGGAGTTAAACCAGCGCCACTGGAATTTTGTCACTGCAGTGCATTTTGCATAGTTATGGATTGGCTGCATTTTCCACATAATCCATCATCTACTGCATAATTTGCGGATTTTATCACAAAAGAGTTTCTAGCACAAAAGAGTTTCTAGCTCAAACGCTTACTAGGTATGCAGCTACATTTGTTGCAGTAAAGTGGACGGCCCTTCACAAAGGTGGACTGGTCGACTTTCTGTTGTCGATTGCAGAATTTTAATGATAAACTATTGCTAATGACGTGAAACCTTTGCTCAAATAATGAGCTCAGTGACTGCGGATCACTGCTCACGGCCCGGGGTGTGTGTGTACTTGGTTGAGGACCTGCCCCTTACAGACCTCGGCTGGAACGCGGCTCCTAGCCATCATTGGGCTGCCTGAGTACCTGCCTGCGCATTGAGTCAGCGATGGTGAGACAAGGTGGAGACCAGGATGGGTCAACCGCACAGTGGACTGTCAGCAACAAAAGAAGATGAATCAGGGCACGGGAGTGGACTTTCCAGCAGGCTGGATCGGCTCCTCCTCTAACTGGGGCCTGGTGGCCAGGGGACTCTGGTAGCTGCAGAACCCAAGTGGCTGATTCACATGACACTCTGAGCTCAGGAATTCAACTGGAGGTCTGAGATCGAGCTGATGGGAGCCTGGTGAGGGTTAGAGGAACCACAGAAGTCCAAACAGTTGGGATCAGGCATTCTGGGCAGTAAAGAGAGACTACCTATTGAGGCCCAATATACTGGGACCCCTCAGAGCTGCTGATGTGAGTGTCGGGAACCTGGGGCATGATATAGAGGTCTCTACCCCGAATGCTGATGGATCTATCCCTTAACCAGAAATTCACAATTTTTAACCATTGCCTCCTCATTCAATGGGGGTCACCCCCAGCCGTTTGGACCCTTGATTTCCCAGTCAGTGAATGACCTGGATGGTGCATAGAGACAAGATTGCCCTGGGAGGTAATTGGTTAAGTATAGAACCCTTGGAGGGGCATCAACGGGGAGTGTGTCGGATCTGACTGGTCTCCTCAAGAGCCAATATTACATCTGAGGGGAGAAAGATTCCAGCACATAGGCGAGAGCATGCTGGGGTCCGAACTAACCAAGAAGACTCCATGCTAGCCAAGGCCCACAGAGTGAAACAGGCGCTGGAGATTTGATCCACCGTTAAGACCGCCCAGTGCTTAGAGGGACATTGAGAGGACTGGGCCAACATGGTGAAAGACAAATACAACCGAGCGCAGTCCAATAAGATTCTGAACAATGTGCAACCCTTACCCCAGGAACAAGACCAACAATGCCTGAATGTGGAGGACAATAATGAGGGGGCTCTGAACGCAGTCCAGCGAGACCCCTCGGTGACATATATCTTGGCAGCGAGTCAATCTACCAGGGATGATACGGTTAATAAAATAGATGCAGTAGCCATCAATGTCAACCTCCTACTGTGTGAGCTGCAGAAGGTCGCAGACAGAGTCACCACGACTGAGCAGAATGTAAAGGTCCTGCAATCTGAAGTTAAGTCACTCCGGGGAACGGTCATGGACCTGCAGAAAAAGAAGACCAAACTTGATGACCGAGTTGAAGATCAGGAAGGCCAATCAAAAAGGAACAACGTGCAATTAGTGGGGTTCCGGGAGCAGGTGGAGGGTAGGGGTGGGCAGAAGTTGTGTACTGGACTTTCGCGGACAGGCACAGAAATTGAACCAATTTCCGTGCCTCTCCGCAAATTTCAGTTACGAGACACCCGCCCGCCCACCTCCCACCCGCCTCCCGCTTGCAATTTAAAAAATATTAAAGCCTGAAATAAACTTTAAAACACTTAACTTAACGCGGGGACCTCTCTTCCTGTCTATCGCGCCTTCTTTTCAAAACTGTGGAGGTGAAGGAGCCTGCGAATCCACATTCCTCACCAGGAATGCACATGCGCAGGCTCCCACGCATGCGCAGTTTCAAAGAAGAAGGCTTGATAGACAAGAAGAAATGTCCCCGCATTAAGGTAAGTGTTTTAAAGTTGATTTCAGGCTTTAATATTTTTAAAATTGCGAGTGGGAGGAGGGCAGGAGGCGGGCGGGTGGCGGGCAGTCAACATCCGTTCCGCCCCCAAGTGTGCCAAAATTTGCCCCATTCTTCCGCCTTTTTTGCGGAAGGCGGAAGGGCAAATTTTCGCTCATTCCGTGGACAGAACGGAAATGTCCGCCCAGCCCTAGTGGAGGGCCCCTCAGCTGAGCTGTTTCTGGAAGACTGGATTATGAAGGTCCTTGCTCCTGGTAGGATATTGTTGTATTTCTATCTAGGACCCTAATTAGATATTCCCGATTCATGCCCTTATGTGGTTATAATTAATAATATCCTTATAAAGGCATAAGAATCATATCCATATTCAGTAATAGCCCATGCAGTGCAAAGCACAGCACGGCTACTCCCATCGACTCCTAGAATGTACAACGTGTTCTTTAAACAAACCAAGCCTCCAGCAGCCCGGGAAATCCCCCCCTGCTTTTGTTTTGATTTGAACAAGAACTCCTGGAGTCCAGAAAGAACTCTTAGTTCTTAGTGATGTCTTATGTCCAACCTTACGTCAAACTCGGCACATTTCAGGTATAAATATACCAACAGTTGCCTTAAGCAAACACAGGATGGTTTGGAGCAGAGCGGCTATCTACTTGCCCGAGAGCCCAGCTGATGCGAGAGCCCACGGAAGTCGCCCCTCCCATTTTGACGCACTGAGAGAGACGCTATCTTTTTCTCCAGCCGAGAAAGTCCATCTCCGGTGTTTCCAGCCACCCTTGCGGGTTGCTGGGGATCGAGTCCTGAAGAAAGAGATACCAGACCTCCCACATTCTATTACCAAGGTGCGGAGCTGACTAAACCCATAAGAGAATTCTTGATGCAGATTCTTGGCAAAACAATCTTAACCAACTTAACTTAAACTGCTACTTAGTTACTCCTTCCCAAGTATTAGGCTTAGGTCAGGTACACAGGGGTAGGCGTAGTTAGAAGCACCAGTTGAGTACGTTAGTCAATGTTTTTATGTATGTATATATTTTATCAATTTTAAAGTACCATATGGCTAAGAAACCATATCAATGCTTTAACAGTATTATTTCATAATACTACTTTTACTGTACGCACTTTACTTTATGATAAGTATTGCAATTGTTTCAATTCATTTCTCTTGCATGAGAAAGAAGACTGCTCAATAAATAACACCTTTTATTGAAAACGCCTGTCTCTCTTTTTCTCTGCACTCTGGTGAAACTAAGTATGCACGATTGACTGAGTGAAATAGCTGCCTATTGTTTTCACACGACTCTAGAGATACACTATTTTCTGAGGGAGCGAAGTTGTCATGTTTGTATGGTTGTCAAAAGCTAATCCCTTCTTGTCTAAATCCAGAGAGTTAACTCTTTCCTAAGCATTCGAGAAAGTTTCTAGTGACCTCTGAGCTAGCCGGCAAAACTAATTAATTCTAATATAGTCAGTAGAGACCTAGTCGACCTCAGTCCTACGTCTACACTACTGGTTATATTATTCCAATGCACAGAGCCTATAGGGAATATAGGAACTACTCTACAATATCCAAGTTCTTTAACATTGAAAGGGTCCACAGGGCGCTGGCCCCTCCACCATTACCTGGGGCCCCACCGAGAGCCGTCATTGCCCGTTTTTCGATTATCGGGATCAGAACGTGATCCTGCAGGCTACTCGCACAAAGGATCCATTGCTCTTTGATGGTCACCCGATCGCAATCTACCCCGATTAAACACAACCTATGCAAGACCAACAAAGGACCTTTATGGTGGTCAACAGATGAGTACGCGAGGGATGAAGTACAGCCATCTTTTTCCGGCTAAACTCAGAATTGAACACCAAGTCGAGTCTATATTCTTTTTCTCCGTGGCGGAGGCATCTTACTGGATGGATGCCAGAGGGGGACCTGGTGCCTACCGGAAAGCACAATCTAGATCAACCATAGCACAAGGATCATCAGATCCGGCCACACAATTAAGCCGGCCATCTGGGGGGGATGCGGCAAAAGACGCCGACCATCCTGGACATGTCCGGGTGTGTGCAGATGGTACCCTTCGTCTGGCAGAGGTGTTATAGGAATCTGATCTGGCCCCACAGGACATAGTACCTGATTCTAATGTTTCCTGAGATATTTCTGGCTGGAAAAAGACTGGATTAAAATACACTAAGGGGTGAAACGAGTGAGCTCGAACACACAGTTTAAAGTAATCCAATACAACTTTGTGCATCAAACCTACCTTACCCCCAAACGCTAAATAGAACATAACCCAGATAGGTCAGGGCAATGTCCCCGCTGTGGTGAAAGAGATGCAGATTTTATTTCATGCGACCTGGGTTTGCTCAACTTTAGACCCGTATTGGAACGAAATGTTTGTCAAACTAAAGGAAGCCACGGGATGGGTGGACCCTTGGGAGATCCGTGTTGTCCTTTTGGGGTTACTTCCGAGCCCTAAGCGCAAAAACTTTAGTAGGAAATTTGTGATGTTAGGCTTGGTACTTGCAAATCAGCGTGTAGCCATATCCTGGATGAGTCATACCCTGCCGAGAGTAGCGATGTGGGTAAAGAATGTTCATGAATGGGTAACAGCAGAGGTAGTTTGATTGAAACAAATAAAATATGATGAGAAGGTGGAAGATGATATATGGGCGTGGGAGGCACTGATAAGGGATGTATGACGTGACAACGCATACTGTTACCACACATACCTTTACAACACGGTATTTACAACGAATACCGTTACAACGCATAGCGCTTAGAGGTGCTGGATAGTGGTAAGTATAATTTTATATTCCAACTCCAGTCCCCGTGGACACTAGGGAAGGTGTTGGATATAAAATTATACTTATTCCCTATCCTAGAGCGCCCCCCAGTGCAATGCGTTGTAATGGTATGAGTGGTAATGCCTGCGTTCTAAGGGTAGTGCGTTGTAAAAATTCCATTGTAAACGTTGTATACCCTGATAAGGGATATCAGGGATACACAACTATCTGGCGATCCTCTGCCTTCGAACCTTGATACTGGGAACACTCCATAGAGAATAGAGTATTGACTTACATCAGCCTGATGAGACATGAGCTGGGCATAAGAGGTGCCATGCATAGGAATCAAACGAGAGTAAATGTAGAAATTCAGACGGGGAGGAGGGAGGGAGGCAGGGAGGCATATAGAGGAGTTAAGAGATTCTGTTGATAGGAAGGTATTTTCCAAGAATTTTATGTTGTATATGCTGGGGGAATAGGCTAAAAGGATCGCTTATGGTCTGAAGATCCTCCCGAAAGTGACTAGAAATGTATACTTATTGTTCAAATGTTTCAAGATATGTATTGAGAATACCCTCTGCATGTTCAAATGCCAATAAAGACATTACATATTTTTAAAATAATTCCAGTAGGCCCGGGTTAAACCCTTTCAAATATTGAGCTCTACTTTTATTTGAATCTTACGAGCAAAATATACTTTATATGCCCATCATGCAATTCCTACTCCATATGTGGGAAGTGACATTCTGTACAGATTAACTCTCACTATACCATTGTACTGATAGCAAATATATGAGTGCATTGATATAGTTCTTTTATGGATTACCAGCATGTAAGTTGTAAATTATAAACATTGCCTGGGGAAGCATAAGCAATAAAAAGGTGAAGACGATTTTGCAAAAAATATTGTGACAACACTAGAAGCAAAATTCTGACCTCTTTATGGAATGCCTTTGGCATTGAACGTAAACTAGAAGATGAGGGCCACAGAGAGGACGAGGGAGTGAGAAGGGGATGAAGAGGGAAAGACCATTGGGAATGAGAGAGAGGCTGAATGGTGCAGAGAAATAAAATGAGGGGCTTAAATAGAGGATGAGGAGGTGCAGATAGATGATGAAGGGGTGCTAAGAGAGAAACTGAAGTGGACTAGAAGAGACTGAGATGGGAAGAGAGAAGACTCAGGTGGGCAGAGAGTGAGAGACTGAGAGGGCACGGAGAAAGAGACTTAGAGAGGGCAGACAGAAAGAGGCAGAGATGGTGGTGAGAAAGAGCAGTAGAGAGACTGACAGGTGAGTAGACAGAGAGAGAGAGGCAGAGAAAAATTGAGAGGCATCAATTACATTCGAGTTAGTTCTTCCTGGTTGTAGGATACCAAGCAATCTAGGGCCACATGTATGTATCAAAATAGCATTTTGCGATTACCAAATAGCAATTTTTAACGAATCGCTATTTGGTAATCGCAAAATGTGATGTATGTAAGGAATCACTAAAGATTTAGCGATTCCTTAAAATTACCAAATAGTGATTCGGTAAATAGATAATTATTATTCGGTAAATACTACTCCATTCATTTTTGTGCATTAGCTAATTTGTGATTACCTAATTGTTAAATGCAAATTAGGTCATGCAAAACCAAGAGTGGCACAAGGCCTAAGGCCCCCCTGAATCACCCCCCAAAACAATGTGCACATCAAGAGCGCACGCATGCCCTAAGGGCATGTGTGCGCCACATCGCACTTCGAAAAATGCGTTTTTGTGCATTTTCAAAGATTGTACATGGTTACCATCGATTTGGAGTTGATGGTAATAGCCTTTCCTAAAAGCAAAGTTAGCATTCAATCAATCAATCAATGTATTTGTAGAGCACGCTACTCACCCGTGAGGGTATCAAGGCGCTGAAGGGAGGGGGGGTGCTGCTACTGCTCGAATAGCCAGGTCTTGAGGTGTCTCCTGAAGGTGAGATGGTTCTGGGTCAGTCGTAGGTGTGCGAGTAGGGAATTCCATGTCTTGGCTGCCAGGTAGGAGAACGATCTTCCTCCGGTGGTGGCTCTGCAAACCCGTGGGACGGTGGCGAGGACGAGGCTGGTGGAGTGGAGCTGGCGGGCGGGGGTGTAGAACAAGAGGCGGTTGTTGAGGTATTCGGGGCCCATGTTGTGGAGTGCTTTGTGTGCATGGGTGAGCAGCCTGAACGTGATTTTCTTGCTGACGGGGAGCCAGTGCAGGTTTCTCAGGTGGGCGGATATGTGGCTGTGGCGAGGGATGTCGAGGATGAGTCGTGCGGAGGCGTTCTGAATGCGTTGAAGCCGTTTCTGAAGTTTGGCTGTGGTTCCTGCTTATAGGGCGTTCCTGTAGTCCAGTCGGCTGGTGACGAGGGCATGGGTGACCGTCTTTCTGGTTTCGGTGGGGATCCACCAGAAGATCTTTCGGAGCATGCGCAGGGTGTTGAAGCATGAGGACGAGACTGCGTTGACTTGCTTGGTCTTCGTGAGGGAGGAGTCCAGGATGAATCCCAGGTTGCGTGCGTGGTCCGTGGGTGTCGGTGCGGTGCCCAGCGTCGTGGGCCAACAGGAGTCGTCCCAGGCGGATGGGGATTGTCCGAGGATGAGGACCTCCATCTTGTCCGAGTTGAGCTTCAGACGGCTGTGCTTCATCCATTCTGCAACATCTTTCATTCCATTGGCGGTGAGAGGGTCTTTGGTGAGGGAGAGTATCAGTTGGGTGTCGTCGGCGTAGGAGATGATGTTGATGTTGTTTTTGCGTGCGATGGTGGTGAGGGGGCTGATGTAGATATTGAAGAGGGTTGGGCTGAGTGAGGAGCCCTGGGGTACGCCGCAGATGATCTTGGTGGCCTCGGAGCGAAAGGGAGGGAGGCGGACGCTCTGGTTTCTGTCGGAGAGGAACAATGTGATCTAGTCCAGGGCCTTTCCTTGAATCCCAGTGTTGTAGAGGCGGGTTATTAGGGTGCGGTGGCAGACGGTATCAAAGGCTGCCGAGAGGTCCAGGAGGATGGGAGCGGCTGTCTCTCCGTTGTCCATCAGGGTCCTGATGTCATCGGTGGCTGCGATGAGAGCGGTCTCGGTGCTGTGGTTGGCTCGAAATCCGGACTGGGATGGGTCGAGCGAATTGTTTGCTTCGGGGAATGCAGTCAGCTGTTTATTGATGATCTTCTCGATGACTTTAGCCGGGAAGGGGAGAAGAGATATGGGGCGGAGATTCTTGAGGTCTTTGGGGTCCACTGTCGGTTTCTTCAGAAATGCGTTGATTTCTGTGTGTTTCCAGCTTCCAGGGAAGGTGGCTGACATGAAGGAGCTGTTGATGATGTTCTGGAGGTGGAGTGCGATGATGGTGTCGGCTTTGTTGAAGATATGATGAGGGCATGGGTCGGAGGGGGAGCCGGATTGGATGGTGTTTATGATGCGAGTGGTGTCTTCAGTGCTGATGGGCGTCCATGCGCTGAGGCTGGTGGTGGGGGTCGATGTTTTGGTGGCTGGAGGCGGAGTCTGGGGTCCGAAGCTGTTGTGTATATCTGCGATCTTGCGGTGGAAGAATGTGGCGAGGGAGTTGCAGAGGTCTTGTGACTGTGTGATGTCGTTGTTGCTGGCACTGGGGGTTGGAGAGCTCTTTGACGATGCTGAAGAGTTCCTTGCTGTTGTGGGAGTTGTTGTCCAGCCGCTCTCTGAACGAAGTCCTTTTGGTGGTGCGGATCATCTGGTGGTGTTCGCGGGATGCGCTCTTGAGGGCTGTCATGTTTTCTGATGTCCGTTTGTGGCGCCAGGCTTTTTCGAGGGTTCGTCATGATTTCTTTGCGGTCTTGAGGGCGTCTGTGAACCATGAGGTTTTTCTGTCGCTAGTCTTGCCTGGGGGTTTCTTCAGTGGAGCGTGGCCGTCGGCGCAGTTGGTGATCCACTGTGCGAGGTTGTCTGCTGCGTCGTTGGTGTCAGGGGTGTCCACAGGAGGGTTCTGGCTCAGCAATGTGGTCAGCTGGTCTGTGGTGACTTTGCTCCAGCATCTGCGGGGGATCTGTAGCGTGTGGTGGTGGGATGTGGTCTTCTTGAAGGATGAAGTGGATGCAGCTGTGGTCGGTCCAGTGTAGTCTGGTGGAGTGGCAGAAGGAGACGCGGTTACTGGCGGAGAAGATGGGGTCGAGCGTGTGGCCAGCGAGGTGGGTGGGCGTGTCCACCAGCTGCTTGAGTCCGAGGTTGGTGAGGTTGTCGAGCAGGGTGGTGGTGTTGTTGTCGTTGTTATTCTCCAGGTGGAAGTTCAGGTCCCCAGGAGGATGTACTCTGGTGAGGCTAGGGAGTGCGGGCTGATAAAGTCGGCGATGGTTTTGCTGAATTGTGTCCGTGGGTCCGGGGGCATGTAGATGAGCGTTCCTCTGAGGGTGGTCGGGGGGTCAGTGTGGACCTGGAAGTGTAGGTGTTCGGCGGCGGTGAGTGTGTCATCTGCGTTGGTCGTGATGCTGATAGTGTTCATGTAGATGATGGCGATTCCTCCTCCGGTTTTTTTGACGCGGTCCTTCCGGGTGATTTTGTATCCGTCCGGGATGGCTATGGCGATGTTGGGGGCCGAGGAGGTGTTCATCCAGGTTTCCGTGAGGAAGGCGACGTTTGGTGCTGCTGTATCAAGGAGATCCCAGGGTTTGACGGCGTGTTTGTGGACGGAGCGGGTGTTGAGGAGGATGCACTTGAGGTGGCTGTTATTGTTGCTGTGTTTGGTGGGCGGGGTGCAGGTTGGGAGGCAGGTGAATTTGCATGCTTGGCAGGAGAAGGGTCCGTGGGTGTGCCTCGGGGTGGCTCGGTGGTAGGCGGCAGGTCGTCCTGTGTTGAGTGCGGTGAGGGTGGCGCTGTCGTACCTCAGTCGGGTTCCCTGGCATCGGCGGGGGCCAGGGGTAGTGGCGCTGGGCGCGGTCCAGGCGCGGACGGGTGCAGCCGGGCTTGCCTTTGGCGTGCCTTCGGCACGCCAGCGGCACGTCCGCTGCTCTTGCTCGGTGTCCTCCATAAATGGCGAAGTGGGATGGAGGAGCAGCTGGGAGGCGGGAGCGGGGCGGCCAATGGGCGGGAACCGGGAAGCAAGGGGGTGGGCCGCGGGGGAGCAGCGGCGGGAAGCGAGAAGCGGGGGCACAGAAGTGGGGGGAGAAAATACAAGCACAGGGGGTGGACAATAGGGCTGGACAAGAAATGTAAAAAAAATACAGGGGAAGAAGTCAGAATACAGATCAGGCAGCGCAGGGCTCACCAGCGGCGAACTCGCGGTAGCGGCGGTGAGGGGCGGAAACACTGGCGCACACGAGGAGCCGTGAGGTGTGTGGAGCGACAGGCCCTGCGAGCAGGGTCAAGGGTCACAGCTCACCGCCGCGCGGTGTCCTCCATAAATGGCCAAGTGGGAGGGAGGAGCAGCTGGGAGGCGGGAGCGGGCGGCCAATGGGTGAGAACCGGGAAGCAAGGGGGCTGGGCCGCAGGGGAGCAGCGGCGGGAAGCGAGAATCGGGGGCACAGAAGTGGGGGGAGAAAATACAAGCACAGGGGGGACAATAGGGCTGGACAAGAAATACAAAAAAATACAGGGGAAGAAGTCAGAATACAGATCAGGCAGCGCAGGGCTCACCAGCGGCGAACTCGCGGCAGCGGCGGTGAGGGGCAGAAACACTGGCGCACACGAGGAGCCGTGCGGTGTGTGGAGCGACCGGCCCTGCGAGCAGGGTCAAGGGTCACAGCTCACTGCCGCACGGTGGTGAGCTGTGACCCTCTAGGCACATGTACCAAGAAAATGCTTGGTACATGCGCCTAGAAATTCCCTAATTGTAGTCTCAATTTTAGGTAATAGCAAAAAACCTAAAGTGCACTGCCGAAACCTTTCATACATCTTGAAAGGCTATTTTGCATTCCCAAACGGCCGCATTTAACGATTTTCTCCATTTGCGAATGCAAAATAGGATGACACATGTGGCCCAGAGAGTCTTCCCCTGAGAAATGAGGAACATGCAGGAAGTGCCATTTGTGGGTGTTTTCCTCCAGGCATCTAACTTGTTTAAGCAGAGGAAATATCCAAGTAGAAATGCACGTGGGGCGATATTCCTGTATTATATCTGCCTCACTAGTAATCCTTATGTGGCTAGTAAGATTGGTTACTGGTGGCAGCAAGATTTCAAGACTATAGCTAATGGGGGCAATGAGTGCTCTCTGTTTCTATTTGTTGCTCCAAGTGCTTGTGTGCTTGTAGGTGTATTTTAGTGTGTCCATGGATGCCTGCTCAAGGGTATATGCCAGTGTTTACCCCTGTGTGCCAAAGAACTGAAGGTGTATGTTCTTTAGTGCCTGTATGTCTGCTGTCTTGTGTGCAGGTATGTCTGCTATATGTTAATTTGTATGTTGTTAGGTATACTTGCAGGTGTTGTGCTGTGCATGCTCGTCAGCAGGGATATATGGTTTTTGTATGTATATGCACATGCTGAAGCCTGCCTGCATAATGTGTCTTTCTGTGATGGCCTTAATCAAGAGCCAGACCTGTTGACTTTGTCAATAGCTGTTTTCGAAGTATGAAGGCTCATAAATGAACGACTATAAATGCTGCACCTGCCTTAGCTCAACAACATGTCTGAAAACAGAGTCCTTGGAGTCAGAAAGCAAACACAATTTCTTTTTAAAAAGTGTCACAAGCCAACTTGCCAGCATTCCCATAAGTCTGCGGTTTATGGTCAGCCTTGGATTAGTACAGATGGTGCAAGGCTAAACAAAGGCCCACTCCACTGTCTTCTACCTTCCCTCTGAAATTCGTGGGGATAAATTGCGAATAATGCCTTATGATTCCAAAATGAGACTGTATTCGTGTTTACCGATACTAACCTAGGTACAAACTCAAATCATTGAAAATGCAATCTGTTAGAACTGGCTATTTCTGGTAGGCTAAGGCTGACGCCAAAGCCAGGCAGAAACCACCATTCTAGTCAGGGCAAGGAAGTCACACGCCAAGATAACCTCTGCTCACCCCCTTGGTAGCTTGGCTCAAGCAGTAAGGCTAAACTCGGAGGCAATGTGTAAAGCATTTGCGCCAGCGCACAACAGCAACAACATACTAGGCATACCACAAAAGAGACTCCACACAAGGTTATTATAAAAATAACTTTTGTATTGTAAAAACATATCAGATAAAATCACACATATACATTGTGCCAACTGGCACAGGCAATATTCACAGGGATTATGTACACCAGACAGGGCCACATGGGCGCCTGTCAGAATCAGATATAGTACTTCTAGATAAAATGTAGAATATAAAATCACTTCTAGAATAAAGAATAAATGTAACATAAAAAATAATCAAAGATAACAACCAGTAACCACTGGTAACAGGAACCAGGACCTTACTAGGACCACCTGTACTAGAAAAAGGAGAACCACCTAAGTATCACACAGCATTTAGGGGTCTAAGAAAGAATACATTACTCATGATGCAATAAACCTACATTCAGAGGAGTAGAAAAGACAACCACCTAAGTATCACTCAGCGTTTAGGGGTCTAGGAAAAGAACACCTTACCCATGATGCAATAACCTACATTCAGAGGAGTAATAAAGAGAAACACATGATGCCATAAACATTCAGAGGTGTTAAGAATAGAGCACATGATGCAATAAAATACATTCAGGGGTGCAGCGCAAGAAGACACATGATGACTAACCATTCAGAGGTGCAGCGCATGGAAAGGAAGACACATAATGCATAAACATTCAGAGGTGCCATAACATAAGTCAATAGCGCAAAAACACACAGTAGGCAATTACTATTAAAAGCATAGAAATCACATTGCGCCTAACTTACATAAGCCACCACCTGGGGCAGTCCCTAGGCCAACTGGCCTTGATGGGGCAAGGATGCCCTGTGTCCAATGTCAGGGCGCGCTGCCATGCAGCGCCAGTCCAAGAGTACAAAAAGCCTAAACGTGGCAGCTGCCCACAAAGTGTTGGGCAACTGGGATCAAAAAGCTGTGGCAGGGCTCTCAGTAGCCCCTAAAACAAATCTGCCCCACCTGAGCCACACAGGCTCTAAAACAAACACTGCGCACGTTGGAGCCACACAGGCTCTGGCCAACACTGGTCACACTGGCTCTAAAGCAACATGCCCCCTGCATTGGAGCTCACTGGGCTCTGGAAAGAGTAGGGGGGGGCGCTGGAGCCATCTGGCTCAGGAATCCACTGTGCCCCCTAGAGCCCTCGTGGCTCTTAACTAATATAGGCCCACGAGCCTCCGTGGCTCTGCAACAAAATGCGGGCATCGTGGGAGCCTCCACGGACTCGTGGACAAGGGCGCCGTGAGCCTTGCAAGGCTCTAAGTAAATAAAACATGCCCCCTTCGGTGGAGCCTCAAGGCTCTGGCGTAACGTTGGGGCGACCCACTGCCAACCGGGGCCGCCCAAGCACCAACTCTGCCTCACCGGCACACAAAACTCCATCTGCTCCCTCACGGAGCAGCAACAGCACTGCCCCCGTCACACCCGGCCCAGCCCTAACTTACCGGGCCTCGGGCGGGGCTTCTCTGGGCGGCGGCTCTCCACTCGCGGTGGGGGCAGGCACCGACAATGTGCCTCGCGCCCCCCCCGCTACTGCTCCTCTCGCTGCAGGGCTCCCTCCGCTCACGGGAGCCCTGCCGACCTGCCGCCATCACTCTTCCTCCTCTTCTCCCCCGGGCCCGGCGGTGATCACTTCTCGGCAGCTTCACTCCTCTCAGGCTGCGGGGGCGGGACTTCCGGCCGGCCGCGCTGCGATTGGCCGGCCGGCCAAGCACTTCCGGGTCACCGCGGGCAGCGCGGCGGCCCGTTTTTAGTCAGGCAGGCTAGCAGGCAATAAAGATATCGGCGTGGGCAGCCGAAATTAAATAAAAGTCAAGAATAAGCGAGGTGGGCTCCTCAGCGCCATAATCAAAATAAAGCGCTCTAAAGCGCTATGGGGCAATAAAGCGCTCCCAAAGCGCTAGACACAAAGTACCAAGGTCCTTCCAGGAGTGCAGCTCCACCATGCTGCACAAAGGTCCCAGAGAGTCTCAGGGGCAAAACAAAGTCCCCCCCCATCAGCCCATCAAGGCAGAGGGGTCCCCCAGGAGTCCAGGAAAGTCCATCAGAGGTCCAGGGGATGGGCAGGGCCCAGGGATTCCCCTGAGCCCCAGCAGCAGCATGCCCCTGGCAGATTCAAGTCAGAAACAAGAACATTTTGGAAGGGGACACAGCCCCTTCTTATACACAGAAAAGCCTTTGAAGTCCTTTGAAGCAGGCAGTGTGAGAACCAGCTAGACTGGTTTAGAGGGAAGTCCCCTTCAGTATCAGGGACAGAGGTGTCAGTCGCCCAGCGGGAGGTGGAGCCAGCTTTGTAGTTAGGCAGGCACAGCCCTTCACTATCAGGTGCCATCTCCTCCCACTTCCCTGGCAGCAGATGCTGCCTTTCATCCATGGGCTGACTCAGACAACCATTTGGGCTCTCCAGCCCCTGTCTTTCAAAAGTAGTACTTCCAGACTAGACACAGTCATGCAGCATACATCATTTTGCAGCATTCATTCTCACGAGTTCATACATACCAAACTCGCCCCTGCACTCCCCACACATCAGGAACTACCATGGGCATACATATTCCCCATTCATTCCTATGGGAGGGCAGGTCACTCACCACACATACGGAGAGCTCAAGCACTTTACACTGTACCACAGTGAAAAAGTGCGCAGAGGCCTAAAATCACCAACACCAGGTTCCATAAACAGGCTAGGAAAAAGCAAAAAGTCTAGGGGTGAACCTGCCCAACGGGCCGGGTCCAACACAATCATATACATTGTCATTTTTACAGTGCGCACGTAATAAACGTGTCACATTCAGTATACACAAAATGAAAATGGTAAACAATACCTCTACGTCTATATATTAGCGCTTACATTTTCTTTGTTCAAGTAAATGAGTGTGGAAAACAGATGACAATTAACTGCAGGGCAATAAAATGATGCCTTTCTTGTGCTGTCATTTATTTAGGAGAACTCTGCCCTTCTTTCTTTTCTTTACAGGGCAAACAACGAAAAAGACGCGCAATCGGCTGTCGACATGTTCTCTTGTTCTGTTAGGTAGCTGACACAAAGAGTGCTGCAGGATACAGCGTGAACATTACTCTTCGCCATTTCCACCTGTAAATTCTTTGCAGACACCACGTGTAGACAAACATGATCACCGTGCATAAAACCGAGAGGCGTGAAAATCAGTGAGCTGCAGAGCCTGCTTGGCAGGACCATGAATACGAGTCTGAGTGAGATATGCCCCAGGAACGAGTTTGTTGAAGAAAACAAGCACATTTAACAGCCGTCACAAATAATCATGAGAGCATAACAACGCTGGATAAATATTCCACCAGTAAAGAAAAACCATGAAAATGCAAAAGAACAATCAGACCACTCGCTCAAACCCCAGGACTTTTAATGCATAAAATAAGACAATCTCATGTCCTATGCGGAAACATCTAATTTCCAAACTGTCCTTCGCGTCACTTTAAATTAGCGGGTCATGACGAGGTCACTCCCGAATTACCTGCTCCAAATGAATAATTCTATATTAATTAGAAGCTTCGTGCATCTCTTCCTTGGTAAAATGAACTCTTTCAGCAGGATCATTTTGGCTGAAGAGCTGATGACTTTTTCATGTCCTCCTCATTAGAACATAAAATGTGAATTATGTCTTGTGATGTGAATAGATTGAAAGAAAATGTAATAGTTCTTCAACAGAGAACAAAAGTCTGCATTTTCTACAGGGAAGTTTACTTCAAATCGTCAAATTATATTTAAATACCAACGCAGTGGAAACATAAACAATTACTTTTTGACAACTGCTGCACTTTCTCACTCACCTTCTGATTCTGTCTGACAATCATTAGAGGGGCAGCAATTATTCTAATTATAGGCAAGTTTATTGCTAAGTCACCTCCGATTCTAATAGCCTCTGAACTAGTACAATAACTCACTTAATCTGTTCTTCCTCGTATGAATATCAATGGCACAGTGGTGTTATTTCACGGTAATTAGATTCAATGAAATCGAGCCCCTTTGTTGCCTCTTGCAAATCCTCTGGACTATATTTGGAACGGTTTTGCAACCCCTGCATAATTTTCAATCTTCTACTTAGGGCCTGATTTCCAGTTGGTCGGTTAATTCTGACGCATGCATAAACCGCTACTTACACATGGGGCAGAAACGAGTTTGAAGGTATTTAACGCATCAGATCATTATCGGATGCGTTAAAAAACCTCAACCTTCCTTATATTGCAAGTCAAACCTGGGGAAATTTAAGAGAAGAAAAGAGTATGGTATTTGCTGCATCATGTGGATTGTGGTGTGTTGAACTCTGTGGTAATGTTATTTCTCAGGTGCATTAAATAACACCTAAACCCGTAATCAGGCCTTTATATTAAACGTAAGTATAACACCATTTTTTTCTAGTTTTGATACTACTACTTCCTTTACTCATAGATGTTTTTGTGAATCAGCTGATTTGTTTTGAGAAAAACATGCAAACATCTTGATATGTCATCTATTAACAGGTTTCCTTTACATGGAAACATGCTCACCTTCTCCACAAAGGGGTCTTCTGTATGAGATCATCGCCCATTTCTCACCTGTACAATTTTTCCACTAAACTAGTGTTTTTGGGGTAAATTAATATTCAGCACTGCTGGTCAGAACACACAGTAACATATTCAATAAATGGTAATGTTAGGTTCGAAGTGTAATATTAAAACATATTAGGGGCCAAATGTACTCCCTGCAGCTCCCTACAACATGAATAAAATTGCCAAGTGATGCCCCTGCCTCTTCTAGGAGCACCACAAGGTTGCAAAAAATAGAAGTAAAAAGCCCTCGCAGGGCATTGTGGGGCACTCCTTCTCAGGAGTAGTGAATAATAAATGAGCTGTTCTTGGCACTAATTTATTATTCATCTTTGTTGGGTGCCCCGGTGCTCACCCTGGGCACCTACAACTTTTTTTTGTTGAAAAGTTTAGAGCCAGGGAGAGAACCCCAAGGCCTCCGCAGCCCTTGCCGAATTCTAAGCCAGAACCTGTTGTGGGAGCTAGCATTTTTTTGTTTTGTGCCCCTGTGCCTACCCAGCCACTTTCTTTATTACTGGGTACCTGTTGGACTTGGCTCATTCTGCAGGGTCAGCCCCAAAAAATTTGCATTTGCCCTCCTGCTTTCTGAACCCTTTTGTGATGACTTTTAGGACTCTGTGCACTTCACCACTACTAACCAGTGTTATATGGTCCCTACAAGTATAGCAGGACTGTGTCTTAGACCAACACAAGTTTCACAATATAGGGTCTCAGTCCACATATACCATCAATAAGTTTTGGAGGTCTTCAGCTAGCTGACAGTACCACAGCCAACCCCTAAACTGACCAGGGTAACAGATGTTATTGTCAACCTCAAACATAACACTCTGATTCTCAAGGAATCTGTGGAAACAGATCCAACCCTTTTGTTTGGTCACTCTTGCATGTCCATGGTAAACACAAGAAAGATGCAACAATGCACTTTCAAACATTTATTGAAATGATTGTATTCATGCAAAGTAAGCATGAGCTGTGATTATTAGAAAGATGAGACACATTCCTGTAATCAGCCTTATTAGAATGGTAAAAGTTTTGAACAATTCAACCATGTTAATTGTTACTAATGTTTGCTTACTACTATCTGTATCTAATAATATACTAGAGAGAAAATAGTGGGAGTACCCTTTTGCCAGATTAATTGAAATAGCCTCACCCCATACCTTCTTCTCAGGTATCAGGGACCCAGTCGCAGTGCGCAGGTTATCTTCCTTAGCAAGATGGTGGTCGGAGTCAGCAGGGCTGCATCTCAGTCGCAGTTCACAGCACTTCTAGGATAATCGCAAAACGGAAATGCTCTTCTTCAAGAACTCTAGCACAGAAGCTGCTTATATAATAATGTACTTTTGTAAGAAATTGTGAGTCTGATTGGCAGAGGTATGCACCCTGTCCAATTAAGAGCCTCATTTCCAGTCAGGGAAGTCAGATATACACCTTAAATTAACCTGTGGTCACCCTTTGGTAGCTTGGCGCCGAGCATGCAGGCTAACTTAAGCTTGCCTCTGAACTTAAGGACAGTAGATCACATAAATACATTGGGAGGGAACCATGGCATTATAGGCAGTTAGGAGCCAAGTCTATGAAGGACCACCAAAAGAGTTCTTAAAGCACACCATTACTCCAAAAGTCGAAGCTGCACGTATTTCCACAGTTTCTTTAGGTAGAGCCCAGTTCAGTTTTTTAGTAAATATCATTCCTAGATATTTGTAAGAGGTGACAACCGCCACATTCCTATTACCCAATAACCACTTGAACAGTTTGATATTTTTT
Organism: Lissotriton vulgaris; assembly: GCF_964263255.1. Lineage (NCBI taxonomy): Eukaryota > Metazoa > Chordata > Amphibia > Caudata > Salamandridae > Lissotriton > Lissotriton vulgaris. The sequence goes on along the minus strand of NC_141696.1, from coordinate 184,660,226 downwards.
ACCAAAAGCAACAATTTTTGTTTTTCCAGGTTAACCTTAAGCTTATTTGACGTACAATAGATATTAAATCTACGCAATTTTCCTCTTAAAGCCTACTTGGTTTAAGTCTTAAATGACCAGGTCATCTGCATAATGGCAGCATGGAATTTGTCTGCCCTCAATTTTTGGTGGGAAGGAGTTGGTGGTACCTAGGATTCTAGGGAGATCTGCGAGAAAGAAAGAAAACAGCACAGGGGCCGGGACGCGGCCCTGCTTAAGCCGTTTTCATAAGGGAATTCTTTTCAAAAGGGCCCCATTTAGATCAAGCTCCACTAGGACCCAGTTCTGTGAACGTAGTTCCTGAAGTATTGCTAATAAGAAGGAGGGAATCGATAGTTGTCGCAACTTCTCCCGCAGGATACAATGATCCACTAAATCAAAGGCAGAGCTAAAATCAACAAAACAGCAAACCAAATTCCCTGTCATTTCCATCTCTTTTGCCACGGAGCCTACAAGCTAAGACAGTGATCAAGCGTTGAATGCCCTTTTTTTAAGTCTCCCTGTCCCGAAGGGACAATATCTTTACCCTCAATTCAGTTCTTTAAAGAGATAAGTAATACCTTTGAGTACAATTTTGAACCTACGTCAAGAAGGCTTATCAAGCGGAAATTATCCAGGTCCTTTGTCTCCCCTCTGTTATGTATAGGTTTTACGATTGCACATTTCAAGTTTGGTGGGAACACACTTATCCTTGTATAGATATAAACATTTTGAGAAGAAGGACTCCCACCAGATAATATTAGACTTTATTACAATTGCTGGAACGCTATCTTGTTTGGCTGCCTTAGTTAAATTTAGGGACGCAATAAGTTTTACTAAGGATTAGACTGAGAAGGGCTCCAAGGATTTCTCCCATAGATTGGATCAAGTTCCTCTCAGTCTCTAGCTTTGTAGATATACCTTAGGTAAGTGGCCCAAGAATGTCCTGGAACTGTGCACCTCATCGAAGGATCCAACCTTGTACACCCTCCTTGAACTAGCCTCCAAAACATGTTCATGTCCTTATCTTGGAGATTCCAAATCATAATATCTCAATTTGTCTTTTAGTAAGTCTGCGCACCTGTGAGTCAGTCGCTGTTCCGCTCCTCTCTCCCCCTAGGAGCCGGACGGCACTGCTCAACACCCGCACCTGTGAGTCAGCGGCTGTTTTGATCCTTTCTCTCTCAGGAGCCGGACGGCGCTGCTACTTTTTGGTTCCTGTGAATGTATTTGCCATTTTTCTCCACACCCCCATTAGAGCCGAACGGTGTTGCTCTTTTCCCCGCTTTAGTGTTCAGTGCTTGTCCCGCTCCTTGCCTTTTGTCGGAGTTGGACGGAACTGTTATCTCTGGACTCTTCACTATTGTTGAGCTCTTCACACGTGTAGCGCTTTTGCTCCTTGTTTCCCCCCGGAGTTGGGAGGCATTTTCTTTTGCACATTATACCCTGTATTGCCTTTAAAGTGTGTTGTTGTTCCGCCTCCCCTCTACCTTGTCCATGAGGCCGGACGACACACCTCCAGAGTGAGTTTCTGCTCGAGCTTGACACGAAGCATTTTCGGAAACACCCAATACCTTTCAGACTGCCAAGCGTGGTGCTGCTGGAGGCGGAGCCCCTGCGGGTGTACCGCGCCGGTCTCCCTCCGCCGCTGTTCTTGCTCTTGGAGCAGCCGCCGAGAGGGGGGGACCGAGAGGGTTGAGAAACTACCCTTCCCAGCTGCCCCGTGACCAGGAAGAACCACGGGACCAGAGAGTGCGCCGGCTGGCGCATAAAACTGTCCAGCCCCATCGGTGGAGTGGGGAGCTTGACACGAAGCATTTTCGGAAACACTCAATACCTTTCAGACTGCCAAGCGTGGTGCTGCTGGAGGCGGAGCCCCTGCGGGTGTACCGCGCCGGTCTCCCTCTGCCACTGTTCTTGCTCTTGGAGCAGCCGCCGAGAGGGGGGGACCGAGAGGGTTGAGTAACTACCCTTCCCAGCTGCCCCGTGACCAGGAAGAACCGCGGGACCAGAGAGCGCGCCGGCTGGCGCATAAAACTGTCCAGCCCCACCCGCGTCGCGGGAGTGCGCGGGTGCGCCGGGCGAAGCCTGGGCAAAGGGCGGGCCCTCTACGGCCCTCCAAGGCCAGACAAGGCTGGGCTGGGCCACATTATTAACCTCTGCCATGCGGCTACGATTCGTCACATCAAAGGTACTGTTTGTGATAATATAACGTATATTTTGTTACGGCATTGGTACTGCCCCTTGCTCCCTACCACTACCACCACTACTACTGCTAGAAATCTATTCGTGGCTACTAGGTTTATACAGTATAGGGGTGTGATCTGCGTTCACTACTAACTGACAGCTAAATCATGAGGAGGGGGACCAAAACAAACAGAATGCCTACGTTGAGATCCAACACCAGACAGAAAGCCGATTCACCACAGGTGCAGCCCTTACCAACTTTAACGGCGATAGACAAAATGTTGCAACAGACCATTGGGGTCGTGGCAAACGCCATTGAAAACACCGAAAGGCGACTCTCGTTAGTGCCCACAGTAGCAATTCATGACACAGAGGATGGTCCTGCGATAACTCTCTTAGATGAACCGGACAGAAGTTTCTCGTTAACATCCTCCTATGCAGAGCTTCCATGTGCACAGCCAATCACAGACACACCCATAATTACAGTCAGAGATTCAGACTCTGTCAATCGAGAGCTGACACCCCGGGCTATCACCCAAACTAAAAATCCAGCCAAAACCGCCCTGAGATCTAGGAAGAACAGCGCTGTCAGGCAGAACAATAAAAAGGGGGGGAAAGAAAACTCAAAGCCTAATCACAATTTGGTAACCCCAATGGCCAATACCACATCTGGCATACCCTGTTGGGTAGCTAACATGGTGTCAGACCTTAAGGCACAACTAGAGGAGACCATTAGTGCGCACCTTAAGCCCCTAATATCTAAACTGGACAGATTAACGTCTGTAATAAATAACAGAGTGATAGGACCAATCAGGCCAGTGACACAAGCACCCACTCTAGCATTAGGCAACCAGGACACGGGCGGATCAGGGGGCGAAAAGACTATAAATAATGGCAAGGTAGCACCTGATAAAAATCCTATTAACCAAAATAAAAGCGATGCCCCACCAAGTAAAACCTCAGCTAAAACTCACCCCCCTCCTCCCTCTAGTGCAAATGGCACCATCCCGCAGGCGTGTAACAATCAAGGGAAGAGCTCCCCATCATTAGGCAAGGACACTGAAAGTAATACCAAATCAGGGAATTCCACCCAAGTAAAACCTACTACCCCAACAGTTGCAGCAACTAACAGGTGTACCTTCTCTTAAGGAAGGCAAAAGAGAAAATGAAGTAGAGCTGAGGAACAAATGCGTACAATGGCTAAGATCTAACAAGCCATTACCCTTACACACGTCTGGGGAAATACTGTCTGTCAGAAGGGCACAATGGATAGGAAATGGTGTAAAAACTATTGCGGGGGATGTTATCGTAATAAACTTCAGGGATACCTCTGTAGTCACCCACATATGTAACTCGCCATCGATGGGCCCTCAAACTAACATATACCCCTTACCTCTATCCTATTTTTACCCCTTACCCACCCCACATAGACCAATACAACCAAACAGGGGTCGGGTAAATAGGGCTCCACATCCTGCGCAGCCACATAGAGCAGACCATTGGCAGACTCCTTGGCAGGCATTCCCCTTCTATGATCCTGTAGCTGCTATGCACGCACACTGGAATAGGTTCTGTGCCCTGGACAATGTCGACTGACTTGAATGGAACAGTAAGTGCCAACCTCAGCTCACTAAGGGTTGCTCAGTGTAAAGATCTCGACAAACAGGGTGCCTCTCACCTACCGCCTCAGCAAAGTCGGGTAGTGCTTTGACGATACCCATTCACGCACCCATAGCAGCTGGCCCGAATGATACACTAATGGCTGGGCAGGTAGCCGACACTAAGGGAGGACCCTCATCAGATAAATCAGATACCCCAGTGGAAACAGGGGAGGCACTAGCTAGTAGCCTCAGGGCGGTCTGCGCAAGGGAAGGTGACACTCAGTCAGGCATAAGAGTTATATCCTGGAACATCGCAGGGGTGGCAGCCAAATACAATGTGAAGGAGTGGAGAGACCTTATAACCAGCTTCCACATTATCTGCCTCCAGGAGACCTGGGCTGTCGAACCCGATCAATTTACACTAGAAGGGTTCAAAAGTTTTGTGGTCCCCACAGTAAGGGCGTCATCTGGAAGAGCCATTGGTGGTCTCATTACATATGTAGATCTCCGCATTCAGGGGTGTTGGTCAAACTTGAGCTGGGACTCCACAAACAGGCAAGCGATCGGCTTTCGCCACAAGGGTTTCAAATTTACACTGATAAACTGGTACAATGCAGTGGGTACATGTGGCAGAACCAACACCTTGAGAGAACTGGATGTCCGTTTTAAAACTATGTCTTCAACCAATCAATCCAAGGGGTCACCATATACCATCTTGGTTGGAGACTTTAATTGCCATCTCTGTGATAAATTAAGACCGATAAATAAGGATTGGTCATGCTGCCCGGAGGAAAAAGGACCACATTTTGCTCACACCACTGAAGGTAAGGAGATGGAGATATTTATAAAGGGCTGCATATGTAATGGAGAGATGCACTCCTTTCTTTTTCCTTTATGATTCTTCCTCTAATTTATCACCAGTACTTTTACTGTCCATATTAAACTATGTCGGAGTGCTAGCCCTTTGTGCTCCGCCCATTCGCACTGCAAATAAGAGAAAAACGCAGAGGAGACACATTTAGGTCTCCGTGTAGCTGCACAACCAATGAATCTAATGCATCAAATTCGTCATCCACTTTTTAATTATTCTTCAATTTTATCCATGAATCATTAGTCCTTTCTTCACTCTGTTTTATTTCAATCCATTATATTCATTGTCTTTATTCTTTCACTCTTCAAAAAAACACAGGGAAATCCTTGTTTCCAATGCCACGGTTTTATTGCCAGTCACCCAATGCATTTCGGGAATAATCCCTTCTTCGGGGGTTTCTAGAGTACAAACAAAATACAACCTAATCAATTAAATGGCAAACTGGTTTTATAAAACATCATTTTTAAGAAAAAGCATTGACTTTTACCATATGTCATTATTTATGCTCATACTTTTACTGTCATTGTTGCTTAACATTAATATATTTATAAAGAGGCACAACCTATCACCTGTAATGGACCTAATAAAGATAGACAATATGAGGGAACCTAACCCAACATTTAAAGGAAGGGGTTGCCACTCCTATATTGATTTTGTTATGGTGTCCCCAACACTCAGAAAATGGATTCAAAACTTTGAAATCGTTGATAGTCCGTTTAGTGACCACAACCCGTTGGCACTGGATCTCAAAAATATGAATCTCAGAACATCAGAGGGTGTACCCGATGCCATTGAACAGGTGACAGCACAAGGGAGAAGACTCAAATGGGCTAAGATCAATGGAGAAACATTCTACTTCAAACTAGTAACGAATGCCCAAAAACAAATACAAGTATGTTTGGATGAAAATATGGGTGGACAAACTGTGGTAAGGGCCTTTGAAGAAATTGCCCAACTTGTAGATACCCTATTGAGATCCTCTCCTCGAACAGGAACCACACGGCCCCAGACTCCACGGTGGTTTGATCATGACTGCACTAAGGCACTGAAAGACCTCAAAAAATGCCTCACTGATCAACCCAAGGACAAAGCCAAAATAGCAGGGAGTAGAGCTAACTATAAAAAAGCCCTGAAAGGGCATAAAAGAACCCTACAGAATCAAGCATGGGAGGACCTAAGGGAAGCGGCAGAGAGGGGCGATATGACGGCCTTTTGGAGAGTTATAAATGACCCATGTTTTAATGATCCAAGTGGGCCAGACATAGTGAGTGCTATTCTCCCTGTTCAATGGTATAATCACTATCAAGGCCTTTACAATCACACCGGGATGGCACTGCAAGAAGAAGACGCAAAAACAGCAGCTTCCATAAGTTTAGAATTTTCGCTGGGTGAAGTCGAATCAGCTATCCAAGGGCTTTCAAAAAACAAAGCGCCAGGCCCTGACGGCATCCCCCCTGATCTCTATTTGAGCAACACTGATTTATGGGCACCTATTCTCACTAGGGTCCTGAACGAGGCAGTAGTGGCAGGACTGCCTCGCTCTTGGTTCTCGGCAATCATTGTCCCCATTCACAAAAAGGGCAGCAGGGACGATCCTCAATGCTACTGCCCTATTTCATTAATAGACGTCACGGCTAAAGTTCTGGGTCGAGTGATTTTAAATCGTCTACAAATTTGGGCAGAGGACAATCATATTTTAACAGACGTACAATATGGGTTCAGAGAAGGGAGATCCACAACAGACCAATGCTTAAATCTGTATCTCTTCACCGCCAAATATACCATTGCCGCTAAGGGGACTGTCCATATGGGGTTTATGGACCTCTCAGCGGCCTTTGCCCGTGTTAATAGACGGAAGCTATGGGCCCTGATGACCGCCTTGGGCGTGGATCAATGGCTAGTGGACACCTTGAAGGCATTACACTGGGATACCTCAGCTGTAGTCCGCTATAATAGAGATGGAATGAATACAGAGCCATTTTCTTGCACAAGTGGGGTGCGGCAGGGCTGCATTTTAGCTCCTTTTTTATTTTCACTGTATATCAATAATTTGGACCAAGAACTTATGAAACTGGGAGTGGACTCCCCTAAGATTGGCCAGCGTCCGGTACCCGTCCTCTTGTATGCGGACGACGCAGTGTTGTTAGCCCGTACCCCATTGGGCTTACAAAAGTTAATTGATGGTTTTGTTAATTTCATGACCTCATTGGACCTCTCAGCAAACCTGGACAAGTCTTTTGTTATGTCCACAGGTACAAACACAAAAAAGCCCTTTTTGCATAGCATAGGTGCACATAGGCTAGGAAGAGTTAAGTCTTTCTCGTACCTAGGCATACTTTTTGATGAGAAACTGGATTTTAAAAACCTGGCAGAAAAACATGCAACTAAATTGGTGTCCTCAACGGGTGCCATAATGGCTTACAGAAGGAGGTTAGGCAGATGGTCACCAGAACAGATACTGAACCTTTACAGAGCGGTCTCCTGCGCCAAGGTGTCATATGGGGCAGAAGTCTGGGGTTGCAAAACTAATCAAGTACAGCAGATACAAGCGGAGGAAAATACATTTTTCAAAAAACTATTAAAGGTTCCTCAGAGCACCCCCTCACACATAACACACTTGGAATTGGGCGAGCCATATATTGAGGACAGAATTATGGTTCGACCCATCCTGGCCTGGATTAAGATATGGACCAACCCAGAGGCTGATTTCAGCAGACAGATCATCAAGGACTGCCTGAGCCGGGACAGAGGGGGACAGATTCCATGATTCAAATACGTAAAGGACACCATGGAGTGTATTGGTTGCATGAATCTGTTCTCTGAGCCGGAGTCGATGACCACCCAGAATAAAACCCTGGCCAAAAATCTTTTTGTTGCATGGGCAACAGCCAGAAGGGCCTAATTCGAAAATAGGAAAACATTGGTTGTGGCCCATGGCTCACTATTAACTACAACGCCTGAAATGGAACCATACCTAGCGGTAATGTACAACGCGCAGGAAAGATTCTACATGACTAGGTTCCGATTGAACCTTCTACATCATTTATTGGCCGTTCCCGCAGGTTTTACACGTTCAGTTGAGTCGAAGGGTACCTGCGGCTGCGACACTAGGTCTCCGCAGGATACCCTTCACTTTGTTTTACTATGTCCCTTTTATCGAGAGCCCAGACGGAAGTTTTTAGTTAGGATTTTGCGAAATAAAAGACTGAGACATGCCAAAGCAGCACTTCTTTTTCTGCAAAAAGCCCCAGACCCATATACTCTGTTATGTGTAATAAGTTTCATTAAGGTTGCCATAAGACTGAGGAATACCAGGGAGACATCTGCCGACACCATTACTACACAGACTGAATTAATGGCAGTATGAGTCTCCTAACGATCCAGCGCTCTTTCTCCCACTGTTTTTTAGATCTATTTTAACTGCAATTTTTAACAAATGTTATTCAAAATATTTTTTAAATATTTTTTTTAAATTATTGTATGTATGTATTTTCATGTTCTTTAATGGTATCTTTTTAAGTACCGAATAAAGATACATTTGAATTTGAATTTGAATTTGAAGTCTGCTTCTTTGTGCTAATCAGCAGGTCATACTCCTTTCTTATACAGTTGTAACCATCTTTCCAAATATTCATACCTGAGGTACCCTTCACCCTTCCTGCTTTCCTCAACCTCTTCCTAGCTGTTAAGCAGGTATTATTAAAATCAATGATGATTTAACCCATTGATCTATTCCTTTTTGACCCCATCATTACACAATATAACTAGGGGGGTCAATCATTTGACTATCTCTGAGATTGTTTCAGAATACCAGTTGAGTATATTCGGGCACAGTTCCCCAATGAGTCCTATATCATCTGTAACTTGGTATTGCATTAGGAGGCATATGCCTCTTTCATCAATTCTTGTCGTCAAGCATTTAGGGTGGGATACTTCCACCCACTCTCTTAGTTTTGGGGCAGCAAGAAGAGTCATTTTTAAGGCCCAATGTTCACTGGCCCTTATTTTTTGCACCTCAAAACTTGCACATATGTTTATGAACAATGCTTGTATGAGCATATTGTAAATCGGACAGCTCTGATTACCGCACATGAACATTTGCGCTTCTAGGATATCTAGGAAAGCCTAACTCAGAGATGAATTCTATTAATTGCAAATCATACATTGTATTAGTGCCTTCTGGGAAATTTGTGTTTTGAATTCCATAACTCTCTAGTGTGTCGCTCCCACAAACCTCAATTTAAGCAGGGGATAACCTATGATTAAATAAATCCTCTAATAATAGGATCGAAGGGGTCAAACCTCTCCTCGAAAACCTCCCACATTTCCTTCCGGGACTCACATTGGTTTACATGACAGTGATGCATAAAGCCACTCAGATGGGTCTGCTTACCTACCAACCAGATCACCTAAAAGCAGATTACGTCATTCTCCTACCATATCTTTGTAAGATCTACTGTTATATTGAGGTTTTGAGGTTTTTCAGCCCATGTACATTCCACAAAAATACTCCCAAGTTTACGGGTGCAGCGACTACCTAATCTACCTGCCCCGCCCCCATCCAGGAGGAGACACTTTCCCTATCCACGCTTAGACACACAATCCTATTGCACTGGGGGATTACATCAACTACTCCATCATGTGAGTGGGCAGAAATAGTTTCCTCAAGGGTACCTCAATGGAAGCCCCCACACCCAGGAAAGGGGCTGCTTTGCTTATGCATTGGGGGGATGTCAAACTTTGCTCCACCAACTGAATTTGCTGAGATTTTGGTACTCCGCGCTCTGTTTTGAGCACAGAGTTTGACAAAAAACTCCACCTACACATCGGCGGAGGGAGTTTACTAGTGCGCTTGCGCTCACAGCCCGTTCCACCCTCCTCCACTAGCCTGCATCTGGTCTGAGACCCTGCTCAATGTCACTGTCTCTGAAGTGTCTGTGGCGGTACTGCACATGCGCACCCACCATCTTGCTCACCCCTTCTCCTGGCTGTCCAGCTACCGACGGTGACCCAGAAGCATAGCCATGCTTGATATAGAGCAGAGAGTCTGGGAGGGGAACTAAGGCAGGGCACCATGCAGTTTCTGCTGCTGGGCAATCAGTGATGGACCTGCTGTGCTGCCCCAGCAGCATCTCTCCCCAGAAAAACCTCTACTCTTCTCCTGTGCCCTGGCTAGCCGCAGCCTACTGCTGCATCCAAGAGCACTCTTCAGGACACAATGCAGAAGTATCAAAATGCCCCACCAGAAGTGAAGAAAATGGCACATCCGGCACCTGTAGTGCCCACGAGGGGGAGTGATGCGGTAACTGCTTCTGGGGCAGCTGAGCCTGGACTAGCTGCTACTGGGCCTGCAATGCAGCCCCCACTCAAGTCCACGGGGCCCAGAAAGAGAGTGGCTTGAAGATCATCAGCGTGACCCAGGCACAGAACTTGGCCAAATTCAGCTCTAACAACAGCATCGCCGAGGAGGACACAGTTGGTCCTCCTGGTCAGCTTCGTCCCTTGAAGATGTAAGACATTTCCTCTGGTCGATGGCGAGGATGACAGGTAAGGTCTTATACATATGTTTTGTAGCTTAACTATTTTATTTCAGTTGCTGTTTTTCAGTCTCATGCACTTAAATGTTTTTGTTTTGTTGCCAGACCACAAGCAAGCTCGTCAATTTATTGTAGATTAAGGGGCAACCGCCTTCACTAGGTTCCGGAGCATACCATGTGTGAGGACACTGTCCACAGTGGCAGGAACTCATGTGCACTCCCATACCCTCATACCTCCATGTAGTAAGGGGCGTGTGCAGTGTAGCTCACAATGTGCTATTTGAACGGCCTTGCGACGCTAAATCCAAGATGCATTGTTGGGATATGAATGGACATAGAGCAGGTAGCATGGGGAGACTGGTTTAGGCCAGTGCAGTGTCAAAAATATTGCAGATGTCTGTGCTGCTGTGGGGGGGGGGTCTGTGAGTGTAATATCAGGGGCAGGCACCAAGGGGGTGCTTGGCTGAGACCCTTTACAGCTCAGATTTCGAAACAATCATTGGAATGACATTTGAAAGTTGGTGAAGCGCGGGCAGAGATTGTCACGGAATGACACAGCTCTATTTATTCTTTCCCTCACAATACCTGCAATGAGCTGGGAGGAAGAGTTTGGGCTGCAGAGCAGATTTCCTGCTCAGACTAAAGTCTCTTATTATTTTCTCTTTGACACAGCTTTGCGAAGCATTAGAATTTGTATTCAATGTGTTGTTAATAGGCCCGGGCGGCATTCCGCCACAGGCTGAACTCTGCGGAATTTCACAAAGTTTTTAGTGAACTCCGCGGAATTTCACATAGTAGAACTCTGCAAACTCCACCCACCCTTATTCAGCACCAGTTAACATCTTTAGTTGTTCCAGATTGAGGCCAGCATGTTTAGCCAATAGGGGCAACTCTAGTCGGGGTCTCTCCGCTTCTTCTACAGGCACAATTCTTACGCCTAATTTAATGAACTCATCTCTGGGCTCCAATACGAGGCCCACAAAAACCGGGGAACTATAACTAACCTTCATGACTTCTCTCCCTTCTAGGTATTCTCCGAAGACTACTTGCTCTATGTCCCTCATAGTGACCACCTCCAGAGCCTTACATGCTGCACTTGTCCTTAGCAAGCTTGGCTTGTTTAACTGCTTCCATTTGCATACTCTCTTACCCTTACGTATCAATTCCAAGTACAGATATGTTGCTCTGGGACTCCTAAGGAGCTCCTATATATGTTCTGAAACTCATCCGAGATCGGGTTGTCTATTTGTAATAATATCTTGAAAGTTCTTAATCTTAGCGCTCTTACCTATCTGCAGGGTGGGATTTCTCCCCAAACCATGAACCACATTCCCTGATCCTGTGTTGTCCTTACCTACCTTTTTGTTAGGTGAGTTACGGAAGAGACACGCCTGCCAAACCAGACATGGCAGTCACTATTAACCATAGAGATTCTTTTTTAAGGAGTTTCCTTCTGCTTTTATTCTCCTCAGTACCCCCCACCCCGACTCCTCCTCTGAGATTGCACAGCAGATTTCGACTGGACGGAACAGACAGGCAGAAGAGGAAAGTCGGGGTGCAACATCTCGGGCCTTGTAATAAGTCCAGAGCCTCCTTTTCCTGGGATTCTAGTAGCTCCTGAGGTCCACCTGATGTAGATATCACATTCTCCACCTTACCTAGCCATTTGCTACTAGGGACCTAAGTGTTTCCCTACCAAATCCTTAATCAATGCTGCCAGGGATTTTGCTGAGGATTGCACATTTCCGAGTGCAGAATAATTAGAGAAACGTGACTTGCACCATCATGACATGAGGGTGAGATGGCTCTGGCGCAAGAGTGTCTCTGTCTTCAGACGGATTAACAATCACACCACCAATGTTTTTGCTTTTTTGGGATTAACAGTGGTTTGGAGCCTTTTTTCCTTTTTGGAGGCACCCCTGGTCAGTCTTACCAGAAGTTATCAGAAATCCAAGCAGTTTGGGAGAAAACAGATACATGAAAATGACACTATTAGAACACTATTACATAAGTTTCACTAACCACTTGCATGCAATGTCTATGGCTATTCTATGGTGCGGTCGCCACTACCATATAAGGCTGTATTCCTAGTGACCACTGCATCAGTAGTAGGCCCTTTTCAGCACTCTCACTTCTTTTTTGTATTATAAACCGGTAGCCATTTAAATATTTGAGTTGCTCTAAACTTAACTCGGCTGGGTTGATCTGCAAGTTGCAATACAGTCGCCCGCCACTGCAGCATGGGCCCCTGCGCTCCCACTGCACACGTCCAGTAGTCCAGCTGGATGCATGCTGTACAAATGGCAAGGATGGCCCTAGCGGTGCCAAGAACCAAAGACCAGTGGCCCACATGTTGGGGACTGGAAAACGCCGGTCACCAGCCACCAGCAGGAAAATATTGAGGACTCGGAGCACGAATCAGGACGTGGCCAACGGGTAAGCATGAACACATGCGCTGCACAGCACAACAACATGTGCTTGGGGGAGGTGCTTTCTTAAAATTCAACTTTATTACTGTTTGAAGTGCCACATAAATACTTTTCACATTGCCTCCAAGTTAAGCCTGACTGCTCTGTACCAACCTACCAGAAGGTTGAGCACAGGTTAACTTGGGGTTTGCTAGTGACGTCCCCCTTAGAAGGATTGCTGCTGCTTGAGTAGGGTTTCATCTCCCTCAAACAGTAACCCAATTTCTTACAATGCCCCTGTGCCCACCGGGGGCACCCACAATGTCTGTATTGGGGGCTGCTAGAGAAGCTCCAGTACCCCTGCCAGCTCCGCAGCCTGCATTATACTGAGTGCTGGTTGGAGCTGCATACATTACTTTGCTTCTAACCGAGCTGGAGCAGCTGATTTCACCGCTTTGCACTAATTTGCACTAATTTGCACTGATTTGTGTGGGCAAAGTTTTGTTTTCTGCTCACACACAGTCTCCCAGGAAGAAAGCCGCAGTGTCCTGGGGGATGGGGTCTCCTGGACACTGCTTAGATCATGCCCCAGAGGATGTGGTCCCTGGGGCAGATCTACAGCAAGGAGAGGTGGGCTGCACACCCCCTCCCATAATGAGGATAGGTAACCATAATATTGTTCCACTGATATTTATTTTTTACCAAAGTACTGTTTGCAAATATATCACCCCACTGGAGGTAATATTGGAAAATCTACACCCAATAGGAATATCTTTTTATAAACGAAATTTAGATATACATATTTCTGTCTTATAATATTTTTGATAAATATATGTTAAAGTACAACTTGAGTGGTCCCCTTTGTCATTTCAAATAAATGTGTGTCCAGCTGTGGAAAATCAGCACAATATTATTTGCCAACTACTATATCTAAAAATTTCCTTTAATCAGAGGAATGTTCGAGAAGGATGGACTATAGAGACAGATGGTGGAAGGAAGAGGTGGGTAAGGCGAATGTCTGACAGACAATCGACAGACAGAAAATCATCCTACAAAGACATCGACACAGAAATATGGAAGTCAAAAATATCGAAGTCCAATCTACATAAAGGTAAGGGTAAGGTAAGTACAAAAATATTGAACAAAAATATTGTGGTAAAAAATATTGATGTTAAAAATATCGATGTTAAAAATATGTTTTAATAATAATGTAAAATTAAGTAAATAATATATATAATTAAGAGAAATATAGTTAAAAATGTTAAAACATATTTAAAAATAATAACTAATACATATAGGGGCCGAATCCGATTCGGTAAAATCCAGTCCGAATCGCCGTACGGAGTGTTTTTCACGTATGATTCGTACGCAGAACCGTACCCGGACGTACGATGTGTACTCAATGCAGTTCTCCGTATGAATCGTACAAAAGATCATACGATTCAAGAAACCGTACGGATCGCACTCGGAACACGCAGTATGCGATGTTCGTACGGATAGAGGCAGCTTTTTACGAACCAGCAAGTACGATTTGTCAGTACGACACTCTGTACGACTCTTTCTCTACGGGACTTTAAAACATCCGTAAAAGCATATTCTGACTCTAAACGCGTGCAAAACGGACTCCCCTGGGGTACACAATAGCACCCCACGATCGCAGGGTGCGAACTGGTACGGTGCATCGGGGTACGGAGCGTAGGGGTATGGTAGATCGGGGTACTGTGCATGGGTGTACATAGCGTAGGTGTACGGTGCATAGGGGTGCAGAGCATAGGGGTACAGTGGGTACGATGCGTATGTGTATATGTGTGGTTCTCCATATGAATTGCTCGTTCGCCGCTTTTCATACGAATTGCATTCTCAATTCCCGGTCCGGATCGTACTTGGCGGGTCATACAGCATGTTTACGAATCATACGGTTTACTGTGCGGCACTATGTCGTACAGATTTAACCTCGTTTGTCGTACAGTTCGTAGTCATTCATCCGTATTCTTTTCCTACGGATCGAACTACGCGATTCGTATGGTTTTGTACGATTTGTACGGAAACGGCTACGAATATGGATCATCGCACGGATTGCTTTCCCGAATCGGAATCGACCCCATAATGTTTAAATAAATTAAACATATACATATAAACTAATATATATACTTACTCCACATAGTGCAACATTATGGAAAGTGTTGGATAGTGTAGGGGTAAAAATGACTATTCCCACTCCAGTGAGTGTAACAGTAGGGAAAGGGTTGGATAGCGTAGGGGTAAAAATTACTATTCCCACTCCAGTGAGTGCAACAGTAGGGAAAGCGCTGGATAGCGTAGGGGTAAAAATTACTATTCCCACTCCAGTGAGTGCAACAGTAGGGAAAGCGCTGGATAGCATAGAGGTAAAAATTACTATTCCCACATTGGAGAGTGCAACAGTAGGGAAAGTGCTGGATAGCGTAGGGGTAAAAATTACAATTGCAACTCCAGTGAGTGCAACAGTAGGGAAAGCTTTGGATCGCGTAGGGGTAAAAATTACTATTCCCACTCCAGTGAATTCAACAGCAGGGAAAGCGCTGGATAGCGTGGGGTTGAACATTAAGATTCCCACTCCAGTGAGTGCAACAGTAGGGAAAGCGTTGGACAATGTAGATGTTTAAAATAACATACTTATAAATGAAATAAATGTTTTAATTAAATGTATGAATACATTTAGAAAAAAATAAAAACTACAAATATATCAAAAATAATAATTACTTTAATAAAATTAACTTATTCCCACCCTATTCCCCAATAAACACACAACACACTCCACATAAAAGTTCACACAATTACATTAATTTTCAATTAAGTAATTAATACAAAATAATTTGCCATTAACAATTAAATAACACTTTGTTATCAATAGCAATAAATATGTGATACAAATTAATAGCCAATTAATAATTAATAAAAAAATGAATATCAATACCAATAAATAATATTTAATATAAATTAATAATCAGTAACTAATTAATTAACAACGAAATTAATTGTCAATGCTCAGTTTTTCTTAATTAATTACTTAATTACAAATAATTTACTTCCCACCATATTCCCCTATAAACCCACAACCCACTCCAATAATAAATTAATACAAATAAAATAAGTATCAAGTAATAATAATTAATTACCAATGTATAATTAATTAACAAGACATTAATTATTATTAACAGTAATTAAAAAATAATTATTACTTAATTACAATTGAATTAATTCCCACCCTCTTCCCCTATAAACCCACAACCCGCTACAGAAATAAATCACAACATTTAATTACAATGAATTATGAATTCCTATAAATTATTATTTAATTTGCTATAATTAAAGTACTTCCCACCCTATTCCCCTATAAACCCGAAACCCGTTACGGTACTAAAACACAAAATTAACTTTTAAAAAAATTACTAATTTCTAAAAAATGCATACATGTATTTAAAAAAACAGTAGAATACTCAACAAAAAATATAGTAAACATACATTTAAAATACACACTAAAATACATAACACTCATATAAATATCGATATTATTAACATCGATAATTTAGCTATCGATATTACTAACATAGATATTTGCAGCATTGATATTTCCTACATTAACTTCGATATTCTAGTTGTCGATATTCTTGATTCCAATAATCTGTCCCTACAATATTTAAAACTCGATATAAAAGTGCTTCGATATTTAAAAATCAATATTTTGACTCTCCACCAGGAAACTAGTTGCATTACAGACGGACACATTCATTGTTTGGTACGGGGAGATTCAGTAATCTGCCCAGAATCACAGAATGTTGAGTTCCCCAGCTTCAAAGTCATCTGCTCTTGCCGTTAAGCCACATTATGTCACTGGGAGTGACAAAAAGCAAGTGACAGCAAATTTGAGATAGATATAGAGCAAGGCATGACAGTAGACAGAGGGAGGGGGAGACCGATGTGGATGAAGACAATATCTGACACTGTTCAAAATCAGATGTGAGTAGCTCACCAGGCCCTGGCGTTCAATTGCATTCTGGTGTTTGTAAATAAGCCTGTGGCAAGACAAATGTAAAACAGGAGCTGCTTATGCCTGATACAGGAACACAAGACTAAAAGAAAATTGAAAATGGGGGACAGGGGAGGACGAATGGAGACAGGGGATGAAGCAAGAATCTTAGGACAACCAAAAGAATAGATGCCAGGAAATGAAATATGGATGAACAAAAAAATAAAAGTTAGACAGGGAACAGCAGACAGATATGATGGAGAAATGGAGGATAAAGAAAGTGACGGAATGGATGCAGTGGATTTGCTGAAGAACTGAGGGGAGAAAGGAGTGTAAATGAGGAAAGTAAATGCTGCAAAAGTGGCATGGAAAGGTGTCCAAATAAGGATCTAACAACCTGATTCATCATTCTCCCGTTTTGCGAGCCCCTAATAGCGATTCATAGCGAATCGCTATTAAGGACTCGCAAAACGGGATTCATGTAGAAATTGCATAAACAAATGCGATTCCTACATATTCCTTATTTGCGATTAGCAAATTGCTAATCGCAAATAAGGAATACTCCCCATTCATTCCTATGGGCCAAAAGGCCCATAGGAATGAATGGGGAGTATTCCTTATTTGCGATTAGCAATTTGCTAATCGCAAATAAGATAGCGATTTGAAGGGTGCCAGGGGTGTCCAAAGGACACCCTGTAGCACCCCTCAAATGAAATTTTACACAGGTGTTGCACACACACATGTCCAAAGGACATGTGTGTGTGTAACATGCAACTCAGAAAAATGCATTTAAATGCATTTTTCTGAGTTTTCGCCATTTACCACGAGGTCTGACCTTGCGGTAAATTGCGGCCAGAAATTGCGAATTCGCAAAAAAAAATTGGATGATGAATTGCATTTAAGGAATCTCAAATAGAGATTCCTTAAATGTAATTCCTCGCAAAATTGCGAGATCACAATTAGCGATTTTTGCATTTGGGATGCTGAATCCCAAATGCAAAAATCGCACTCGCAAAGAACCAGATTCTCAGAATCTGGCCCTTTGCGAGCGCAATTTTGTTTGATGAATCGGGCGGTTAGCCATTCAGTTTTATTCTTAGCATTCTGACGTTTATGCCTTTGATATGTCATATTATACAAACAAGTATGCAAGTACTAGAGTTGAAAGAAATGATAGGGATCGATGACATAGGATGACTTCGCATAAATGAGGTAAGGGGAGTGAGCCAGGGAGGAGAAGGGTGAGATTGGCTTGGAGGGAGAGGGAGCAGCTATGGAGAACTATATGAAAGAAATTAAAACGGAGCGCACAGGCTATTGAAAGAGAAAAAGAGAAAAATAAAAGTAGAAAAGTCCTCTATTACCTAACACTGCACATCTCCGCCCTAGAGTACCATCCTCTACTATTAACATCCATGCCACTCTCTAAGAGTGTTACTCAGCAAGAGTAGCACTCATAATTCCTACTTCCCTGGTACTGCTCTCCTCTACAAACCTTTATCTAACCTCACCTTGTCCTGTTGCCTCTCTCTAAGCAGCAAACGTCACTGTATCCTTCTCTACATTATCAGGCCCCTTGCATTGCCACCTGTTCCAACTACAATTCCCTCGGCAGGCATTGCCAACCTTCCTAGTACCAGCTGTCATATTGCATACAGGGACGGACGGAGTATAATCTGTTCAATTCTTCTTTCGATCCCCTCACAGTCCCCATCCTTTGCCGGTTCCCTCTTTCTTCCCTCTGCCGCTCCTCCTCCCTCGTGCTTCCCCTTCCTTCTGACCACTCCTCCCTCTTCTGCTCTGCCTCGCCCTGCATGGTCCTAGCGCTGCGCTCAGATACTATGCGTGACAACACTACATCCAGGGGCAGCTCTAGGCTCCTTGTGGCCCTGGGCAGGGAGCGTAGGTAGGGGGCCCCGGAAGAGGGGGTCCGGGCGGGGCGGAGCGCGGAGGCCAGTGAAGAGGGGGGGGGGGTCAGGGTGTTTGGAAGTGGAACAGAGCCGGAGGCCACCAAATCCCTGCCAGGGACCGCCACGCAAATATGTATCCATCATCAGAGGATTATTATATTAAGGATATATATTGGCGTGGTGGCCCCTGGGGTTTGGTGGCCCTGTGCAGGTGCACAGCTTGCGCATGCCTAAGGCCGCCCCTGCTACATCACCCCCTTCTTAAAATGTTCAGTGCTCACACCTATTCACAGTTCTTCAATGAGCCGAGTGGGTCGCCAAATGGTTCTCTGCGGCTGGCGTGGAAGGTGCAGTTCTCTTGATTCTTTTGGGCTTGCTGAGGCTTCAGGTCTTTTACTGTTGTTTTCTTCTCAATCCGAGTCATCCGTGTTGTGTTGTGACTCTTCTGTTGGGTGTAGGCTGCTGGATAGCATTTCTTGAAGTGCAAAAAGTTTCATGTTATTCTTTTGTCCTTAGATGCAGCGGTGATCATGGTTCCTTTATGAATCATCAAACATAGCGGTTGGTCATGATATCTACAATCAGTTTTTGCCTTTTGTTCTTGCCGGGCTAGCACCCAGTCTCCTTTATGTCGGAGGTTCTGGTATTTTGGAGGTCATATGCATATTCTTTCATTTTTGCTTTCTTGTTCTTGTCTATTTCGCTAGTGCTGCGTGATTATGATGGTGAGAGCTTGAATGTAAAACAGTGTCCATGATAGGTATTCTGGTACACAGTGTTCTTCCCAGCATCAGAGTAGCTGGCCATTTATTGGTGGTGCTGTGAAGCGTTGTCTGATATGCTTGTAGCACCTCGTTCAGGGCAAGTTGAACATCTCACTGGGCCAGTTCTGCTTGCTTTATGGTCTTCTTTAGTGTGGCCATAAACCTCTCTACCATCCCATTGGCTTGAGGCCACATGGGGGTGATATTCCAGTGTCTAAAGTTGAGGTGGCTTGCGAATTCTGTAAAGTCATATCCATTGAATGGAGGGCCATTATCAGTTTTCACTACTGTGGGGATTCCCCATACGGTGAATGTTTCATCCAGGACTGGAATGCTGGTGGTCGCTCTTGTTGACAATACTTGTTGCGCAATAGGAAATCTTGAGTACACTTCCATTATGACGATGATGTGCTTCCCGGATTTTAAAGGGCCGAAGAGGTAAATGGCTACCTGTTGCAACATGCTGTCTGGCAGATAGGACATCTGGAGCAAGGGACGTGGTTCTTCTCACCCTACCAGTTGACATTGAGGACAGTTTTGAATTGTGGTTGGTTTCGACCATGTGATCGAGTTAAGGGAACCAGACTTGTTCACGTAGTGCTGTTTTGGTTAACACTGTACCTCTGTATCCTTCATGCGCCAAGTTGACAACTCCTTGTCGTAGCTGTTGTGGCATGACAATCCATCTGTCTCGTAGTAATAATCCATTGTCACTTATTGTGAGTTCATCTTGTTGTGGAGGGAAGACGTTTCCAGGAGCACACCGGAAGTGACTACGACTTCCGCAGTGCATCCTACACCAATCAGGGGCCCGACACCTTAAAAGCTGGAGCCACAACCGCACTCCCTAGCTGACTAAGAGTTATAGAGGCGCGCTGAGCTTTATTTGCATTGTACTTACAAGCATCTGTTCGCTTTCATTCGAGCTTACTTTTAAAAATTGTTTGTTCGCCGTATTTTAAATTAAGGGATCGCGTCGCTTCCCCGGTCCACCACTGACTCGGTCAGCTTGTTGTGGAGGGAAGACGTTTCCAGGAGCACACCGGAAGTGACTACGACTTCCGCTGTGCATCCTGCAGCAATCAGAAGGGCCCTCAGTAGTTCTTAGAGGTCGACGGGATAGGAGCGCAGCGGACGAGCGCAGCGGGCACGTCCTCAGCACGCCGAAGACTCGCCTAAGACAAGCCCGTCTGCAAAGAGGGGTTGGAAAGCCACCTGTGAGCTAAAATGTCTGATTCAAGTGTGAATGGAAGACCTAGAGGGAATTGTTGTAAAACTTGCTGTAAAATATGCTTATGTAGCATAGCAATAGTAATAGTAATATGGATAGGACTGACAGTCTTTATACCTTTTATGATAAGTAAAGATACTAACCTGTACCCTACTAAATCAATGACGCCAGACACAGAAGTTGTACATACTGAAGAAACACCACGTAGTGTAGAAAGAAGTGAGAATTTAGTTAGCCTGAAACAAACCAGACCTGACTTAGAAGCACCAGATGAGGAAGGACTACATTTTCACAGAATTAAAAACAGAACACATTTAAATGTCTTTGCAAATCTTTTAGTGCATTATGTAGAAGCTATGGAAATAGAAGACTGTTATGTCTGCATGAAGCTACCTACTTCAGTAGCTGAAGGTGTGACCTATCACCATTTACCCCTGACCTAAGGAATTTCCTGTAGTATATTAGCAAGCTTATTTTATAGAAGCACCTTACAGTACTACTATTCAAACACTGACGTGATCTTTTCTGAACTTCCTATTCGGGGAAACCTGAACATTGTACATGTTAGAAGCGAAGTGACTCGTTACATGGGAGAATACTTCCTGACTATAGGTGACATAGATTTAAATGAAGATCGCAGAGATAATTTGACTTGTTCATTACATGAACAAGAGAAAATGTTTTTGAAAATGGCAGAAAAGAGAAGGGAGAGTTTCCAAAGAAAGGCAAATGATAAGAGACAGAAAACTCCTAAATGGGCTGAAAACATGGAAAGCACCTCAAATGGCGAAGCAAATCCTGCACTGTTGCTGGACTTTGAACGGAAAGGGAAACTCTGTCTTCATAGAGAAAAGACTAGTTATTATAACAATGTATTCATCGGTTCCAGTGAATGTGAACATAATTACAAGGTAATTGGAGGTTGGGGTTTCAAAAATGGGTCAGAACCTGTGTTTCCCGGAATTTATTATATATGTGGAAACAAGGCTTATTTCAAATTGCCGGATCACTGGTATGGAAGCTGCTATTTTGGCATTGTCTTCCCAAAAATATACCATGTGAACAACGCCGCTGGAAGCAATGAAAATACTAATGGTTTAGTACGTAGTAGACGTGAAAGTGTAGGAGAAATTATAGGTGATATATTTAGTGCACTGATACCTGGAGTGGGAGTGGTTCTGAATACTCACCGTATTTGCAAATTATCTACAGTAGTGGATCGGTTATCTACTGACACTGCTGCTGGATTCCTGCTGGTCAATACTGAAATGGTTGCTGTCAGATCAATGGTTTTACAGAATCGACTTGCTCTTGATACCTTATTGGCAAAAGAGGGCGGAGTATGCAGGATGCTGAAGGCGCAACATTGTTGCACTTACATTCCTGATAAAAGCGTAGAAATTAAGAAATATGTGCGAAACATAACTAATTTGGAAAAAGAACTCAAACCACTGGAGGTTGATAGTGCCTGGAAGAGACTGACTGATGGTCTCTCCTCTGTAGGTAGTTGGTTTTCTAACATAGGTCAAAGTCTCGTTTGGAAAATACTGATGCCAATAGCTGGAATAAGTTTGATTGTGTTTATTATAATTATTTGCTGCAAATGTCAAAAGTGCAGAAAGGAGTATACTGTAAACAAGAGAGGAATAAAAAGGAATATTGACAAACTTGAATTAGAAGAGTTGAGAAACCAAATCTATAAGAAGGCTAAGGGTTTCCATCCTAATAAGGATGCTGAGAAGAGGCTCAACAACAAATTTATTGAGATCGAGATGAATGATATGTGAGAAAGGAAGTTGGCATCTGTTTCCATTAATGGTGATGATAGTAAATATCATCAAGGGGGGGGATTGATGGAGCAAGGATTCGCACTTAAAGCGACTTGCTCTCATTCAAGAACCTCGTTAACTTGTAATAGTATTAACCAATCCGGTTTGTCATTAATATCGCACTTTTACAGTACACGCGGGTGTCCTAGAGATGCTTGCCTATGTGTCTATTAATCATAATGAGGCTTGCATACTACAGAATCGCTGCTTCGCAGAAATCCAGTCTGCGCATGCGTCGGTCATACCCATGTGATGTGACGCACTCGCAGTTTTGGAGGGATATTTTCGCTCATGCGCATTATTGCTAAAATGGCCGCTTGTCTTTAAACACGCTCTCTGCTTGCCAATGCCGCTTTGCACATCTGTCCATTTCTGCATAACTCCTAACCGCTATAGTTATTATAAAGTAAGGGGTGAAGTGTAGCTTATCATGGTGTACAGTGTATTCATTTCTTCTGTGTTTCTAATTTGTTTTTGCTTACTTTTCATGTATCGCGTATCTGTGGGCCTGGGAGTGGGGAGCCGCTCCATCTTTGAAACCCTTGCACCCCTATCATGTGATGAGGGACAATTCAAACTGCGCAGAAGCAAAACCCCGCCAGCTGGCTACCGAAGCTAAGATGCTCCTGGGAACCTGCTCTTTGCCCTGGGAGAAGACATCGAAAATGTATCTAGTTGTACGATAATGTTTGTATGCTCCATTGTCCTTTCTACACGTATGCCTGGGAACTGGAATGTAAGGGGTGGGTACTGAAATATAAATATTAAACATGGGAACCCAGAATTTTAGGTGGTGACAATGACCTAACCACCTCTCCTGACCAAACATAAGTTGGGGATCCTGTCACTTGCAACATTTGTGGGTGGTCTAGGGACCGTAAAGGGTATAACTAGCCTAGTCTTAGCTAGAGAAATTGTCCGACTGTCCGAATAGCTGACCTGTCACCGACCCTACGAACTCCATAGGTGATTGATACAGAGAGCTGCAGGGCACTCTGTCCGAAATTTCCACAAGCTCCAAGGGGTGGAAATAGTCTTAAGTGCTGGCGAAGCACTTTGCTGGGAGATTCGAGAACCCAATCAGGGTTACTGGCGGATTCCATGCAGAGAGGGGGTAGCGCGGGCGTTGCATCCGAAGCTGCAGGTGTTGGTCGTGCCCTTTGGTGAGCCCAGTCTTGACCCAAATCCTGAGGGGTATCCTGTCCTGATTGTCCGTGAGCTGTACCTGCTCACCTACTGGCATCCTAAATCCTTGAGGGTCCTTGTCCTCGCCTTTCCCTAACTGACCCGTGGCCAGGGTTAATCCTCATTCCTGACTTAGGTAATTATATTGTGGGTGTTCGTCTTTCTATTCTTACTCCTACTCTTTTAATAAAGCCTCTATGCCCATGATATTCTCTCTGTCTTCTCCAACGTCATATATGCAAACTGTTTATTAGTTGTGTTCCATTTTTCCCCTACCTATAGAACATTATTGAAACTGTTTTACTTAAATAGCGTGCTCTAATTTACTGGTGTTTAGAATCTAGGTTTGAATTAGCAGTTAGACTAAGATCAGTTTTATTACTTATAGGTCTTTAGAAATTCACTGACTTATGTGTTTTAAACGTACCTACCCGAGTGGATATGCCTGAAACTGAATAGCATGTTCCCTGTTACCCTTTCCCAGTAGTTTTACCTCTCGCACTCAATGGTGCTTGCCCTCATCCATAGCTACATAATAGTTGTAATCCTGATTATTGATGTTTTGATCTGTATTAGCCTTATACTCTAGTCACTCTGAATTTAAACTTACTATATAAAATCGTTTAAAACCCCTTCAAGTGTCTGTGGTCATTATAAAATTAACAAAGTATTGTTGAATGTATAAAGTATTTTAGGATTATCTTATCACTTGTCCTCTGATAGCTCCTGATCCGTCAGGAAAATTATGTGCCTGTGGTAAGTCAGGTACATAAGCAGTAGTGTTAAAGAAAACACATAGAATTACTGATGGTGGTGTGTAAACTCGCCCGATTCACAAAAATACTGTCATAATCACGTCATGGGCCCAAGTGCGTGAAATCTGGTAAATCTAAGGGTCGGGCGACCTGCGCGCTCTATGAAATATGCTACAGGACACCTCTCAATTGGGTTTTAGAGCTTGCCACAGCACCGAGACCGCCCTCCTGGAGGTAGTGGATAACATCCGGCTGGCCCTGGATGCCAAGCAATCGGCCATCTTGATTTTATTAGACCTGTCGGCGGCCTTCGACACCATCTCTCATAGTGTCCTGCCAACACGGCTGGCCGAGATAGGTGTTGAAGGTCAAGCACACAGATGGATACAGAGCTATCTGACAGGGAGGCGGTCAAAGGTCAAAATAGGCGCGTTTTCTTCGCCTTATGTGGAAAATGACAAAGGTGTCCCACAGGGTTCGATCCTAAGCCCAACCTTATTTAATGTATATTTATCACCTTTAGCTAAGGTAATCAAAGCCCACGGCTTTGATACGGTATCTTACGCCGATGATACCCAGATCCTGATAACCCTAGGCCCCAACCATTTAGATGCCAAAGTGAGATTCCAGCAGTGTATGATCTCCATTCAAGAATGGATGACGACCAACTATTTAATGCTAAATGCTGGGAAAACAGAAATTCTGTTATTTGGTATGGCCAATAAAATCTGGGCGGACGAATGGTGGCCACGGTCTTTAGGCCCTTGTCCAGCTCCGAAAAACTCAGTAAGGAATTTGGGAGTCATCATAGATGACAAACTGGCCTTGCCCCAACACATAAATAAAGTGGTTCACACTAGCATTGGGCTAATGAGAAGCCTCAGAAAAATCTTCAAGTGGATTCCACTTGCGTCTCGGAAACCCCTTATTCAGGGCCTTATAATCAGTCTCCTTGATTATGGAAATGCACTATTGGCTGATGTGAACGAATGCTCCTTAACTAAACTTCAGACCCTGCAAAACTCTGCGGCGAGGCTGATTCTTGACCTCCCACCCCGCACCCCATCAGCTCCGTGCCTTAGGACTCTCCTTTGGCTCCCAATAAGAAAATGCATCAAATTTAAAATATGCTTCCTGGTGCATAAGTCTATAAATGGTTTGGGACCTAAGTACCTTCAGAGAAAGCTTCAGGGTTATTGTCCGGGAAGGACTCTACGTTCATCAAATAAACATCTTCTAAAAGTCCCAAAGGTTAGGACAGTCAGAAATGGGGATAGAAGCTTCTCCAAAATTGGCCCCTCCACTTGGAACACCTTACCACTGTTTATCAGAACTGACCCCAACCACAAAACGTTCCGCAAAAATCTTAAAACTTGGCTCTTTTAAATCCAATAAACGCCCCCTGTCTCTCTACCCTTAGTCCCAAACGGTGATATATGCGCTATATAAAAATAAATACATAACCATAAACATACATAAACATCTTCAACGTGTCGGAAGGAAACCAGGCCATATGAGTTGACACTTTGTCATTTCATGTTTCATCAAGATGTCTCCAGTAGTTTGTTTGAATGCAATGCATTATGTTTTGAAGCGTAGCATCCTTGGCTGTGGCTTCTGTGATCGCTTCCAATGGGACAGCCGGTGGTCTCGCTTGATCGATGACAAAGTGAATTTATTCTTCGGCCAGCCAGTGTCTTGTTTGTGATGTGGCCCTGGGATGTCTTGACATGTAGTCAGCTGGATTGTCCACCTTCCCTGGCTTGTGGACAATGGTGTATTCTTGAAGGAGAATGCCCCAGCGCTTGATCCAAGGTGGCATTTTTGCTTAGCGATTTCCAAATTTTCTTATGAGAGCTTGGTCTGTGATTAGAGTGAAGGGCTTCCCATAGAAGAAAATGTGGAAGTACTTGCACGGCCAGACAACCGCCAGGCTCTCTTCTCCCACTGTGAGTATGCTTTCTCAGTCTCCGTTAGGCTGTGGCTGGCGTACGCTACAATGTGTCGTTGGTCACCTTCATCTTCGTACTGAGCTAGAATGGCTCAGAATCCTACTGGACTGGCGTCTACAGTGACTTCAGTTTTTTTGCAAGGATTAAAGTATTCTAAGTTGATAGCAGAATCCATGGCTGTCTTGAATTTGTTGAATGCATGCTCACATTTTGTAGACATTTCGGAAAAGTTGACCTTTTTTCGTGAGTTCATGCAAGGGATAGCTAATGGTGGTGTAATGCTTTATGTATCTGGCGCAAAAGCTGGCCATGCCCAGGAAAGATCGTATGTCACTGATGTCTCGTGGGCAAGAGATGTCAGCTAGTGCAGTCACTTATTCAGGGTCAGATTACATTCCTTCGCTGGAGAAACCATGACCGTAGAATTTCAGCATGGATTTGTGATACTCACACTTGCCTTGATTGAGTGTGAGTTTGGCATCTAGGGGAGCATGGCACACTGGATCCAGAGCTTTGTCATGTTCCTTGAGGGTGTCACTGAACACCAGAATGTCTTCACTGTAGTCAAATGAGTTAGGAATGTGATGAATGACTTGCCTTACAGCTTCTTGAAATATTTCTGCGGCTGATAAGATTCCAAAGTTGAGGCATTTGTATCTGAAGAGGCCTTGATGAGTTGAGAATGTGGTGATATAGTGGTATTTTTTGTGAAGCTCAAGCTGGTTGTTGCCTTTGTTTAAATCCAGTTTAGAAAATACTTTTCCCCCATTTCGTCGAGTGATCATGGCACTAATGTGGACCCTGGATGCAGTTCTTGTACTATGGCTGTGTTTGGAGCTCTCATGTCCACGCCGAGATGCATTTGGGTACTACCACCACTGGGGATACCCACGGGGCTGGTCCGGTCAACCTCTCAATGATGTCAGCTCGCAGTAAGTCTTGTAACTCTTCATCTACAGCTCGTTGGAGGTGGAATGACACTTTGGGGTGATGTTGAGCCACGGGTGTTACTTGTTCAGTGATGTGTAGTCAGACTTTGAAGTAGGCTCGTTTGCCAAGTCCGGTGAACAGATTCAGAAAGTGGCTGATGATGTCTGGTGTGTCATCTACTTTGTATAGTATCTCCAGTAGAGACAGGCGGTCAGCGGTGGGCATGCTAAGAAGGCGGTCAGCTACTTCGGGTCCATCTATGGCATGAATCTGTGTGTGAACCGTTCTGTGTTCATATGTCAAGGATGTGCGACAAGACAAGGTAGAGGTACTTTGGATATCCATATGTAGAAGCACACAACGGTCTTCAGAAGTTTGGGTTTTGGGTTCAATTTCATGTATTCTATAGCACACATGTAGTTGAGGGATGCTCCTGCGTCTAAGATGATTTTTGCTGGTGGTTCACCATTTGAATGAGCATCCTTGGGTATTTCTTTAATCTTTCAGGATCTGCTACCATCCACAATGTATTCATCACTGTCTTGAGAGATCGGAGTGAGGGATGAGGATTCCCTTGATGACGAGCGTTGAGAACGCTGTGTGAGGTGAGACCGTGCGCTGGATATTGACGAGCTGGTCGATCGGTCTTGCATGTCGCGTACTGCTCTTGCATGGTGATAAGGTCCAGAGTTGGTTTTGATTTGTGCTAGTTCCTTGCGAGTTGCTGTGCACACCAGTTCAACGTGATTTTCATCCCACAGTGGCGACATTGCTGCCCTGTGACAGGGGCCTGTGTGAGGGTAATCTTGACTGCAGTGATAGCATTGCTGTTGTTTCTGGCTGCTGCCGCTCCTGTTCGAGCTGCGGGTCTGGCTTTTGGGTTTGGAGGTCCTTCTGTGATCTGACTGGCGTCGTGGATTTGCCTGAGATTGAAGTCGGAATGCTTGTTCACGTTTTTCAGTTTTGCCCGCTTTATTCTTCCTGTCATGTTCTTCAGCCTGACCATTAATTCTTGTCAGCTCTTCAATGTCTTTGTGTGAGTAGTGTTTCTTCAGCAGGCAACTGCGTAGTGATTCGGACTGGCATCCCTCTAAGATTAGTAGATGGAGGGCGTCTTCCGTGGTGAAGTTATCACATTCGCAGTAACAAGCTAGGCGTTTGAGGCGTACGATGAAGTCGCCCATCGGTTCATCCTTTTCCTGTGAGGCCAGATTGAAGATGTAGCATTCATAGTCTAAGTTGCGTTTGTGGAGGTATCTCCTGTTTGGTGCATCTCTCACGTCTTGATATGAAGTAGACATAGTAGTCGGCAGTTCTTTGATGACTTGACCAATGTCTTTACCAATCAGGTTGTGCAGGGCGATGAGTTGCTGTTCGGGGTCTGTGACTCACGACCCCTTCATGAAGTCTTCGAAGTCTTCTGGCCAGCCTAGCCATTGAGGACCCATTGCGCTGCCTGATGTGAGACCCAAGTGTTCTGGGGGGTGTAGGAAGGATACACCTAGTCTCACTGGTCCTGGCTGCACATTTTGTGAGGTGTCTGGGGATAACAACATGGTGTTTTGTTGCTGGTTCAGCAGTCCGGCAGTAAGTGGCAGAGCTGGAAGTGCATCTGTAAAATGAGTCTGTTCCCCCCCCTAAATAACTGGGCTGAGAACAAATGTAAAACACAATACAACTGCTAAAGGGAGAATGTAATACTTTCTCTGCATTGGTAAATATCTAAAACTAAAGTTTATCAATCTTGTCCAAAAACGAACATAAAGTGAAAAAGGAGAATACTTTCGAACAGGAATTATATAAACAAAGGTTTCAGTTTAAAAGTAGAGGCTATAATGAAATGGAACATTAGTCGACTTTAACACCTGTAAAGATGGCCGCCGCCCGTATAGATAAATTAAAGTGCAGCGAGGGCCAAAGAATATGTGAGAGAGAATATATCGAACTATTAGAGAAAAGAGAAAACTTGACAGGATGGGGTCTAGAAGCATAAAATGTCTATAATTAAGATTTCTGACATACATGTAGACCTCTTTATAATGCGTCCATAAAAAATATAATCATATGATGGGACAAACTTTTTTTCAATATAGGCATATAATCAGTATACTTTATGTTGTTAGTAGTCAGAAGAGCGAGATGAGCACGTACGAGTTATAATTGAATAAAAAAAGGGAGGGCCAATATCATTAACACCCGCGGCAAACACGTTGTTTTTTTACCACGTTAAGATGGCCGCCAAAATTGCGTTCTATTTCCTGAGGCTCTGAGCTAACGCCTCACAGGAAATTGATTACCGGCGGGAAGGCAGATGCACTGTGTATTTATAAGAAGCCGCTCTCATATGCTAACAATATTTACTGCCGGATCCCTGTTGAAATGTGAGATGCCGAACATAAGAAAATAAAGGTAAGGAGCAGTCGCTCAATAAAAATTAGAAGGACGAGGCGGCGCAGTAGGCTTGTATTAAAAGCAGGAGCTTTAAGCAAAATTTATATCGCATGAGAGTAGACTCTGCTAAAATTTAGCCGGGGGGTCTTTTTGTATAATTGCAAATTTTCCAAAACCGGCTTTAGTAAACAAAAAACGTACGAATGGTATGAATAGTCACCCTCGTTTTGGGCTCCATAAAAGAAAGCGTCGTTATTAATTCAGATTAACGATGATGAATGATGTTGAATAATAGAGAAAAATCCCGGAATGGAACTGAAGGATCTTAAACTCTATGGTGTATAAAAGGAATGCGCAACATCGACATTAATAGGAGCACATTAAAGGAAGAAATAAGATATGTTAAGGTATCTCGTAGGTGGCACAACAAGGTAATCAATGGCAGAATCACGATGCCGAACTTTATATCAAAGCTCGTAATACCAACAGCGGATGTTGCCAGAAAAGATTAAATCCTTTTTTGGTTTTTTTCAGAAAAATGCGGGGATTAAGAATAGACCGCCATTACTGTGTCTACCTTATAAAGCAGGCACTGAATGTTAGAACCATGAGGGTTAACCTTATATTAAAGCACGTAAAGAAGAAAATAGAGGATGTTAGAAAAACAGTGCATCCCTCCTTGTTCAAAAAGGCGGTAATTATAAACAGACCACAGCGACAAGGCCTACTTTATTAAGGAAAAATGGCCATAAGAGAGTAATTTAAAGATGTATGGATATTCCACATACAAGCAATAGTGGCACCGATAAAGGAATGTCGTGTGAAAAGATTAATAACAGAGTATCTGTCCAAATTTTAAATAATAGTTGTAATAAGCAAAGATATTTATGCTTATTTTTAGATACTCACATCAGATAAATTGAGAAAACCTGACAGACGAAATTAGAAAAGTTCCTCACAATTAAGGGTTGGATCATTCACTGGTACCAAGCAGAACAACATGAGGAGATAGGTAATGTCCTTTCCCTTTCAATAATACAACTTCTGTTATTACTAGGAGAATGGGCTCTAATGGTGGCCCCCCTTTTTCTTTCTGTCTTTATTTTGATATTAGGCAACTGCACTAAAAGAACATTAAAGGAAATACGCCAGATTTAATACTGGACCTGCAATTGAATTTTAACAAAAATAGGGTAAGTGCAGATTACCCAATGACAGAAGGCATGATTGAGAGTATAAAATAATTATCAAAAAATATATATATAGATATACTACTATTTTTCATTCCAGAAAAATAAAAGCCTGTTGAATCAAGCAAGTTGTCCCGAGAATAGAAACTGGGATGACACAATTTTTGTCAAGACACAACTTGTGTGAAGGT
Source organism: Lissotriton vulgaris (assembly GCF_964263255.1). NCBI lineage: Eukaryota > Metazoa > Chordata > Amphibia > Caudata > Salamandridae > Lissotriton > Lissotriton vulgaris. The sequence goes on along the minus strand of NC_141696.1, from coordinate 184,629,267 downwards.
ACGAATAAGGAATGAACGGAGATTCTGAATGAAAGAGTTGCTGTGTGGAAGAGGTAGTAAGAAAAACCCTTATATTTTTTATATAACAACAAATAAGGCTGCTGCTATCACCTTAGTTTAGTGTGGTTATAAAGATGAGTGGAAATTCAACAATGTATAAGGACCTGGCCAATATTAAGAAGGTTGTCCCAAATAGAAAGAAGGGGATTTAACTCTGACAATGTTAATGAAGCATGTAATAATAATGACTTGATGCTAATATAGATGAAACAGTCATTAGAATGTATTACTGATTATATATTTCTTTAATTATTATTCACAGAAAACTTTGTGGTTTTAATTTTGTCCTGAGGAAGGTGGTGCACATAAAGCCAGATCCACCGAAACGCGTTGACTTTTAATAAAAAAACCCTCAGGGTTGTACCTAAATTGGATATATAAAGAGGATTGTGTTTTAAAATTTTGAATTGATTGTGTAAAATTTTTTGGGATAAAGTGTTTTTACAAATATGTTGGATCCAATGATGAATTCCTGTAAGACAAAATGACTTCGCATTGCTTGTTGTTTTTATGAGTTAAGGAATATTGAATAAATTAATACTGGAATTGCAATTGACATTGCCAGGTTAAATGTTATAATATAGAAATATATGTTTTTCTTTTTACCTTTGAGTACATGGGGAGAATTAAGAGGGCCCTGTAAGTTTGATTGTGGTGTTGAACACAGCTTGTGAGACTGAGATTAAGCGGAAGACAGTTTACTTTGAGGATTAAATATACTCTTACATCGGGGGAACACCTTCTGTTTATACTAGTGCTGGGAGTGCCCAGGGTGCGCCGCAGAGATGTAGCATAAGGGTAAAGATGCCTGGCTCCCTCCAGGGGTCATTAGGGCATTATTGGAAAGGCGTCTGGATGTATGAAGACTTAGAGTATGCTGCAAGTGTCTCAAGGAGAAATGTCGCGCAGTCTGGAGTAGTGGTGCCTCACTCAAAGATAGCCTCTGGGGGCAGTAACAGGGGTCCTGACTGGGTGGTCTGACTTCAAAATGGCCACCCAGACGTGCATGAGGCTGCAGACGAGTGGTGGAAGGCAGGCTCACCCTAGCAGCAATGGTGATGTTGTGTCAGGCACACCAGAGCTCAATGCGGCAGATGCAGGCTCACTTGGAGGCAGCAATGAGGTTGTGGCAGGCAGAAGGGCCGGAGCCCAAAGCGGCAGGCTGTCTGGCGCACGGGAGGGCATTCACAAGCTTCAGTGAACACACTGGAAGGCCAGTGCTTGAGGTGCTTTGGTCTCAGCTGATGTGGGAGTCACTGCGGAAGGGACGTGACCGCCGGAGGGAGTAGGAAGTGGTGTCCTGTGGGCTGTGTTCAGTATACAGCAGCGTAGGGTTGCCGGTGCTGGCTGAGGGCTCGATGCCATGGTGCGGGGCAGTACAGGTGTGTTGTGGCAGCTGGAATTGAGGTGCTGGTGGGTCCCAGATCAATGACCCTTGTCGCCAGTTCCTGGATTGCATAAAGGGACAGACACAGTGTAATCTGTTGAATTCTTTATTCGATCACCTCACAGTCCCTGTCCTTCTCTGTTCCCCTCTCACTTCTTTCTGTCCATCCTCCTCTCTTGTGCTTTCCCTTCCTTCTGCCCACTCCTCCCTCTTCCGCTCTGCCTCACTCTACATGGTCCTAGCGCCGTGCTCAGATACCATGCATGATGACACTACACCAGCTTACGCTTATGCATCACCACTTTCACCAGTATATGTCCAAATGACAACTCTTCATACTCTCTCATGGAGAGACAAGACCCCACTTCCAACCTCCATGCATTCCACATCCACCCATGAAACTGCCCTAAATGACCATCCTTTGTGCTTAACCACCTACAATGCTAAACCTTTGTCAACACACCCACCTCGGCCTAGCCTTCTGCCGCCCTCAAAGTGCCACAGGAAATGTAGCATCACTTCCAGTGATTTCACTTCCAGTGGCATCATTCTTGCAATGATGACTTATGTCCAAGAGCGTGGCCTAAAGCTCAGTCCCTCCCTCCTTGGGAAATATGTAAGTGGGCCTAATATTGAGAATAATTAGGATGGCCTGAGTATTGTATACTACAGTTACTACAACTGTACAACACGTTCACACACATTCCAATTTGTGCTCAATCCCAGCCACAATAGCTGCATGAAAGAAAAGAAAAACCTGCTGGAGGGTGCCCCCTCAATATATGCACATTTATGGACCCACTTTATCAAATCAACATATGCCAGAATAACAAGTAAAACTGAATTCCATTGGCAGTCAAATTGGCGGCGGCAGAGCTGTGATCACAACAGCTTCTCACTGAAGCATTGCAGGGAGCGCATTCCTGATTTAACAAGCAAGGTGAGCTGGCTCTGAATTAATTTTCATTACTGACAAATGTGCCCTTAGCAGACCTTGGCCTCATCGCTGAAGGCAAACTTAATCCTTCATGCTCCCTTACCATCTCATTTCGCCTCGAGCTAAAGCTATGCGACGATAAAAGCTGGGTGTTTCTGCTTTTGCTTACAGTTTTTCCTTATTTATTCCTTAAGAAATGTAAAGTGACAGTCTAATGTAATGTAGCCCATTAATATGTAATGGCAGGTGGCGAACGCATGCGTTGTAGTAGTCTGACTTTGTTGAATTGTGAACTGACAATTATCTTTTCCTTTTTCCTCAATCACCACTGCGGTTATCAAATATTATATGATGTGGTTTACACATACATATTCAAAAACCTGGGACCAAATAAATCCTTGAGTTTAAACATAAGTTTATTGAAAGGAATACAAGGTAATAATACAAAATAGGAACATAGTATTATGAGGAAAAACAATAAGGGGAGGAGAAGGAAAAGGAAAACACAGGATGATTAAGTGAGAAAAAGAAAGAAAAACAATGCAATTTGGAATGAGCAATTCGAAACATAATGAATTAATCATGGGTATCAAGGGGTAAAAAATAAAGGGTGTAATTAATATGCAATAGAAACAAATGCAACTAGAGGTATGCAATCAAACAGTTTAGCCGAACATGAGGAAATGAAAAGGGTATCAAGGGGGTTTAGGAACCTCCTGCTGAGCAGGTCGTGGACGAAAAGAGCGGGTTGTACAATTGTCTAAATACAGCGTAATAGGAAGCCATAGCTCGGCACGTTTAGCTGCCAACTGTGCAGGAAAAACAAAAGCATTATCAAGTCTATGGTTGTGACAAACATTATACCACCAAGCTTTGAAAGTGATACTGGACGTAGACTTCCAGTTGATAGTAATTTGTTGAAATGCAACCGCCAATAATAAGTCAACAATGCGAACATTGAGATCATTCTGGTCCCAACAAGGGGAGAGACTTCCCAGAAAGATTTGAGCATGGGAAAATGGAATACTAGTGGAAAAAATTACATTAACCCCTTAAGTGCTGCTGACGGCCAACGGTCGTCAGCAGCGCTACCTCCCCAGTGCTGCGCACGACCATTAGACGTCCATTCAGCACTGGTTCCAATGGACAGCGCAGCACTGGGGAGAGATGTTTACACGCAGCTAAGGTGTTAATTTGAGCCCAAACTTGTAACCAGAAGGCATGCACCTCCTTGCATAGGAACAGCATGTGAAACAGAGTAGCATTAGGGGAAGAGCATGACCAACATGTATCTGGTGTGGTAGGGAAGCGTTTGTGAAGGGTGGAAGGAGTATGTAGTAAGCGATTATAAATAAAAAATATAGATTGCGTTAGAGAAGCAGCTCTGGAAGTTTTACGAATCTTCATCCAAATCTTATCCCAAAAAGAAGTTGGCCAAGACAAGGAAAGATCACTCTCCCAATGCTCCTCCACTTTGCTTTTGAGTCTGGGAAGAGTGTGTGTATGAAAGTGTTTATATAGGACAGAAGCTTTTGGAAGTGTTAGTAATGTAGAATGAAGTTGAGTAATAGGATCAGGGGGAAATGGAGAGGGGTGGGATTTGGAAAGTTTATTATAGGCCTCCATAACTGATGTTTTAAGGAGGAGATATTGGGGAGCAGAAGAGAGGGGTAAGTCAAAGGTGGAGCGAAGAGTGTGAAAAGGCAAGAAAGTGGATTGTGAAAACAATTGTGAGATCCAAATCAAACCTTTGGCTCTCCAAGATTTCCGGAGAATAGGCTTACCTCGGAGTAAAAGGTATTTATTGTGCCAAATAGTGGAGGAGAGGAAATCAGTAACACAAACAGGAGGAGGAGGATGAGAGGATAAGAGGAATTTGAGAGTAAATTTATGTATAGGAGTAAGAATTGAGGAGGGCTTGTGGGAAAAGGAGATACATTCAGCAAAAGAGAAAGGTGAGCGAAAAAGGCGCTCCACCTTAGTCCACAAAGGGCAAGGAGAATCAGGATCTTGTAGCCAGAAGGAGGATTGATGTAACAAAAAAGCTCTATGATAGGCCAGGAAATTCGGAAAATTAACACCACCTTCGGAAGCAGGGCGAGTGAGTCTGGCAAGGGACATTCTGGGTTTATTCTTATGCCATAAAAAGGAAGATAAAACTGAATTTATTTTTTTTATAAACTTAGCTGGAATAGCGATGGGAATATTGGAGAGAGTATAGAGAACAACAGGGGAGAGCATCATTTTGATAGTATCTAAGCGACCCCACCAAGACAAGTAAAGAGGGTGCCACTTAGCCGTAAGGTCGGATAGTTTCTGGATGCACTTGGTTAGGCAAAGGGAAACAGTGTCAGGGATGGAGGGGGTAATATGTAATCCTAAATATTTAATATGAGAGGAACTCCAGGTGAAATTGGAGGCGCTGAAGTCATTTTTAAAAGTGAACTTTGTCAGAGGCAGAATTTCGCATTTATCATGGTTAAGTTTATAACCAGAAACTGAGGAATAATGCTGTACTTCTGCTAAAAAAGCAGGGATGGAAACAGTGGGGTTCGAAATGAAAAGTAAAATGTCGTCTGCATACGCAGCGAGTTTTATGGAAAGATCCTTAGTCTGAAAGCCATGAATATCAGGATTTTGACGTAGTCTGGACAAAAAGGGTTCTAGGGCCAGGTTAAATAGAAAAGGTGAAAGAGGGCATCCTTGACGAACACCTCTACCAAGATCAAAATAAGGAGAGATTTGGCCATTAGCAAAAACTGCAGCTCGTGGATGGGAGTATAATAACGAAATTAGGGAAATAAATTTAGGGCCAAACCCAAACCAATTAAGAGTGTGAAAGAGGTAAGGCCATTCTACCCTGTCAAACGCTTTTTCGGCGTCTAAGGCTATAGCTGCGAGGGGGTATTGGAGATGTGAAGATTTTGTTATGATGTTAAATAAGAGTCTTGTGTTATCAGTGATGTAACGTCCTTTAACAAAGCCTGATTGTTCATCTCCTAGAAGGTCAGGAAGTAAATGGTCTAATCTAATCGCTAATGATTTAGCAAAAATGTTGTAGTCTATATTAACAAGGGAAATGGGTCTGTAGTTTTTACAATACTGGGCATCTTTCCCGGGTTTAGGAATTAAACAAATGTGTGCATCCGAGAAAGTGCCAGAGGAAGAACCTAATTCAGCAAAAGAGTGAAGAAGGGAATGGAGTTTTGGAATGAGTAATTTTGAAAAGTGAAGATAAAACTCAACAGTAAAACCATCAGGGCCAGGAGCCTTGTTGAGTTTTAATTGTTGAAGGGCAGCAAGCAATTCTTTTTGCGAAACGTCAGATTCTAAGGAAGAAAGGTCAAGAGGGAAAGAAGTAGGGGTTTGAATGGTAGAGAAAAAGTGAGCAAGAGATTGAGGAGAAGATTGGGTGCCTGAAGTGTATAAGGTCTCATAGAAATGAGAGAAAGTAGCAAGAATGTCAGCATCCTTATGTTGTAAGCGTGCATCATCATCGTATATCGATTCAATATTTACTTTATTATGCTTGACCTTTAAGTAGTTAGCAAGAATCTTCCCAGCTTTGTTCCTACCACCATAAAATTTGGCACTGGATTTAAGCAAATATAAAGAAGCATTTTCAGTAGACTTTTCATTAAATTTGATTTTGGCAGCGACCAGAGATGTCAAAGTATCTGAGGAATGTGAAGTGAAATAGGCGTGTTCCAATCTCTTAATGTCATGGAGGAGGTTTTTGGTAAATTGGCGAGCGGTTTTTCGTTTTTTAGCGACAAAATTAATAATGAAGTCGCGCGCAGCTGCTTTAAAAGTATCCCAGAGAGTATGTTTTGAAATGGGCGGGATATCATTAAAAAGAAAAAATTCATCAAAAAAGGTAGAAAAGGAAGTGGAAAACTTGGGATCTAGAAGGAGGGCATTATTAAAACGCCACCGTTTAGGACCATCAATTTTGGGTAGAACCTCAAGACTGACCACTACAGGGGCATGGTCAGAAAGCAAAATCGGACCAATTTCTGCCGCCTGGAACGTTTGAGTAAGTGCGTGGGAAACAAAAATATAATCAAGTCGTGATTGGGAACGGTGATGGGGTGAGTAAAAAATAAACTCTTGCAAAGTCGGGTTACATAAACGCCAGGAGTCAACAAGCTTATGTTGCGAAATGGCTTGAGCAAAGAGTTTGTGTGGTTTTGTGGGAATATAAGTGGCATCAGATCTCCTGTCCAGAAAAGGATCAAGAGGGTGATAACAGTCTCCCGCAAGGATGAAATTGTCATCCATGAATTGGGTGATGCGGGGAGAAAATTCAGCCCAAAAAAGGGGTTCACCGTTTGTGGGACCATAAACATTAAGGAGGGAGATTGGAACACCTCTAAGCGATAGTCTGACATGGTTCCATCTACCATTAGTATCTGAGTCTTGAGAGATGACTGTGAGAGGGAGCGACCTGCGACATAAAATAGCAACACCATTACGTTTACCATCACCCTGCGAGTAAAAGACTTCACCCACCCAACCTCTCTTAAGTTTCTCAGATTCTATATCTGAAAGGTGAGTTTCATGGAGAAATGCAATGTCGTTTAATTGGGGAGTTAATACCCTTAACATTCCAGGAAACTATATTTAAAGACATAGTTTACACAATAAAGCCATAAATTGGTGACCCAAGTCATCCAAAATAGAAGAAGTAAAAAAGATGAAATCAGAGAAAAAGAAAGTAATAATCAGAAGTGTAAGAAGAGAACGAAGAGTGAATTGAACAAGAAGGAAGCAATGTGCAAGGAAAAGAAACGCATAAGTAGGAAAAAGACCCAAGATTAAAAAGTAGAAAGTAGAAAAAAGAAAAGCTATGTAGAAGAATGGATAGAAGAGTAAAGAGTAGAAGTTCTCGAAACTAAGGAAAAAGGAAATACAACCTGGAAAAAGAGAATCATCATCATTATGCAAAAAAGGAAATCGATTGATAAAGGAAGGGGAAGAGGACAAGAACAAAAAACAAAGAAGGTGCAAAAAACATGAGGAAAACATACCTACGAAAGAGAAATACGAGAAGAAGTTGAGGGGGGAAGGGGCCAGGTAGGCAAGGCAACACAACTGAGGTCAGCCGGGCAGGGAACCGGGAAGACAGCATCAGACAACGAAGGGTTCCTGTGGAAACAAAGATGGGGAAAAATAAGAAGGTGGTACAAAAAACTATTACCTATAAAAGGACCATGGAACACATCTTGGAGGAGAACATCACAAGAATAAAAACAGTCAAACAGGCAAGAAACGTCAAAAGGGAGTAACCAGGACGACAGAACGTAAGACTAGCACCTAAGCTGGCTAGTGCAGACGTAAGTCAGCCAGAAGCGTGAAGCAAACAGCAACACTGCAATGCAAAAGATGTAACATTCAAACAAGCGAAGGCAAAAAAAGAAAAAAAAAATAACATCAAAAGGGAAAATGCAAGCAAAGAAAGAACGAGAACATTACTAAGATATGCAATGTAAAAAGTCAGCCAGGGGAAGAGGACGAAGGACCAGAGGCATCCATGGCAGAGGTATGGTGTGCATTGATGAAGCTTTGCAGTCTCACTGGGTCTTCATAGGTGGTAGTTTTGTTATTATAGGTGACTTTGAACAGACAAGGATGGTATAAGCAATACCGAGCACCCATAGAGCGAAGGACCTCTCTCATGCTTAGGAAAGCTTTCCTACGGTTAGCAGTTGCTTTGGCATAGTCCTGAGCGAAGAATAGCGGAGAATCCGACCATGTCAATTTAGGAAGAGCCTTGCCAGCTGCTAGAACATTCAAGAGATCGGTGTACTCCAAGAAATAAAGAATTACGCCTCTTGGCCTTTGTGACATGGAGAGGGACGTAGGCAAACGACCCAGACGATGCGCACGTTGGATGTTGAGAGATGTATCCTCTGGCAGGTGAAGCAATTTAGGAAGGAAGGATTTAAAGAAAGCAGGCGGATCAGACCCTTCAAGACCTTCCACCAGGCCGTAAATACGAAGATTGTTACGTCTGCCTCTATTTTCCAACTCCTCCACCTGCTTCTGAAGAACTCCCACCTGCGAAGACAAATGTGTAACTGCGGCTTGAGATTCTTGAAAAGATGCGACAGATTGCTCCACCGAAGAAACCCTTGTTTCAATTCGGGACCAATTGTCTGTTAGAACCTGAAGTTTGGCATTAGTCTCCTCCATGAAAGGGCGCAACGACCCAATTTCCTCGAGAAAAGGACGGAATGATCGGATTTCCTCCAGTAAGAGCTCCATAGATACAGGTGCCGATGGCTTAGGCGGTGAAGGAGGATCTTTTTTCAGTCTTTTAACAGTTGTTTTTCCTGATGGTGGCTGAGAGGACGGATCCATGGCCGTCTCCGAACCAGATGAGGCAAGAGAGTCTTCTAACTGGGAAAGAGCTGAAAAAACTTTAGAGTTCTTAACAAAAGCCACCCTTGTGGTCGCTTTGGAGGAGAAGCGAGACATGTGTTTTTGTCGTCCCATATAAAGAAGTTGAGAAACGAGCAGGAAATGCAATATAACAGCACTGGACAGCAAAAGGAAAAAGACCCTTTGTATAGCGAATATAGTCACTTGTAGGCAGGTCCAGTTATGAGGCGTTAAGCATGAGTAATATGAGGGAAGGGTTTAAGCATGAACAGCCAATATGTATATTGAGGAGAGAAGTCAGCCAAGTCAATACTGCAAACAGGGAGGAAGCATATTATTAGGGCAAATTTGCGCAGTCAGTTGTGTCATAGAAGAAGTTCAAAAGCAGAATTTACATCCAAGAAGCAAAATAAGTAAAGGTGTAAAATCAGCTGAAGGGAAGAGAACATCCAAAAAGCAAAGCCTGCAGTGAGTAATTGTCACAAAATCGCCAATAAAATGAAAAGTAGCCAGGAAGGAAGCCTCTATAGTGTTGAGGTATTTCTCATGAAAATGCATCGACTGGTAGGGACAGCAAGTAATCTACTGCCTCTATTCTGCAGTGAAACGATGATTCAGGTTAATGAAATCCTTCCAAAAGGTGACCAAAAGACATTATGTTGTGCCAAGTAAAGCCATAAGGCGCAGGGAATGCGGAGCAAACATACCAATATGCAGGCAAAAGTACTCCGAAGTGCACAAGATGGCGGTCGCGCTGTGTAAAAAGATAGTCAGTCACAGATACACATCGCCTCTGGAGCAGTGCATCAAGCCTCTACCTCTTGGGGGTTGCAGAGGTGTTCCAAGAATTCGGCGACTTGCAGGTGAAGAAATAAAAGTAAAACGCACTCGCCTTTAGGAGAGGGACGCTCCGTGTCGGGACCTACAAGATGGCGGCCGCGAGCACTGGAGCGCCCTCAGGAGCAGAGCAGCGTTTTCCTCCGTCTTCCGTATGATCAAGAGTGTCTCAGGAGTCCTGAAGCATAGCGGAGATGTTCTGGCGGCAGGACCGGACGTCCGACACAGGAACTGTGGGCAGTAAGAGGTGAGTCTCCCGGTACTGCGGCGGAGCTTCACTCAGGCGCCGCCATCACCCACGGCGCCAAGCCACGCCCCCGGACCAAATAAATCCTCTTTAGGAATTTCAACATGAACTTAGCACCATTAGCAAGTGTCGAGTAATGATCTAATTCATTCATAATTGTGGTTCCTTCTTGACACACACACACACATATATATATATATATATATATATAATAATATATAACACATCTAAAGTTTTGTCCAAAAAACGGAAGTGCACTCCACAGCAGACCGCTCAAAAAGAGATTTATTGACTGCAACAGCAATAGCTGGACATTCAATTCAGATATATTGTTAGCGTCTGACGTGTTTCACGCCTCCTGGCTCTTGTTCAAAGGCATCCAGGACAGAGCGGAGCACCAACATCTTCTGGCAATTTACTTTCCTCCAGTGGGACCTCACAGGTGAGTTCGTTTGTCTCCATGTGTGATGCATGATGGAATTTGTACTGCTGCAATGACATTCTTACCCTTCAGTGGGTGCGCCCCCTTGCCCAATTGTATAAATATTGTTCCCTGCCCTCCATTGGGCCCCTGGACCCAATGGCCAGTTTATTTTACATCTGCTGTTTCCGTGTTGAGGCGACGATTGGTTCTGTGCCCCAGCGGCTCCACTTCACATTTTAGTGGTTGTGCAACTTCCACGGCGGGTCAGCCATTAATATTACATCCAAAGTTTTGTCCAAAAAACGACAGTTCACTCCACAGCAGACCGCTCATAAAGAGATTTTTTGATTGCAATGGCAATAACTGGGCATTCAAATCAGATATATGGTTAGCGCCTGATGCGTTTCGAGCCTCGTGGCTCTTATTGACAGGCATCCAGGACAAAGCGGTCTGCTGTGGAGTGCACTTTCTTTTTTGGACCGCAGTGGAAGCTGTATCACCACTAAAATGTGAAGTGGAGCCGCTGGGGCACAGAAACTGTTGTCGCTTCAACGCTGAAACCGCAGATGGAAAATAAACTAGGCATTGGATCCAGAGGCCCACTGAAGGGCTGAGAACAATAATTATACAATTGTAGCACGCGGGGTGCACCCACTGGAGAATAAGAATTTCATCGCGGCACTACAGACATCCATCATCCATCATGTATCACGCATGGAGACAAATGAACTCACCTGTGAGGTCCCACTGGAGGGAAGTAAATTGGAGGATGCTGAGGGTCCTTGGGGGCCAAAAAGCCCTCCTGTTCCTTTCAGTAAGTCATAAACAGCAGGATTGATGTAGATGCCTCCTTTCTCCACCACTCTGCAAACGTGCCTCCTAGCGCACCGCTGGTTAGGGCATGAAGTCCCCTTGGCTTCAGAGGGTGTTTGTGTGTCAACTACTTCTCCTGTTACCTCCAGTAAGTTCCACACTACGGGATTGCTGAGATGTCTTCGGAGGCCATGCCCCTTTCTCCACCACTCTGCAACCACGCCTCCTGCAGGCTGCTGGTTGGGGAAGGAAGCACCCTTGGCTGCTGAGGATAATTGGTGGCCAGCTCACCCCTGCATATACATAATTTGAGTCCCGGGGCAGTGGTGGTCCCTTGGGCTGCAGGGGATGGCCTAGCGGGCCCCCATCATTTCTATTAGTGATTAACCCGGGAAGGTGGCAGACCCGGGGATTCAAGGGGGAAGCGCAGCCCCCATATTTCTGTTAATCATTGCCCCGGGGAGGTGGTGGTCCCCAGGGCAATGTTATGTTATTCTTTGAAGCAGTATCACTCCAAAGTAGTGCACCCAGTCTACTAATTTAGATTTTGTAGCAGGTTAGTATATATGTTTAAAAATCATAAACTCTTAGAAAATATGTAAGTCCTACACAGCTGGATTCCTGAGACCTAGTTGGAGGCTCAGCCCCCTTTCTCTTCCACTCTTCAAACACGACTACTACCTAAAAAAAGAAATTCAAAGAAAAGGTTACAGGGATGTTATAGTTAGAAATGAGCATATATATATATCAGTCACACAGTGCAGGAACCCTTTCGGAGAAAGACCACACACGAACTGGATTCAATGCCTTTTATTTTCGTTAGCTTGCCAGCAGGTTTCCAGCATCAGTGTCAGCCAAATACAATTTGCCAAACGCGTTTCGAGAGCGAAGCTCTCTTCCTCAATGGCATGGTTGCAGTCACACGAGAATGCTGTGAATAACGCACTATTTTAAACAGTCCCCGCCCACTGGGCGTGTTTCAACACAGCAGCGTTTTATGGGATCTGTAGTGCCGGTATTTTCCCAGTGGATGCATTCTCTGTTCAATAAAACCCTGATAAAATCCAAGTGGAAAGGAGGACACACAAATGCGAGATTCCTGCTCCGCTTTGTAGCTGACGATAAGGTGACACGGAGGCCCCCCTGCAGGGCCCCTGGTCGGTTCGTGTCCATGTTGATCCTAGGTAGGTATCAGCGTTGGTTCTGCAAACGCAGCAGGTCTTTTCTCCACGACCGGGACGGCCGTCATAACATCAGTCACACAGTGCAGGAACCCTTTCGGAGAAAGACCACACACGAACTGGATTCAATGCCTTTTATTTTCGTTAGCTTGCCAGCAGGTTTCCAGCATCAGTGTCAGCCAAATACAATTTGCCAAACGCGTTTCGAGAGCGAAGCTCTCTTCCTCAATGGCATGGTTGCAGTCACACGAGAATGCTGTGAATAACGCACTATTTTAAACAGTTCCCGCCCACTGGGCGTGTTTCAACACAGCAGCGTTTTATGGGATCTGTAGTGCCGGTATTTTCCCAGTGGATGCATTCTCTGTTCAATAAAACCCTGATAAAATCCAAGTGGAAAGGAGGACACACAAATGCGAGATTCCTGCTTCGCTTTGTAGCTGACGATAAGGTGACACGGAGGCCCCCCTGCAGGGCCCCTGGTCGGTTCGTGTCCATGTTGATCCTAGGTAGGTATCAGCGTTGGTTCTGCAAACGCAGCAGGTCTTTTCTCCACGACCGGGACGGCCGTCATAACATCAGTCACACAGTGCAGGAACCCTTTCGGAGAAAGACCACACACGAACTGGATTCAATGCCTTTTATTTTCGTTAGCTTGCCAGCAGGTTTCCAGCATCAGTGTCAGCCAAATACAATTTGCCAAACGCGTTTCGAGAGCGAAGCTCTCTTCCTCAATGGCATGGTTGCAGTCACACGAGAATGCTGTGAATAACGCACTATTTTAAACAGTCCCCGCCCACTGGGCGTGTTTCAACACAGCAGCGTTTTATGGGATCTGTAGTGCCGGTATTTTCCCAGTGGATGCATTCTCTGTTCAATAAAACCCTGATAAAATCCAAGTGGAAAGGAGGACACACAAATGACGGCCGTCCCGGTCGTGGAGAAAAGACCTGCTGCGTTTGCAGAACCAACGCTGATACCTACCTAGGATCAACATGGACACGAACCGACCAGGGGCCCTGCAGGGGGGCCTCCGTGTCACCTTATCGTCAGCTACAAAGCGGAGCAGGAATCTCGCATTTGTGTGTCCTCCTTTCCACTTGGATTTTATCAGGGTTTTATTGAACAGAGAATGCATCCACTGGGAAAATACCGGCACTACAGATCCCATAAAACGCTGCTGTGTTGAAACACGCCCAGTGGGCGGGGACTGTTTAAAATAGTGCGTTATTCACAGCATTCTCGTGTGACTGCAACCATGCCATTGAGGAAGAGAGCTTCGCTCTCGAAACGCGTTTGGCAAATTGTATTTGGCTGACACTGTTGCTGGAAACCTGCTGGCAAGCTAACGAAAATAAAAGGCATTGAATCCAGTTCGTGTGTGGTCTTTCTCCGAAAGGGTTCCTGCACTGTGTGACTGATATATATATATATATATATATATATATATATATTACCTACTGGCGGTCGCCAGTAGGTAGTTATAGTTAGGATTGTTTTCCATAGGAAATCCTCAACATTCTATTTGGAATAACTTTGGCCCTGGTTGAAGAATCTTAGCCAATTTCTCAAAGAAGATGGCTCGGTCCGCTGCGCTCCTTCCCTGAAAGTTTGGGGGGGATTGGTCAAGTGGGGGCTGAGATATAAGGGGGTCCCAAAACGTGTTTTCTGCATGTTATTTTCCATAGGACCTTTAGACTCGGCTACAGGTCGAACGGCTGAATGGATTTATAAGAAATTTGGCAAAACTGTAGAGTCCGGCTCGCAGATTACGCTTTTTTTGGAATGGTGTAAATCCGTTCAGTAGTTGTTGAGAAAATTAAAGTTAAAGTCAATTATATATCTATAGGCGCGCACGCGTGCGCGCACTCAAGCGGCTGCGCGTGAGCGGAATTTTTTTTTGCTGCGTGACGTCTGTTAACGTTCGATTCGAAGGAAATCAGGAAGTTTTGTTCGCCATTTTGTCACTGCGAGTAAATATATTGTTCATTTCAAAGCGTTGAAACATGGAAAGGGGAGAAGGTAGAGATTGTTTTGCTGCGTAGCTTTTCTCGGGGTGTGCAGTAAGGCCCTTAAACGCAAAAAGATATAATTTTTTCCCGAAAAAAAATACGGGGTGCGCGCACCCGGTCGCGCACACCTATTTACAAGAGTGTGAAAATGGAGATAAATCAGAACTTTGAGTGCTTAGATATAAGGTGGCTCTGAAAAGAGCCATTGTGTTAATTGAGTGTTTTCTGCATTTATAAGTAAGTACCGATGCAGAGCCTGATGTTGCAGAGGAAAATTCTGTTTCCCTCATTCGTGAAATGAACACCGTCTCTCCTATAGACGTCTTGCATGTGGTATCGCAAGTTGTTGTGGTAAATAGAACCCATGCTATAATCTCTGAGGAACGCAGAAACAGATTTATTTACATGTCTCCTTGCTTTCTCAAATTGTGCACAATGTTGATTGGACCAATTCCATTTCTGTCTTTGGCATATATTGGAATATACCAAGGCAGATCGAGGAAAAAGTGTCATCAATTGTCGAAAGGTGTCTTTTAGAAGCATTTCCAGACCTACCCCAGTGATTGTGCCTAGATCGTTCCCACCACAGTGCACAATTATAAGGTCTGGTTCTGGGAGATGCATAAAAGTTTTCACCAATGGAATCAATTGGTGACATTTCAATCCTCTTTTGGCAATCCATGTTATGTGTACATTTGGTAAGCCGAGGTTGCAAATTTGTCTGCTTACTGCATATTTTTCACTCCAGTGAATATAACTGTGTCCTATAAGCCAGACCTTCATTTTCAAGGGATTTGTAGTCGTCCTCCGATCGGTTCTGGAAGTGGAATGGTAGTTAGAAGTTGAAATTCTAAATAAAGAAAAAGGAAGAGGCTGGGTGTGGTTAAAAAAATAAAAATGATTGGTTGATTGTAATAAGTGAAGATTGAACAGTACGTTGCATGTTAATGTTTATGTTAAACGAAAAGTACTATTGGGTGTGAAAAAACAAGACATGTAACAGAGCTGTGGATTGGCAGGTGTTTCTGGAGGGAAAATAGTCTTCTTAATTTGTTGTAGAACGTTGAGACATGAACTTTTGACCTGTGCCTTCAGCATTGTGCAGAATGAGGTGTAACCATGGAAACAGCCGGAGATGGCAGTTGGTGATGGGTTCACTCTTTGGTGCCTCTGTATCTGACTCTGTTCTGTGGTGGCAGGCGGACAACTGTTTGTTATTGTGGAGATGAAAGGGTGATAAGGAGAGAAATACGACATAGCGTTTGGCCTGTAGAAGCGTGGGAGCAGTGATTAAGTCTGAGTGAAGCGGAACTGTGGCGGTGCTTGGTAACAGTAAAAAAAATTTTTTAACAGTGGTATAACTGTCTGTACGGTGCGCGACCTACTAAGAAAGAGTTCACGGGCCGTAATTGGCTTGCAGGTTCTAGTATCAGTAAGTGAGGTCGAGAAAAGAAAACATTCAGGACTTTATTTATGAAGGCCTTGCGCCACCGGTGCGTCACTGTTTCCCATTTTAAAAAATGAGGCACCGGCGGCGGAAGGTCTTCATAAATAAGGTCCTCAGTGACTACAGTTAAGGTTATGTGGAACCCATGAATAGTTTTTCAATATGAAATCATTTCAGTTGAGATTATGGATTAAAAGAGAAACCGTGAATTTTTGAAATGTTTATTTAGAAATGTACTGTTTTAAAGGCAAATCATTATGTAATATGAGGACAGAAATTGCAAAAAACACAGTAATTGGTATTGTCAGTAGTACATGGAATACAAACGCCATAGTTGAAGAAAAATGAATATAGTTGGAAAAAAACATTGTACACTCTTATAAGGAAGTATATTATATTTTAATAAATGGAAGAAGGTCTCTGGCCTTTCAGTTTAGGAACGATATATGAAAATGCAAGTGGTTATACATCATTACTTTATCAATCAGCTGTCTACATGCGAAGCACTATCAAGTTTGTGTTATGTTACTGTGTACGGGGAAAAAAAGGCGCCAAAAGCGACAAAATGGCGAGAGGTGCATGTATGTAATCTGTTGGATGCTGCGCAAATCACTATTGAGGAGAACTACTGTATTGAGATATCTTTTGAAGGTTGCAGTATTGCATTTGAAATACAGTACAAGTAACAATGGAAATATTGTTGAAAGAACATATTTTTCTGTAAAGTATTTTAAATTAATAATTTTATAGAAAATTAAAGGAGCAGAGGCGTGTGAGGCGGAAATAAGCAGTTGAGATGCGAAATGGCGTTTACAGTTATAAAAAACTCGTTTAAAATTTACACATTAATTAGGGTACATGTAGCATATATTAGCGAGTTTTGCATCGAGTACGTTTGAAATAACCTTAGATAAGATATGCAATAGAATTGTTGAGATTAGACTGTAAAAAAATAAAGTTGAAAATCGAGTAGCTGAAGAAACAAATGTAGTCCACATAAAAGACCAAAATTTAAACAACACGAAATCATAATGTCCACTGTTAGTAAAGCCAATAGGTCTGTTCTTCATAAAGAAAATATGGAAAAGAACGTGAAGAATATAGGGAAGCAAAAGGAAATGAGGACGTCAATGGCTTGTATAAGAGTTATTGAAGCATTGTTTAGGCAAAATAGGTAGCTTCTGCTTGTAACAGGAAATCACTTTTATCATTTGAAAGTATGTCAGCTATCCAATGGAAAAGAGTAAAGCAGTACTCATGATCTGTTAAAATCGGAGCCTCTTTTATTATCAGAGGGCAGCTCGGTGGGTTTTCGATGTAGTTCTCTGTTAGGAAAGAGTTAACTGTCCATTGTGTAGGCAAAGTATGCAGCAAGTGCTTCTAACAGGAAATCACTGTTATCATCTGAAAACATGTCAGCCATCCAATTGAGAAGATGAAAGGAGCATTCATGATCTGTCATTATTGGAGCGTCTTTTACCATCATAGGGCAGCTCGGTGGGTTTTCGATGTAGCTCTCTGTTAGGAAATCTTGCGCCGCTGCGAATATATTCCAATGACCCAGAACTCCTTGTATCGCTGCAAAGGCCATAAACCCTCCATTGTAACAAAGCTGTTCATGATCAAGTAACGGATTCATGAGGTGATTGTAATTCGCTTCAGGAGGTACCAAATTGCAGAGACATAAATCCAGGGCCCACGTGAAATCACAGCTCAGGCAATGAAATACAGGCTGCACACAGGTGAAATACGAATATCGAAATGATAATCGATATGAAGTATTCAAAGTTGAGAGTGGTAAGGTGCCGTAGTACAGAAGCATTCTCTGTCGAAATAGTTCTAAGTGGTCCGGCTCGTTTGCGAAGGCAGGAGGGACATCCATTTTGAATTTCCCAAGATGGTAAAGGAAACGGCGCAGCACTGCTGGTTGTATAGCAACTCCACAGAATTAGGTCGCCGGCTATGCAGTGGAGAGGAGCAGAATGACTTGATAAATTTTTTAGGAGTCTAGTCACTTATATATTGCTTAGTAGTTATCAAAAAAGTAGCTTTTCTTGAAGTGGAGGATGCGTTAAAAAATAAGGCAGTCATTTGAGCTAGTTGTAAAGCAAGGTCAATTTTTTTTTACATCAATGCTGTTTTCTGTGAATGTTAGCTAAGTGAAAGATATGTGTGTGAGCAGATGCAACGTTCAGTTTTAAATGTGACAATGGAGCTCTTGTTCATGTCTTCCGATTCAAGGTCGGTATTCGCTGCCAAATACAAAGATCAAGAAACGCATGCGTGGGGTAGATAGTCTGCATTCTTAAAGGAAAGCAAATGAAGGGTTATTTTTACCGCGTTAGCATTGTCGTTTAAAAAGTTACAGTGATTTTCATTATATGTTAAGAAAGTGTCACTGATGAAGACTGAAAATAAATCCTTATAAATAACAGGGACTGGTGTATTTTAGAAAAGGTGTGTAACATTACATGAATTGTAAAAAAAAAAATAATGTAATTGAAAGTGTATGGTTTGAAAATGAAAAGTAGAGGTTTATAGTTCACGTTTTGAAAGCGGTTCTAGAGGGTCAGATGCATGATAGATTTATAAAAAATAGAACATGTTTTTCAATAGTATTATGGAAAAAATATGTGCCTTTATGTACTATTTAGATTATCTGCCTGTTGCCTATTCTTTGAGTTTTAGTAATCCTGTGTCTTATAAGTTTTCCAGGGGCGGTTTGAGGTTCATGGTGGGCTTGGGCAGGGAGGGTAGGTTGGGGGTTTGTAATAGGGGGTCCGGGTGGGGTGGAGTGTGGAGTTTAGTGAAGAGTGAGGGGGGCGGGGGTTAGGGTGTTTGGTAATGAAGCAGAGTCAGAGGACGCCAAATTTCTTTTATGGGGTGCCACGGAAATATGTATTTATTCTCAGAGGTTTATTATATTAAGGATATATATTAACATGGTGGCTCTTGTCGTTTTGTGGTTCTGTGCATGTGTATAATGCTGGCCCTGTAGTTTTTGTTTATGGACCTTATTACGACACACAGGGGAGCCACGTTGCACAGTTGGAGATCAGAGACTTAGGAAATAAAACTTTATAATTGTAAGGGCTCTAAGCGATACAAATCGCCCGTTCTCGGTGTAAAAAATATCACCGCTATTGGTGGTATTTTCTACGGTGTTAGTGCTCGAAGGCGAATAGTAACATATATGTGAAAGAAAATTATGTAACAGGCTCAGCATTTCACATTATCGCGTGAAAACAAAAGTTGTTCTCACATAGCAATAAGTCTCTTATAATTAAGGGACGGAGTGTATATAGTGCTATTTACTACTCTGCTATGTGAACGATGTCGAATATTTCATAAGAGGAGGCTTTAAAAGTTTTTCGATGAACTGGTTTTCCAGGGAAGTGGGTGGAGTGTTCCGTGTAAATTGCAGAATAGAAACTAGTAAGAACCAATTGGAAGTGTTGTTTTAAAGTCACATGACTGCACATGCGTGTCTCGACGCCTGTACGCCATAGGTGGGTGCGCGCACCCGGTCGCGCACTAAATGTAAGCGGCGAAAAAACATCTTATAATATGCTCTTGGTGCACGTTTTGGTAGAAAGAGTTAGTTCTGAAAATAACTTTTTTTTTTTTTTTTTTTTTTTTGGAAACAAGTGTTATGATGCTTTTGATTTCTTAAAGTTGCTACGACATTTTTCAGTATGTCATACTATCCAAATAAAGTGAAGAAATTTAACTTTTCTTGGAGCATTTATGACTCTCAATTTTGTGTTTAATTAGAATAAAGCTTTGCTCTCCGTATACAAGAAGTTTTCCACAGTTCGTGCATTTCATGTGCACGTTCGCCAGATATGGTTTCAAGTCCATTTCAGCACTCGATGGAGATACAGGTCGTCCACCGGAAGATGTGCTGATTACTTCTGATGGTAATAGCGTGGCCTCCGTTTTTCTTGTCAAAGGTGGTCGCTCATTTCCTTCAGATTCGGAAGATGAATGCGGAACGGTAGCCATTGCAGCGAAGTCTTCAGGAAGATGTTCGACGTTGTTCTCTCTTGAGAGTAGAAAAGAAAGTGATGGAAGTGGGTAGAGTGCTGCGTGTAAATTCCAGAATAGAAACTACCAAGAACCAATTAGAAGTGTTTTTTTGAAGTCACATGACTGCACATGCAAGTGTCAGGTCCTGTACGCGGTAGGAGGGTGCGCGCACCCGGTCTCGCACTAAAATAAAGCGGCGAAAAAACATCTCATAATATGCTCTTGGAGCACGTTTTGGTAGAAAGAGTTAGTTCTGAAAAGAACTTTTTTTTTTTTTTTTGGAAACAAGTGTGATGATGCTTTTGATTTCTTAAAGTTGCTACGACATTTTTCAGTATGTCATACTATCCAAATAAAGTGAAGAAATTTAACTTTTCTTGGAGCATTTATGTCTCTCAATTTTGTGTTTAATTAGAGTAAAGCTTTGCTCTCCGTATACAAGAAGTTTTCCACAGTTCGTGCATTTCATGTGCACGTTCGCCAGATATGGTTTCAAGTCCATTTCAGCACTCGATGGAGATACAGGTCGTCCACCCGAAGATGTGCTGATTACTTCTGATGGTAATAGCGTGGCCTCCGTTTTTCTTGTCAAAGGTGGTCGCTCATTTCCTTCAGATTCGGAAGATGAATGCGGAACGGTAGCCATTGCAGCGAAGTCTTCGGGAAGATGTTCGACGTTGTTCTCTCTTGAGAGTAGAAAAGAAAGTGATGGAAGTGGGTGGAGTGCTGCGTGTAAATTCCAGAATAGAAACTACCAAGAACCAATTAGAAGTGTTGTTTTGAAGTCACATGACTTCACATGCAAGTGTCAGGTCCTGTACGCGATAGGAGGGTGCGCGCACCCGGTCTCGCACTAAAATAAAGCGGCGAAAACACATTTCATAATATGCTCTTGGAGCACGTTTTGGTGGAAATAGTTAGTTCTGAAAAGAACTTTTTTTTTTTTTTTTGGAAACAAGTGTTATGATGCTTTCGATTTCTTAAAGTTGCTACTACATTTTTCAGTATGTAATACTATGAAAATGAAGTAAAGAAATTATCTTTTCTTGGGGCATTTATGACTTTCAATTTTGAGTTTAATAAGAACGAGGCTCTGCTCTCCATACAAGAGAATTTCTCCACACTTGTTGCATTTCATGTGCACCTTTGCAAGATATGGTCTCAAGTCCATCTCAGCACTCGATGGAGATACAGGTCGTCCACCAGAAGATGTGCTGGCCACCTCTGATGGTAATAGCGTGGCCAGGGCTCTTGTTGATGCTTTTGCATAATGCTCAGGGTGCCTTTGTTTAACATGCCGCAGCATGGTGTGTATAGAAAAGGAATATTTTCTATTTGGATTTCCCCTTGAGAGCTCCGAATTGCATATCGTGCAGGTTACTTTTGGCGCATTCACTTTCTTTTGATCTTCAGGATAAGTAAAAAATTGCCAAATGAAAGATTCCTTTTTTCTTCTTAACGGTGGTCGCTCATTTCCTTCAGATTCGGAAGATGAATGCGAAAGGGCAGCCATTTCAGCAAAGTTTTCCGGAAGATGCTCGACGTTGTTGTCTCTTGAGAGTAGAAAAGATTGTGAGGAAAGTGGGTGGAGTGCTTCGTGTAAATTCCAGAACAGAAACTACTAAGAACCAATTGGAAGTCTTGTTTTCAAGTCACATGACTTTACATGCGCTTCTCAGGACGTGTAGGCGGTGACACTATCTAGTTACGAACGTGATTTCATACTTAGGAACTAGCATTCAAAAAACCTATGAAATTCACTGAAAAAACCATAGGTTTTACACACGTTATAGTTAGGAAATAGCATTTGAAAAACCTATGAAATTCACTGGAAAAACCATAGGTTTGACACCAGTTATAGTTAGCTGGAAATTTTACTGACATAAAACCAATGAAATTCCACGTTATAGTTAGTTGGACTCACTATAACTTGCGCGTGTAATGCACTGCTGATGACATTACATATTACATCACTCATGACATGGTCAGTGACATCACTCATGACATCACTGATGACAGACCTCCTTTAAGTGTAATGTAACCCTTAAAACACATATTGGAAAATAGAAATTAACATTTTCAAAAAAATGGAGATACCCATACCAGTTACAACAACCAATTCAGTAATTCCACCATCTATATACACATTCTCTCATTCACCAACAGTTCTATATAGTCACTCATACATATACTCACTTATCATATGTAGTGATACACCTATACATCCTGTTACACACCGACAATCATCCAAAAGTTACTCACACACATACTCACACATGCAAATAAACTATTGAACATCCATTTATTTGCATATACAACTATACACACACTACCACGTTACTTCTAAGGAAACTTATACATACTTACTCTCTTAAACAATCACTTATAGAAACACATACTTATTTAAACAGGAACTCTTTCTATCTCTTAGTTTCACATATACTGACTTATATATATCAATACTCACATATACTAAATTAAAACATATCTCGTTACTGATAAAGACACTAGTGAGGCAGGCATTCACTCACTAACACACACATATACACACTCATCCACCCATACAGTCCTGCACATATGCTGTCTTCAAAAAATATAGAAACAGTGAGTCAGTCATTGATGGATCTATATGATAAGTAACACCCCCACCAAACCATAGAGACACTCATACTGATACTAAAAAACATCTAATAACCCATATACACACACATGTAGGTACTCATCAACCCATGCAGCCACTTATTCACAAAGTGAAACACTGATACATATATTTAAATATTTTAACATTGCTCGCTAATATATGTATTCACTAAGATACACTTAATAAGCCAGTTAACCAATCATTTTTTTTTTAAAAAACATTCATTAAAACATTTATTTAAACATTTATTCTTCCATCGACCTTTACATATACATATATAAAAAATATTTATTTTTCAGTAAGATACACATTCACTGGATGGTGTCATCAGTGATGTCATCATGAGTGATGTCACTGACCATGTCATGAGTGATGTAATATGTAATGTCATCAGCAGTGCATTGCACGCGCAAGTTATAGTGAGTCCAACTAACTATAATGTGGAATTTCATTGGTTTTATGTCAGTAAAATTTCCAGCTAACTATAACCGGTGTCAAACCTATGGTTTTTTCAGTGAATTTCATAGGTTTTTCAAATGCTATTTCCTAACTATAACGTGTGTAAAACCTATGGTTTTTTCAGTGAATATATATATATATATATATATATATATATATATATATATATATATATATATATATATATATATATATATATCCAAAGTGTGCCCGCTACAAAAGAACCCAACGTAAGAGTTTGACCTCATGAAAGGAGCCACACTGCAGGTAGGTCTGTGTTAGCACTTTATTGATGGAAGCTGCAAAGTCCCGTTCCAAACAAACATCCTAATGAACGTCCTTCTGCCAACGCGTTTCGTGCACTCTCTGCACTTCTTCCTGGGCGGACTGTTTTTGAAAGCAATCAGCAATTTCCAGCACCTGTAGTACACGTGACTTCCTCGTTGGATTATACTTGGCGCACTGCCTTCTGGTGAACAGAGTGCTGGAGTAATGCCTTTCAAGTGAAACTGCTGAAATGCTTCCTCGGGGTGAAACTGTTTTTTATTATCCAAGTGGAGTGATGCCGGTTTTTCAAAGCAAGGAAGTTGCACCATTCAATTTCCATCGTGCCCCTCACTGCATAATTACCGTAGAACACGGCCTGGGCTTCTCTCGCGGCCGGTCTAGCCGCAAATATCCCAACGTAAGAGTTTGACCTCATGAAAGGAGCCACACTGCAGGTAGGTCTGTGTTAGCACTTTATTGATGGAAGCTGCAAAGTCCCGTTCCAAACAAACATCCTAATGAACGTCCTTCTGCCAACGCGTTTCGTGCACTCTCTGCACTTCTTCCTGGGCGGACTGTTTTTGAAAGCAATCAGCAATTTCCAGCACCCTGGGGGGGTCCCCAAGCCCCCCCACGGTCCCTGCTGGCTCGCCGCCTCCTGCGGGAGCCGGCATTGCTGCTCCCCATGTAGAAAAGCAATCAGCTTTGGTTTCCTGCTCTCTCTTCCAAAAAACAAATGTGCATGCTATGGTAGGGCGGGAGCCGCAAGCCCTACCATAGCAAACTGTGGTGTCCGGGGGTAGGCACCCCGGGACACTACAGAAGCCGGCCCTGGGGGTGGCGGTCCCCAGGGCCACCACAAGGCTCCAGGAGGGGGGCCGTGTGGCCCCCTCCCAACATTTAAAAACCCCAGGGGTGGTGGTCCCTGGGGCTGGGGGGTCCGTCATGGACCCCTCAATTTAAATATGTAGTGCCCCGGGAGGTGGTGGTCTCCGGGGGGAGTGGGGGGGGCTTGAACCCCCACACAGGTTTTTGTATTTTTATTTTTTTTAAAGAAGCCCCGGGGGTGGCGGTCCCCGGGGCTGCAGGGGGGCCATGACCCCCCGCATTTATCATGGTAAAGCCCCGGGGACCGCCACCCGTTAGAGGCCCCTATCATTATACATTTAAGCTCCGGGGGTTGGTGGGGGGGCCGTTTGCCTCTGCTATAATACATACTTTGCCCTGGGGTGTGGCGGTCCCCAGGGCAGTGTGGGGGGGATTGCCCCCCCAAACTTTATTTTTGGGATTTGGGCCCCCGGGGAATAATTAACATTAAAGCGCGTTTTTTGGGGGGATCGGCAGGATACTCGTATCCTACACGCATCCCGCATAAATACATTGTGGGACCCCCTAAGCAGGCCTAGGGGGTCAGGGTGTTTCTACCCTGCCCCCTTTTCTTGTTTTTCACGATTCTTTTTCTATTTTCTTGTGCCTCAACTGAGGCACAAGATGGCTGCCAACACTTCCTGCCTTGGAGTGTTGACAGCCAATTAGCATAAAGCTTATGCTCGGGAGGATACGCGTACCGTACTTCGTCCATAGATATATCTATGATGTTACTTTTGATTTTCTCAGGAACTACTACACGGATTTACACCATACAGCGTAATCTGCGAACCAAACACTACCTTTTTGCCAAATTTGGTGTAATTCCGTTCAGCAGTTCAGGCTGTAGACGCGGAAAATTGCTTGGGGAAAACACATTTTGGGACCACCCTTTTTTCTCGGCCCCCGCTTCACAAATCACCCCGAAACTTTCAGGAAAGGAGCGGAGCGGGCCATCTTCTTGGAGAATTTCGCGAAGATTCGTCGACCGGCGCTAAATAGAATGTTGCGGATTTCTTATGGAAACTAGGTCCTAACTATAACTACCTACTGGCGACCGCCAGTAGGTAATATATATGTATATATATATATATATATATATTCACTGAACCATAGTGATGTCATTTGAGATGTCATCAGTGATGTCATGAGTGATGTCACTGACCATGTCATGAGTGATGTAATATGTGACGTCATCAGCAGTGCATTGCACGCGCAAGTTATAGTGAGTCCAACTAACTATAACGTGGGAATTTCAATGGTTTTATGCGAGTAAAATTTCCACCTAACTATAACTGGTGTGAAACCTATGGTTTTTTCAGTGAATTTAATAGGTTTTTTAAATGCTAATTCCTAACTATAACTGGTGTGAAACCTATGGATTTTCAGTGAATATATATATATATATATATATATATATATATATATATATATATATATATATATATATATATATATATATATATATATCAAATTTCTATGGCAAAATGAAACCCCTCATTTTGTTCCTTTTCAAATTAAATGTATTAAGTGTTACCACTTTATTCCAATCAAGATGACTTCAGGTGTACCATACTTTTGTCATAAGTAAGACTGTTAGCCTTCTAGTTGTTCTTTAGAACACTCTGGGACATTCTGTCATTGGGCTATAGTTGTGCTACATCTAGCTGATATTTGGGCTACATTTGTTTTTTTTTGTCTCTGGTGGCCATCTTCGGGCTACATTGGGCTACATTGGGCTACATTGGGCTACATTTGGGCTCTAACATATAAATAGCCCAATGTAGCCCAATATATATTTTTTCAAAGTTAATTTTCGTAAAAACCACTGGAGCATATATCTTGAGACATAGCAAAGGCACATCGGGCTACCAGTCCCTACAATTCTGCCAAGTTTGGTGGAAATCCATTCAGCCGTTCTGGCTAAAAGTGAGGTCTACCGCCCTATGGAAATTAACATGGGGAAAACACGTTTTGGGACCCCCTTTTATCTCGGCCCCCGCTTGACGAATCCCCCCCAAACTTACAGGGAAGGACCAGAGCGCCGCGAGGCAAATTTGAGGAAATTTTCAGGCAGATTCCTCAACCGGCGCCAAAGTTATTCCCAATGGAATGTTGAGATTTTGCATTGAAAAAAATCCTAACTATAACTGCCTACTGGCGACCGCCAGTAGGTAATATATATATATATATATATATATATATATATATATATATATATATATATATATATATATATATATATATATGTCAAGTTTGACATATTTCTTATATGACCAGACATCCCCATGTGGGGCAAGTCAATACATTTTTTACTTGCCAAGTTTTTTACTTGCCTTTTTCTTAGGTGTAGCTCAATACTGACACTTGTCGTTATTATCTCACTTGCCTTCATGTTGTATATATTGTCAAATCTAATTGTTATAGATTTTGAAATGGTTGTTTTTTATGACACTGGTCATAACGCATACTACGCATTGTGGTTTATATTGAATCAAGGATGCATACACAATATATTTTTGTTTTTTTACCTATAAAAATATCATATATATAATTGTAGGCTGTCTCACGTATAGTCTGTTTTGCATATTTATCACTATAGGTGTCGTGTTAACCAAGCTCTCTATGTTTACTATAAAAACGCAATGCTTTCTGGGGCGCATCATGTGACCAAGCTCCTTCGTGGAGCGAAACGTGTCATGGATTGACACTTGTCGGAAAATTCGCTAAATAAAATGTGTACTCTGCTTTGCACCTTGATTTTGCCTGCAGGTCCATATTTTTGAAGAGGTTTACAAGAGGTCTACACCTGATTCTTTCCTTCATGCATTGACGGTCAGGAACCTACTTTGATACACTTCACTTCACTGAGCACGTCTTCGATGGGCAACTGTTACAGGCATATGGACACCGCAGTGGGCAGTTGGGCCCAGTCATAAGTAAGGACTAATTTTTCATGCACGACAATTTCAGGTATTTCACCTGAGAACCTGTCCGTTCAGGATCTTCCTGATTATCATGTAAAGAGGGCACAATGGTATTTTACCTGTTAACTACGCACCCCTTGGAGTCTAGCATACACTAGACCAGTGCAGCGGCATTGTTTAACGAACTTAGGCCTTTTGACTACATATTTTCTACGGGCACGCTCAGAATTACATCATTTGACAATATCCAACACACACACTGTGGACCACAATACATGGTGTGCCAATTTCGGGTGATGTACGTTGTTTGACACCATTCATGCCCGTTTTAGGGATCTTTGTATTTTACTATCATGTGTTCAATGTCGGAGATTGTATTGTTTGGGTAGATGTAAGCAAGAGACACAGAAACTGTGAGCATTTAGTATTTACTATAATTACATGTATACTTTAGCGTTCCAAGATGTCTGCCACCATTTGGCCGGGCTCCCGAGTCCGCAGTTTGTGTCCATGATTTGGCTTGTAACTTTATTAAGAGTGTTTGCATGCATTTTTCACTTACGTGATCAAGGCTTTTCGTAAGCCGAAACATGTAGTAGGTGTTAATAAACACCCTTGGACTCTGCATTCTGGCGTGGCGTGTTTTGGTCTCTGAGACCGTGACGATTTTGGAACTGTTTGGCAATTGAATTACCGGCGTGCTTGGCCGGTGTGCGCGCCACCTCCCACGGGGCCACTTGCAACCTTTGAAAAGGATATATATATATATATATATATATATATATATACTAGCAGCCCATCCCGACGTTGTCCGGGTATGAATTGCTGCCGGCCAGTAGTATATTGTTTTGTAGGATTTCGTTTTGATAGCATTTCTTATCTGTGACAGGCCTGTGAAACTCTCTGATTCAAAGTGCACTGCTGATGCACTTAAGAGTGCGCGTTCAGTAGTGTGTGAACTCGAGTTTCCCTACTATATTTTTCCTTGCAATATTATATAGCGTGAACTCGACAATATGGCATGAGCACAATTTACATTACAGAAGAACACATTCATTTGTGGTAGGCACAGGGAGACAAAGCGATTTGCCTGGTATCACAGGATGTTGAGCTTATGCCGAGATTCGAACGTAGCTCCCCAGCTCTAAAGTTCGCAATTCTAGAACTTGTGGCGGGAGGTGTGTCTAAAAGTGTATGTCGGTGCTGGCCATCTAAGAGAGAGACCTGTGCATTTTTTAAATGGGTGGTGAAAAAATATGAGTATGTTGATGGAGATGTGGGCCGCTGTGCCACCAATGTACTTACCGGGGGAGAGTAAACACCCATTATTCCGCAACTTTCTTTCCGCATTCCATCACTCCGCATACTTTCATTACGAAAGTACCATGACTCCGCAATGCCATTATAACGCATGGCATTACATTTTATATGCTTTTACCACGCATACATTTACAACGAAATTCGTTGTAAATGCATGAATGGCAAAAGCATGTTTTTTTATGTTTGGATAAGGTAAGTATGGGTATAGGGGTATATGTTTTGGGGTACTGAGGTATATGTTTTGGGGTGTTTGGGTATTTTAAGGATTCAGATATAGTTTTGGGTTATGGGGTACAGGGGTAGTTTTAGTGTTTAGGGATAGGTATGGGTTTTGGAGTACAGGTGTATTTTTAGGGTTCAGGGCTTGGTTTGGGTTTTGGGGTATGGGGTATTTTTAGGGTTCAGGGGTAGGTTTAGTTTTTGGGGTACAGGGGTATTTTAAGGGTTCAGGGCTAGGTTTGGGTTTTGGGGTACAGGGGTATTTTTAGGGTTCAGGGCTAGGTTTGGGGTTTGGGGTACAATGGTATTTTAGGGTTCAGGGGTAGGTTTGGGTTCTGGGGTACAGGGTTATTTTTAGGGTTATAGGGTAGGTTTGGGCTTTGGGGTACAGGGGTATTTTAAGGGTTCAGGGCGAGGTTTGGGTTTTGGGGTACAGTGGTATTTTAGGGTTTAGGGGTAGGTTTGGGTTTTGGGGTACAGTGGTATTTTTAGGGTTCAGGGCTCGGTTTGGGTTTTGGGGTTCAGGGCTAGGTTTGGGTTTTGGGGTACAGGGGTATTTTTAGGGTTTAGGGATAGGTTTGGGTTTTGGGGTACAGGGTATATTTATAGGGTTTAGATGGGTTAGTGTTTAAGGGTGTTTGGGTATTTTAAGGAGTAAGGCTGCAGGGGTATTTAAAGGGAGCAGGGTGGGATTAGCACACAATATGAGACATGGCATGAAGGGCGGAACGTACCACACGCCCCCAGCGTTTGTCACACCCACAGCACACGCCCACAGCACAACGCAGACACGCCCACAAGGGACTACTTTGCTGGCACGGTTCTTTTACTTTTTAAATGTATATGGTGGGCGTCTGCATAGCCTATGTCCTTCTGCTGCAACTGCCCTTTCCAACGCTGTATTGGGTGTTGTGATTGGTGCTGTGGTTCCTGAGATTACCCGCCTCAAAGGATTGGGCTCTCTCTTTATTATATTAGTATGGATAGATATATATATATATACATATACATATATATATATATATATATATATATATATATGTATATATATATATATATAGCTGCACGCTCACTCGGATTCAAGAAAAAAAAAAAAATATATATATATATATATATATCCGTTTCACTTTCTCCAACGAAACCGGGACACGTTGACTGCGGTGCACAACAGGGTCAGAGGGTTTCCTGCCAGTAGTACTCCGTTTCACAAAACGCTTCAAAAAGCGTAAAATGCACTCTTTCTCCAGTCTCAAACACCATTTCTTCAGACCAAAAGATCGTATTTCATATTCTTCATATTTTTATTCCAGCATGACAACAGTGCATGGAACCAACCCAACACGTTTCACCGAACACTCGGCTTGATCACGGGTGAATTGTGTTCCTCAAAAACATAGTTAAATAAAGTTTCACATATCACTTCCTGATGTGAACATAAACGCAGGACTATGATTTGTATCAACAAAGGAGCAGCCATATTGGAACAGTGTCCCACTAGTGAAATTGACAGCAGTTCTATCATACACATCTCTGTTGTCGAAAAGGGAGTAATAAACATTTTGTAATTTTACCCATCCAGGTTACTTAAATTGTCAATAAATTGTCCTCTTCAGTCATAAATGAAAGAGTTCAAGTTGGTGAGTCCCAAGTGGGAATTTCGGCAAAATACAGTTTGGTACCCAAGTGGGTTAATTGTCTCCGTATACATTGCCCATTAATACATTCCATCTTGCCCATTCAATCTTCCTCAGCGAATAATACCTGTATAAAAAGAAACAAGCTCTTCAATTTTCCGTTCACTATACGTCCTCAGTGATTTGAATCAAAACAGTGCATCACAAACAATAAAACGTGAAAAAAGTGATAAACATAAAATGTGAATTAAAACCCTAAGGAGCACAAGCAGGAGACTGCGTAACACATCTATACAGTTAAAGCTCTAATTCCAGTAGTGCTCGTTTACTCGCCCAAATGCCATTTCAGTTCCTCCTCAGAGCTCAGCCCCCCAGGTATACGGGTGTCTAAGTCCAGAATGTATTTGCTCTCTAGCTGTCCCAACCTACGTATTTTATCACCACCTCTTTTCATGGAGGGTATCTTATCAATCACAAAGAACTTGAGTAGATTGCGATTGCTACGATGTAGTTCTTCAAGGTTCGGGGTTTGGGGTACAGTGGTATTTTAGGGTTCAGGGGTAGGTTTGGGTTCTGGGGTACAGGGTTATTTTTACGGTTATAGGGTAGGTTTGGGTTTTGGGGTACAGGGGTATTTTAGGGTTTAGGGGTAGGTTTGGGTTTTGGGGTACAGTGGTATTTTTAGGGTTCAGGGCTCGGTTTGGGTTTTGGGGTTCAGGGCTCGGTTTGGGTTTTGGTGTACAGGGGTATTTTTAGGGTTTAGGGATAGGTTTGGGTTTTGGGGTACAGGGTATATTTATAGGGTTTAGATGGGTTAGTGTTTAAAGGTGTTTGGGTATTTTAAGGAGTAAGGCTGCAGGGGTATTTAAAGGGAGCAGGGTGGGATTAGCACACAATATGAGACATGGCATGAAGGGCGGAACGTACCACACGCCCCCAGCGTTTGTCACGTCCACAGCACACGCCCACAGCACAACGCAGACACGCCCACAAGGGACTACTTTGCTGGCACGGTTCTTTTACTTTTTAAATGTATATGGTGGGCGTCTGCATAGCCTATGTCCTTCTGCTGCAACTGCCCTTTCCAACACTGTATTGGGTGTTGTGATTGGTGCTGTGGTTCCTGAGATTACCCGCCTCAAAGGTTTGGGCTCTCTCTTTATTATATTAGTATGGATATATATATACATACATACATATATATATATATATATATATGCTCCCAGTTTGGCTCCGGTTTGGCAGACCCCTGGCGCTGCTTCTCTTCGGTGCGTGATCCTCGGCTGAGCCCAGCCTTAATTAATTGTAACACAACTCTCCTTCGAGGAAGGAGAAATGAACACGCACTCACGGTGTCAGCGTAGTTTCCTTCCGATTTTATTTACCAGATGGCATTTCAGTCTTTCAGCAAAAGCACCGACGCGTTTCGCTGTGTTTAAAATCACAACATGAACTACAACTCCCACATCACCTCCAGCACTAACAAGGGAAGTGACGTTTTTGTAAATGTTTTCTGGCGACACCCTATTGATATAGGAGGGGCTCACTAGTGTTTGTTTGTATTGACCGTGAGAAAGCTGTGTGTACACAGCGAAACGCGTCGGTGCTTTTGCTGAAAGACTGAAATGCCATCTGGTAAATAAAATCGGAAGGAAACTACGCTGACACCGTGAGTGCGTGTTCATTTCTCCTTCCTCGAAGGAGAGTTGTGTTACATATATATATATATATATATATATATATATATATATATATATATATATATATATATATATATATATATATATATATATATACACACACACGCACACACACACACATATCTTTCCTTGGACTTGGCTGAATTTTACGTAGCATACATTATGCAAGAATTATGTTGAACCCCTTACGCACACGATGCTTTGTTGTGTATGAATTACATTGTAGGATAATTCTTCTAAGGTATTTTACATATTATAAGATGGCGACTTTGTGTTAACGTCTGATTACACTGTAGTACACTGGGGGTGTGTTTTTCAGCATTTAAAAATGGCTGACCATGTGTTGTTGACGAGCGTGAGCAAGCCTTATCGGCGAAACGCGTCGCACCGTATTCTACTGCCATTAAAATATTCTGCAACGAATTCTGAGCGTCCTGGCTTCCTTCAGTATTTGGAGGGGATTTGTGTATATTTGAGGCCTGTCGGTGGCCTAACCAGGACCGCGCCGGGACAACCCCACGCATCTACCGGCACTGGAGGAGAGAGATATATATATATATATATATATATATATATATATATATATATATATATATATATATATATATATATATATATATATATATACACACACACGCACACACACACACATATCTTTCCTTGGACAGCCATTTAGACTTTTCCCAGGTTGGGAAGGGGTCAATGAGAATTTGTAAATACCCTCAAATGTTTACATTTGTGCCGTTCGTAAAGTCACAGCACATTCTGGGCTGGATTTTCCACATTCCCAGTAAATCAATGCACGCAAAACAACTTTGTGCAGCGGTTTTGCAATCACAAAATGTTTTAGGTATTGCAATCCAAATGTACAAAGTCAAATATCTTTAAGAATTAGTTCTTCGATTAGTAGATAGTTCACCATGCTTGTCAAGATGTTCTGTATGAGTTATATGTGCATTCCTAGTGTATGGGTGCTTTTTTAAAGTAAGTTATGGTAATGCGAATCTATACTATAGAGGCATAGATGTTGAGTTATACCCACTCAGAAGTAGCTTCCTGGCTATAAACAGACTCTCATTTTACACCCTTATTTGCATATGTAAATTATATCGGAATTTGCATGGTGTAAAGAGTGGACAACGTAAAGACAAGTACATTAAATTCCACGGTTTTAATTACCACAATATGATATTAAGAGAAAAATATTATTTCTTGAAGGAAGCAAGAAAATCCAATAGATTACTGTCTCTTAGTGTTTTACACAATGAGTAGGTACCAGGGCCGGACTGGTAAACACAACCGGCCCTGGCAAAGTGCACGGCCTCCCCCCTCCCCACTCGGGGGGTCGGAGGTGCCGCCGATCTCTTTGCCAGGGCCGGTTTTCGGACGATTTTGGTACAGGGCTGATTTTGCAGCTATGCTGTAAAAATGGCCCTGTAACAAAAACGGCCCAGGGGCCCAAAATTGCCCCCCCCCCCCCCCCCCCCCCCGTGGAATTGGCGGCTGCCCGCCATGGCCAGTCTTGCCCTGGTAGGTACCAGCATGAAGAGTGGGGAAACCAACTATAAGCCAGCAGAATACATGTATACCTTAATCTAATGCAGATAAAGTATGATAAGCATTAAATATACATGTATTTGATGGCAGAAATTCATATTTATACATCACAAATGTCTGCCTTTAGGTACCAGCACATTTCTTCGATCTGGTCTGACAACTTTAGTTGTTTGCTAAGCTCATTACAGAAAAATAAAGCTACACAAAAGTATATGGAGAAGAGCCCATTCCTCATTGGCAGTGTCATTCAGATTTTGGATGCGCGCACTGGAGCTGTAATTGGGTAATTGAAGTGTCAGTCATTATGAGTGAGAGCATATTGCCTTTTCACACCCAAGCTCGAATCAGAAAGGAGCCTTCTGAGAAAGGCAAAGTATTCCATCTCCACCTGCGATGGCATGTGCATGAAGCTGTCACTGACTCCAGCCTTGAGCTGCTGCTATAAATGTGAGCACTGGCTGCCCGCATCATGTCAACGTCGACTGGGCCAGCCACATGGGCTGCGTCCACCTGCTCCAGAGGCAGGATGCAGCTCTTGAAGCATATGTGGCACAATAGAGCACAGTTCCAATTCACGTGCTGGCTCCTTCCAAGCACACGCACACATTTTATTTATTTGAGCATCCCCACCACTTTTTTGATAATAGCAAAGATGCATATCAAGTTCGACAACATGTCACATCGCTCCACCAACAGACAATGAAGCTATGAATATGCATTTCATGATTCCACCTCTGATTCTTCATGGCCCAGCCAGGCTTTAAAAGGTGATTTCCGAGGCAAGTATGTTTTTGTGCCATGACATCCTCACAATGCTCTGCAATTCGTATTCTACTTGTAATGTATAATGGGGAGCAATTTGCAATTATGCCACTTCAGGAAAACAAGATGTTTCTTGGGTAAAAAATGTAGAGTAGGGAGTGAGAATAATGCCAGAAGTCTTTATCAACAGACTGAGGCAAATGTGTGTGCTGTTTGTCGCTGAGCACATTTTTGAATGAAATTATTTTTAAATGTATTTTTATACAAGAGGAACATTTGAGGAACTTTTTTATGAGGTAATACTTTTTTTTACTGCTGAAGAACCATGAAGAGTGAGACTAATGTACATAGAATAGCGCCGTCAGTTTACTGCCCTGAAGGCTCCTCCCTGGCCTTTGTTGAGCTCATTTCGGATTTGGATTCTAGTGGGAAAGCATCACTCATCCTTTGTCTGCAATCTCTGCTGTATCTTCTGTCCTTGAGCCTTTTGTGATTTTTGGGAAATAAAAGTAAGTTCAGTTCAGTCCTTTGCAAAATGTTTCATGTTTGAGAGTGGACTGGAACCACCAATGAATTTCCTCTTTTTGCTTTTTTAAATCTGTTTTGTTGCTGGATTAGCTGCTGGTGTTGGGACTATTGAATGCAGAAAAACCTCATGTTAAACTCTGCAAAACATAGTAGTGAATGAATTAAATGTCTCAAGCATCACAAGAGTGGTGAGGGACCACCCTCCAGAGGGCATCCCTTAATATGAAGATGACGTGTACATGCTGTACAGTAAAAAGGTACAGTAACTCAACCCATACTATAAGAAACATATCAGAATTTGTTTGTAGTATATATAGCGTTTTAAATAGGCATACATTCTCTAGTATGCTCCACGTACCAGAAATAGGCAGATATTCAATGACACAGCCCTTTTGGGCTGGGGACTCAGAAGAGACAAACACAGATCATCCACAGCCACATACTTTACAAAAAATAGATGTCTGTAATTATGCTTTGTACTCTGCCATTTCCTGAAAGAACAAAATGCCTCCTTGCCTAATATTTCATTCTATTCCCGTGCTCGTCTTAATACCTTCCATGGAAAACAGTCACAAATACCACACACGTTTGGAAACAGGTGACTTGGGTTCATTAATGTATTTGTAGTATTATATTTAAATTTATGAATTGCAGCAATTACTCTGAGAATGGGTGTCCTAATGCCGATAATTGCCAAATGAAGAATATGTTACATGAGAGGGGAATACCTCAAAGTGATAATTGTAATGTTTTGGTGATCATTATAGTTAGGACAGAATATTGACTGTAATTTGTTTTTTAAATAAGCAATGAAAAATATCACTGTAGAAATATTAAGGGGCGAAATATCAACTTTGCATATAAATATATAAGTGCAAGGGTTCTAAATATAAAATATAATTGCCCAAAATGTCTACATTACATAGGTAAGTATACATGTTTAAGTGTAATCAGCATTATAGTAACTTTATTTTGTTTTAATGTAATACATTTAAAAAAAATATATGATATAAACAAGGACACAATAATTCAATGCCTTTTTTTTTAAAAAAACTCATAACTTTCATATAACGCATAATGTAAGAACATTCTAACATTACATTACCACCAGTTAATATGCTTTGCTTAACTATATCCATTCAAAAGATTTCTTTATTTCGTTCGAGGACCATAAAAGACATTACATAGACAGTATCAAATCAAGTTAAAAGGTGTGAAAAAGTCATAAAAATTAATATACAGGCGATTAATACGGAATAACAGACGGCATTTGAACCATTCTATATTCTAAAAAGGCCTTACGCGCCCACCACATGGAAGTTAAAAAGCTAGTATCAGTGTAAACAATAGGTAGATGAGTGTTATACTTCGATAGTCTGAAAGTTTCTTTGTAGCGCCTTGTGCCCAGGTTCCTACACAGTTGTACTATCCATCTTGTCCTAGTTTTTTTATATCCCCCCCCCCCCCAAAAAAAGGAGTTTGGTCTCCTCTGCATTAGTGCATGCCGGACATCCCAGAACGACTCTGGTAGAATATTTGTTGGAAAATGCACGCAGCGGAAGGGTACCATGCCTGAACTGAACATAAAGCTTCCTAGCGAGAGCTGTTTTTATTTTGTCTAGGCAGGACTCCAGATTATACGTGTCCTTTACTGCCATGAAATTGGCAGTGATGTGGACTATGGTGGGGCTAGTTTGCCCACCCAATAGCTACTAACCAACTGAGTCCATGAGATTGCAATGTAGGCTACCTCTGGATTACTCCAGAGACTATCTCTACCTAGGTTGTGGAGACCTTTTTTAATATGCGCAAACCAGGACAATTAGCTGATACCTGGGAGCAGTGGCGGCTGGTGGAATTTGAAACTGGTGAGGTGTATGAAGTAGTAATCAACCTTTCAGGAGCGAGCGAGCGCAGCGAGCTAGCCCAACGGCAATAAGGTGGTTCGGGGGGGTTCTCCCCGTGAAGAAATTAAAAAAAAATTGCCATTTTTTGGTGTAATTTTTAGCACTATTTCTGTGATAAATGGACTGAAAAATCAGTTCTTATAGACCTTCATAAAAGAAAACTCATACATTATTTCAGAGAATTTCTGTGTTGCCAAATAAGTCTGACTTCTGATGAGGGCTAGGGTACTAAGAAAGGTTGCTTTGTCTCTACCCGTTCCAATGGAAAACACCTAACATAGGTGCATAAACATCCACAAGAAACACACTTGTAATTTTGTTCCTACCAAAAATGAAGGCTGGCCACTTCCTTTTCTGCATCAGCTATTCAATGTTGATTGCCCAGTAATCTTTATGACATATTAAATAGCTACAAGTATAAGAATTATCCATTCGAAACAAACATTTAATTTTTAGGAAGTCAGCAAAAGCTTTGCATTTTTGAGCAAGGCAATTTTTCAAAATACAAAATGAAGTAAATTGTGTACTTAAAATAGTTCATAAAGCGCTCTGAAGCCCTTGGGTCTATCAGTATTTTAGAAAACCACTAAATAAAAATAAGTTATGAAGTGAGTGTAATATGCATTGCTTAAAATATAGGAAATATCAATTAAAAATCTTTCATTTATTTTAGAAAGAAAGAACAAAAACTTTATATGTATAAGCAGGCTGGGTAAAAACGTTTTACTTTATTTTTAAATACTTTGCATGCCACTCTCAGGCCTTTGTGAGTGTCAGTACAGTAGAAAATGGCGCCATACCGCACGATCAAGAGAGGCAAACACGTATTCCACAGAACAATAATTATATATTGTCTGGACTAGGTGTATATTTAGTCCCATATACGTGCAATGTTCATTGACAAATTTTTGTGTCTTGTATATGTCTCTCCCTTTTCTGTTTTCATCCTCCTTTCGTTCTTATCTTTGAATTTTATGAATGCAAAATTGAATGTTTTCTACTTTGAAATTTATGTACTTTAGATTGTATTTTAACTCATTGTATTTTGTATAATTTTATGACTCAGCTCTCAAACGAGAGGCTTTTTAACAAATGAACTGTACATGTACTAATGTATTTTTTATAAACAATAAATGATGTACTGCATTGCTGTTGTTATAGTGATTAGGTAGTGAATGTGTAGAGTGGGTCTATATGAGGTTTGCTAATCATTTTTAATTTTTAACTGTTGTCCTGTAAAGGTACACTAGGGAAAAAAATCTCTTATACAGTAGAAAATGGCTACATAAAAATAACCTATGAAAATAAATAAATGTATATTTTAAGAAATATCCCTTTGAAACCAATATGATATTTGTAAACACAAACAAAAATATTTTAAATAAAACTATATAAATACTTTGCATGCCACGCTCAGGTCCTTGTGGCCTTCAGCCAGCACGGCAAAAAAAGTTAAGCAAAAGGAAATAAATAAATGTACATGTTAAAGAACTTTCAAAACCAATATGATATTTTTAAACACAATTTAAAAAATAAAATTAATATTTAAATACTTTGCATGTCAATCTCAGGTAGAAGGGTTCTTGTCCCTGTCAGTACAGTAGAAAATGGTTAAATAAAAATAACTTAGGAAAAAAGGGTAAATGTTGTACATATAAAGACATATACTCTCAAAACCAACATATTTCTAAACACTAACAACAAAAATATTTTGAATAATAAAATATGAAAACAAATATTTATAAATTCACAGATACATAAGCACACATATATAAATACAATTGTACATTTATATTGCAAGACATGTAGCTCATGATTATAGTGAATATAAAGATTTTCACCTGTATAGCAATGTACTTGAATTATGCCACTATGGTTGTGTATATGTATTTCACTTGATACATCAAATGTTCAAAAAAACGAATAGATGCACCCTGTAACATACAGTATTTATCATCTAAATATGGCCGCCATGCTAGCAGGACATCACTTACCAAACAATAGTCCTTTGTTGGTGTCCATACCTATGTAAAGACTTCCTGTATCACTAGGCAATTGGTGTGATCAAACCAGCTTTGCTGTCGAAACGCGTAGCCTTTGAAAATAAAACTTTGGTTGATTCTGAGTGCGGGTACCTCTTTGAAGAAGTGTGCTGTGGCATTATAATTGGCATGAGACCTGCCTGGCGTATACTGCCATCTGTCAGGTCGTGTTGTGAAAAATTACCGGAGAAGTCCACCGGCCGGCCACCATCCCGTGTGAGAGTTCCGGAAGAACTTTTATATGGACTGCACCGAAGAGGTGAGTGTCTCCTTTGGTCCTTCATTGGGGAGCTTGTAGGGGTAGAGGGCGGGTTTCGTGTGGGAGCAGACGTGCCCGTTCCACTGCCCGCTGCATTGCTGTTGGAGGCACAATTTCCCCGTGGTGCTTTCCTTCGAGACAATGATGTTGAAAAACAGGAATTCAGCGATGCGGAGATAAATGGAATTCCTTTGCAGTGCTTACGTACCGTTGGCAATCCTTTTGAACACATGTGTATAGCGAATTTGAACTCAAACTATCCTTATGTGATGACTAAGGATAACGAAGAAAGTAAGAATTCAAAATCAATAATCGGAACTACGCGATACAGCTGTCATTAGCGGTCTCTTATCAAAGCAGCAACAGAAACCTCCCAATGTGGAGGGAAATACAACCATCATTTTAAAGTAAAAAAAAATGCCTTTATTTTTCACATATTACGCGG
The DNA here is from genome assembly GCF_964263255.1 of Lissotriton vulgaris. Taxonomy (NCBI): domain Eukaryota; kingdom Metazoa; phylum Chordata; class Amphibia; order Caudata; family Salamandridae; genus Lissotriton; species Lissotriton vulgaris. The sequence continues at coordinate 184,589,975 of NC_141696.1, read as the reverse complement.
ATCTGCCAGGACATCGGGTACATCAGGACTCACATTTTTGTATCAGCATGAACACGGAAGCAGAACGTCGTGCAGCAGCAATACATTACTTGCACGAGCACCAGGCACAGGTACAGGGGCTATACAAAAGACGGGTAACCCAATGGATATCACTAAGTACCAAACTGAGGCGGTTTGAAAAACTGAAAAAATCTGAAACAGCTAAGTGGTGGGAAGCCATCTCACTACAAGACTATGTAGCTAAACATATGGTTCCCAGAGGTTTACGTATTTACATTATGCCCACCTATGAATCCTTGAACCCTCAAATGCTACAAAATTGGCAGGAGAACTCAGCAAATAGCTCTAGAATCATGCTTAATATTTTAATCAAATATGCCTGGGAAGATCGCAAAGTTATCCTGTTGGAAATAAATGCATTGGAAGACGAATTATCCAAAAGTAATGACCAGGATACTGTAAACAAATTCTTAAAAGTCCTAAAACCCGAACTAGAGCTACATGAGGAAGATATCAAAAACAAAGGAAACTGCACAGAGACTGTGTTGACTACAAATCTGGTTGCATTCTTACCAATAGTCACAAGTATGACTATCTCTTTGATGATTTACCACCATTGAAGGAAACAACAGAAGTAGAGACAGCGGGAAAAAAGTACATTCCTACCACAGACATCAGTGGATCTGATACAGACCTTTCGATTTCCACAGAAAGTTCAATCTCTGAGAGGCAAGTTCCATCAAGACGGGCACATATTTTAGACAAGTTCAGGGTCCTACAAAGGGGCAGCCATGTACCAAGAATAACGCCTCAATCACCACCCGGAAGAGGGAAACCACAGGGCAGAGGCAGTGGAAGAGGAAGAGGGAGGGGAGAAGCAAGCAGTGACGCAAATGAAGAAAACAAAGGGAAGCCAAAGAATTACACAAAAGAGCCCATGGGAAACAAGACACATGGCTCAAAAAGCAAGAAATAACGGATCCAGATATGGTAAATCAAACAATCGTTAACTTGAGTAAAACACAACTAACATTTTCAGAGAAAAGTACACTATGTTTAGAATGAACTTTTTGTCCATCTGAAGTTTTCAATTATGCGGACACACAAATTGACTTATATAAATTTGTGAGAAAGGCTAAATTGAAAAAGTGGCATTTTCAATACAAACAAAATCAAGGGAATAGACTGTCACAAGAAGACAACAGCACCAGTCTCTTCCCCAATTTAAATATTAAAGATGCACCAACACTTCATAAAATGCAAGACTTAGCCTGTGGTCTAGATCCTAACACAATAGGGGACAATAGGAATTGGGAGCAGGATATTCCTACAGATTCGACTATACCAACGAAATTTAGACCACGATCTGTTTTTTATCCCCATCTCCCCCATGACAATATAGAAACTTTACAAGAAGTCGTGACTCAAGCTTTACTTAAACTCAAACGTAAGGCAAACAGTAATATGCAGTTCAACCTGTTGATTGAACAAAAGGAATTTCTCAAAACTTTGGCAAACAACACTGATACTATTATCTGTCCTGCAGAGGAAGGAGGCCTTGTGGTGGAGAGATATGTAAATAGCAGAGGCACAAAGACAACTAGATGAACAGAATTTTTATATGCAGGTCAATATGGATGTGTATAATGCTAGTATTGTGGATATCTGGGGCAAACTTAAACAATGGGAACAGAATTGTTATCTGACATGGGAAGAATACTGTTTCCTAAAAAGAGATTACCCCAAGCTATCCATTTTATATCTCTTGCCCAAGATCCATAAAAATCCCACTATACAACCCGGGAGACCTATAGTATCTTCTATAGGGAGGGCTCTAGAAAATGTTTCCAAGTACGTAGATTTTTTCTTACGTGAATATGTTATAGGATCACCTTCCTATGTGAAGGATAGTACTGATTTTATCTGCAAACTTCAAGGGGTCAATTGGTAATCTAACGATCGCTTGATTACCCTAGATGTCAACTCACTTTATATCATTATTAACCACACTGATGGTATTGAGGCAAGATACCATTACCTACAAAGAAGACCCATCCAGTATTTGGAACATACAAACATGCTGTTGGAAATGATGTCATTATGCCTTACTAATAACATCTTCATGTTTAATGGCATCCTTTTCCAACAGACCCGTGGTACAGCTATGGGCACGTGTTTTGCCCCAAGTTTTGCCAACCTCTTCCTGGGCAAGTGGGAGGAGGAGATCAGACAGGATTATAACTTGAACTCTTATTTTGCCAAAGTTAAACTTTGGCTTCGGTACATAGACGATCTCCTCCTGATTTGGACAGATACCGAAGTTCAAGCAGTAGAGTTTATCAACATACTGAATACCAACACTTATAATATAACACAGACAAGTAACATCAGTAGACACTCCATCGAATTTCTAGACCTTCTTGTAACACCAGAAGGTAATACCCTAAAAACTAGCCTTTTCAGGAAAACCACAGCAGGCAATACACTTCTTCACGCTCTCAGCAGCTACCCTGATACTCTCAAGTGGAGTGGAACTTTAAAAAATTCCTCTAAAAGCAGCCGAACTACGATTTCTGATTTACTCACCTGTTATCAGGAGAGACCTCAGTTCTGCATCTTTGAGACCAGTACTGATCCTGAAAAGTAATTCTTACCATACTTACCAGTAACTTGAATTTCCTTCCATAGGAATCCATTGTCTGGTTTTCACCAGGAAGGTTTCTGTGTCTATTTTCACAAACTAAAAATGTTCCTAAAAAATTGCCTGTATGACTTAAACATATTCTTTCAACTGTTTACAGGAGATGCACCAGTGCTGGAACCAGGATCCACCAAATGAGTAAGAAAAAGTAATGATAACACTACTTACCTGCTAAGTGAATTTCCTCCCATAGGATAACATTGGTGATTCTATGTGAAAAAATGTCAAAGTGTCAACTCATAAAATACAATAATATTCCTTAAAAATCACTATTGTGGGGGGCGTGGCCAAGATGGCGGAGTGAGTGGTCGCACTCTCCGTGAGCTCCTCCAAGCCGGGGCCCTTGGACCGCTAATATACACTGATCTCACCCCACGTTGCTGAAACTCTGCAGCGGGAGGAGGGGGGACCCTAGCGACGCCGCCTGGGGCGATGACGGACTCCATGGTTGCGGTGGGAGGACCCCAGAGGCACTGCCGGGAGCGACAGCGGCCCTGTGCGTGGGCCGGAGGCGGAGACGGGATTAGTCTCGCAGCAGTGGCATTGCCCAGGAGGTGCCTTGGAACTGTGGGGTCTGCCTGGCGGTGATGGCTGTACCTGCCCGACTTTGCGGAGTGTCCCGGAGGCTTGGGACGACCGGCACCAGGAAGCGGAGAGGCTGAGGTGCGGGCCCCCACATAGGACACTACGCGAGGCCGAGGCTGCGGCCTATGCATCGGACCTTGGTGTTGCTCGGGGACGCCCTCGGCCTGCCGCACCCCACTGAAGGAGCCAGGAGGGAGCCGACCTGCATCCCTGGGGCAGCGAGTGATTCCGGCAGCGGCGTGGGAGCCCCGAGAGGACGGTCAGGGACTGCGACGCCGCCAGACGAGTGGGGCCACGCGACGCTGCGGCTGCGGCCTACGCTTCAGGTCCCAGTGTTGCTCTGTGGATGGCTCTTGGACTGTCGGGACTCATTGGATGAGGTGGTCAGGGCCCGCTAGGCTTCCCTACCATTGAAGACGACCTTGGCTGCTGTGTCGACGCCTCAGGCGGGCGAGGCCTTGAGGCACTGGAACAGCCTGCCCGGCGATTGCCCTTCCAGGTGGCGTGGCCTAGATTGCCCCTCTAACGCAATAGCCTTCGGAGATGGAGGCGTGCTGTTCGCGCTTGGCCTGGGATACCGGAGGGCCTCTTGAAGTCGTGCCAGATCAGGAGGAAACCAACGCCGCAGGGGGAGCGGCGCTGGTGGTGATCGCTTTGCGCGCCGAGTGCCCGGGGACCCCACGACTTCTACGCCAGCAGTGGAGATGGAGGGAGTTCTCCCCTCGTGGCCACCCAGGGACTGGTGCCAGCCCGGTACTTGGACTCGAGGGCCCAGGAGACGACCTGGAATTAGAGGTGAGCGGGACGCTGAACACGTAGCGGGGAAGCTGAGTGTACTGGAGAGCAGTGCCGGCCGGTCTGTTGATGCCCGGGGGCGAGGTGAGCGACTGCGGCTGTCCGGCGACGTCGCGGGCCGCCAAGGAGTGCACTGTCCCGCGCAGAATGGCCGACAACAAAGGGACCAGGAAGGGGGATCGTACTTTGCCGGACATGTTGAGCAGAGGCACTGCGAGGCAGGATCGGGGGCAGCAATCCCCGAGCCAACCGGGCGGCTCTCAGGGGGCGAGCGGAGGGGAACCACCGGTCACCCGGTCCTTCCTGGAATCTCTTTTCAGCTCCCTGCGGGAGGATTTTCAGACATTGAAGCAGGAGGTGGCTGGAGAAGTTCGAGAGGTGCGGAGGGAGGTCGATGGCCTGGGTGAGAGGTTGACCACGATGGAGGAGGTCGGACACGCCCGAGACGAGGAGATCATGCAGCTGCAGCAGGAGGTGATACGGTTGCGGGACCAGCAACTCGATCTTCAGTCACATGCCGAGGACCTGGAGAACCGGTCCCGGAGAAACAACATTCGAGTCCGAGGAGTTCCTTCCAGAGAGGAGGGGGAAGATGTGGCTGGATACCTGAGAGACTTGTTCAGAGAGATACTGGGAGAACCAGCCGACTTCCCCATCCGGATTGACAGGGCGCACAGAGTGGGCCTGCGGCGCCGGTCCTCAGCACCTCCCCCCGATATCCTAGCCTTCCTACCTGACTACCCCCTGAAGGAAAGGATCCTCAGCGAAGCACGAAAGAGGCCATCCCTGGATTTTAATGGTCACCGGGTGGCCCTCTTCCAAGATCTATCGGCGATCACGTTGCAGAAACTCAGAGCCTTTAAAATAGCAACTGACTTCCTACGGGAGCATGACACTCAGTACTCATGGGGCCATCCCTTCCGCCTCATCTTCCGTTGGAACGGGACTCTGCATTAGCTACGCTCCCTCCAGGATACCTGCGGGTGCTGGGAATTACTGTGACAGACGAAGATGCACCCACACCGCGTCGTCGACGCATCACTAGAGATGGCTGGCAATCAGTCCCTGGTCGACGGTCTTCTACTTCTTCCGCACGACCAGACTTGCCTACTATCCGAGCAGAAATGGACAGTGCAGTGCGGGAGGTGGCCAGGGACACGGCATCCTGTGATATTGCACTGACGGCCTGAGAGAACTCCGGGGGGAGATCAACATCGCTTCGACTGTAATGCAGGTTTGAGGGTCCGGGGGAGGGGGGGGGAACGGGTGGGGGCGTAGTGGCTGGACGTCCACTTTTGTAACTTTCCACAGACTTGTCAGCTGCGGACCGGACTGGGACAATGGAACCTTTGGAACAGTTTGGGGAACCGGGAGTGTGGGGACGGGGATGTTGGGGTGGTTCTAGTTGCCGGTCGGGGCTGGGGACGGTTGGGGAGTTGGGATGGAGGGAGGGGGGGACAGTTGGATGGGGAAGGAGGGTTGGGGTAGGGATCCGGGAGTTGGGAAGGGGGGGAGGGTCGTCCAGTGCACTGTGCGGTTATTAGATTTTCTGGCGATATTCATCCATCTCAGTTCACCCGGATGGGGAAGCTGCGTGAACACCTACACTTTCTTCTTTGCCTTGCTGCCTCTGGTGATGTTATGTGCGCTCATACACTCCGCCTTATTCGGGCGGAGCCTTTATGCCTTCTTCCACATCTTTTTCTATGCCTCCTGACACTTTTAAGGTTGTGACCCTGAACGTCAGGGGTTTGAATAATCCGGTCAAGCGGCGGGCAGTGCTTTCTCTCCTGGAGAATACACATGCAGACATATGTCTACTTCAAGAGACGCACCTGCTACCACAAGACACACATACGTTGCGCTCCCATAAGTTCCCATCACAGTTCTTCTCCTCCTGTACCACTAAGACGGCGGGGGTGGTGATACTGGTGGCCAGACACTTTAAGGGGGAAATCCTCCACAAGTTCACCGAACAGAAAGGCAGACTGTTAGCGTACCGGTTTAGGATTGGGGGTCTTACCTTTACGATTGGGTCCCTGTATAGCCCTAATGAGCAGCAGGAACTTTTCCTGCGATCAGCGGTTGAGGATATTACTGCCTCGCAAGATAGACATATTATTCTTGGGGGAGATTTTAACATGGTTTTTGATTCTGCCATGGACAAGTCGGCGCAGCGCTCCCCACAGGTCGGGGAGTTCTCTGCCGGTTGTAGGGCGCGCCTGGCCGAGGTGGACCTCCTGGATCTTTGGCGACACATACATTTACTTATTTTATTTATTTAGAAGTTTTCTATAGCACTAACAAGACCCGAAGGTAGCAGATCGCTTTACAGTAAAAGGAATGAAAAGGTGGACAAAAAGGCACGTAACAAATAAAGGCGATCATCGAATGACAATTAGGGAAGAGGAGAAGTTCGTACAGTAGGACTTCTTGGTAATAGGATACAGAGATAACACATAGTTCTGGGGATGGTTGTTGATCCTAGTTACCCAGGACCTAGGGAACGGATGAGGAACAAGGATTTGAGTTGGCTCTTGAATTCCGCATAGGACGGTATGGTTCTGATATGTGGGGGGATAGAGTTCCATATTTTGGGGGCATTTCCTGTGAAGGAGCAGTCCGCAGTTTTCTTCTTTCTGGTTTTTGGTAGGATGAGCAGCAGGGAGTTCTTTGAGAGCTGGGGAGATGTGGTCAGATTTTTTGTATCCTGTGATCATTCTTGCTGCCGCATGCAATGTTGTTTTTAGTGGAGCCAGGTGTGATTTGGGGATGCCTGTTAGGATTGAGTTCCCATAGTCCAGTCTAGTTATAACTAGAGATTGCGTGGCTAGTTTAAGGTCCTTGTTGGGAATGAAAGGTTTGATTTTGTTCAGAAGTCTGAGGTTAAAGAATGCACTTTTTGCCGAGCTCTTAATGTGGTTTGTCAACCATACATCCCACGGACAGAGATTATTCGTACTATTCCCACGCACACAAGACGTATGCGAGGCTGGACCACCTTTTGGTCACGTCTCCGGTGCAAGCGCTGGTCTCGGGGTCGGACATGGGAGTGTTGTCTCTATCAGATCACGCCCCGGTTGATGCTACGATGTGTCTGCCTCCGGCAGCTCTTCCGCCCAGGACATGGCGCCTCCGTGACACACTGCTGCACCGACAAGTGGTGGTGGACCGCATTGAGGACGCGATCCGGGAATACCTGACCCACAACGACAACTCTGACACCACCCGGGCCACACAGTGGGCGGCCTTGAAAACAGTCCTCCGGGGGGAATTTTTGGTGATCTCCTCTGCCGAAAATAAAGAGCGACAGGCCAAGAGGGAAGAACTCACCGATAGGGTCCGCGAGCGTGAACAGATACATCGCAGGACTGGGACCCCCAGAATTTGGCGGCAGCTCAAGGAAGCGAGAAAGCTTCTGGCGGCCCTGGACTTGGACCGAGCGGAGTACGCTGCACTCCGGCTGCGCCATACCTTTTACACAGGGGGGGACCGTTGTGGCAAATTACTGGCCAACAGGCTTCGAGTAGCGCACCAGGGTCAGCTGGTGAGGGAGATCTCTGACCCTACGGGGACGGTGGAGACGGAAGACGCTCACATTGCAGCCGTATTCCGCAGGTTTTACGCGGATCTCTACACTAGTGAGCCACTGGATGAGACGGCCTCGGCTGCCTATTTGGACTCGGTTACCTTGCCCTCACTGAACCCCCTGCAAGCAGAACACTTAGATCGAGATATCAGGATAGAGGAGGTGATTTCTGCCATCGCTAGGCTCAAACATGGCAAAGCGCCAGGCCTGGATGGATACACCACGCTCTTTTACAAAACGTTTTGCACGTCACTGGCCCCTATCCTTACTCGTCTTTTTAACTCATTTGCCGAACCGGGGGCCATCCCGCCTGATCTTTTACGGGCCTCCATTACAGTTGTCCCCAAACCTGGGAAGGACCCGAAGCACTGTGGATCCTACAGACCGATATCTCTTTTAAATGTCGATTTGAAATTGTACACGGGGATCCTAGCCGCCCGACTAGCCCCTCACTTACCCGGTCTTATAGATCCTGATCAGGCTGGTTTTGTCCCGGGGAGGCAGATGGTTGACAACACAAAACGGATCGTCCACCTGCTAGAGAAAGCCTCCCGGACTACGGGGGAACAAATGATGTTGGCGGTGGATGCGGAGAAGGCGTTCGACCGGGTGCACTGACCTTACCTGGAACGAGTTCTAGAGAAGGCGGGCATAGGGGAGAAGTTTCGCTCCATGATCCTTAACTGCTACAGACGGCCGACTGCTGTGGTTCGCGTGAATGGGTATACCTCCAGGGACTTTGGCATCGAAAGAGGCACTAGGCAGGGATGCCCGCTCTCACCCCTGCTCTTCGCCCTCTATATGGAGCCGTTCGCCCAACGGGTTCGCGACAACCAGGCGGTGACGGGGGTGCGGATGGGAGGTTTCACACATGAGGAAATTTAAATCATGACTCACTCTCCCCACCAGGGATCTATCCAGCAGTTTGCATAATAAAGCAGCAAAGGAATTGACAGCCAATCTGTAAAATTAAAAGACATATTTATTATAATTAATTATGAGGCTTCGTCGTCCAACCGTAGTTTTACAGCTGAAAGAGGGAGCCCGCCTCAGCTTTCTCAGGCAGGCTTTTTATACAGAAAGTTTGGCCCTAGGCTCACATTCTTGCTGTGAAACACATCATTGTAGGTCGCTCCCATGGTCCCATAACAAAGCAGGCTATAATTATGAATTCCATTCTACTTGCCCAAACTGACCAACCCATCTTCCATCATGAACATATGTCAAACTTCACATATTTTCCTGTGCAGGCCGGAGAAACTCACAATAGAACTGGTTTCCTCCCCATCATATAAACGGTCACCTCCCCATTGTAAAAGCCCAGAAGCAGAGAAACATAGCCAGGTGTGGAAGATAGAAATGTAGGATAAGGGATGCTTGTGGGTCATAAACAGGCATGGCTACTGTATTCGGCCTTCTAATCTTGCTCAGGCCAATGTACACAACAAGTTGCTCAGATCTTTAATATAGATTGACTAGAGGGCATGGACTGGTTTGGTGAGGCCAACATCACGTAGGCAGATTCAGCCTGTTCAGGTCAAATGGGAGTCAGGAAGAACTCAAGCTAAGGAATACGTGTCCTTTAAGAATCATTGGCTCATGTATATGCCTATGTAAAGCGCAACACCTAAGATGGCTGCTGTTCACAACATGGGACCTGTGGGCTCAGAATGAATTTGCCAATAACTCCTGCATGCATCATTGTATCTTGATGAAAATACACACACATATAAAACTTGCCATTTTCGTTTCTCTGATATCAAAATCATAGCAGAATAATGATATTTTAAACACAGCTTCAGATTTCAAAGAACCTCAGACGGCCCTTTTGCCCTTACATAGGCAATTACTCAGTCTATATTAGCAGCTGTGTCCAAAATCCGTTATAAGCCTCTTGGAAGGCTTCTATTGTCCATCAAATCCGCTTCCATCATCTTCTTCCGCGTTGGGCCTCTCGATCCAGGCCTTTTCATGCTCAGTAGGAGTGCCCTCCTGGAACACCCACAGTTCATTCAAAGTCTCAATGTCTCAAAACAAATGCAACAGTGTCTCTTCTCTGTGACACCTCAGGAAATGTGCTCTTCATTGATCAAGGGCACAAAACATCTTGTGCAGAAACAAGCACCACTGAGAATCAACCTCTCAAGATCAGTAGCTCCTTTCAGACTCCAACACTCATCATTTAGTGTCAGAGGACGATCAAGCTGCTCTTCACATGGGCACCGGAATGTAGTGCCTTTTCCAAACTTGGATTCTCAGGTGCACTGCCTTTCTGCTGGAGCAAAGGGAAAAGAGGTGTGTGTGGGGAAAGGCCAAAAACTCAGGCCAAAGGGGTCAGGGGACCGCGCGCTGCCAGAGGTTCAAGCACATGACAGTTTGAACAAATTGCACAAAGTGGATGACAGTCCTGCCATCAAAAGCAGGGATCCTTCGCATCTTTGCACTGAACTTCTGAGGCAAAACAGAAAATCAGCTCCTTTTTTTCTTTTCTTTTTACAACGCCTTCTGATGAAACAAATGGCTTGCTTAGGAGGTACCACTGGAGGCACGCTGATGATCGCTGTCCATGCTGATGACCGCTACCCACACTGCTGATTGCTGTTCACCCTGCTGATTGCTGTTCATGCTGCTGATTGCTGTTCACGCTGCTGATTGCTGTTCATGCTGCTGATTGCTGTCAGGAATTGCAGGGCCAAGAAGTCTGTAGTCGTCTGCCATGCTCACTGATGGGGACCAGGCTTTTTTTTTGATCACCGGTCTGCAGGATAACATTCTTCCTTTTTGACTCTGGAAGATCCCGCAGCCTAGTGATATAGGAAATGTAACACAATTGTTAGTTTCCTTCAAGTCAGATACAAAAACAGTTAATGGGTTGGCTTTTTGACAAGAGGGCTGCAAGCAAGTGGCCTGCAATCTGCAAAGGAGTGGCAATTCGTCATGGGAACCTAAATGGATGCCCTCATACAGTGGCATTATCTAATGGGATACATTATTTAATGGGGTTAATACATATTCTCCTTAATGATGAAGCCTAGGTGTTCCTAAACTCCTTATCTAGAACATCTCAAATAGAGAAATGACATATTACACATTATCAAGGACATGAAGAAGTTCCTTCTTTAAACAATGTGCATCAAATGCGCTATGTAATACAAAGGCTAATGATCAACTGTGCAGACAAGAGGACAAGAACTAGAGAGTCCTGGTATCTGCATGATTAGAACACATCTTATAAAAAAATTGAAACAGCAGAAACAGAAGAGAACTGAAAAATCAAAAATAGACATTAAAAATATGTCGTACTAAAAAGAATGTAAACTTGAGATATCTCCTATTGAGATGAAAAATCTCCTATTGAGATGGAAAACTTGTATTGGGTCAATTAACCAGGCTATCACTATCCTGACAGTCAGTCTGAAAAGACATTTGAAGTGGGCCTAAAGAAAATTCTTGAAAACTAGTCTGATCAATCAAAAGGGAATGTATGTGGCATAAGGGGGGTTCCTACTACATCACTGCAGTTTAGAAGTGTGAACATGAACAATACACCCATAATAATAAATGGGTTGACTGGTGAAAGGAAGATGGAGAAGGGAAAATGGAAGTAGGACACAACTAAAATCTTCAATAACTAAACATGATGCAACATTGTTCAGGGAAGGAGCAAAAAAGAAAAATCTATAGGAAGGACAAGAGTTTGCTTGGGTGGCCTAAGGCATGTGACACAGCACCAAGAGCACGGGGATACATGAAAGACCAATGTTACAGAAATTTAACTCTACCGCTGACAATCTATACCCTACACGGTAATTCTAACGAATGTTCAGTTGTCTCTTCAAGGAAAAAAATGAATCCATAGGCTTATTCAGGAATCAAAAAATGCGATCAAAAAAATGCGATATCGAAATTAGGCCACCTTTAGTCACGGATCTATAATTCCATCCTTAGGCCCAATCAAGGATACATAAATGCAGAGCTGCCTGTCCTTAAGGAAAAAGGGCAGTTAAGTGACTAACAACGGATGGCACACTTTGATCCAGTATATCATTTTAGTTTTCTTAAAAATCATTACAGCCAAATTTAGGCATGCACTGGAAAAACTGCTGCCTTACTCGCTCACAGTATGAGGTCCATATCTGTGAAATTTATCTTAATACAATATTCATCCAATTTATTGTGAAATAACACATATCGTCATATGTGTTCCTTCACAACACAGGGGAACTTGTAATTCAAAGTAGCACCATAGAACAGAACATACACACAAAAAATTAAAAAAAAAATACATATATCAGGCCATCTCAAACCATAAGATATACTTGCTGTATATCAAGCACAAGGAAAAACAGCCCAGACAAACAAACAGCATATATGAATAAACGGTCATGCATAATACCATGGCACATGTACTGTATACTATAAACTGCAGCCCAATCTTAATTGTCAAGTCTAAAATCCTATACCCTTCTTTTGACAGCAGGGCATCAGGTAATTGATACTCTGCTGTAAAATATAGTGTCGCTGTGTCAAATAACGCGTTTCAGTGGACCAAATGTATAAATGAAACATAAACACACACATTTCTTTCTTAAAGAAATTACGCAAAAAAAACATTTCTCTTCAACCAGCCAACTCACGTGTCTTGTGAATTAATCCATGAATTATCTGTAGGAAGAAGCAGAAAAGATACACAACACACACATTTCTCATAATACAACATCAATTATAACCCTTTTTATCAGGCTACAAAACATGACACAATGTGACATACAAAAAACTTTTCATTATTTACCTGTAACTTTTTGTCCATGTACCTTGCAAAAACGCCCATTCTCACTCAGGCCTAAGGCCTTTAAGTTGCAGAACTTTGGGGAAGGGCTTCTACTTATTGCCTATCTAAAACTTAATGTAACACTTCGTTTTTCTTTTTGTCAAATAAACTTAACTAAAAAAATTAGTTCCTAGCATGGAGACACACATATACCAGTTCTACAGATCATTTAGCAGAATGTTTGATACTTTTTTTAAAAAAAGAAATCACTTTTGCATTTGCCCTTTTTAAATCATGTTCCCTCATTTTACACAGTGCTTAATTTGTAAGACATGAAGTGCAGGTGCTACAATTTTGCATGAGGAATACCTTTCCTATTTGTTTATTATCTCAGATGTGCGCTTTTAACGCAGATGTAATGCGAATGCGGCAAATGAGAACAAGCCAGCCTGCAATGAATGAATGTTACATATTTAAATCATATACAATCAACTACATCTCATATAAAGCGCTTGTGTGCAGCATTTTGAAAGCAACTGGGAGCTATGCAAACCACGTGTGGGCTCTACAATCCTTCAGGGTACTGACAAATGAGGCTGCAGTTTTACAAATTAAATAGTGTTCCTTTTATTATTATTAGCGGGATGCAATGCTGTGTCAGCCCTGCCGTATTTCTAATTTGAGATAAATGTGTTGATGACATAATTTACCGAACAACAAGCGTTTTGTAGGAACATGCTGGAGCTATTATTTATTCTTTGGCTAAAATGCAATCATCATTTGCTGTACATGTGCCCTGCATCCTTTGCTCATTTTAGTTCCCAAAAACGAAAATCCCATCCCAGCTAATGTCATATTTGTAATTCTCTAAGAAGATACTTTTAAATTATAAACATGAGCAGGAATTAAATTTATCGGAGCAAGTCAGGCTATTCAAGTGACCTCAGGTCAGGACCATGGCAGGGGCAGGGATTTAAATACTAAGAGGCAGCTGAAGTTAGCATCAGATGCATGTTTAACCAAGTCATGCTGCATTCCACAGGCGAGGCCCTAATTAAAAGGTCACAAATGTCAACAAGACAGCCTTACAAGATAACATCTCTGCCGCTACTGCTGGAACATGTTATACAGGTTCTGCCAGTCCCCTGCTCTTGGTAACTGAAGCTGACAAGGCCAGTAGGTTTAACCACTTCCACATAACCTGCAATATTTCACTATATTTAAAACAATAATTTCTCTCTTTTTTCTTGCAATTCTATGACACATTGACTCGCTGAATCATAAGAAGGCACAACCTGCAAACATATATATTAAGATCTAAATGTATGCATTTACTAAAGAGACGCTTTAAAAAGGGGCCCTGAAACCATTCAAAACAGTCTATTTATCTGAAAATCGACTTTTGTATTCTGGATACTAAGAAATAAATATCCTACAATTTTTTTGCATAATGGGTATTACTAGAATGTCTACTACCTAATTTATGAGTTATACATTTGAAAACACTAAGTTATACCTTATAGAAATGAGCTTGTTTGCGCCTAGGGTAAGGGACATTGCGCACAGAAGTGTTTGGTCATTTTCGTGGTACAACATAACTTAAATCAAACATTTTAATGCTAGGGGGTCATAGTATGAGTGTTAAGCTTCACAAATATTAAAAAACGATTTTTGTAGCACTTGTTTTTAATAATTATTTTTCATAATTAACAATTATTTTCTCCTAATGAAACCTAATTATTGCTATTTGTGACTGTTCTACATATAAAATGCTCACTACATCCCTTGCCTATTATTTAGATAAATATTAACACACAAGCCTAGGCGCAGCTGCCTAACTGGGACTGCGTGAGAATACCGCGCCATATTTATTTAAAAAGGACTGTTTGCAAAATTCCACCACCCGTGTTTAACTAGAGAGGTGCTGGCTGAATGAACATTCTTATTAGATATACTACAGCTGAAAAGACTTGGCTGTGAACATCTAACACCGTGCGTCTAAAGAACAGGCAATTTCGTTTTTTCATTTTTTTTTCTTTTTGGAGCCTTATTTACATCTATTGAACGTGACCCATGCACATACATACATTGAGCTCATTCCAGACACAAAACAGAAGGGGGGTCAAACACTCAGGACACACAAAACAGCGCGCTCTAACCATTTCTTGTACATAGCGCCGTCGCAATTTACAACAAAACCCACAAACAACATAGACATTTAAACACACATTTTAACCCATAGGTCAACACTTAGGACAGGAACAAGGAACAGCCTACAGACTGTGCTAAAAAATAAGCTGCCAATACTAGTTGTAAACCATATTTACAACAAAAACGTTTTTGTTCCTTTTTTTTTGTTTTTTTAAATTCTTCAACAGATTTCCAGAAGGCTGCAAAAGGGACAGCCTCACAGACCTTTAGAGAGAGCTCATAAATTGGAGTTCCAACCGGAGGTATCAGACGCGAATCCTCCAACCGGGAATCCTTTGTTGCAACCTAGTCAATATTAATACAAAACAAAATACCGCGACCAGGCATCTGTGCTCACTGGCCGGGTTTCAAACTTCATGGGGCTATCTCCAACGATATACACGCAAATGTACGTGACCCACGGTTTTTGAACACTGCAGTGTTCAAATAAAACTAAGGAACCAATACTGAGGAAGATTATCCAACTAAAGCAACCGGCGATAATCTGAACCACAGCAACCAAAGGCCTACCAAATGAACCAAATGTACCGGTACCCAAACCAAAGATTATCTTAACAAAAGCAACCAGTGATATCAATAAATACTAAGGACCGCGTCACATTTCTGCGACCAATAAATAACTAAGGACTCAGAACCACAAAGAACTGGGAGCGACCCACTTTTATTCTTCAACTAAAGCAGATGGAGAAAATATCTCTTCAACTGCCTATACAAATTGCAATTTGCATATACACAAATATTTGTACAAATTATAACTGTCAATTCCCCACTGCACTAACAGTCTTGTTAAAAAAATACTTACAGCAAAAAAAGAATGGGTTCCTTAGTCAGGAGTGACATCTTTAGGAGAGTTTTAAGTCAGAAAAATCAAAAAACATACTGGGCCACAGAGACAGATAATCCCCCAGAAAACCCTGTGCCCAGAGTACCTCTTTTTGGTAGAATTCTGTCTTGTCTTCCCCAGTAGTTTTCCATCCTTTGACAAAATACTCCTGCAGATAACCACTCCATGATAAGGCCCCACGTTGGGCGCCATTTGAGGAAATTTAAATCATGACTCACTCTCCCCACCAGGGATCTATCCAGCAGTTTGCATAATAAAGCAGCAAAGGAATTGACAGCCAATCTGTAAAATTAAAAGACATATTTATTATAATTAATTATGAGGCTTCGTCGTCCAACCGTAGTTTTACAGCTGAAAGAGGGAGCCCGCCTCAGCTTTCTCAGGCAGGCTTTTTATACAGAAAGTTTGGCCCTAGGCTCACATTCTTGCTGTGAAACACATCATTGTAGGTCGCTCCCATGGTCCCATAACAAAGCAGGCTATAATTATGAATTCCATTCTACTTGCCCAAACTGACCAACCCATCTTCCATCATGAACATATGTCAAACTTCACATATTTTCCTGTGCAGGCCGGAGAAACTCACAATAGAACTGGTTTCCTCCCCATCATATAAACGGTCACCTCCCCATTGTAAAAGCCCAGAAGCAGAGAAACATAGCCAGGTGTGGAAGATAGAAATGTAGGATAAGGGATGCTTGTGGGTCATAAACAGGCATGGCTACTGTATTCGGCCTTCTAATCTTGCTCAGGCCAATGTACACAACAAGTTGCTCAGATCTTTAATATAGATTGACTAGAGGGCATGGACTGGTTTGGTGAGGCCAACATCACGTAGGCAGATTCAGCCTGTTCAGGTCAAATGGGAGTCAGGAAGAACTCAAGCTAAGGAATACGTGTCCTTTAAGAATCATTGGCTCATGTATATGCCTATGTAAAGGGCAACACCTAAGATGGCTGCTGTTCACAACATGGGACCTGTGGGCTCAGAATGAATTTGCCAATAACTCCTGCATGCATCATTGTATCTTGATGAAAATACACACACATATAAAACTTGCCATTTTCGTTTCTCTGATATCAAAATCATAGCAGAATAATGATATTTTAAACACAGCTTCAGATTTCAAAGAACCTCACACATGCTATAAACCTCTACGCTGACGATGTCATCTTTTCGCTTGACGAGCCCTGGACGGCCCTGCCGGCCTGCATCGAGGAGCTGGCCTCCTTTGGTGCAGTCGCGGGGTTTAAAATGAACATGGGAAAGTCGGTGGCTCTGGATATCTCCCTTGAGCCGGCCACTAGGACCTACCTGCAGAACCAATTCCCCATGCTTTGGTCATCAGAGGCGGTACCCTATCTGGGGATCCAGATAGCTCCCACTTTACCGGCTATGGTATTGGCCAACTACATGGCCCTGGGTGCAAAGATCAGGGAGGAATTAGGCCGATGGAACCGCGGCACCTTCTCCTGGCTGGGCAGCATAGCCGCCATCAAAATGACGGTCCTGCCTCAGGTGCTTTACTTGTTTCGGGCCCTACCGCTCCAGCTGCCGGTCGGGTGGATCCCGCAAATACAGACCAATGTCTCGCGTTTTATATGGCAGGGGAAAAAACCCAGAATGTGCAGAGCCCTCTCACTGCTGGCCCCTGAAGCGGGAGGTTTGGGAATACCTGACTTCCGTAAGTATTTCCAGGCAGCGCAGTTGCGTTATCTCGTGGAATGGAGTAGATGGGAGTCCGACAAGCACTGGCTCTTCCAGGATCAGGCGGTGGCGGGTAGACCCTTGCAGGAAATCCCATTTCTGCGCCGGACTCACCGGCCCAAAAATGTGTACGCCTCCTTTGTTACAAGAGTGCCCCTGCAGGTCTGGGATGCCACTAGCATTCCGTACGGCCTCACCTCATTCCCGTCGCCACTCACACCGTTGGTGGACAATCCGGACTTTACCCCAGGAATGGAAAGGGGGGCATTCACACACTGGAGACAGGCAGGGTGTAGAGCCCTGTGTCACTTGTATGGCCCAGAAGGGGTTGTCCCCTTCCCGCAGTTTCGCCAGGAATTTATGCTCCCTGAGACCGAGAGGCACCGTTATATGCAAGCTCGCCACTGGGCTCTTCAACCGCAGGTGAGAGAGACGGCTGATAGGCACTTCCTACCATACGAAAAATGGCTACTGTCGCGTACGTCAGATTCAAAATTGATTATGGATCTCTATAGGTTACTACAACCGCCTTCAACACACCTCTATAACCCGGGGAGAGAACGTTGGGAACAGGAGTTGGGGAGGACATTGAGCCCCAAAGAATGGGAGCACATATCCTATAGAGCGAGGCATTCAGCATACCACATGGGTCTCACTGACACACTGACTAAGGTTTCCACCTATTGGTACTACACACCAGAGCAGGTTCACAAATTTGACCATAGCAAGAAAGACACATGTTGGCGAGGGTGTGGGCACAGGGGTACACTTACACACATTCTATGGGATTGCCCACTACTGGAAACCTATTGGAGGGAAGTGCTGGACGAAATTGATTCCCATTTTGGTATTGAACTACCACGGTTCCCCGCATACACCCTGCTGGGACTCCCGAATGGACTGATGTACCCCCTTAGATCCCGTAGGGGTAGGCAGATTGCCATCGCACTAGGTTCAGCAGTCCAAAACATCCTGATACATTGGCGCACTACTACGACACCCTCTATCACGGGTTGGCTCCATAGACTGTGGCACGTGCTGGGCATGGAGAAATTGTCGCTCACAGTGGCGGGGGATACATCGCAATTTCGTGAGCTTTGGCAACCATTTCATTCCTTACTGCTCACAGAATTTAAAGAACTTACCTGTCCCAAGTACCTCCGCCTCATGCGGCTTACGAGCCCAGCAGCGCCTGCCCTGTGAATGGTTGGGAGATTCACTTTCCCTGTAGGAGGTGGCTTTGATGTACACTTTGGATAGGGTCTGTGCACTGGACGAAGGGTGGGGAGGGGGGAGGTGGGGGTCGAGACTGGGGAGTTGGGACGTTGGGGTGTTGGGGGATGTTTGTAATGGAAATGTCATCTCATACTGCGACAATGCATACCATGTACTGCTATGATGGACTAGCACACACGAACTGCACCTGACAGCTCTCCGCCGGGGATGGGGCCTCTATCACGGGTTGGCTCCATAGACTGTGGCACGTGTTGGGCATGGAGAAATTGTCGCTCACTGTGGCGGGGGATACATCGCAATTTCGTGAGCTTTGGCAACCATTTCATTCCTTACTGCTCACAGAATTTAAAGAACTTACCTGTCCCAAGTACCTCCGCCTCATGCGGCTTACGAGCCCAGCAGCGCCTGCCCAGTGAATGGTTGGGAGATTCACTTTCCCTGTAGGAGGTGGCTTTGATGTACACTTTGGATAGGGTCTGTGCACTGGACGAAGGGTGGGGAGGGGGGTGGTGGGGGTCGAGACTGGGGAGTTGGGACGTTGGGGTGTTGGGGGATGTTTGTAATGGAAATGTCATCTCATACTGCGACAATGCATACCATGTACTGCTATGATGGACTAGCACACACGAACTGCACCTGACATCTCTCCGCCGGGGATGGGGCCTTGCCCGCCCTAACAAGACGCTCCAAGATGATGTGTGTTTGTCCTTGTATGGTGTGCTGAATAAAATACTTCAAACCTAAAAATCACTATTGTAACTAAAACACTTTTACTCAACCGTTTAGAGGAGATGTCCAAGGACTGATTCTAGGATCCAGTCCTGTGGTTAGAAAAGTAATCCATAAAGTAACTAAATGCATTTAACTAGAAAAACACATTGAGGTCAATGTTGCATTGTGTTTGAAATGGTGTTGCCCATTGCAAACAACTGTAACTACTGTACTTAAAAGTCTATTGCCTATTTGCAAAGTATTCAAACTAAATTAATTCATTCGGAGAAAGTATATTTCGTAATGTAATGTATAATGTAATTACAATGTTTCAGGCCAGATATAGTTAGGAATTAGCATTTAAAAAAGCTTTGAAATTCAATGAAAAACCCATGGGTTTCAGGCCTTATATAGTTAGGATTTAGCATTTAAAAAACCTTTAAAATCCACTGAAAAAACCATAGGTTTCAAGCCTGATAAAGTTAGGAATTAGCATTTAAAAAACCTTAGAAATTCACTGAAAAAAACATAGGTTTTAGGGGTGATATAGTTAGCTGGACATTTCACTCGTACAAAACCATTGAAATTCCTCCGATATAGTTAGTTGGACTAACTATATCTTGCGCGCCCGCAATCCACTGCTGATGATGTCACATATTACATCATTCAGTGTTTCAGTGTTAAATTCATCTATATAAATCAATCATTAATGTTTTGTCAGTATAAATACTGCTTTAATATTCTACTTGCTGAGTTAAACCTGAAAAATAATGACAGTTGAGTTCAGTTCAGCTGATTTGATTCCGATATGTTTTATATTCAAATATAAACTCCACTCATTTTTTGCTTTGGTATTTCTCCACCCTGTCTTATATATATGATTTCATGTTCGTAGGCTTTACATTGGGAGCAAATTAGTCTGCTAAAGAAAAAAATCTTTAACCATATTAGAGCAGTAAAAAATAAAGATCCTGCATATGCAGTTACCAAATGCTATATGAACCAGCATCAAGAGAAATGGGAAAGAATGAGATACTATACAATAGATATGGTCATGAAAAATTAAAGAGGGCGTAATCGGACACAAGTGTTGAGACAACTAGAGGGTGCACAGGAGGCAAGGACCTTTGATGTGTGAGTGGGGCTGAGAACAGCCCCTCTTCAGTCAACACAACAGGATGGTCCACCCTGTCCACACTTTAGCCCCCTTTGTGTTAATGTCCGGAGGTAATAAACAAACCCAGAAAGCAGAGCAATTCACAGTCATGAGACCCAGGAAACTGGCAAAAGGCAGATATGTTTGGAACAAGAACATGCCAACTTTCTAAAAGTGATTCAAAAAAGGGGGTAGTGATGAACAGAGTGTCTGAATTAAGCAGACCACTCTTACCCAGTCCAAAGATCAGGGCTTGATCCATCACCGTTATTTATCTCACTGCACCATCCCAGCTCAGAACCAGGCTATATGCAAATCAGTCTGTCCCTGGCCCAGTGCATCATGGGAACAGGGCAGACTAAACTACCAAGCCAATTCTTCACCAGAAAGGAGACAAGCTACCGGGGACCGGTTTCTGGCATTTCAGCCGTTTTCGGCCCGGCTTGCTTGAATCCTGATGGTGCAGTGAGAAAGGGACTCATGACTGAGTATACCCTGCCACACCTATAGTGGCCAAAAACGATTCAGAAAAGGGGGTGGTGATGAACAGAGTGTCTGAATTAAGCGGACCACTCTTACCCAGTCCAAAGATCAGGGCTTGATCCATCACCGTTATTTATCTCACTGCACCATCCCAGCTCAGAACCTGGCTATATGCAAATCAGTCTGTCCCTGGCCCAGTACATCATGGGAACAGGGCAGACTAAACTACCAAGCCAATTCTTCACCAGAAAGGAGAAAAGCTACCGGGGACCGGTTTCTGGCATTTCAGCCGTCTTCGGCCAGGCTTGCTTGAATCCTTATGGTGCAGTGAGAAAGGGACTCATGTCTGAGTATACCCTGCCACACCTATAGTGGCCAAAAACGATTCAGAAAAGGGGGTGGTGATGAACAGAGTGTCTGAATTAAGCAGACCACTCTTACCCAGTCCAAAGATCAGGGCTTGATCCATCACCGTTATTTATCTCACTGCACCATCCCAGCTCAGAACCTGGCTATATGCAAATCAGTCTGTCCCTGGCCCAGTGCATCATGGGAACAGGGCAGACTAAACTACCAAGCCAATTCTTCACCAGAAAGGAGACAAGCTACCGGGGACCGGTTTCTGGCATTTCAGCTGTCTTCGGCCCGGCTTGCTTGAATCCTGATGGTGCAGTGAGAAAGGGACTCATGTCTGAGTATACCCTGCCACACCTATAGTGGCCAAAAACGATTCAGAAAAGGGGGTGGTGATGAACAGAGCGTCTGAATTAAGCAGACCACTCTTACCCAGTCCAAAGATCAGGGCTTGATCCATCACCGTTATTTATCTCACTGCACCATCCCAGCTCAGAACCTGGCTATATGCAAATCAGTCTGTCCCTGGCCCAGTGCATCATGGGAAAAGGGCAGACTAAACTACCAAGCCAATTCTTCACCAGAAAGGAGACAAGCTACCGGGGACCGGTTTCTGGCATTTCAGCCGTCTTCGGCCCGGCTTGCTTGAATCCTGATGGTGCAGTGAGAAAGGGACTCATGTCTGAGTATACCCTGCCACATCTATAGTGGCCAAAAACGATTTAGAAAAGGGGGTGGTGATGAACAGAGTGTCTGAATTAAGCAGACCACTCTTACCCAGTCCAAAGATCAGGGCTTGATCCATCACCGTTATTTATCTCACTGCACCATCCCAGCTCAGAACCTGGCTATATGCAAATCAGTCTGTCCCTGGCCCAGTGCATCATGGGAACGGGGCAGACTAAACTACCAAGCCAATTCTTCACCAGAAAGGAGACAAGCTACCGGGGACCGGTTTCTGGCATTTCAGCAGTCTTTCCAAAAGTAGCATTTTCAGATTTGTGACTTAAAGTCCAACTTTACCAATAAAGAGTATTTTAAATCACAATTAATTTGAGTGTAAACAGTATATCTATAGTTGCTCTAAATTTCAGGTTTGAGCTTACTAAATGTAATAAGGAATCCCAGTGTTAGTCCCCAGGTCACCCCCCAAGCCGCACGGCTCCTCGTGACCGAGTCTCTGACCTCTGCTCCGCCACTGCCGAGGGCTCGCCCCTGGTATCCGGTATCCGTGTTTTTGTGGTTCCTGTGTTTTTGTGGTTCCCGTGTTTTTGTGGTTCCTTTCTACCCTTGTATTGTATTTTTAGGTGCTCCCTGCAGCCCTCTCTGCCCCCCGCTCCCCGCCGCTGGTCCCCCGCGGCCCCGCTCCCTTTCCCTTCTGGTTCCCCTGCCCTCGCCCATTGGCCGCCCCGCTCCCGCCTCCCAGCTGCTCCTCTCTCCCACTTCGCCTCATATAGAGGACGCGTGCAGCGGGTGTGCTGCTTTTGCGCCTTCTGCGGCCATCTGTGCCTGGAACGCGCCCAGCGCCAGAACCCCTGGACCCCGCGCCCCCCGCCACGCCAGACTGCACTACGACTCCAGCACCCTCCGTTCACTCAACACCGGAGTAGCCCACCCCTGCGACTGGGCCACCCCGAAGCACACCCAAGGACCCTTCACCTGCTGGAACTGCAGATACACCAGCATCCAGCCCACCAAACCACCAGCCAAAGAACCCAACCACCTCCGCTGCATCCTCCTCAACACCCACTCCGCTCGCAAGCACACCATCGAACTCTGGGACCTCCTAGATTCCACTGCCCCCGACGTCGCCTTCCTGACGGAGACATGGCTGACCGCCACCTCAGCACAAGACATCGCCATCGCCATCCCACAGGGCTACATGATCTCCCGCAGAGACCGCACCAGCGGAGTGGGAGGTGGAATTGCCATCATCCAAAAAGACTCCATCAGAATCTCAAATAAAACACCGACGACACCCTCACTACCGCCGAGCCCATGCACTTCCAGATCCACACCGACCCCAACACAACCCTCAGAGGAACACTCATCTACAGACCTCCCGGACCCCGACCACAGTTCAGCGACACCATCGCCGACCTCATCAGCACCCACGCCCTCGCCTCCACGGACTACATCCTCCTCGGAGACCAGAACTTTAACCTGGAGAACAACAATGACGCCAACTCCACCGCCCTGATCGCCAACCTCAGACTCAAACAGCTCGTGACAACACCCACCTACGCCGCTGGACACACACTTGACCCCATCTTTTCCGCAAGCCCGCACGTCTCCTTCAACCACACCACGGAACCCCACTGGACCGACCACAGATGCGTCCACTTTACCTTCAGGAAACCCACCACACACCACCACACCCAACAGCTGCTGCACTGCTGCTGGGGCAAGGTCACCGAGGACCAACTGACTACCACCCTTACCCTGAGACCACCCACACACCCCACCAAACCAGACACCACCGCAACCAACCTCACACAGTAGATTAATGACTGCACCAACACCCTCGGCCCTCTCCAGACCCCCACAACCAACCACACCAACAAGAAAGCCGCCTGGTTAACCGAAGACCTCCGGATCTCCAAGCACACCTAAGCATGAGCGAATTTTGCGGATCTCGCGTTCGCGAATTTTGCGGATTTGCGGATTCGCAATCCGCAAAATCCGCGAATTCCCGCGAATTTGCGGATTTTTTTTTTTTTGTGTTCGCCCGTGTTTCTGCCAGTTCGCGAGGGTTTTGTACACTTTCGCAAATTGCGAACTTACCTGTCGGGTCGCAAGTTTCGCGAACTTGTTGTTTCTACGTGTCCAGCCTGTTTGGGACACTCTTCTTCATCACTGCCACTCTCTGTCACCACTGCCACTCTCTGACTACTCATGCCACCCTCTGGCCCACCCATGCCACCCTCTGTTTCATCACCACACCCTCTGGTTGTCCAGTGTACATTATTTTCGGCAAAGCAAAGCACACCTTCCCTGCCTCAAGTGACCTGAATTAATTTGGGGCTGATTCATGTGTCACAGAATATTTTTTTAGCTGGCACCTGCTTCCTTAGTGCGCCCTGATTAGTGATCTTTTGCACTTGCTAAGTGCTTTCATTGTTGCAAAATTAGTTACAACACCTGCCCTGCCCCAACTGACAATAATGAATTAGGGGCTGATTAATGGATTTTAACTTCCAGCCTGGCTCCTGCTTGTCTCCCTTAGCTGTAATTCAGGACCTTTGTGGCATATGTGTAACTATTCTGAGGTTCAGAGCAGGGTCACATAATAGTTTCAACTGGCAACTGAACTCTGGAGGGGCCCCTCAGGAAGCACTCCAGGAAATGGCTACTAATGATGAGCCTGAACTTTTGAACCTGGTAAGTAGTTACTTTCAGTTTTGCTAAGATCGTATTTCTGCAATTTTGCACTTATTCGCGGGGCGCGAACTCACGCGAACAGTGCGAGCAGTGCGAGCAAAATCCGCTGCTCGCGGATTTGCGGATTTTGCGGGAAATTCGCAAATCTCGCGGATTGCGGATTTCCCGAAAATCCGCAAAATCCGCGAGCGGAACGGATTTTCCGCCCACGCCTAAGCACACCTGGCGGGGGCTGGAGAAGAAATGGCTCCACGACCGAACACCAGACAGCCACACAGCCCTCAAGAGCGCCACCCGCAGACACCACCAACTCATCAGGACCGCCAAGAGGACCGCCTACAAGGACCGCCTAGACAACAACGCACACAACTCCAAAGAGCTCTTCAGCATCGTGAAAGAACTCTCCAATCCTAGCTCCAACACCAACGACATCCCACCATCACAAGACCTGTGCGACTCCCTGGCTACCTTCTTTCACCGCAAGATCACCGACATCCACGTTAGCTTCAACTCCGACCCCCCCGCACTGCCCACTAAGTCCACCACCCCTGTGACTACCACCCGCACCAGTCGCCTCACCCCCTGGTCCGATACAAAAGGGGATGGAGATGGACGAAGCATCTGAACCAATCAAACACTCACACCCAGTCGAAAGATCTTGGTTTGATCCATCACCGTTCTTTAGCCCACTCTGCCACCCCAGTTCAGACTTGGCTATATGCAAATCAGTCTGACCTTGTGCCTCATGGGAACAGTCCAGCCCGAACTGCCAAGCCATGCCTTCCCTGGACCGGAAACAAGCTTCCGAGGACCGGTTTCTGGCATTCCAGCCGTCTTCAGCCCGGCTTGCTTGAATCCAGTGGCAAAGTGAGCAAGAGACTCACGTCTGAGCATACCCTGCCACACTTATGGCGGCCAAAAGTGGTACAAAAGGGGGTGGTGATGGACGGAGCATCTGAACCAATCAAACACTCACACCCAGTCAAAAGATCTGGGTTTGATCCATCACCTTTCTTTAGCCCACTCTGCCACCCCAGCCCACCTGTTCCAGCGTCAGCGATGAAGACACCATCAAAACCATGAACTCCATCCACTCCGGATCCCCATCGGACACCTGCCCTCACCACGTCTTCAACAAAGCCAGCACAACCATCGCGCCCCACCGCCGGAAACCATCAACTTCTCCTTCGAGACAGCCACCTTCCCGGAAAGCTGGAAGCATGCCGAGATCAACGCCCTTCTGAAGAAGCCCAAGGCGGACCCCAAGGACCTCTAAAACCTCCGGCCCATCTCCCTGATCCCATTCCCGGCAAAAGTGACTGAGAAGGTTGTCAACAAACAGTTAACCCGCTACCTCGAAGACAACAATATCCTGGACCCTTCCCAATCTGGCTTTCGCAGCAACCACTGCACCAAGACCGCCCTCATCGCCGCCACTGACGACATCAGGACCGTGATGGACAAAGGAGGAACAGCCGCCCTCATCCTCCTGAACCTATCAGCAGCCTTTGACACAATCTGCCACCACACCCTATCAGCACGCCTCCATGATGCAGGTATTCAAGAGAAGGCCCAGGCCTGGACCACATCCTTCCTCTCTGGAAAAACCCAGAGTTCCCGCCTCCCACCCTTCCGCTCAAAAATCACTGAGATCATCTGCGGCATCCCACAGGGATCCTCCCTCAGTACGACGCTGTTAAATATCTACAAGGCACCTCTCGCCCACTCCCACCCAGCTGATCATATCCCTCACCGAAGAACCCCACACCGCCAAAGCCAACCTCCACAGAGGAATGAGGGCCGTAGCCGACTGGATGAAGGACAGCAGACTGAAGCTGAACTCCGACAAGACGGAAGTCCTCATTCTCGGACCCTCCCCATCTGCCTGGGACGACTCCTGGTGGCCCACATCGCTATGCACAGCCCTGGTACCCACGGACCACGCACCCAACTGGGGGGTCATCCTCGACTCTACCCTCTCCATGACCAAGCAAGTCAATGCCGTCTCCACATCCTGCTTCAACACCCTCTGTAAGCTCCGCAGAATCTTCAAATGGATCCCTATCGACACTAGAAAAACCGTCACCCAGGCCCTCATCACCAGCAGACTCGACTACAAGCTCCTGCGACGACTACAACGAATCCAGAACACCTCGGCCCGACTGATCCTCGACGTCCCTCGCCGCAGCCACATCACACCCCACCTGAGAGGCCTGCACTGGCTCCCCGTCAACAAGAGGATCACCTTCAAACTCCTCATCCACACACACAAAGCACTGCACAACACTGGACCTACTTACCTCAACAAACGACTCAGCTTCCACACCCCCACCCGAAGCCTCCTCTCAGCCAACCTCGCCCTCGCCACAGTCCCTCGTATCCAGAAAACCACAATCGGCGAAAGATCCTTCTTCTACCTCGCCGCCAAGACCTGGAACACCCTCCCAACCAGCCTACAACAGACTCAGGACCTGCTGTCCTTCAGACGACTCCTCAAGACCTGGCTCTTCGATCAGTAGACCCCCCCTGACCCCCCAGCGCTTTGAGACCCCCACGGGTATGTAGCGCGCTTTAGAAATGCAATGATTGATTGATTGATTGATTAGTCAATGGAAGAGATAGGCCTTATAACAGTGAATATCTGCTTTAGGAGTTTTTCACTGTCAGAACATGTAAAACAAGCTTAAACATGTCCTACTCTGCCCTATGAGACTTTAGAGCCTACACTAGGGCTGACTTATAAGTATTAAGCAGGAAGGTTTAAGTAAGCATTGGCGGAAAATCTGTTACGCTCGCGGATTTTGAGGATTTTCGGTAAATTCGCAATCCGCAAACGCTCGCGAATTTACCGAAAATCCGCAAATTCGCACGCAGCGGATTTTTTTTTCTTGGTGATACAATTTTGCGGCGCGCCGCGTTCACTTACCGTCATTCAGCGTTTGCCGAGTTGTTTTTCTCGATATTTTGCGAGTGCTGCGCCATTTTGGATCTTGCTGCGGGATCCAGCGGGAATTTGGCGAGCGCGATTACGTCATCGCGGCTTGCCAACTTGCACAGCGAGAGTTTGTCAACGCGAGTACGCCGTGATCACGTATCGCGGGACTTCGCAATTGCGAGCTTGTAGATGCGGCGAGCAGCAACAATCTCGCACTCGAGAAAATACAAAATTTGCAATTCTGCACAAGAAATCCACCAGCAAGCAGCATAAACCTTCTGGAAATGATGATTTTTATCTGAATAACTCCTCAGGTTGACATTTGCCTGCACTTTTTTTGCGAGGAGTCCATTTTGGGGAGGGGGGGGTGGGAGGAAGGAAGTGCCCCACAGTCTTCAACTTCCTGTTCCTGTCCAGCAGGCTCCTCCCAGTGCTTTGTCCATCTCCTGGTCACTTTTCATTTAGATCTGGAGCTGGAAGGATTACTTTTTGTGGATGCTGCTGGATATTTGGATTTGATGCCTTTTTGACTTTCTTTGGATCACTTTTGGATTAGAAATTTCAAAAGTAAGTTTGTTTGGGGCATTACAGTTGCTGCAACTACAATTTTGGAATTTTCGATTTTTGGGCTGTTTTGGGGCCTTTTGCCCAGGGGTACTCAGTGGTGGGTGCACTGAGTCTTTCTGTGGGGTGTTTTGAATTTAAACATCATGGAGGGGCTGGATGGCTTGGGATTGTGCTGATTTTTCTGTGATTTTTGTTTTTTGGCCTGTTGTTGTGGCCTTTTCACCAGGGGTAGTGAGTGTTGCATGGGCCTAGTCTTTCTGTGGGGTGTCTTGAATTTAAACATCATGGAGGGCCTGGATGGTTTGGGATTGTGCTGATTTTTCTGTGTTTTTCGATTTTTTGGGGTGTTCATGGGGACAGGCCATGTGGGTGGGGACCATTTTGAGTGCTGCTACAGGCCCTGGCCATGTGCTGGGAGGCAGGGGGCCATTTTGATTGAAGGCAGTGTTGTTAGGCCTGCAACCATTTTGCCTAGTTTTCAACCTTTATGCCCAGGGGTAGTGAGTGTTGCATGGGCCTAGTCTTTCTGTGGGTTGTCTTGAACTTAAACATCATGGAGGGGCTGGATGGCTTGGGATTGTGCTGATTTTTCTGTGATTTTCGGTTTTTGGCCTGTTGTTGTGGCCTTTTCACCAGGGGTAGTGAGTGTTGCATGGGCCTAGTCTTTCTGTGGGGTGTCTTGACTTTAAACATCATGGAGGGCCTGGATGGTTTGGGATTGTGCTGATTTTTCTGTGTTTTTCGATTTTTTGGGTTGTTCATGGGGACAGACCATGTGGGTGGGGGCCATTTTCAGTGCTGCTACAGGCCCTCGCCATGTGCTGGGAGGGAGGGGGCCATTTTGAATGCAGGCAGTGTTGTTAGGCCTGCAACCATTTTGCCTAGTTTTCAACCTTTATGCCCAGGGGTAGTGAGTGTTGCATGGGCCTAGTCTATCTGTGGGTTGTCTTGAATTTAAACATCATGGAGGGACTGGATGGCTTGGGATTGTGCTGCTTTTTCTGTGATTTTCGGTTTTTGGCCTGTTGTTGTGGCCTTTTCACCAGGGGTAGTGAGTGTTGCATGGGCCTAGTCTTTCTGTGGGGTGTCTTGACTTTAAACATCATGGAGGGCCTGGATGGTTTGGGATTGTGCTGATTTTTCTGTGTTTTTCGATTTTTTGGGTTGTTCATGGGGACAGGCCATGTGGATGGGGGCCATTTTGAGTGCTGCTACAGGCCCTGGCCATGTGCTGGGAGGGAGGGGGCCATTTTGAATGCAGGTAGTGTTGTTAGGCCTGCAACCATTTTGCCTAGTTTTCAACCTTTATGCCCAGGAGTAGTGAGTGTTGCATGGGCCTAGTCTTTCTGTGGGGTGTCTTGAATTTAAACATCATGGAGGGCCTGGATGGTTTGGGATTGTGCTGATTTTTCTGTGATTTTCGTTTTTTTTGGCCTGTTGTTGTGGCCTTTTCACCAGGGGTAGTGGGTGTTGCATGGGCCTAGTCTTTCTGTGGGTTGTCTTGAATTTAAACATCATGGAGGGGCTGGATGGCTTGGGATTGTGCTGATTTTTCTGTGATTTTCGTTTTTTTGGCCTGTTGTTGTGGCCTTTTCACCAGGGGTAGTGAGTGTTGCATGGGCCTAGTCTTTCTGTGGGGTGTCTTGAATTTAAACATCATGGAGGGCCTGGATGGTTTGGGATTGTGCTGATTTTTCTGTGTTTTTCGATTTTTTTGGGGTGTTTATGGGGACAGGCCATGTGGGTGGGGGCCATTTTGAGTGCTGCTACAGGCCCTGGCCTTGTGCTGGGAGGGAGGGGGCCATTTTGAATGCAGTCAGTGTTGTTAGGCCTGCAACCATTTTGCCTAGTTTTCAACCTTTTTGCCCAGGGGTAGTGAGTGTTGCATGGGCCTAGTCTTTCTGTGGGGTGTCTTGAATTTAAACATCATGGAGGGCCTTGATGGTTTGGGATTGTGCAGATTTTTCTGTGATTTTCGTTTTTTTGGCCTGTTGTTGTGGCCTTTTCACCAGGGGTAGTGAGTGTTGCATGGGCCTAGTCTTTCTGTGGGGTGTCTTGAATTTAAACATCATGGAGGGCCTGGATGGTTTGGGATTGTGCTGATTTTTTTGTGTTTTTTGATTTTTTGGGGTGTTCATGGGGACAGGCCATGTGGGTGGGGGCCATTTTGAGTGCTGCTACAGGCCCTGGCCATGTGCTGGGAGGGTGGGGGCCATTTTGAATGCAGGCAGTGTTGTTAGGCCTGCAACCATTTTGCCTAGTTTTCAACCTTTATGCCCAGGGGTAGTGAGTGTTGCATGGGCCTATTCTTTCTGTGGGGTGTCTTGAATTTAAACATCATGGAGGGCCTGGATGGTTTGGGATTGTGCTGATTTTTCTGTGATTTTCGTTTTTTTGGCCTGTTGTTGTGGCCTTTTCACCAGGGGTAGTGAGTGTTGCATGGGCCTAGTCTTTCTGTGGGTTGTCTTGAATTTAAACATCATGCGGGGGCTGGATGGCTTGGGATTGTGCTGATTTTTCTGTGATTTTCGTTTTTTTGGCCTGTTGTTGTGGCCTTTTCACCAGGGGTAGTGAGTGTTGCATGGGCCTAGTCTTTCTGTGGGGTGTTTTGAATTTAAACATCATGGAGGGCCTGGATGGTTTGGGATTGTGCTGATTTTTCTGTGTTTTTCGATTTTTTGGGGTGTTTATGGGGACAGGCCATGTGGGTGGGGGCCATTTTGAGTGCTGCTACAGGCCCTAGCCTTGTGCTGGGAGGGAGGGGGCCATTTTGAATGCAGGCAGTGTTGTTAGGCCTGCAACCATTTTGCCTAGTTTTCAACCTTTATGCCCAGGGGTAGTGAGTGTTGCATGGGCCTATTCTTTCTGTGGGGTGTCTTGAATTTAAACATCATGGAGGGCCTGGATGGTTTGGGATTGTGCTGATTTTTCTGTGATTTTCGTTTTTTTGGCCTGTTGTTGTGGCCTTTTCACCAGGGGTAGTGAGTGTTGCATGGGCCTAGTCTTTCTGTGGGGTGTCTTGAATTTAAACATCATGGAGGGCCTGGATGGTTTGGGATTGTGCTGATTTTTCTGTGTTTTTCGATTTTTTGGGGTGCTCATGGGGACAGGCCATGTGGCTGGGGGCCATTTTGAGTGCTGCTACAGGCCCTGGCCATGTGCTGGGAGGGACGGGGGCATTTTGAATGCAGGCAGTGTTGTTAGGCCTGCAACCATTTTGCCTAGTTTCCAACCTTTATGCCCAGGGGTAGTGAGTGTTGCATGGGCCTAGTCTTTATGTGGGGTGTCTTGAATTTAAACATCATGGAGGGCTGGATGGCTTGGGATTGTGCTGATTTTTCTGTGATTTTCGTTTTTTTGGCCTGTTGTTGTGGCCTTTTCACCAGGGGTAGTAAGTGTTGCATGGGCCTAGTCTTTCTGTGGGGTGTCTTGAATTTAAACATCATGGAGGGCCTGGATGGTTTGGGATTGTGCTGATTTTTCTGTGTTTTTCGATTTTTTGGGGTGTTCAAGGGGACAGGCCATGTGGGTGGGGGCCATTTTGAGTGCTGCTACAGGCCCTGGCCATGTGCTGGGAGGGAGGGGGCCATTTTGAATGCAGGCAGTGTTGTTAGGCCTGCAACCATTTTGCCTAGTTTTCAACCTTTATGCCCAGGGGTAGTGAGTGTTGCATGGGCCTAGTCTTTCTGTGGGGTGTCTTGAATTTAAACATCATGGAGGGCCTGGATGGTTTGGGATTGTGCTGATTTTTCTGTGATTTTCGTTTTTTTGGCCTGTTGTTGTGGCCTTTTCACCAGGGGTAGTGAGTGTTGCATGGGCCTAGTCTTTCTGTGGGTTGTCATGAATTTAAACATCATGGAGGGGCTGGATGGCTTGGGATTGTGCTGATTTTTCTGTGATTTTCGTTTTTTTGGCCTGTTGTTGTGGCCTTTTCACCAGGGGTAGTGAGTGTTGCATGGGCCTAGTCTTTCTGTGGATTGTCTTGAATTTAAACATCATGGAGGGCCTGGATGGTTTGGGATTGTGCTGATTTTTCTGTGATTTTCGTTTTTTTGGCCTGTTGTTGTGGCCTTTTCACCAGGGGTAGTGAGTGTTGCACGGGCCTAGTCTTTCTGTGGGTTGTCTTGAATTTAAACATCATGGAGGGGCTGGATGGCTTGGGAGTGTGCTGATTTTTCTGTGATTTTCGGTTTTTTGGCCTGTTGTTGTGGCCTTTTCACCAGGGGTAGTGAGTGTTGCATGGGCCTAGTCTTTCTGTGGGTTGTCTTGAATTTAAACATCATGGAGGGGCTGGATGGCTTGGGATTGTGCTGATTTTCGTTTTTTTGGCCTGTTGTTGTGGCCTTTTCACCAGGGGTAATGAGTGTTGCATGGGCCTAGTCTTTCTGTGGGGTGTCTTGAATTTAAACATCATGGAGGGCCTGGATGGTTTGGGATTGTGCTGATTTTTCTGTGATTTTCGTTTTTTTGGCCTGCTGATGTGGCCTTTTCACCAGGGGTAGTGAGTGTTGCATGGGCCTAGTCTTTCTGTGGGGTGTCTTGAATTTAAACATCATGGAGGGCCCTGATGGTTTGGGATTGTGCTGATTTTTCTGTGATTTCGTTTTTTTGGCCTGTTGTTGTGGCCTTTTCACCTGGGGTAGTGAGTGTTGCATGGGCCTAGTCTTTCTCTGGGGTGTCTTGAATTTGAACATCATGGAGGGTCTGGATGGTTTGGGATTGTGCTGTTTTTTCTGTGATTTTCGTTTTTTTGGCCTGTTGTTGTGGCCTTTTCACCAGGGGTAGTGAGTGTTGCATGGGCCTAGTCTTTCTCTGGGGTGTCTTGAATTTAAACATCATGGAGGGGCTGGATGGCTTGGGAGTGTGCTGATTTTTCTGTGATTTTCGGTTTTTTGGCCTGTTGTTGTGGCCTTTTCACCAGGGGTAGTGAGTGTTGCATGGGCCTAGTCTTTCTGTGGGTTGTCTTGAATTTAAACATCATGGAGGGGCTGGATGGCTTGGGATTGTGCTGATTTTCGTTTTTTTGGCCTGTTGTTGTGGCCTTTTCACCAGGGGTAATGAGTGTTGCATGGGCCTAGTCTTTCTGTGGGGTGTCTTGAATTTAAACATCATAGAGGGCCTGGATGGTTTGGGATTGTGCTGATTTTTCCGTGATTTTTGTTTTTTTGGCCTGCTGATGTGGCCTTTTCACCAGGGGTAGTGAGTGTTGCATGGGCCTAGTCTTTCTGTGGGGTGTCTTGAATTTAAATATCATGGAGGGCCCTGATGGTTTGGGATTGTGCTGATTTTTCTGTGATTTCGTTTTTTTGGCCTGTTGTTGTGGCCTTTTCACCAGGGGTAGTGAGTGTTGCATGGGCCTAGTCTTTCTCTGGGGTGTCTTGAATTTGAACATCATGGAGGGTCTGGATGGTTTGGGATTGTGCTGTTTTTTCTGTGATTTTCGTTTTTTTGGCCTGTTGTTGTGGCCTTTTCACCAGGGGTAGTGACTAGTGAGTGTTGCATGGGCCTAGTCTTTCTGTGGGGTGTCTTGAATTTAAACATCATGGAGGGCATGGGATTGTGCTGATTTTTCTGTGTTTTTTTGATTTTTTGGGGGTGTATAACTGAACTGATGTTCCTCTATCTTCCATTGCTTTTAGGTGCACAAGACTCAAGAGAACCACCAGTGCCAGGAAGAAGTCCTGCAGCAGTGTGTGTGTGCAGCATAACGTCACGCGACGTCACGTCTGGCCACAGACAACTCTGCAACTCGTGCAACTGCGGCCTGCTGTTCTGACCTGCTCTGAAGAAGATGGCCCCAAAAAAAGGTCCCTGTAGCTCCTCTAGCAAGAAAGTTGCCAGTAAGGAGCCGAAGAAGCAAGTTACCAACGAGGCTGGTGTGCCGGCCGCCACGTTTTTTGGGAGTAAAAAAACAAGTACGCCTGCAGCAGCAGCGGGATCTGCTGGGGACCAAGCTGGGAGCAGCACCCCCGCTCCATTGGGCTCAGTGCCGCCACCACCACGCCAACTTAAGTCCAAGCCCTTGAGTGCTGCAGAGGCAGTCAGTGTACTTCTTCAATCACCATCGACCAGTGATGTTGGCTCATCGCAAGAAAGTAGCAGCAATGTCCCTGAATCAACACAGGTTGTTGTAACTCATCTGACAAGTGTTGAACAACCACAGCCGCAACAACAACCACATGTGCAAGTACAAGCCCAAGTACATGTGGAAGGAGAGGCAGCGCAAGGAGATCCGCAAGCAGAGGTGCATGGAGGGTCACAAGTGCCCACAATAGTTGTTCCTCCCGAAGTAGGGGCACATCAGGAAATCGACAATCAAGCCGAGGTATCATTTGAGGAAGCCACTCCTCCTGATGATCATTCATTGTCTTCTACATCCCTAGCAAGGAAAAGATCAAGGGGGTGTCTACATCTTCTTCAAGCCCACCTCCTTCTGATGAACTGGATGAAAATTGGGAACCACCACGGCCGTCTGAGAGTGAGGCACACCATGATCTGACAAAGGTACTTAAGCGTAAAAGGAAGGTCGTCGAAAAACTCATAGTTATGGAGTGTGATGAGGCTCAACAAGAAGTGGCGGATACTGCTGCTGATAAAGCCTCTCACGACGATGAGCCAGTCAACATAAAGGTCACTGCAGCCCCAGCGGGCATTCAGCAAAGAGACATTTTGACCCTAGCCCGAGAAGCTGCTGAGCGTGATGATGATGTTGACGAGGAGGCAATGGAAACCCAACAATCATTGGAGTTAACTAGTACACCAACACGCACCGCTGCCATATTTCTTCCTCGCCAGAAGGGACCTCCATCCACCTCGACCTCAATTAGTGGTGGTGAAAGTGCACAACGTACTAAAGTTCGGCAATCCACATCCTCCACTTCATCTGGCATTAGCAGCAAGACCACCGCCACCAGTATCGCCGCCTCCTCCGGCCCCCACAGACAATTCAAGTCCCCAGCTTGGGACTTCTTTAGTGTTTGCCCAAAAAGGGAAAACTTCGCCATTTGTAGCATTTGTAAGGTTGCAATTAGTCGTGGTAAGTTTGGTACCAACTATGGTACCGGAGGCCAGAGAGGTCATCTTAAGAGACAGCACGCTGTCCAATGGTTTGCCCACCTACAGGCGATCAAGGAAGCCCTAATTGCACGTAATGAAAACGTTGATTTTTCATCTGATGATGACGAGGAGGAAGAAGACGTGTCAAACACTTCACTTACACCCAGTACCCCTGTCAGCAGCACACCCCATGTGAGCCACACTAAGAGTGTGGGAGAGAGTGAGACACCAATGCGAAAAAGTTCATCAGCGAGCGTAACTGGGTCGAAGATATCATCATCATCATTATCCCGTAAATGCAACATTAAAAAGATGTTGTTTACAGAAGTGCAATATGAACGCAACCACCCACTGACGCGTCTGTATAACACTAAGCTGGCTAAAATGCTAGGTCTGGACCTTCTCCCTATTTCTTTTGTAGAAGGGGTTGGTTTTCTAGAATTAGTGGCAGCGCTCTGCCCTAAATGGAAAGTTCCTAGCCGGTTCTATTTTGCCCAAGTTGCGGTTCCAGCACTACATGAAGATGTTCTGGAGGTGATTGGGGCAGCTTTGCAGAAGAGTGCTGTTCACACTATACATATGACAACAGACATGTGGACCAGTGGTGCAGGCGCTGATTACATGTGCATCACTGCACACTGGGTCTCTTTTTCAGGGGTTAAAGCAAAGCTAAACGCAGGTGTTGACCCGGACCAAGTTTTTAAAGCTGCTCGGAAACATGCAACACTAGCCATGTTTGGTTTGGAGAAACGTCACAAAGCAGAAAACATTTTGGATGAGTTTAACACAAAGGTCCTTGACTGGCTGTCCCCAAAAAAACGCCAGATTGGTTATGTTTCCACGGATAATGGCGCCAATGTAGTTAAGGCCATGGAGCTGGGTGACTATTTCAGAGTGCCGTGTTTGGCGCACTGTATAAACCTGGTTGTCAAAAAATTCTTGAGTGATAAAGACAGTGCAGCGTACAGGGTAGTGGACACCTGCCGAAAAATGTGCAACCATTTCAGCCATTCTTTTAAGGCCCGGAAGCATCTGAGGAGCCTGCTACATGAACATCGAATGCCAGTGAAAGCACTCATCCAGGAGGTGGCAACACGTTGGAACTCAACCTTCTACATGCTTGAGCGTCTGTATGTGCATTATACGGTACTCGATCACTATTTCTTAACACAGGGTACAGCTCAGAAGGAGGACC
Source organism: Lissotriton vulgaris (assembly GCF_964263255.1). Taxonomy (NCBI): domain Eukaryota; kingdom Metazoa; phylum Chordata; class Amphibia; order Caudata; family Salamandridae; genus Lissotriton; species Lissotriton vulgaris. Next base: position 184,553,697 of record NC_141696.1, on the reverse strand, counting down.
TGAGGATGGGTGCGGTGCAATGGCACATAGTTAAAAGCCTGACACGCATGATTCGTCCTTTTGAGGTCTTCACGCGTGCAGTCAGCAAGGAGGACTGTAATTTGGGAAAAGCTATCCCATTGTTGTACATGCTGGAGCACCAACTGAAGGAGGTGTGTTCTGTGTTTCAAAAAGATGAAAAAACCAAGACCCTTTTGTTTTGGCGGAGAAATTATTAGAGCGCCAACAAGGTGATGAACGTCTTAAAATGATCCACTCAAACCAGCATTACATTTGTGCTACTATTCTGGATCCACGCTACAAAAAGGCGCTGGCAGGCCGAGCATTCTTCCTTTTGCTGATGAAGATGTTACAAAGTACAAACAGTGGCTAGCCTTCTCAGCCAAGAGGTTTGAAAGAGAATGGCAGAAAATTGAAGGAAAAGGCAGTACAACAGCATCAGCAGGCCATCCCCAGTCAAAACAATCCACTTCTGCACCTGTGGCTGTGGCACAAGTGACCTCTCAGCCGTTAAAGACACCGGCAACCGGATCATCTGCACCAGACACAACAGTAACATTGGAGGCTGAAGAGGATTGGCTAGCTCGGCTTGGGTTTGGTTCTCAAAAGGTCACAGCAACAGCTAAGCAAAGTGGAGGAACCTTGGAGGAGGACCTTGAGTCGATGGTGAAGGACTATCTGAATGACTCAACAGAGGTCTATGTTAATGCTGACCCATTGGCGTATTGGCATGGGAAAAAAGAATTGTGGCCACAGCTCTCCAACCTGGCTTTAAACTACTTGTCTTGCCCACTCGCAAGCGTGTCTTCTGAACGTGTTTTCAGTGCTGCTGGAGGCATTGTAACTTCCAAAAGGAGCCGCCTCTCGCCCAAAAATGTGGAGAGGTTAACAATGATCAAGATGAATCAGCACCTCATACCACCAGATTACGAGAAAGCACGCCGGATGAAGACGAGGTGGACAGCAACGTAGATGAGGGAATTTCTTCTCTGTCAGGTGACACTGAGCTCACCCTGCCTGAATTCGCAGACTATGATGACGAAGCCTTATTCTTATTCGTGGACCCTGACACCGAGCCCTGAAAATGAGACAATGAATCAATAACTTTATTTTTCGTCCTTATTCGCTTTTATTCCTGTGTGTCTGTCTTTCTTTGTTGTGCAGAGTTAATATAATTCAAACTTTAATCACCTAATCACAAAAACAAGCCCATCAGCAGAACTGTCTTCACTTGTTTGCTTATTGATTTGAAGGTGCCGCAGTCTGCATTCCTCAGGTTCACAAGTTCAGAAGAACATGCTCCTCTATCCTCCTCCTCCAGACTCCTATTTCCATCAAAGCAGAGGGCTGGTTTACGCCCAATGAAGAAAGACTCAGGACTTGTGGGGGTGTTCTACTTCTTTGCGGGTGAGTTGACGGCTCTGGGGCCATTGCTGGGAAGCTCTAATACCGGATAAAAGTGGTTTGGACCAAATCGGAGGCGGAAATGTTTTTGTGTTTTTGCTGACTTGCTTGCCTTTGAGGAGCTCTTTGGGGGGTTCCGGCTGTTTGTGGGTGGGGTTCGGGGTCTGGGAGCACTGCTGGGACACTCTAATCTTGATTGCATTTGCTTTTCAGGAAATCCGTGGTGGAAAACTGGAGTTATGGCCTAGCTGCACAGCGCGTTTGGACCGAAGGCCGAGAAATATTGTAAGTATGAGATTTTGCTTTTGGGCTGTTTGGGGGTGTTGTGCTTTTTGGCGGGTGGGTTGGCGGGTCTTGGGGCATTCCTGGGAAGGTCTAATACCGGATAGAAGTGGTTGGGACAAAATCCATAAGGAAAAGCCTTTTGGCACTTTTTGTAACTTAGGGTTCGTTAGGGTTAGCCCTAGCAGCAGGATTGCATGTGTTTTGGGGTGTTCTAGATTTTTGCAACTGAGTTCTGGGGTCTTAGAGCACTCGTGAGAATGTGTAATTTTGGTTGCAAGTCATTTGAAGAAAATCCATGGTGGGAAAGGGGGGATTTGGCATAGTTAAAGAAAGCCTCTGCCACTATTCTTAACTTAGGGCTCGTTAGGGTTAGCAGTATTTCTATTGCATGTGTTTGGGTGGGGGGGTTTTCGAGTCTTGGAGCGATGCTGCTATGGATACTTTTGCTTGCTTGCAAGTGGTTTGAATACAATCCACGGTGGGTAAGGGGGTATTTGGGACTACTTTTACTTTCGAAGTACGTTTTGTCACCAGTTTTCTGCTAGGCCTCGTTTTTTGAGATCTGATTGGGGGTCTTCTACAATTTTGCAACTGGCTTTAGTAAGGGTCTGGGTGGAAGCACTGCTGGGAAGGTCTAATTTTGTTCTAAAACACAGTTTACAGTACACCTAGCTTGAGAGGAAAGAACCGCTAAATTAATTTGCCCATACTTATTTATCCTTCAAAAGGTGACTCAGACAGAGTACGCACTTTCAAAAATGTTGTACTGTCTATTAGGAAAATCAAAGTGTGACTTTTTGCACTACACAGCGTACGTACCTTATATTTATTTATCAGTGCTGTTTTTCGTTCAATAATTACAGGCCGGGTTTCAGTCTGTGCAATGGGGAAAAAAGGATGGAGTCAGGCTTCACATTAGCGAGCCGTAATTCAGCATCCGCCAGGCAGGCAGTGGACAGGGTGTCTTCTGGTCACCAACATTGATGGACGAAGCGTCAGCTGGAATGGAGGAGTGCCGCTAATAAGAGGAATTGTTTGCTGCATGCAACTTACTTACCAAATTCAACAGGACTACTACAACAATACAGATACAGTATCCATTCTTTTCTTCAATGAGTGTGTGTGACTGCATTTCTTGGATCTCTCTCTGCTTCTAAATTGATCCCTACAGCCATTCTATAGGTTTTACTTCGGCTATTTTTTAAACCTAATTTAATGTAGCCCTGTACTGTCGCATTCTGTCATTCACGGTTGTCGAAAGTACTACTAACTTTTCTGTAACAATGCATTCAGTAGTGCATGCACTTCCTTTATGTCACGTAAAAGATTTATGGTTAGCTTTGTACCCAAAAATGTCTTTATGTTCAATTATTGTTTGTCCATGCTGTGCTTTTTTTTTCTCTCAACAAAACCTACCCAAAAAGAAACCCCCATTCCCATCCATTTTACAAACCCTAACCCTCTTCCCCCGGGTTGTGTGGTTTTGCTTGATGTGTGACTAAATGACATCAATAATTCCACACACTTGCTGGGGAGGATAAGGTCATAGCAACAGGCTGGTGAAGGAATCCGAGGATATATTCTAGACTTACTCAGCTTCAGTACTATTTCTTGTAGTAGTAGCCAATGTCAAAGAAATCCTACACAAGTACAAGTTATACTATCAATACTTTACCATTTGTTAGGCTACATTATGGCACTGTTGTAGTCTAGTGTACTGTCACCTGCTATATTCTCTATCGTACCGTTGTAATGCTACAGTAAGGACAAACCAGGTTTCATTTTCTTTTTTTCCATAGCCATGCAACTGCCACTGTGTCACACCACTAGTACCACCGCAATGAGGAGGAAATTTCAGCCGCCCTGGATTGCAACCTTAATCGCCATTTCCCGTGGAGCCAGCCCTGGGCCTAGCCCTACTTTCAAACAGAAATTACAGGTAAGATAAGCGTTTGGTTGGAGGTAGTATAATGGAGTATTAGGAGAGACAAGAGATTGATGGTAGTACTACTAAAGTCCTAGGACTATTCAGGAAAACAAACTTACTGTTAAACCCCCACCCACCAGACTCAAAAGCAGTAAAAAACAGGTATGGTCAGATAAAGTTTCAAAAAGTATATTTTTATAGCCCTAACAAAATAATCTCCCGCAAGACTCTCCCTAACCCCAACGATTGTCCTTCAAAAGTTCCCAAAAAACCCAACTCCCAATTCCCACCCCCCAAACGTCTCTATAAAAGGGGCAAGGGACACTACGGCAGGGTGCTGTTGACTTTAGCAGCCAGGGCATCATGCTCCTTGCAGAGGGTGGCATGTTCGAAGTGGAGGCCCTCCACCAAGTTCTTATAGCTTAGGACCTCCTGCTCCAGGTAGGACAGTCTGAGGGATAAGCGGCGCCGGCGTGCCTTGCAAATCCTGTGGGGGGCAGCTGCTGTCTTTGCTGCTCGGCGGTGACGTTTGGCTTTGGTAGCCCGGCTCCGTACCGCTGGAGCACTGCGCTGGCTGGCAGCCCGCACGGAGGAGGATGCAGCTGTCTCAGTGGATATTGTTGTAGTGCCAGACTGCGTCTCCTCCTCCTCCAGGGCCACCAGCCGCCGATATTCAGCGACAGTGGCATCCAGCCTCCGTTGCCGGGCCATTCGAGCCAGCTCCCTCCTCCTTGATGGTCTCTTGGATTTGGAAGGAGCAACCATATGAAGAAAGAAAGACATAGTCTGTAACCAATGCTCCTTAAGATTAACACAAAATGATTGAGCAGAAAGTTGTGTTACAGTACAAGTAGCAAATTGAAAGCACAGTACATAACTATTGAGGACAGTATCTATGTAACCTCCAACTTCTTCATCCTTGCTCTAACATTAGTGGGAGTTTAAGGAACAAATTCTACGAGCACTATGGACTTCCATTACAGTCGACTATGACAGTACACCAGTCTTATTCTTCTTCTTCTCTCTTGTTTAGGAAAATTGGTACGTTATCTTATGCAAGCCGGCATAATGCCAGCGCAGTGAACTTGCACCCGAGAAAAACAGACGCACACCATAGTGAGTGAGACAGACTTGCGTTACTGTACCGGTCCAGTACATGCAGGTGGTGAAGCTCTTACTTTTCTATTACGGGTGGCACTGAGAATACTCTGTTAAAAGGGCTACTGCTTAATTAATTTAGCTTTCACCCTACAGTGCAAATGAGTATTAGAAAAGGAAAATGAAGAAGCTAAATAATCTGATTATCTATCACTTCACATGGGATGTATTTGATGACATATGGGATGACTTTAGGTGCTTTGCTTATTATTGAGTGAACAGTGATACACCCACACATGAATGACGTACTACTACTAAACTAAAGTTATTAAGAGAGGTAGGGAGTGTCCACCGTAATAACTGGATATATGCTGTGCTTGCAGTTGCAATACAAACTACTGGTACTATTCATGGTAGTATTTGGACAAAATTACAACTTCTTTTGCTTGCCTTTCCTACACTGGAACGGACGTGCGGGTGCGGTGTTACATGCTCTTCAAAGTAACACTTAGTTCATCCAGTGACCGTCTACTCTCTCTAGACACACATATGATATCTAAGAGTCAGATAGTACCATGAATGATCGAGGCATCCATCCATTCAAATTATATGCACACATACAGTTTCTGTTTCACCCACCCAGGCTGTTCTCCTTCCACCCATCCTTGCTTCATCATTCACCCAGCCATGCACCATACCATATTCTTTCCTTCCCAGCCACCTCGGGGACCAAGCAAACACATATCATTCTTCTTTGCCAGTCATCATTACATTTCTCGTCCTTCCACACTTACATACACCCTTCTTTCGCTTTTCGTTCATCCCATCCATGAAGTTCATCTCAGATCTGATTGGGATTCTTCTCGCCAAAAACTTCACAGCTAAGTCGAAGTACATTTAGAGGAGGCTACTACCTGGTTTATTTATAATACACCTGTGCAGAAAGCACACTCTGCAGTCTTCAATCTCAATAAGTAAGGAATATATAGCTTACCTCTGCCCGCCACCACCGTGTTATTCCCCACAGAATTGTCCGGCACTTCCACCGCCTCCTCCCCAGAGTTGTCCCCGTCCAATGCCACCACCACCTCCGCGCTGGCCCCGCCTCCAGATGTTCCACCTACAAAGTACATTTAATAATGTTAGAATACACCACTCACTACTATATAATATTTGGTCTAGGAGGAAGAAAGAAATGTGAAAAAAACAGTATACAATTTAATAATTTGTGACTGTCTACTCTAAAGTAAAAATGTCCCTTTTTCCAGGCAAGGCTGTTGTCTTGCTGCAATTTTTGGCACAACTGATGAATGCTTGCTTTTTATTTTTAACACGCACCACTTTTTCTCCTAACAGACAGAAGCTTGACTTCTAAGAACATGAGCAGGATCAAGTTCAAACCAGGTGAGAGCTCGGCTCGACCACAAGAAATGTGTCCAATTAATCGTCAGCACTAAGCACTTTTCCATTTTCAGTTAAACGTTTACTTTTATGACAAACTTGATTTTCATTAATGTGTTTACTTTTAATAAAGCTTTTAAACTTAAATAGACTCTGTGGTTTTTGGTCCTCCAGACTAGAGTGGATGAGCTAAAGGTTTTGCAATTTTTGCAAGCATGAGTCCGTGCCTCTGACATCATTGGGGATCAATTAAGATCATCGGTGACTTTGGGAGCTAAATGACTCTGACACACTATCTAGTCAGTAAGGAGATTGGGGGTTCAACTACAAAGTCTGTTATCACTGAGGTATGTGGAAAGTCTAACAGCACCTATTATAATTGATAAGCTAAGCAATGCATTATTTAGTGTCCATAGTTCTGTTTGTGCAGATTTGTCCCTGCAACAGTAGTAGAATGGATTGTCCTCCTATCCAAACCAAAAGTAAAGTAGTATCGTATTCTTTCTTGGTGGTCATTCACCTTTTTATTGTTGGCAATTGTCAAAGCATAAACATTTAGAAGACTTGAAAAGACATTATGGACAATCCCAGAGGACTGCACTCAGTGCATAGAGCTACTGCTGACTAGAATGGGAGTCCAATGGAATTGCCAAATGTGCAATCTTAGTTAGCTACACAGACAGACTAATAAGAATAATCTAGTAATACCACACAGAGTCATAGTCGAGGCAGGATAAGAGTTTAGATCCAGTCTACAAGAAGATCAAAGACGATTTAGAAAAAATCGAATGAGGAACGCTGGGAAAAAATAAGTACTCTATATTAAAATTAAAACTTACTGGGGCCAGCAAAGGAGCCCTCGCCTGCCCGATCCTGGCCTGCATCCTCAACAGCACCCTCCTCCTCCTCCTCCTCCTGTGTCCTCCTCTTGCCCCTGGGGGAAGCTGATGTACAACATGAAAGAAAGAAAAACAGAAAACATGGATGATATTTGTCAACCAAATCAAACATTTCAAAAGAACTAACAAAATATTTTGGCGAAATAGCAAATAGACAACTATTCCACGGGATATATTATTGACCAATCTCATGTGGTCTACTACGTTATTAGTATTGCTTGATTTGCGGACCATCGAATTGGAAACTTCTTATGTAACTCACTAAACAAAGTACTAAAAAGGTTTGCCTAGGATTGGCAGGCAGCAGTCCGCAGCACGCGAAGTGACAGCCAAAGTCCATCGTGATTGCAGATCAGCAACAACACTAACGTTTCCTACTACATTAACCAGTCATTAAAATACTCAAACTATCAATCCACCACCACTATTTCTTCTTATCGCCATGTGTACGAAGGAAGGACTGGACTTGAGTCTGTAGGGGCTGATTTAGAAGCCCCTTGCGGCTCTTTTGCTCCATTGTTGCGTGACTTTTGTGACGCAGCGGCAGCACAAAAGAGGCGCAATGCTGCGGCGTATATTAACAACGTGACGTATATGGGAGATGCATCACGTTGTAAAGCCCTGCGCCATCAGGGGGCGTTCCGGCGCAAGGGAGGGCGTTCCTGCGCAGGAACGCATCCTAAAAGTGGCTGAGGGAAATCTACAAGATTTCAATCACTCACTTTAACGACAATGATGTGTGACTCAAACCCTGCGCCTGCTTGAAGCAGACGTACGGCTTGACGCAGAATTGGGGGGATAGGGCACCCCAGAGCATTGATGGAGCTGCGCCATCATTGCGACGCAACTCCAGCAATGCGCCGCCTTAACGGCACAGATGCGTAACGCTTTGGTGACGTTTTGGGCCCATGGTGCGCCGCATTGTAAATACGGCGCACCATGGTTGATGGTGGCATGGCGCACAATTACTGGCGCATCCCTGCTACTTTGCAGGGATGCGCCAGTAATTAAAAATCTGAACCTTAGTGTGTAGCATTACGCAGTTCTTTAAACTACACTCATACATAATTTCACAGGCCAATGAAATGAACACAAAATTGAAAACAAATAAGCATAGTAGCAACACTACTGAGAAGGAGAGCAGTGCACCTGAAATGCACAGAAGATTTTGAAATATAATTTACCTACAATGTAATGAGCAGCATTATTGCTCTTGGTAAAAAACAAAAATGTGCAATATAATAACACAGCAGGAGAAAACAAAGTAGTAAAGAAATAGCTACTACTACTCACCAAGCCCGGGGATCTCAAGGCCAAGCAGGTCGAGCAGATCTCGTTCACGGGTCAGGACATCCGTCCAGCGGTGGGTGGCCTGGTTGTAGGTGCGCCGGACCCGAGAGTGGTGGTACATGGCCCGGCACACCTTATCTCACCGCTTCCGGCGCTCCCGGATCCCGTACCCGACACCGATCCTGCCGCCTGCCATAATGGTCCTGGGGAGGCGGCGCTGAACATGAAAAATGAGTGCGGCCACCTTCTCCGGGCTAAAGATCTCCCTGGGTACGACCTGCTCCCCCCTCAAACGCCCGCACGGGAGCCGGGCACGGGGTGCGGGACCCTTCCCCTTCTCGGGATGCTTCCCGGCTCCCTTCACCATGGTCTGGGCGGAAAGGAATAAAGAAAATAGAATAGGGAAGAGAAGAAAAGAAAAGAGTTTAAAAAAGTAGTTTAAAATTAACCAAAAGTAGCAGTAAACACAAAAATATAGGGCTCGAAAAATAGAGGGATAGATAATAAGTAAAATAGATTAAAAAAAACTTCAAACAAGCAAAGGATGGCAGAGATTTAGAGAGGATACAAGAAGCATGCCCAGAACCATAGCAATGAATGAGAAACAAGATGGCCGCGCCCGTTCACGACCGCGCGGGTAAGTTCGCGCGAGATTTTCCTCGCGAACACTTGCGAAATTGTACTGGCGAGCCGCACACTTTGCGAGATTACACTTCGCGCCCGGAAACGGAAATACGTCATGCAAACAAGATGGCCGCGCCCTTGAACGACCGCGAGGGTAACTTCGCGCCTTGCGCTACAAGCGGCTTGCGAAAACGCACAAAACCTTGCGAACTAACACGCCGCACGAATTTGCGGCTTCCGAATCCGATCTCCCGCGTGTTCGCGCCCCGCGAATCCCGCGAAATTGCAGAAAAACGAGTTTTGCAAAACTGAAAGCACTCGGCAGGTGCAAGAGTTCAAACTCATCATTAGTAACCATTCCCTGTTGTGCTTCCTGACTGGGGCCCCTCCAGAGTTCAGTTGCTAGTTGCAACAATTGTATGACCCTGCTCTGACCCTCACAGCAGGCTCATAGAATAGCTACAAGTAGGCCACAAAGGTCATGGAAAAAAAATTGCACTGCAACAGAAAGCAAATTACTGATAAGGAAGCAGGTGCCAGACCTGGAATTTTAAAACAGTGACACAGTAACACACTAACCCCAAATTAATTCATGTCAGCTGAAGCAGGGCAGGTGTGCTTGCTTTTCCCCCCCATAATCTACAGTGATGATGAACCAGAGGGTGGCATTGATGTAACAGAGGGTGGCATGGGTGAAACAGGGGGTGGCAGTGGTGAAACAGAGGGTGCTGGGAACCTGTGATGATGAACCAGACGTATAAAGAACATAGTCGCGACCGTTGCGAGCCGACAAGTAAGTTCGCGATTGCGAACTGGTACCAAACCCTCGAGAACTGACAGAAACCCTTGCGAACACAAAAAAAAAAAAATCTGCAAATTCACGAGAATTCGCGGATTTTGCGGATTGCGAGTTCGCAAATTTGCAAAATTCGCGAACGCCAGATTCGCAAAATTCGCCCATGCTTAGGTTTAAGCCTTGCAAAATTTTTATTTTGACAGGTTGAAATGGCAGTTTAAAGCTACACTACAGGCTGCAGTGGCAGGCCTGAGAAAAGTTTAAAGAGCTACTTTAGTAGGTGGCACAATGTGTTCTGCTGCCTACTTGTAGAGTTTAAGTTACAGGTCCTGGTACAGGTAGTATGATATACTAGGGACTTATAAGTAAATTATAGGTGAACACCAAATGTACCATGTCTTAGGGGGAGAAGAACAGGTACGTTTGCACTGGTTAGTAGTAGCAAAGAGCACAGAGTCCTAAGACAAACAAAATCGAATTTAGAACACAGAAAGAGTGAAGCTAAAAGGTTTGGGGGGGAACCACACCAAGGATGTCAGGTCTTACACTTGTCTTCAGACCTATTGGCTTTGATAATACTTCCTGTTTTGGGATATATATTTTCACCATCTGTTTATAAGGATAAGTTACCTCGCATAGCATTCACTTATAACTGTACACAGCGGATTCAATTGCAAGAGAATTTTGTTTTTGCACTTGAATACAAAAGGGTTGTGAGATACCTTTGCCAAGTTATGTCCATTTTTATTTAACTCTGTTTCTTACAAATAAACATGAATCAAATACAAACAAAACTGGTGCAGTTTCAAAACAAAATTCCTGAGGACAACAGGAAGTATAACTGAAAACAAAAGAATACATTGGGTCAAAAGATAAAGCAAATATATCATCAATCCTTTGGACAACTAGCTTATGGTGTTTCATTGTCAACCGTATCAAAATATGCATCATTAAATGGGGTGCAGATAAAACCTCTACTTTCGTTCTAGGGCCCCATACCTTGGTCTATTTACCTGGGCAACCCCTGCTTTCATATACCACCCTCTCTGCTTACATACAACAGTCCATGTCCGATTCCCAATCATCTTGTCTGAGTGCAACCCCACCCTTCCAGGTTCTAGCAATACTGTGTTTAGCGATCATATAAGCCAGCATGACCCAGAGACGTTCAAACCTGGTTAGGTCAGTAGTTTCCCAAATATTTCAAAGGCAGAGGCGAGGGGATACGACAATTGTTTTATGACGTGTTGGGACATGGCTGGAACCACTCTCACCCAGTAAATCTGAAGGTCAGGGCATTCCCACCATTGGTGTAAGAAAGTTCCCGGCTGCCCACAGCCCTGTGGACAACCAAAAGAGGATAAAAGACCCATCTTCACAAGAGCCGAACTGGTGTAGTACAGTCTATGAAGTAGTTTAAGCTGTATCAATTTAAAACGAGAACGGATTGCCACCTCCCGAGGTGATGCCAATGCCTCTCTCCACTCTTTGTCATCAAGCTCTCCCACCTCGTCATTCCATTTTGCCCATAATTTACCCAGGGATTCAGGCATGTTATTAAGAATCTTGCGGTACGTCAGGGAAATCGCTTGTTGTGGGAGGTAATCATCCAATAATCTATCCTCTAACGGTGAGGAAACAGGCAGGTCAGAGCCTCCAGGTATCGCTTTTGGCAATACACTACGTACCTGAAGGTATCGGAAAGTTTTGCCCGCCTGAAGATGGTATTGCTGTTGTATGTCACCAAAAGGGACAATCCCCCCATCCAAAGGTCACCCACTGTCGAAAATCCAATTAAATCCCATTTGTCAAACCCTGGGTACAGTGAGAGCATGCCTAGATGACTGGACTCAAGCAGCAGGGTGGTCTTAGTAATCTTACCCTTGCAACCCAATGCAGCCGTTGCCGTGTACCACAAAGAAACCGTAGTTGAGGTCGGAGTGTATTTAGGTGTATATTTTTTCCTGCCTTACAGAGCCCTGTGGTAGTTACCCGAAGACATATTATACCTGTCCATTGTATACTCCGGGTCTGTGGTGGGTCGGTGCATCCAGTGGTTGAGTACCACCAGTTACGAGGACCAATAATAATATTTAATGGCAGGCAAGGTTATTCCGCCATCCTACCCGCCTTTAGTAAGCTTGGTGAGGGCGATTCTGGGTGTACTATTATTCCACCATTGGGAGCATACCTCAGAATCAATAGAAAGAAAATACAGAGATGAAACCAAAAGGGCATATTCTGCAAAGCATAAAGAAAGCGGGGAAGTGCCATCATTTTATAAAGAGCAGCTCTACCCAAGAGTGTTAGGAGTAAAGATTTCCAATGTTGCACATCAGCATGGAGCCGATGGAGTGGAGGGATTAGGTTTTGTCAGTGGAAAGCCCCTTCATCTCTGGTAATATATATACTTAAATACCGAAAACCATCAGATACTATATGGGCCTGACATCCCAAAGGGAGGATTGGTTGCTCACCACTCAAGACATAAACCAGAGATTTATCCCAGTTGATCGTGTAACCAGACAGAATATTTTTGGAGGAGGGCAAAAAAATAAAAAGCACACTATGAATTGAAAACCAGGGTCGGCCCAAATAGAGTAAAGTGTTGTCGGCATGAAGGGAAATTATGTCTGTCCGTTCTAATGACCAATTCAGACCGCGAATCAAGGGGTCCCCTCTAATCCATATCGCCAGAGGTTCTAGGGCAAAGAGAAGAGGCGACAGAGGGCATCCCTGTCGTATGCCCTTACCAAGCTCAAAAATTGCAGAACGGCCTCCGATTACTGTAACCCTGGCCAAAGGGCGGGAGTAAAGCAAGCTAATCGGGATATAAACGGAGCACCAAATCCATATCTCTCCAACGCAGAAAACAAGAAAGTCCATTCAATCATATCAAAGGCCATCTTAGCATCTAAGGACATGATCACCGAGTCCTCTTGAACAGTGGAGGCCCGGTCCAACACCCCGAACAAGCGACGAAGATTAAGCGCAGTATTTCTGGCTGGCATGAAGCCAGATTGATCCGGATGGATCAATTTGTGAAGACATGGGGAGAGACAAAGGGCCAACATTTTGGCCAATATATTGGCCTCAGGGTCTAAGAGGGAGATTGATCTATACGAGGAGCAACGATCCGGGAGCTTCCCTTTTTTGGATGACTACAATATTGACTAATCTCTGTGTAGCAGGCAGAGTACCCCGGGGGACGCCATCATCATACTTGTGTATTAAAAAGGGGGCAATAACAGGGGCAGTAATTTTGTAAAGTTCAATTAGGAAGCCACTCAGACCCATCGCCTTGCCGGATTGTAATGCACCAATGGCTTTAGAAACCTTGCCGAGGTCAGATCAGCGTCAAGATCTGACACCACTTACGGATCCAATTGTGGTAAAGGCAACGTGGAGAGCAATTCAGCTTCTGTGGTTTAGGTGGATGTGGACGAGGGAGTATATACGATTTCGAAATGTCTGGCAAATGCTTCTGCAATTCCGAGTTTATCATGGTAGCGAACACCATGCAGGTCTAAATTCTCCGCCACCCATCTATTGGTCAACTCTCTCTTATCCAGCCATGTCAAAAACGTACTCTATTTATTGCCAATATCGTAAATACAGTGCTGGGTGGCTCGATAATGAGTCCTGGTGGCGTCTACCAATATATTTCGATATTCTTTCTGCTTCATAGCTAATTTAAGGGAGGCCTATGAGGATGCAGATGTGACCATATCGGCTTCCAATGTTGCCACTTCCCTTTCTATATCCTGTACCTGTTTATGCTTCACCTTTTTATGACCGCCACATCTGCCACCCCACAGCCGCGGATAACAGTCTTATATGCCTCCCACAGTATTATGTCAGAGGCCACCGTACCATTATTTTCAATAAAGTAATTTTGGGTGGCTTCCAGCAATTCGGCGCGCACCGCTGGTACACCAAGATACCAAGGAGGGAGCGCCATTTCGTGGCTATTGTGGGGGGGGGTGAAGTACCACCATAATGGGTGACAATAGGAGAGTGGTCGGAAATACCCCAGGGAAGAAAAGTAATCTCACCAAATTGTGGAAGCTGGGTTGCCTTGCAAAATAAATAATCAATACGAGACATACTCCTGTGTACCCCCGAGTGAAAAGTGTATTGTCTAGACGTAGGATTACATACACACCATATGTCAATAAAACCTAAATCAGCTAAAAATTCCATCAAAAGCTTACCAGGTGGCTTCCCCCGCTTGAGCAGCAAACGATCAAGGTCACCACTAAGGGCAGCGTTACAATCACCCCCCACCAGCATGGCACCCTCCGGTAAACTGAGCAAGTGTGAGCCAAAGTCAGTCAGAGTGGAAGAATGGAGCTTGGGGGGGAAATAGACAGAAGTTACATTTAAGAACCTCCCTTCCCACTGCCCCGAGACTGTGATGAACCTACCCAGGGGGTCAGAAGAGATTTTAAACACCTGAAGTGGGAGGGAGGTACGTACCAGTATGCCCACCCCTCTGGACCCACAAGTGTAACCCGCATGTGCAATCAATTTATAGCCCCATTTATTAGGTGTGTAGTAGGAGTTGCCCATAACATGCGTCTCCTGGAGCAAGACCAAGTCGGGAAACTGTTGTTTTAAATATTGCAACACTATGCCCCTCTTGATGCGATCTCTCAACCCGTTTACATTCCAGGAGAGTGATTTGAGGTGGCCCCTGGATGGAACTGAAATACAGTCTTGACTCATTAAAATCTATAATATTGAGGCCCCCCACCCCCAGCGAATGAAAGAACAAAATCATACACTCTGCGCCTGCACAATGGACACCACAATGAAAAGCAATCACAAGCAAACATTAAAAATTGCAATGACCTCATATCAAGGACCCAACTGATGCTATGAAGAAGGTTGTTTGATAAACTGATCCAAGGAAAAAAGAACATAATAAAAACCCACCAAAAAACTCCCAAAAACCGCAACGTAACCCAGGATCCTCCCCCACCCTGCCTCTCTGCATCATGGACTCAAAACTGCCCACTCCCCTAATTGCAGAGCGCCTGTAAACCCTATTTATCTAATCTATGGAGGCTATGTCACGCTGTCGAGTCACCTGGGTAGCTACCCAACAGGCCCCTTGATCAACATAATGAACCAGCCGTAACACATATTATCAAAACCCGAGGCCCTGCAATATATGCAAGTAAAAATATTCCCACCCATGATCTGATATAAATCAACAAAACAAAATGACAGGTCGACATCAGTCCAATTGGATATAAGTCCCTGGAGCAAGTGTAAACAAAAGAGCATTAGCACACCCACTCCCAGGCATATCAGTACTCATCGTGTCCGGATGATATCCTGGGACCAACACAGTTCTAACGAACAGCTTGAGTCACTAATGCAGTTGACTCACGGCGAGGATCATCCATTTCTGTTGCTACCTGAGCGTTCCTGTAGATTATCCAGGCCATGCCCTTGATTCGTGGATGATTGTTGACGGGTATTTGAAGCACGCCAGTTCTCAAGCCAATCCAATGTCTCCTCAGGACTGTGAAAGAAACAAGTTTTTCCAACTGCCAGGACTCGCAACAAACAAGTTTTTCCATCTGCCAGGACTCGCAACTTCGCTGGAAAAAGCATGGCATACTTAAGACCTTATCATGGAGGGCATGTTTAACTTCAAGGAAGGATCTCTGAATTTTGCTGCACTTTGAAGGTGAAGTCCAGGAAAAAGGAATTAGTGGCGTTGTCAAATTTCAGTGGTGGGTGGTCCTGGCCATCCGAAGGATTATATCTTAATCTCGGAAATTAAAAATCCGTGCCCGCAAGGGTCTTTGAGGGGCGCTGGGTCTTGGGGGACCACCTGGCACCCGATGTGCCCGTTCCACAGATAAATATTTAGAGAGGGACCGAGGTTGTAAGTGCTTCTGTATCAACTTCTCCACAAACAAGTCTGTGGTCTGTCCCTCTGACTTTTCAGGAACCTACCCTGGAACCCCCAAAATACGGACGTTGTTTCTCCGAGCACGCCCCTCATAATGCTCCAGCTTCGCCTCAAAGTCTGACGCTTGGGCTTGCAGATGTTTGGCTGTAATTTCAAGGGACTGCAGCGTTTAGACAGAATCCTCAGTTTCTTGAATCTATCCCCCATTTTGCCTCCCCTGTGCCGATTCAGTAACTTGGAGGAAACACTGCCAATATATCTAGTCGTCCGATGGGGGAGGGGCACCACTCAGGCTCGAAATATGGGGCAAAATCAATCTCAGTTCAAATGCCCCAAGGATCTGTCCTCGATGTCGACCATAACATGTAGATCGAGGGGGGGGGGGAATCCCCCTGCACCAATCTTCGCTCCCGGGGCTGCAGAATGGACAGAATTATGGTACCTGGTATGCCAATTGTTGGGCGTACACTAGAGTCCACCCGGTACGCCGCCTCGCCCCAATGGAAGTTCCTGCGGCCGAGGGAGAAACAAAACAATGGCTCCCATGCAGTTCCTCTCAATAGGGGCGCACCGGTGCCCACCCGGTACAGCACCACACCCAGCCATCAGCGCGGTCCTCCAGACGTTCCAAGGGGCACCGCCAACAACTCCACAGCCCGCCGCCCATCCGAAGAGTGACACGCCGAGGTCGAGGGCCGCTCCGCATCATGGGTACTATAGCTGCACAGACACTAACTTGAATTGGCTCCTGACGTCCTCACGGCCTGCACGTCTTCGCTACCTCGGCCCGGAGCTCTGTCTCATGATCTCAGGATCTGCTGAAGAGTCCTCAGGGCAGCGGCTGACCGATCCAGGATGGCAAGTGCGGCTGGAAGGATATTTGAGCGGGTTTTGGGGGTTAGTAGTGGTTCAGAGACTCAGAGCCTGAGATCTTTGCGGCCACCTTGGGTCCTTCCAGTTTCTGTACGTCTCACAGTGACAAATTCTTCAACCATGTCTTGTGCAATAGAAAGATACGTGGTCACTGTAGACATGAAGAAAAGAGGAGATTACACAAGTTCATAATAACTCAAAAATGAGAATCTACACAAGATTAAACTGACATAAAACTATGAACTAAATACAGACCAAATTATAATTTAAAAAAATTGTATAACATAACAGGCATATTTGGAGAGCACACATTTAATCCCAGGGAATCTCTTGGCATTACTGACAGCTAACAGAAATTATGTTTTACTCAGCTCATTGTTACTCTTTTAATCAGCTTCAAAAGGATGAAATGCAGGGCAGATCCAGCAAGATTTGAAACTGGGACCATGAGGTCAAACACAATTCTTTAAAGAGAATGCTTTAGTGCAGTAAGCCACCAGTCTTAGCTTGTTGTAGGATTAGTTCAAAGCAAAGTTAGGATAGCCACTGAAGAAGAAATAAGCATACAAAATAAACGCTATAATACATAATCTTCAGAGCATTGTAACATTCAAAGATGAACAGATGTTTATTAATAAATATACTTTGGATAGACCAGTCTTTACTAAGGCTCATCTTTCCCCTCTTGGTGACATATCACTAAGACAGTTGCATCCCTTTCTCATCGTCAATCAGATCTTCTGACGTTTTACATAGTGGAATGAGCGCTCCAAGAAGTTATCATCAGTTTTAACCCCATATGTACAGATGTCTTCTGCACCAACCACTCTCTCCTTTCCCATCCATTATTGAAGGAATGTTCCAGATGGTGTGGTAGCCAGAGTATCATTATGCATCTTAGCCAACAATGAGGATAAGGACACACGTGTGGGATGCAGACAATGTATACTGTGCTGTGGGACTGGGTAACTATGGCACTCTGTGTATCTGTTACCCGTTTCTAATATTTCTCTACAAATAAGCTTTTCACATGCTTGGCAGTCTTTGTATCCAGTCAGGTAGTTATGTCTCCTATTGAGAGAATGCAAAATGATTGATGGGGGGTGGTTCTTTTGAAACCCATGTTTATCTGCTGAGTGGTCCCATGGAGGAATAAAATAATCCTGTTTGGTGCATTAAAGTTTTTTTCCAAATAACTCTTGCTTCTGGGATAGCAATGTATCATTTCTACTATCATGTCAGCAAAGGTGAATGCTTCACTCTTGGAAGTCAGAACCCTGTTTGAAGATCATGATGGAGTTCATTTTGTACAGCATATTCTTGAAGATGAACCTTCACTACTCTTCCCAGAATTTGCTGGTAAGTGACCATAGCAAGGAGTTATTCTGTGGGTTACTTTTGGATTGAGGAGATTATTGGGTGTTTAGAGAATGTTCCCCCCGATTGGGATGACATTATCATGGTTAGCAAGCCGGTCTTCAAAAACAGAGAAGTCCTGTTTGATGCCTAATTCGGGCCATTAATTTACAGATAGAGTTGATGGTTAACATGGTTATCTTTTCCTTTGTAACTGGATTGAGGGTGCTAAAGGATGACCGGGTCGGGGTGAAGGGGAGATTCTTGTTTAGAGTGAAGTCACAGCTTTTTGTTATTTTCATTTATTGAATCAAATCACAATAGGTCTTCGGAGTTTTAATAAATTAAGCATGGACTGTTTTCAAATCTTGGCCAGTTGTGTGTAGGTTCCTTAGTATGGTTCCTTGAGTCATTCTTGATTTACAATAGCATTTGCTCTATGTATTTTATTCTGGCAGCTTCTTCTGTTCAACTGATAAGACAATTTGTCACATTTGTCATCTGTGGACGGTGATAGTTTATGTCATTGAAATGATATTTGTTTTCCTCCATTTTTGTGGTCCCATGTGTTTTAATGCAACAGTGATATAGTCTAAAACAGATTCTTGGTTGTTGTTTTGTGCTGGTAAGGAAACAGAGGCATATTAGCACCAAAGAGCGATAATTATCGCTAAATGCGCTTAGCACATTTTTTTTATCGCCGCCTATCGCCGGATATTAACGCAGAGATAACGTGCTATTAGCAACGTTTATCTCTAATGTGATAAAATATCTGGCAATAGCAGCTCAATGCGTGAATATCGCCGGAAATCCAGTGATATTCAGGCATTATCGCTAATGGGGACTTAACCTCCCGATAGATATACAGGTTAAGTCATGGTCTGAGCAGACGTTAGGTTCTGGCGATATTCGCGCTTAGCGTAAAATTTTAATCGCTTCGACTGCCTTCCTAATAGGCGATAGCTGTGTTAGCAACTGCTTTCAGTCGCTAACACGTTGGGTATGCCCACTTTGCATGTCATTAGCGATAAATATCGCTGATATGCAAAGTGGGCCCCAAACCTGCAGCCATCGCCTATAAGCTGTCTCTAACTGCTGCTAGCGACAGCTTGCTAATAGGGTGATAAAAATATCGCCACTTTAGCGCGAAAAAGTCCAGCTAAAGCGGCGATATCGCCCTTGCTAATATGCCCCACAATCCCTTTGTGCATTCTGTTGAATTCTGTCCTCTAGTCTCTAGATGATAAATTAATGTAGATTCATGCTCACATTTTATGTGGGTATGGGTGATGCCACAAGATCAAGTGTAGTAGTTCAACCAAATCTGCATGTGGGTATGAACATTGGCATGTTTCATTTAAGATTGAGTGTGTATGCAACTATCTGTGTAGGTCCATTACCAGTTTTGGTAAAACACAAGTCATTCATATTTGCTGTTGGATTTGTCTACTCTCTTGAATTTAGGGCTGTATCTAGAGGATTCGTACAATGTTGCAATGATGAAGGAGCTGTTTTAATTAATTTTTCAGCTTGCAAGCACATTTACAAATATGTATAGGTTGCAGTTGGTTTTCATCTATGTAAAGTCATCACAACATATCATAAATATCCCATTCCCTTCTAATCCACTGTTTTAATGGACCATTTTTTTATCCTGAACAGCTGAGAGGTGTTAGACTTCTAATCCTTGGTCTTCCCCAAAACGTTTTGCTATGATCCTCCTTATTTTTGTTGAAAGTCGTTTTTGTTGGTTCTGGTACTCTGTGCACTTTACCACTGAAAACCAGTGCTAAAGTGCTCCCGGTCTAGTCGGTGAGGTGGGAGAAGGATCTTTTTCCGGTTCTGACTTTGCAGATCCGAGAGATGGTGGCCAGGGCAATTCGGCGCATCAGATGTGTCCAGTGGAATGAGAGGCGGTGGTTCAGGTATGCTAGCCCAGTGTTGCGAGGGGCTTTGTAGCCATGTGTGAAGAGCTTGAACACAATTCTTTTGTTGACTGGGAGCCAGTGGAGTTCTCTCAGTTGTTTGGAGATGGGGCTGCAGCAGGGGATGTTGAGGACCAGTCTGGGTGCGGTGTTCTGAACGTTCTGTAGCTTCCTGACGAGTTTCTGAGGGGTGCCTGCGTATAGTGCGTGGCCGTAGTCGAGTCTGTGGCTGATGAGTATGTGGGTGACCGTCTTTGTGGCTTCAGGCAGGATCCATCTAAAGGTCTTTCGAAGCAAGCAAAGAGTGTGGAAGCATGAAGAGGAGATTGCGTTTTTCTGGTGGTTCATCGTGAGCGAGGAGTCCAGTATAATGCTGAGGTTTTGTGCGTGATCCATTGGTATAGGGGGTTCCTAAGGTGGCAGGCCACCAGGAGTCTTCCCAATCGGAGGTGGTGTGCCCCAGGATGAGGACTTCAGCCTTGTCCGAGTTATGCTTCAGGCAGCTGTCTCTCCTCTGGGTAGCGACAGCCTTCATCCTGTCGTGGAAGTTGCTTCTGGCAATTGTGGGCTTGTTGATGATGTGATGTGAATTACATTCCCTAAGTGCTAACCTTTGATTGGGAAGGCACATCACCACAGTTGCATAGATTGGAACTAGCCCATCACCCATGTTGCATGAATCCACCTCATGCATCACCTTCGGAACCGGCACTGCACGCCGTTCTTGTCTCCACATCTCCGCATCTCCATCGATGGCAGCCTCAACAACGATGCTGAGAACACCATATCGCAGCCCCTATGCTTATCTAAGCTGATGCAGTGCCGCTATTGCACAAATCAAGACAGCGCATTGACACCATAGCGATGGTCGACATTGTCGCATTGCCTTGGTTGCTTCCTGCATCCTCTTCGAAGTCGGCGCAAGCAGGATCAAGATACTTTTGTTCAGCGGGCCTCACTGAGTCCCAGTATCTGGCCAACGCTCCATTGAAATCAGCCTGAACTTTTGACTTTGTCCTGGTTCAGCCAGGCCAGATATCCCAAGAAAGCGCTTACTGCTCCTAAGGGTTATTTTACAGTTTATTATTTATAAATTCATATCTCAAATTCTACTTATTGGATTATTTTAGTTTTGGTCATGTTGTATTTATTAAATGAAGTTCTATTTTTCTAACCTGGTGTGGAATCTTTGGGTATGGGGTTTTAACTGTTTTACCATTGAATTGTTGCACAAATACTTTACACATTGCCTCTAAAGTTAACCCTAACTAGTCTACACGAAGCTACCAGAGAGGGAGCACAGATTAATTTAGGGTTTGCCTGCTTCTTACTCTGACTAGGATTGTGGTTGCTACCTAACTTGTGCTCATACCCTAGTCAACCAGCAACCCAATTTCTAACAGCCTTATAGAGTTTTTTCACTTCTAGGACATGTAAAACTTGAAAGTACATGTCCCTCTTTTTAAATACATTGCACCCTGCTCTCTGGGCAACATGTTTTAGGGAGCGAGCACAAGCACTGGGTAGCAGTGGCTGCGTCCGCAGAGCCCTAAGGCCAACAAAAACGAATTCAGCAAAAATAAGAGGAGGAAGGCAAACAGTCTGGGGAAGACCCTGCAGAAATAGCAAAGTCCCAAACCTCTCTATTTAGAGGTAAAGGCACTGCTCTGCCAGTGAAAACCTTACACTAATTGCCCAACTGACATTAAGCCACGGTCAAAATACCTAAGGTCGACTGCCGCATTTAGCAAAGACACTCCAACATAATTTTTTGCTGTTCGGGACTACCATGGAAAACCTTGAGGTCCTGAACGGGACAACAACTAAATGATCCCTACATGCTGACAGAAAACTCCTAGTGTGTCAGGGACGTGTGTGCCTTGTTTTTCATTAAAAAACTCCTGTTTTGGGAATTTAGGGCCAGACGTAGGTGGCCAAATACCGGTCGGTAACGGCCGATTTCGGCCGTTACCGACCAGTATTTGGAGTTTCAGATGAAGGGGGCCTTAAAATTACTGATTCGGTAAATGTACAGATTCGTTAAATTTACCGATTCTGTAAATTACCGAATCTGTAAATTTACCGAATCGGTAATCTGTGATGTAGGTGGCACTGAAAACAGTGCCACAGACCCTTTACCCTATTTGATGGTACTTGATGGTATTTGATGGTAAATAACAACTTCCTGTGTACATGCACATCTGTGCATGTACACCTGTGCCATGTGGCACACATACATGCCCTAAGGGCATGTATGTGTGTCACAAAGCACACAAGCCTGAATCAGGGGTGCAACAGGATGTCAAAGTGACACCCTGTCCCCCTTGTCAATTCGGTAATTTTACCGAATCGGAATTTACCGATTCGGTAATTGCCATTGGTTCCTATGGGCGTCAAGGCCCATAGGAATCAAGGGCAATTTTCGAATCGGTAAATACCGATTCAGTAATTACCGAATGTTACAGATTCGTTCAATAATTTGGTAAAAATACCTACATAGCATTTACCGATTTGTAAATACCGAATCCGTAAAATTTGGTATTTACGAAACGGTAAATACTAATTACCTACATCGGGCCGTTAGTTTTCCAAAACAAAAATACTGAGTGTGTCCGTTGAACATGGGACCCACGCAGTAAAGCTTTGAAGCCTTCAGCAGTGTCACCTGGTAGCGGCAGGGATCCCAGCCTGCCTGAGGAAGAAATCTGAATATGGCCGGCCTTTGCCCGTCCCTCCTCTGAATGGGCTGAGTACAGCCCACCAAACTCCAAATGAGCCCCTGTGTTTTGTATTGGGTTTAATAGTCCAACTGAATGTAGCCAAGACCTAAAAAGCAGCTCAAAAGCCTCAATTTCGCCTAACTATTGACTTCAAAGGGCATACTTCAAACCAGTAGTACTTCCAGACCACTAATTATCATTACTCCTGTCTCCAGTAGTGCTTCTGGGTTAATGTTTCCCTATGTTTTATGTTTGCTGACTTCTCTCTTATTATATAGGCATTTTCTAAGTGTTACCCACTGACATTTGCACTCCTGCAGCACCTCGGAGGATTGAACAGCCTTGCAAATGTTTGATTTTTTTGTTAATCATTGCTCCAGCGCACTTTATTTGCAAAATATTTAGTATCTTGCTAGCATTATTTTGCTAGCTTCCCATGTGCATGTTAAACAGCAACAATGATGCTCTATAATTACAGTGCTTGAAATGATTGGAAATAAATTGGTCCTCCAATTATAGATGCGTGAAGGAAGCTCCACTATATCAGAGCCAGTCCATTAGTTTCGAAAGCGATTCAGGCCGTCTCACTATTTCAGTGCCATGCTGTGTTCACCGCAGCAATACATCATGCTGAAAAGCTCTGCCTTGAAATTAACAAGTTGAAGGTTATTTTTTACGTACTTAAAATATTCTGGGATGTTCTCTGTTCCAGAGAAACGAACCACCAGCAACATAAAATTAGAAATAATTTGCAGGATGTCTGGAAGACTGACCCCTGAAGCATTTCTGCCTGATAAACTATCTTCAATTGATTTCGACAATATTTCAGCAAAGACCACAATTTCCCCACTGTCTCTGCAAAGCGTGATGGAGAGCGCTTAACTGTGCAGAGGTTCTGCACTAACATTTTGATTTGCTAGGCGACAAATTAAAATGCTGATTATAACTTAGGTTTTTTTGTCTGAAAATGTTGCTACTAGTGTTTTGCACTGCAGGACCATGTGCAGAGAAGAGATAAATTGATGCGCAGCAACAGACAGTTCAATCTTTTGGACTTATTTTCAAGCCCATTATGCCACAGGTAGGTCACTTTTTGCCGTATTAAAAGTGACGCACCAGTGGCCCAAGGGGCTTGTAAATAAGCTCCTATTTCCGAGAAAACAACGCAGCGCGGTGCCGCAGGTCATTTTGCTGTTCTGCATTAGTTTCGAAGCACAGGGATGCAACATATTTACAACAATATGTCACATCTCTGTGCTTTTCCCTGCGCTGGTGCACAAACTGCTGCCATGCGCCAGAGCAGGCACCCTTGCACCATGGTGCAAGGATGGCTGCATCGTGGAGAAATTGTTATTGTGCAGGAAGGGGCAACTTTGTATACAAAAAAAATCAATTGAGGTGATTTTCCAATGCGTGCTGTAGAATGCAGCACGCATTGAAAGAGGAACAAAACGAGGAGAAGTACAAACATTTCTCCTCGCTGCAACTCGCTCCACCACCCCTAGGGTGGCATAGCATTCTGACGTGTTTCCAGGTTTACGATTTCTCATGAATCTGGAAATGCATCACGGGACAATGGTGTTGCATGGGAAAACCCACAGCAACACCAATGTCACGCCCCCTGGTGAAAAGGGGAGATGTTTACAATCACACGTAAGGCCACGCATGGTGGCTTCACATGTGCTTCTAAATATCATGCTTATGAAAGAAGTGGGGTTGTGTCCTTCACTGTGGCCGGGTAGGACAACTTCTTGAGAATTGAAAAATAAGGGACCCGGTCACTGTTCAATTCTGCTACTTTTTTTTATATTTTAAGCAGAATAACACCCTAAGGTAATTAATCCTTCTGTGACGTGTATGCATTTTTTTGGCTAATACAAGTTACATCACTTTTTTTCAGATTTCTAAAAACAGTCTGAGGTTTGTTCGTTGCCGTACAAAAAACACATAAGTTTACACGTATACTATAAACACTTTTTACAATACACAAACAGTTGAATTACATTTATCTGTTAAACAATACATTTACCAAAGAACATTTTTGCCAAACTTCAAGGTTGTACCCTACTAACTAATTCTAATACCAGGCCTACATAATCCTGATTCCATCTGTTCTAGGACTTGTCACGCAAAGGCATAATACGTAGTTAACATTCTTTCATCTATTGCATTCAAAAATAATTTTTTAAAGCCTTTTGCGAAAAGTGCATTTGTATTTACGACGAATGTGCCAAAGCTGACGTGTTTCCAAGCCCGTGTCTCATTTATCGGGCTTTTCCTCAGGGCTTTTAGTTGGGTACCTTTGTGAGAATGAGGGGACATATTTTAATGTGGGACCTTCAAATGTATCGTCAATGGAAGGGAGTTGTATGTGTTTTTATCTATTTTCTGTGTGGGGGACATTGTATCGCAAGGTTTTTGCAAAGGAGATTGCCCACAATGTAACTTACGTTTATTTTCATTCCTGTCGCTACATGTCATCTGTTAATGGGTTTAACGACTTTGCGCGAAGTGGCTCGCAGGGTTCTGCAACATTAAACAGAACGGTTTTCAAATGTTTGATCTAATTGTTTGTTCGAGGCTGCAAGCGTTTTTCTGGAATGACTGTTGCTTACTTGGAGTTTCCAGTATGTTGGCGAAACGCCGAACTTCATTTTATGGATGGCGTCGCCTTTTCTTTTTATCTGGTTTGCCGCATGCACTGTGGAATTAAGATTGATCGGGTTTAACGACTTGTTTACCAAAAAGCGGGGGTGAATATTTTCTAACTCCACTCCGTATAAGTCATTACCTGCAGTATCTGTATGTGGCCGCTTGCTTCTGCCAGTTTTCTTCCCGAGTGAGTGTTTGTAGTTGAGGTCAGATGACTAACTTAAAAAAACACTTACGTCATGTGATTAGGCGATTATGGGACATGTAGTCTTGATGTTCATTGCGCACTTGTGTGTGTGTAGGTGTGTAGCTCTTTTTCAGTAAAAAAGGGTTTAGTGCATTTCTACCGTGTGGTCTTTTTACATGGGACGCGCTTACGAATTTCAACACTCACCGTATTCGTTCAGTCCCGCACTCACGCAGTCATATTTCATAATTAGGTAAGTTTCTCTTTTTAACAGTAAGGTTTCCACATTGCCTCCACGTGGTGGAGCCTTTATTTCTGAGAGTACGGACCATTTTAGGTCTCTTTCTGTGTGCCAAGATCAATAAAGTGCCGGACCATCGGTGCGTTCAACACTTTTTGTTTGATTCTAGACCGGTGTTGGGCCAGTCTCTGTGTAATCTGTTGGTTTGTTTTCCCAATGTAAAGTTTGTCGCATGGACACATTTTTACATAAACAATATTTTTGCTTTTTCAATTTGTAAATTCGTTATGGGTTCATTTGATGGTGTTGTGTTCAAACGTTGTGCCCTCAGTTGTACTGGCACACGATACACAGGTACCGCATTTGTGGTGGCCTTTCACCGGGTTTAAATTCCATAAGGTACGTAAGTCACTTTTGACTTTAGAAGTGCCTAGATCTGCCCTGATTATTTGTTGTCCTATGTTCTTGTTTTTTTTGAGTGCGAACATAGGTTTAGCAAAAGGAATTTCAAGGCTGGACAATAAATGCCAATTTTTCAGGACAATTGATTTGAATTTGTTGGTAAGTGGGCTGTAAGTTGAGACACAGACCAATTGTTCAAGTGTTTTTTTTCTCTTTTTGTTAGTAAGACCTCTCTGGTAGTAAACCATGCACACTTGGTTGCATGTTTTAACATTTTTTTGGGGTACCCTCTTTTTCTTAGCTGTTCACACACCGTTTCTGCATGTATCAGATAATCCTCTTTTCTAGAGCAATTGCGTCTGATGCGCAACAACTGACTGTATGGTAGGTTTTCTTTTAGGCTCTGTGGGTGAAAGCTCCGGTAGTGGAGGATGGTGATTTATCAGTCTGTTTGCGATGTAAAGTCGTGGCCACCTCGTTGTTCTGAGGAAAGACTTCAACATCAAGGAATGTTAGACGGATATTACTGTTAGTCATACTGAATTTTATGTCTGGGTGCCTGTTATTCAACCATTCGTGGAATTGGGTCAGGTGTGTTTCCGTGCCTCTCCACTGGCACCAGACGTCATCAATATTGCGATACCTATAGGGTGTTATTCTGCTTAAAATAAAAAAAGTAGCAGAATTGAACAGTGACCGGGTCCCTTATTTTTCAATTCTCAAGAAGTTGTCCTACCTGGCCACAGTGAAGGACACAACCCCACTTCTTTCATAAGTATATAGAGCGGTAAATTCCCTGCGAGGGTTAAGCATATAAATTATTGCAATAGAAAATACAGCATAGAGTATATCTCATAAATAGGCTGATTTCCAGCCTATTAAAATATGTCTGAGGAAGAAACGTTGTCTTTTACAGAAGCATATACAAAGAATCTAATTGCAGGACCTTCTCCTTTTTTATCACTTAAACTAAGTACAAATGCCCAACAGCAGAATGAAACTGACAAATTGATGCGTTTAAGTAAAAAACACGTCCGGACAGAGTTACACGGGCATTTCTTGTTCCAACACTTAAAATCTGGAACAATACCTTGGGGACTCCAAGTGAAAAACGTTCCAGTGGTCTTTACAGAGGACCCAGTTTATAAGAAAGGCTTTAGCTACATAGCTACCAAATGTAGCCGGGACCTAATGTTCCATACAGTAGAAACCACGCAAAGAATTTGTGCAAAAGAACAGGAGGAAATTGACGCTCTAACAAAGGTTATTAATGACAATCACAGTACACTTGAAGCGAAAGAGTTATTGGAGAAAATAGACAAAGACCTTCAAACATTCAAGGACAACACAATAAATTACAGAATCAATACATTTGAGAAAGATATTAAGGCATTTATTATTGAAACCGTTTACCCATATTTGAGGGAAGATTTCTATACCCAGCAGGAATCCTGCCGCGCCCTTTCCCAATATCAAGGAAGATCCAAAGACCGTTTTCTCACCTTCTCAGAGAGTTCATCCTCTGATTCATCTGGAGACTGAGATCCGAGAGAAGGCACTTCAAAACGTTCCAATACTTTTTTAGAGAAAGGCGAGGGCAGGGGTCGCGTAAGGTACAAACCCAAACCGCAAGCATGGGACATGAGAACACGCAACAAGAACTATTACAAATCGTAAATGATTCATCAATCATCAATCTTTCCCCCAAAAAGCTCACCATTCATGAACAATCAGTCCTTGAACTCGGGATAAAATTTGTCCCAAGTACAAAAACAGATATAGTCAATTTAAAAATAGAAGCACAAGATCTATTTAGAAAAATTAGACTAAAAGCATTTTTTCATAACACAGAAAACACCAAGGTACCAGAGCCATCAAACTTATCCAACAAATCGTCTTTTACTCCTACACCACAAATGGTCCCCAAACAAATGTTGGCATTCGAACAAGCCGTTCTCTCCTCACTCACGCAGTTAGGTAAACAAAAAATCTTTTGTAAAAGAAACATCACGAAGGACCAACAGATAGCAATTAAACAACTAGGCGAAGACACATCAATAGTCGTGAAGCCGGCCGACAAAGGGGGTGCCCTGGTGGTATGGCAGAAAGAAAAATACGTAGAAGAAGCTAATAGCCAAATAGGTAACACAGAATGGTACAGAAAATTAACTGAAGACCCTTCCAACAGCATACAAATGGAGATACAAATCAAATTAAAGAAGGGACTCGATGCGGGCATATTAGGACCAAAGGAATTTGATTACTTGAGCAAGAAAAATCCACGTGTCCCAGTAATCTATTTCCTACCCAAGGTGCATAAAAATCTACAGAACCCACCCGGAAGACCAATAGTCTCCGGGTGTGAGTCAATCCTTGAGCCGATTGCCAAGTACGTAGACGTATTCCTAAAGCCATTCATGAGTGAGGTCAAGTCCTATATCAAGGGCACGGCAGACTTCATTAATAAAATAGAAAATTTACCATTTGATGACCATAATGAGTTGATGGTGGCATTTGACGTCAACTCATTATACACACAGATCCCCCAGGAAGAGAGATTAGAAGCCATTGAGTTCTTCTTAGACACAAGGCCCAAACCGCAAAGAGTTCCCACCAAATTTATAATCGAATTGGCCAGCCTAGCATTAAAACGGAATTTTTTTAGATTCATGGACACCTTCTACATGCAAGTGAAGGGGACCGCCATGGGGTGTCCTTATGCTCCAGAGATGGCGGTCCTCTTCATGGCCCTGTATGAGGAGCGGTTCATCTATCAGAATAATCCGTATAGCGAACACATTGTTAAATGGTATCACTATATTGAAGACGTCTGGTGCCAGTGGAGAGGCACGGAAACACACCTGACCCAATTCCACGAATGGTTGAATAACAGGCACCCACACATAAAATTCAGTATGACTCACAGTAATATCCATCTAACATTCCTTGATGTTGAAGTCTTCCCTCAGAACAATGAGTTGGCCACAAATTTACATCACAAACAGACTGATAAATCACCATATAGTATACGTGTAAACTTATGTGTTTTTTGTACGGCAACGAACAAACCTCAGACTGTTTTTAGAAATCTGAAAAAAAGTGATGTAACTTGTATTAGCCAAAAAAAAGCATACACGTCACCCAAGGATTAATTACCTTAGGGTGTTATTCTGTAAATATCATGCAGCAGCTTGTGCTGCCAGTGCTTCACGCATCTTGACGCACCAGCGGCGAAAGGGGTTTGTAAACAAATCCCTTTATTTTTACAGGAGTTACTTTTCCAAGAGTCAGAACTTCAATGCTGCGGGGTATTAATTGTCCTTAATTGGTATGTTTGTTTTACTGGTAAAGTCCCTAGTAAAGTGCACTATGTATTGTATTATATTGTAATTGCATTTATATAGCGCTTACTACCCCTGACGAGGCATTGAAGCGCTTTTTCGGGGAGTTGCACGCTACTCCGGGACCAATAGAGGATTAGTGTTGAATTAGTATAGTGAAATATGCAAGTACATTTTAAGTGGTGGATAGGTTAGTCAGTTATTTGGATTTGAAATGATAGCAGAAGGATAGAGGAGGACAAAGGTCTGTATTTATATAATAAAAAAGCACATTTGTAAAGCACGACCAATTACCCGTAAGGTTCTCTAGACGCTGGGGGCCGTCGGGACGATTGAGCAAGCTATTGCCCAGAGTCACATGGTGCTGGGCTAATCTGCCACCGGCACCGGGGATCGTACCGTGATCCCCAGATTCCGGAGTCAGTCGCCCTGGCCGCGGCACCACACCTCACCCACCAATTGTTGACGCACGCTATTCAGGAAGCCTACAAAGGATTAGTGGTGAATTATTATGGTGAGATATGAAGTAATTTCAATGGTGGATATTAGTCAGTTACTTGGAGTGCAAAGGATAGCGAAGGGATAAAAGGGGAAGAAAGATATGCATTCCTATAACACTTGTTACCCCTGATAGGTGTTGAAGCGCTTTTCTGGCGAGTAGCACGTGATGAAGCGAGCTTCAGAAAATATTTTATTCTGACTTGTGGATTCAATTCCCTATAACATGAACTAATCAATTAATGAATTTTGGCATGATTTGTTTGATTAAACCAACCTAGATTAAGTTTGCACCACACATGAACACGCGGGAACTAATTACATGTGCTCTTGTTGCATTTGCAAGTCTGTTTTGTAACACATGATTAATATTGTTTTGTCTGTCCTTTTGTCTTTGTCACTATTAATATGCGGCAGATTATTCATGGCATGTGCTTTTTATATATGCTTACATGTTTGTCCTATGTTGTGATTGTCTGTCTGTGTATTATTTAATCATCTTTTTACTCTTTCAGAAACTTAAAGCTGGACACGATGAAGAATGGTAGATTTTAAATGTGCTGCTTTTCTGTATGCTTCTGCTAGGTGACTTATACTAATGGGTTAACATTAGTTATGTAGGTTGGAAACAGAATGACTTTCATTACCTGAATTAATTATTGTTTTGTGTTTGTTTAAATAATAGTTTTTCTGGAAAGTGACGCGAGCTAAAAGTGGCGCAGTGACGCAAGCAGAAGTGGCGCAGAAAAAGCCTGCTGATGTTAAGCCACAGGAGAACATATATTTTGAAAAAGGATGACAAGCTTATGAACTCTTATTATGAAAGCTTTGAAAAGGAACTGCTAAAGACGACTCTGTGGTGTGGTTTGGTTGTGCCACGGAAAGCTCAGAACGGACAGGCTCAAGGCTGAAAGGAAGAGACGTGACAGATTTTGTATTGCTTGAACATCTTTGCTACAAAATGTAGCAGACTAAGGAACTGGCGCCAGGACTTTGTGCATGAACAATGGCTCTGTGTAAAAGCCTGGTCTCGTGGTGGAAGATGTCACAGTTTACTGTGGCGTGAGGTGATTAAGCCAATGGGGAGCCAGAATTTAGCTGATGGAATGTGAAAAATAGTTAGCTCAGCTTAATTTAGGGTATAAGAATAGGCTTTAGCTGCAGATTTTTTGGCTTACGCTTCTTGATTCCAGAGGGACGTGTTCTGCTGTCCGATGATTACACATAAGGAAAGTAACTTTTTAAGACTTTGTTTTCAGGCGATGAGGGTAGAGACAGAGAGTTAGTTAGGATTTGGAAATGCTCTTTTCACTTATTTCTGATAATGAATAATATTTTCTTGAATTAAGCTCTCTTTATAAATGCTGAATAAAACTTTCTTATGACTTTTTCTAATGCTTGCTTAATAAAGTTCCAAACCTAAGTTTTTCTTAAATATGTTTTATTAAACTTTTAAAATGACAAGCTGGTCTTGTTTATTGAAAAGAGTTCAATTTCAACATATAAGATCCATTCGCCTCATGATTCAGCTGCTCTATTGTTTCTTATGGGCCTGGTATTGATTGGTAAGTGTGATAGTGGATTGTGACATCATTTATGCAGAATTTTAGTAAGAGCGCTGGATGAATTTTGGTAGCTTCAGACGGTTATATGTTGTTTTTGACATGTATGTTACATATATGTTGGTATAGTCATAGGATCAATGTTTAACATATGTTGAGTTTTTGAGTTTTTGATTTTGTCAGATTGTTATATGTAGTATGTAATCTTAAGGGTTTTTCCAGCAGTGTGAAAAATTCCTGGTTGTCATGGCAAGAGTAGTGTGACTAGAAGAGTTACACAGTGCATTTGTCTGTTTCAAAATTGTGGTATAGAATATATCACGTGTTGTGGACGTACAACACAAGATTAGGGATCTTAGATGTGCATGGTTGAATGTATAGTGAGGATTGCCTATGAAATTGTAGCATTAAGCAGAGGGACCTGGTGAGCCTGTTTTAAAACTTTCTGTGAAAAGAGTTGTAGGATTTATCTAAGCTTGAGAGAAGGGTGAGATAGCGTCGTCTATTCTTATCAACGCTTGACGTTTCCTGTGGTTGGTTTAAGTCCTGCCAAGAATTCGTGTGTGTATGATCAGGGTTTTCTTGGTTGAAAGTGTGTGAATGATTGGTAACCTGAAGGGTAGGGTAAGAATTACTCTATTGGCAATTGAGACTATTCTGTGAGAATAGCGTTGTCTATTCCACACTGAGAATACTTGAATGAATGTGTAAAACTATCTCTTTGTTTAGAGAAGCAGACAAGTGGTTTCCTTTATGTAGTTATTAATTGCGTTTAAAAAAGTAATAGGAAAGCGTTTTTGGAGCCTTCAGGGTAAAGAATGCGCTATTTAGAGGTAATGTAAGGCATTGCGCGTTATTTAAATTCATTTTAAAGCATTACGCGCTATTTAAATTCATTGAAAAGTGCCCCGATCGAAAATTGTAAGGGAGGGGCTATTTTTGAGAGCGAGAGCGTGGGGGGAGAGCCTGCAGCCGCAGCGGCTGTATACGTCAGAGCCCGCCGCGCTCTGATTGGTTGATGTGCCTGGAGTGTTAGAACAAAGCAGCGCTCTCATTGGCTAAGGTGTGATTAATAGTTTAAGGTGATTCCTGGCTTTTGCGGATGTTCCCCTGTTCTGGGTTCTGTTTTTGTCACAGATTGCGCTAGCTGATTATTTGCATATTGTGCTTGGCGAGCGTTGTGTTGCTTGGAGCGCGAGAAGAGATTACAGCAGCAGCAGTGATAAAATAGCTACAGCCGTGTTGTGATTGGCTGAGCTTACAGGGACAGCGCGCTGATTGGCTGAAGCGCTGTGCAGTGCACTGGTTTGGACACGTTGTTGGTATTCTGTATTCTGTGAGCAGAATATAATGAGCAGTGGATCAGTTTCCGTTGAAATTGCGCTGTCCTATGTGAGTGTCCCGAGTATTTTGTGAAGGAGGGGGGCTGTGGGAGCGAGTGGGAGAGCTGTCAGCTGCAGCGACTGACTATGTCAGCCGCCGCGCTCCCATTTGTGGAAAGGCCGTCACGTCATAAGAAGAGCCGCGCTCTGATTGGGCGAGGCTCCGTGAGCCGCACTCTGGTTGGGCGAGGCTCCGTGACTACTGTGTGTTGGTTCTGAGGAGGAGCCGCGCACTGATTGGCTGTGACGTGTGCTGTCACGAGAGGAGCCGCGACCTGATTGGTCAGAGCTTCGTGTTGTTGGACTTCTTCTTTTTCTTTAAAGGAGTGCTGAGCGCTGGCTTTGGAGAGCGATAGTGGAATCGCGCTATACTTGCTGAATCCTATTTCTAATTAGGGGTCTTAGTTGAGGTTGATTTGTTTGTTGCTCGAGAAGAGCTGTGTCCTGATTGGCTGAGGACGCCGCAGCGTCATAGAAAGGCCGCGATCGGATTGGTTGAGGCTCGGTGGGCATTGTGGTTGGCTGAGCGTTGTGGTAAACTCACTCTGATTGGCTCAGACACTCGTTGTGCTAATGCACATTGTTTACTTTTTGCCGAGTGCTTAATTTTCCTCGCTGGTATTGCCCAGAGCTTCGTTTTGAATATTTGATCGTTTCTAATATTTACCACAACATTGGGTAGCGGAATTTGCTATAAATTAGTGAATAACATAGCAGGTACCCTGATTAGGACAACAATAGCAGCAAAGGTGACTTGAGCAAGGACATTGGTAATATTAAATATTACAAAATTAGGTAAAAACAATTGCCATTAGGGTTGCAAATAAAATTATAGCATTAACAGCACTATACATTAGAAAAGGTATCAAGGTCCTCGATAGCAC
Organism: Lissotriton vulgaris; assembly: GCF_964263255.1. Lineage (NCBI taxonomy): Eukaryota > Metazoa > Chordata > Amphibia > Caudata > Salamandridae > Lissotriton > Lissotriton vulgaris. The sequence goes on along the minus strand of NC_141696.1, from coordinate 184,520,021 downwards.
AGCATTATATCACAAACATGAGTTATTGGAATTATTATGAGAAGAAGCCTTCATGGTTTCAAAAGGTGAAAAATTATTTTAAGCCTGACAAGAAAATTGAAACGCGTGGTGGTAAATTACTTCATAAGTACAAAACACCTGCATCCTATATGAAAGGCGAATATGGCTATCATACTGTAATTTGGTTTGATAATTGGATGCATTATACCAGAAATGATGGCGTATTAGCCTGGCCAGAAGATGGGTCATTAAATTTGAAAGTTTTACAAAATTTGAGAGGAAAAATTATGGATCTTGTGCCAAAGCCAAGACCTACACAATTTGAAGCTTTAGTTGAATGGGAGGTTGAGATGATGGAACTTGAACGCGAAAGCAAGTGTTCAGCACCTAAATATTCAAAATATGTTGTAAATAAGGAAACACATGAAGAAAAAGTGAGACGCTGGAGAAAGGCAGACTTGTATGATGGTCTGTATCCAGTAAGAATAATGATTACTGAGGATTTAGAACAAAAGACAGCTGGAAGGAGAATTAATGAGGAATTAGATGATGCGGTTTTAGAAGATATTTATGCTACTAAACCTAAACCGCCACCTTATCAAGCAGGTTCTCAATCTACCCTGAGAGTTTCTACAGAAACTTCTCCAAGTGCACCTCCTAGAGAAGCTGAGGAAGGTTCTCCCAGATTTTTAAAATTACCTGAAAGGGTAGGTTCAGTAAATAATTGTAGTACACCTAGAGAAAGCAGAGTTCCTCAACAAGAAAATAATTTTGTGAGAAATCAAGAAAGATTACCTACTGATCAAGAAATGTCTACTTACAATAAAGCAAAGCAAGATTTAATTGAGCAGTTAACGTCAGACATGGAAGCAGTGACAGTTCCTGTGACAATTGGACCTGTTCCCCCAGTGCTTAGAAAAGATGAAACTTGTCCCACAGCTTTAATGGTCACATTGAATTGTGAAATTCAAAAGTTTGCTGAAAAACTTTATTCTAATGTACCTGAAATGAGTTAATATTGATTCAAACTCAGCAAGAGAGAGTGATGACTCTAGTTTCACCTAGTGCAAACTTTGACGTTGACCTGATTGACCTGACACAGCCTGGGTAGTACAAATTAATGGATAATACAATCAGTACAGACAGATTAAAAAGATTACAGGATGATGAGAACATTGAAGGCTTGAACAAAGCAGGTAAAATTGCCTCTGCCCATATAAAAGGTTTAATTTGGGCCTTGAGTAAAACGGGTAGTCTGAATAAATGGAATACAAAATGGACGAAGAAAAAAGAGAAAGAAAAAGCGACTTTAGCTTTTGTAAGTGAGTGTAAAAATGCACAGATGCAGAATGAGATAAATCAGCAGCAACAGCTACTGAATGAACAGCTACAAATTCAGCGACAGGTGGTGATTCAGCAGAATGAGATACCTCCGCCGCCATTTCCAAATTATGTTCAGAAGTATAATACAGATACAGGATTCAGTGGAGATGATACTGAGTGGTATTGGGTCCCAATGCACCCAGAGAGTCAAATAATTTTTGCTTACAGGTTCCAAGAGAGAGAGAGAATTCCCAGACAGGTAACTATTGAGAGAAATAAAACAATTCAGGCAATGGAATACCCAAAGTCACAAAAACAGGTAAGAATGCTCCTAGGCATGGTTGGTTGCTGTTGCCAATGGATTAATGGTTTCTCAGTAATTATGAGGCCATTGCAAAGACTGACAAAAGCAGATATAAAAGACCCAATTGTCCTGACAGAAATTAAACTTGAAGCCATTGAGCAATTTAAAAAGAGTTTGAGTGAAGCTCCTGTTCAGGGCATGCCAGACTTCAATAAAGAAATTGAGCTTCTTGACAAAACAGCAGGGATAAAATGTGCTGCAAATGGAGAGAAAAATGATCATGTTTCAAAAGACAATGAGCATGCAGGTACCATTGTTAAGTTTAGTGCTCAGGAGTGGGTTGCAATCAATGGGGAAAATTTCAATGAACATGTTTCAAGCATTCTCATACTAATCTTTGCAATTCAGTCATGGCGAGAATTAAAACAATTACAAGATGTGGCACATGATGAGGGGAAAAACACACAGCAAGAGGAAGCTGAAATTTGGTTTTACAAAGATGACAGACCTGTTATGCCCAATTACATAATTGCTGACATGGCACGGATGTACCATGGTCCAATTGAGAGTTTGGGAACCATAGGCCAGGAGGGTGGTTCATTTACAAATATTCAAACAGATCTTTTTGAAATGCCCCAACATAACAAACTGAGATATGTCCTGGTCATCATTTTGTTTATTTTCAAAATGGGTAGAAGCTTTTCCAACAAGAAAGAATGATACAGTTTCTGTATTCCATCAGTTGGGAACAGATATGGAAAAGGAGCAGGCTCATGATCTATTGCCAAGAGACTTGGTCAGAACAAAGGTTCATCGGAGGAGAAACTGTCTAATACCCAGGTGGCAGAAAGCAAGTCAGGTGTTACTAGTCACAACAGATACTGGATGGATGTATATCAGTAATACCCTTTGTGCACCTGCACCTGATAACACTGATGAAGTTAGTGAAGACACTGCAACTGATTCAGACTCTGAAGAAGAAATTTCTGAAGAAAATCCAGATCTTGAAGATCGACAAGGTGGTCGAAATCTGGATGATGAGGCCAATGTGAATGTAACATTGAATGAAAAAGATCTAGAGATTGTGATTCTAGATTCAGAAAATGATGAAAATCTGCCAGAAAAAGAATCTCAAGCAGAGAGAGAAGATTCTGAAGCAGGAAAAGATTCGGAAGCAGAAAATTCTGAGCAAGACGATAATGAAGTCCAGGAGAGTATTGAAAAGCAGAAGAGTAGCTCTGTATGCGGGAACAAGAATCCTGAAACTGGGAAGCTGAAGGTGATTCCTGAAGAAGAGGAAGAATTACCAAGTACCAGCTGTAAGGATGATGTTTCTAACAGAGTGAAGCTGCCGAGTAAAGAAGTTCCTAGGTACAGATTTGAAGTCTCAGAAACAAATACAGATGGGAGTAATGAAGAGTCTGAGATAAGAAAATTCGGAAAAAGGGCTTGGAAAGCTGAATGTAAAAAAAGCAAGCCTAAGAAGAAACTCTTGAGAAAAGGTGATGTCTGGCCTAAAGATTTAAAGTTTAAATTCGAAGTGTCAAGTCAGAAGAGTGATTCAGACAAAAAAGAGCAAGCTGGAGAAAACATTGAAATGATTACCAGGAAGAGCAAAAGACCATTGAGACCAAATGTAAAATACAAGTCTCCAGAATGGGCCTACATAACTATCCCTCCAATAGTTGAGGAGCGCAGTAGCAGTTAAAATGGTGACAATGACTAGGTTTAGTTTTCTTTAAGTTGAGGTTTATTTTTGGCATAAGGCTGAAGAAATTATGTTAGGGTGACACAAGGTCGAAGAAATTATGTTAGCTGGAACACTTTTATGTAAGACACAAGGTCGAAGAAAACATGTTTTAGAATTTGAAAAAAAAGAGGGCGTATATATACTATGTACTAATTTTTCAAAATTTTTTAAAAATTTACTTTTTTTGTTTTTTTTGTTTTATAATACTCAGATTGATATTTGTTTTGTTGGTGCAATTCAAAAAGTAGTTATGCAATTTAAAACTTAGTTACCTAAATTCATTGGGGGTTGGGGATTCAAAGGTGGAAAGGATTCAACTTAGCTGAATAAAGAAAGGGTAAAGGATATAGAATTAGTAGACTGAGAGATTCAATACTCATTATGAGAGTTGCAGAAATATAGATGAAATTAGAGTTTAAATACTAATCCTGAGTAAGCCTGAAACATGTTCAATAGATAAAATGTTCTAAATTTTTGGATTTTGTTTGGTGATTTTTAAATCACCAGATGAGAGAGTTGATGAAGCGAGCTTCAGAAAATATTTTATTCTGACTTGTGGATTCAATTCCCTATAACATGAACTAATCAATTAATTAATTTTTGCATGATTTGTTTGATTAAACCAACCTAGATTAAGTTTGCACCACACATGAACACGCGGGAACTAATTACATGTGCTCTTGTTGCATTTGCAAGTCTGTTTTGTAACACATGATTAATATTGTTTTGTCTGTTATGTCTGTCCTTTTGTCTTTGTCACTATTAATATGCGGCAGATTATTCATGGCATGTGCTTTTTATATGTGCTTACATGTTTGTCCTATGTTGTGATTGTCTGTCTGTGTATTATTTAATCATCTTTTTACTCTTTCAGAAACTTAAAGCTGGACACGATGAAGAATGGTAGATTTTAAATGTGCTGCTTTTCTGTGTGCTTCTGCTAGGTGACTTATACTAATGGGTTAACATTAGTTATGTAGGTTGGAAACAGAATGACTTTCATTACCTGAATCAATTATTTTTTTGTGTTTGTTTAAATAATAGTTTTTCTGGAAAGTGACGCGAGCTAAAAGTGGCGCAGTGACGCAAGCAGAAGTGGCGCAGAAAAAGCCTGCTGATGTTAAGCCACAGGAGAACATATATTTTGAAAAAGGATGACAAGCTTATGAACTCTTATTATGAAAGCTTTGAAAAGGAACTGCTAAAGACGACTCTGTGGAGTGGTTTGGTTGTGCCACGGAAAGCTCAGAACGGACAGGCTCAAGGTTGAAAGGAAGAGACGTGACAGATTTTGTATTGCTTGAACATCTTTGCTACAAAATGTAGCAGACTAAGGAACTGTCGCCAGGACTTTGTGCATGAACAATGGCTCTGTGTAAAAGCCTGGTCTCGTGGTGGAAGATGTCACAGTTTACTGTGGCATGAGGTGATTCAGCCAATGGGGAGCCAGAATTTAGCTGATGGAATGTGAAAAATAGTTAGCTCAGCTTAATGTAGGGTATAAGAATAGGCTTTAGCTGCAGATTTTTTTGCTTACGCTTCTTGATTGATTCCAGAGGGACGTGTTCTGCTGTCCGATGATTACACGTAAGGAAAGTAACTTTTTAAGACTTTGTTTTCAGGCGATGAGGGTAGAGACAGAGAGTTAGTTAGGATTTGGAAATGCTCTTTTCACTTATTTCTGCTAATGAATAATATTTTCTTGAATTAAGCTCTCTTTATAAATGCTGAATAAAACTTTCTTATGACTTTTTCTAATGCTTGCTTAATAAAGTTCCAAACCTAGGTTTTTCTTAAATATGTTTTAATAAACTTTTAAAATGACAAGCTGGTCTTGTTTATTGAAAAGAGTTCAATTTCAACATATAAGATCCATTCGCCTCATGATTCAGCTGCTCTATTGTTTCTTATGGGCCTGGTATTGATTGGTAAGTGTGATAGTGGTTTGTGACATCCTTTATGCAGAATTTTAGTAAGAGCGCTGGATGACACGCCACTCCGGAATCCCAATAAAGGATTACTGTTGAAAATTAGTATAGTAAAAATATATGAAGTAATTTGACTAGTGGATATGTTATTCATTTATTTGGGTAGAATATATAAGTATAGTTTAATATGGAATTTGAGAAGTGAACATGTTAGTCAGGTAATTTCAATTGAAAAGGATAGTGGGGGGATAAAAGAGTGAAGGTTTCTTTTTTTAGGTCTTAGCAGTAGGAGGAGGCTTTTGGATGAGTAAAAAGGAGTTTTGGAGGGGAGGACTCAGAGGGAAGAGTTTAGAAAGGTTTTTTTTAGGGGATCGGTATAGTAAAAGAGGTGTCAGATGATGCAAGGAGGGGTAGAGTAGGAGAGAGTCTAGAAAGGGTTATTTTGGCAATCATTGTAGTGGTATGGGGTTTGGGATAAATGAGAGAGTGGATGTAGAAGATATATTGATAGATGTATAGGATGAGAGATAGGGTAGTGCATTGGAAGGAGTAGTAGAAGAAGTTTGAGATAAGTCAGAAGGTTGGGCTAGAAGATATATTTAGCAAAGTATAGGCTGAGAAATAGTGTAGGACATTGGAAAATGCTAAATTAGAAAAAAGTGATAAATATCTAGGGCCAGATGCATCAAGCGAAATGCGCTCGCAAAAGGGCCAGATTCTCAGAATCTGGCCCTTTGCGAGTGCAATTTTTGCATTTGGGATGCATCATCCCAAATGCAAAAATCGCAAATAGAGAATTCGCTAAATTGCGATTGTTTGCATTTAAGGAATCTCAAATTGAGATTCCTTAAATGCAATGCATGAAAGTATCAAAAATAGCGAATTCGCTAATAGGGCACGCAAATTACCACGAAGTACAACTTCATGGTAATTTGCAAAAACTTTGAAAAATGCACTTTTGTGCATTTTTCAAAGTTTCATGTTGCGCACACACATGCCCTAAGGGCATGTGTGTGCGCAACATATGTGCACAGATCACATTCAGGGGTGTAACAGGGTGTCCTTTGGACACCCCTGCACCCTTGAACTCGCAATCTCAATTTGCGAATCGCTAATTGCGATTCGCAAATTGATATTGTCTTCCCATTCATTCCTATGGGCCTCTAGGCCCATAGGAATTAATGGGGAGGTATTCATTAATTGCGACTCGCAATTTGCGAGTCGCAATTAAGGATTTCTAAGGAATCGCTATTTTTATAGTGATTGCTTGATGCATTCCATTTTGCTATTCCTTATTAGCGATTCCTTATTTTTCGCTAATAAGGATTCGCAAAATGGATGCTTGATGCATCTGGCCCCTAGATCCATAATCACATTAAAAGTATATAGATACATAAAGGAGGTAAGTATATGTAGATTAAAGATATTGATAGAGGCACAGGATGAGAAATAGGGTAGAGCATTGGATATGAATTTTCAGGAGAAAAGTAACAGACACACAGATCCAAGTACATGGAAGGTACATAGATGCACAATGGAAGTATGTACATGTAGACCAAAGATGATTTTTATTTATTTATTAATATTATAATTTTTTCTTTAATTATTTTACATGTTTATACAAAGTAATACACAAAGATAGGTACATATCTATAGTGAAAACAAATGCTTTTATACAGAGGGATATGCTGTAAATTTCTGATTGCGTATGGTGCTTATGTGGGGAAGAGCCAAATCTTGAGTAGTTTTCTGAAGATAACGTGGTTGTCAGTGGACCTTATGTTGGGGGGTAAAGAGTTCCATAGTTTGACTGCTTGAATAGAGAAGGATGTTCCACCCATGGTATTTTTCTTGTATGGTGGGATTCTGAGGCAAGATGCTCCTTTAGAGCGGAGGTTCCTTTGTAGAATGTGTTTGGTGATTTTATTCCTGATGAAGGGTGGTCCCATTCCATGTATTGATTTGTGGGTGATACAAAGAAGCTTGAACGTGGATCTTCTGACAACCGGTAACCAATGCAGGGTTTTCAAGGCAGGGGAGATGTGGTCTCGGGGTTTGATATGCAAGAGTAGTCTGGCAGCCGGGTTCTGAATCCGTTTTAGTCTTTTCATGGTCGATAAAGATGATCCGTGGTAGAGGCTATCGGCGTTATCGAGTTTGGACAGAACAAGGGAGATGCTAGCTTGGACCTTTTGTGGAAATCCCAAATGAGGGACAATTCGTTGCAGCATTTTTATAGTAGCAAAGCTTGATCTTGCTAGTTTATCCACTTGGGCATTCATCGAGAGCTTGGAGTCCTTGGTCATTCCGAGTTTTCTTACTTCCTTCAATACTTTAGGCAGTGATCCCAGTTCATCAGGCCATGCGGCAAGCAGGTTGTAATGTTTCCAATCACCAAACGTGAGTATTTCAGTTTTTGAAGCATTCAATTTGAGATGGCTCCAGGTCATCCACTGATCCATTGCTTTGAGACAGCTGAAAATTTGTGATTTTCCAATGTCTTTGGGGCATTTCAGTTGAAGGAGTATTTGCATGTCATCTGCATAGTTATAGCAGGTGAGGTGAAATTTATTGATCAGTACTGGTAATGACTTCATGTAAATGTTGAAAAGCTTGGGCGAGATGATAGAACCTTGAGGGACCCCTGCTTTTGTGGAGTATGGTTTGGACAAGAAAGGTGGGGTGTGGATGACATTAGTTCTGTTTCGAAGGTAGGAAGTGATCCAGTCTAGAGCAGTTCCCTCAATGCCGGCTTCATAGAGTCTTTGTTTCAGAGTGTCATGGTCAAACGTGACAAAGGCAGCTGAGAGGTCCAAGAGGAGTAGCACAGCAACCCCATTGCTGTCAACTGTATTCTTTAGGTCATCTCAGATGGCAAGGAGGGCAGATTCAGTGCCTCTTCCCAGACGGAATCCTGTTTGGAAGTCTGAAAGTATGTCATTCTCTTCAATGAATTGTGACATCTGAGCGAGCGCTGCTCTTTCTATCAGTTTGCCCAGGAACGGTCCATTTGTAATGGGTCTGTAGTTGTCAGGGTTCAGTGAATCCAAATTAGTTTTCTTCAGTAAAGGGCGTATGTATGACTTTTTGAGTTCTTCTGGAAATATTCCAGCAGTTAAGGAATAATTGATGATTCTTCTTACTGGAGTGGCAGCAGAAGTTGTTAAAAGAATTGTCTTGAAAGTTTGTGGCGGACAGGAGTCAGAAGGGCTGCCGGCAGGCCTGCTTGCTTTGACCAGGTCCATAAATTCATTGTGTGAGATGTGTTGGAAGGAACGGAGAGGCTTGATTAGAGCATTCTTGGATTGTTGTTTTGTACAAGGGATAGTGTTGGTGCTTTTTTAAATGTTTTAAGTTCGATTCCAACGTGTCTGCTTTGTCTGTGTAATGATTTGCCAGTTTGTCTGTGAAATCTTGAGTAACAGGATGAGTTCCTTCTAGGCAATTTAGTTTACAAAATTCATTGAGTATTTTATAGAATTCTTTATTTGCACATTTAGTGTATTGAATTCTGTCTGAATAGTACCTTTTCTTCGCTTTTTTGATAGCCGACTTGTATAATCTGTTAATTTTTTGTAGGTGAAGTTTGTCTTGTTTGGCGTTTGTCTTGAGCCAAGTATGTTGCAGCTTTCTAATTTGTTGTTTTATGTCTTTTATTTCTATGTTTCTCCAAGACGCTTTTTTTCTTTTGTTCTGTTGTGTGGTTTTGAGTGGTATCAGGATGTCAAAAGCTTCCTGTAGCCATTCATATAGATTTTGTGTGCCAGGGCTGGTAATGCAAAAGGCACTTGTGGGCCTGCAGCACTAATTGTGCCACCCACACAAGTAGCCCTAAAAAGAGATCTCAGGCCTGCCACAGCAGTGCCTGCATGCAGTTTGTTAACTGCCTGGTTGTCCTGACAAGTGCACCCATTTGCTTGGTCTTACCTTCCCTTTTTATGCACTGCAGACACCCCTATAGTAGGCCCAAGGTACCCCCCTGGGCAGGGTGCAATGTATGTGAAAGGTAAGACATGTATTGAGGTGTGTACCATGTCCTGATAGTGAAATAATGTCAAATTCGTTTTTCACTATTGCAAGGCAATCTTTCCCATAGGACAGAATGGGGAATGTTGTGTCACATGTTTCCAGCATATCTTCCCATAGGCATAAGTTGGATGGAGTTTAGTGTGCCTGAACTCAGAATTTAAAAACACATATTTTGTGAAGATGGTTTTTGAATTGTGTGCTTAGAAACCACGCTTTTAGAAGTGGCTGGTTTCTTGTCTTAAACCATCCTGTGTGCCTCTTCCCGTTTATGTATTGACCATCTGAGTTTGGATGTGACAGGGTCTAGAGAGTATCCAGACCTCAGAGAGGGGTAGGTGAGACAGAAAAAGGTGGCCTGCATATGATGTGGGGGGAGGAGTAGCCCCCCTCAGATGTGAAGAGGGCTGTGTTTCTGCCACAAAAGGATGGCTCTGGCTCCTGCTGACCATCTGGGGCCCAGACCCTCACTATCAAAGGAAGAGGGTGTGCACTGGCAGGAAGACACCCAGGTCTGGTGTGGACTGGGCTCAGAGCCCCCTGAACACAAAAACCTCAAAGGCATTTAGGGGTATAAATGTGAGAGCTGAAAACCCTGAACACAAGACTGAAATCCAGACTGAAAAAGGATTGAACCTACTTCGTGATCAAGAGGAACCTCTGCAAAGGAAGAACAGCTGAAGAGACTGAAGAGAAGGACTGCCCTTGCTGTGTGTTCTGGGGCTGCCTGCAGTTTGCTGATTTGACGTAGGAGAGGACAAGGGACTTTGCTGTGTGCTGTGTGCCCCTGCTTGTGAGGACTTTGCTGTGTGCTGTGTTATGAAGTAGCGTGTCTCCAAGGGCCCGAGGAGAGCTGGTCCCCTGTTTTGAAAACTCAGGAACATAAAAGTTTCCAACCGTGTTTTAGAGACGCTTGGTGCGTGGTGTTTGTGCACTCCTGAAACTGCTGTGTGGCCTGTGGTACTGTTTACAAGGTGCCCCGTGATCGCATTGCACCCGCAGTGTGAAACATCGTTCATGCTGCTTCATTGCTGTTTATGGCCCGAGCTGTCATTGTAACTGAGGCTGTGAGTGAGGATCACTGCCGCTGGCCCGAGCCGCAAAGTGCTAAAGGATTTCTTGAAGCTAAGAGAACTGCAAGGTGAAAGGGATCGTGATCGCTGTTCACCGAGAGGAATCTTCCCAAGGTCCTCAATAAAGGAGAAGGGAGCACGGTAACTCATCAGGCTACAGAGGGGCCTAACAATGGAGCTGCTTCGTCATTGGGGCCGCCCAGTAGGACATCCGACGAGCGGGGAGAGAGAGAGAGCAAGGCAGCGAACACCCCCAGGTAAGTCTTGGACTCCTGTCAGGAGCCACAAGCCTTACCTGATTAGGAAATGCAAAATGGAATGTACAAAAAGAGAGATTTCCTAATAGAGATTCCTACATAGCAGGAATCTCTATTAGGACATCTCTATTTAGGAAATGCTAAACCATTACTTCCTAAGGGCCCAAAGGCTCATACGTATGAATGGTTTAGCATTTCCAAGTCCGTGGTTTCCAAAATAGGAAATTGAGAATAAGGAAATGCAAAAACAAGGGTGCCTATGGGCCTAAGGGCCCCATTGATGCCCCCCTTGATGCACCCCAAAAAAAGGTGTTGCACATCTGAAGCACACAAATGCCCTAGGGGCATGTGCGTGCTATATTGCACTTGGGTAAAATATTTTAAAATGGCTTATGGTTACCATCAACTGGGAGTCAATGGTAAAAGCATTTCCTAATTGCCCATTTTGCATTTAGGAAAAGATTCGTACATGTGCTTAGGAAATCACAAATAGCTAATCCCTCTTTGCGATTTACCAGTTAGATAATCACAAAATGCAATTTCTAATGGGTAGAAATCACATTTTTTGACTGCGTTTGGCCTTTGAACATATTGAAAGGCAATATTGCATTCCTTATTGGACTAAAATTGCGATTCTGTCTGTTACAAAATGCAATTTTCTTTCGTACATCTATCCCTACAGGCAGGTGCGGTTCCTCCTTTAGAGTGGCTGAGCGTCGCCCTGCCTGCTGCGACGCTGCTCCACCCCAAAGGAGAAACTGCAGCTGAAACAAGCATTTGCAATGTAATAGGTCTCGCATTTACCCGAGTTTGAGCTATTGACATTGCAAATAACAATGCCTTTTATTTTTGTTTTCGTTTTTAAAACATAAATAAAAGGCATTGTCATTTACAGTTCTAATTGCTTAAACTTGCGTAAATGTGAGAACTATTGCATTGCAAATGCTTGTTTTAAAGCGAGGAGCTGGTTCTAAAGAATGAAACAGCTGTGCGTTTTTAACAGGGTATGTTCTTTGATCTGCCATCCACTCTGGGAAGCGATGGGCACGAGGCCCGGGTGAGTGAGGAGCATCAGAGGGTCTGAAAGGAGGGAGAGGTGTGGAAAGCAGGAGAGAGAAAAGCACGGAAGGAGACCACAGTGGTGAGAGCCGTGGAGTGGGGGGATAAATCAACGCACGAGATGGAGGGGAGAGATAAGGGTGGCGCAGTTATGTGGAAATGGAAACATGAACAAGAAGGGACGTCAGGCCAATGAAAACAACGCAGAGCGATTTTTTAAAGGGAGGGAAATGCAGTTATAGGTGAGTGAAAGGCAGGGATGAGCGAGAGCGGGCTGCAATGGGAGGGAAGCGATGAGGGAAGAGGCAGTTGGGAACACATGAAGCAGCAGAGGTTTGCAGGGGAGAGGGTGGGCTTATGATGCAGAGGTGAGGAGGAAATAACGTGGCTGTGATTCTTCCTGTGGGAGGTGGACAGCTGAGCAGTGATAGGGGCAGAGGTGTGAGGTAGAATGAGCCAGATATGAAAGGGAGATTGAGGCAGAGGCGAGATGGGGGAGATTGAGGCTGAGATGAGAGAAAGAAAAATGAGGCAGAGATGAGAGGGAGAATGAGGTAGAGGTATGAGGCACTTATGCGATATGTGATTGAGGTAGAAGGAAGTGAATATACATACATGAGAAGCAAGGCAGCAGCATACACTTTGGTAAATGTGAAGGGCAGTGCGGTGGTGAGAGGTAGGAAGGGATGAGGCAAAGGTAGGATGGGGTGAGGTAAAGATAAAGTGGCAAAGGCGAGAGGGACAGAGGTGAGGCAGAAATGTATTTATTTAACGATTTGTAAAGCGCCTGGTGACCCGGAGGCATCCCCGCGCTGTAAGAACTTGAATAGGCCGAGGAGGGAGGGGGGAGAACTTATTTGGGGAACAGCAGAGTTTTAAGCCGTTTGCGGAAGCGTAGGTAGACAGGTTCCAACCGCAAACAGCGAGGGAGCGAATTCCAGCGTGTGGATGCATTTACTGAAAAGCGACGGCCACCAGTGCGTACTCTCCTGAACTTAGGGACATTGGCTAGTCGCTCATTGTCGCGCAGGGATCTCAAGGCTTTGTACGGGGTCACCATATCTCCCAGAATGGAAGGGCCTTGTCCATTGAGGAGTTTGTGAGCGATGCACATTGCCTTAAACTCGATCCTCTCTCGCACTGGCAACCAGTGGAGAGCCTTAAGCGCTGGTCTGGCAGAGACTCTGGAGGGAAGATTCATTAACATCCGGGCAGCTGCATTTTGGGCTCGTTGTAGCTTGCCCAGGGTAGTTTCGGGGACTCCCAAGTAGACAGCATTGCTGTAGTCCAATCGCGTAAGGATCAGTCCTTGAACCAGGAGTTTCCTTGATTGGGGAGGGAGCAGTGGAAGGATCTTACGCACTGAGCGCATAAGTTCAAAGCAAGTTCCCGCTGTTTTAGTTGCCTGGGTTTTCATGGACAAGTCTGGTTCGAGCCAGACCCCCAGGCTCTTAATTTCCCTCTTAGGGGCGGGCACCTCACCCATAGCATCGGGCCAAACTGAAGATGGAATTGCTGACCATTTCTTGCCCATCAGCATAACTTCAGTTTTGGACCCGTTAAGCTTGAGTGAGGACTCGCACATCCAGAGATGGATTTCCTGGAGGCAGTGCAGGAGATTGTCTGGGCATTGGTCAAGATGTGAGAGCTAGACGACTAATTGCGTGCCGTCCACGTAACTCACAATTTTGATGCCGAAGGGGGCAACTACGTCCTCTAAAGGAGCCATATAGGCGTTAAAAAGAGTGGGACTAAGTGAGGAGCCCTGGGGCACCCCACTAGTCAAAGGCAGAGAGTCAGAACGGGAATTGCCATCCCAGACCTGGAACGAACGGCCCGACAGAAATGACTCAATCCAGGCCAGCGCTGTGCCCCCAAGTCCCGCCCTGGCCAGCCGGTGGAGCAAGACACGGTGATTCACCGTGTCAAAGGCTGCAGTAAGGTCCAGGAGGATCACTGCCACTGACCCCCCTGAATCTAAAATGCACCTTGCCTCCTCGATGACGGCGAGGAGGGCAGTGTCCGTTCCTTGGCCAGGACGAAACCCAGTTTGGGACCGGCGCAACAGGTTATTAGATTCCAGGAACTGGGACAGCTGGACGTTAACCAGTTTCTCGGCAATTTTGCTAATGCCCGGGAGGAGCGAGATCGGTCTGTAGTTGGCCAAATCAGTAGGGTCCAGTTGGGGTTTTTTGAGAAGGGCTTTAACTACCGCCCCCTTCCAACTAGGGGGGACGGAGCCTTGGGACAGCGAGGTATTGATCAACTCCAGGATTGTGGGCACAATCGCAGGGGCGACAGCTTTCAGAAACCTCATGGGAGCAGGGTCACGGGGAGAGCCGCTTTTCATCTTGGCCAGAGTCTTTCCGACCTCGTCCGGAGAGACCGCCCTAAAGGTGGTCAGCAGTGGGCGAGGGGCACCTCCTGGGCAAGTGTCAGGCGCAGCACTGTCCCAGTAAGGTATCTGGCTAGGCTGCGGAAGTGAGGCTAGGATGTGGGAGACTTTAGACTCAAATTACTTAGCAAGTTCATTGCTCCTGTCCGGTGAGGTCCTGGTAGGTGAAGGGGGTTGTGGTATTTTTATGAGTTCTTTGGCAATGAGATAGGATTCTCTTGCAGAGTTAGTGGCGTTTTTTATCCTATCATCATAGTAAGAGGCCTTAGTAAGTTTCAGAGCAGATTTATATGCTCTCACCGTCCTCCGGTAGGAATCCTTACTAGAGTGGAGCCAGTCCTTCCTCCACAGTCGCTCCGCTTTTTTACATTCCTTGAGGAGGGTTCTGAATTCCAGGCTGAACCAAGGGGCTGAGCCTATCTTTCCGCTTTTATCTTCGTGGGTTTTTATAGGAAGGATCAAGTCGAGTGAATTGGAGATCCACTTCCTAAAATTGCTATCTGCTACGACGGGATCCCCCGAGGGGGCGGGGGTCGTTCATTCCAGAAATGAATGGGGACAATGTAAAGACAACGACTTCTTCCCCGGGTCGTATCTGTGAATATTGCGGAAGGTGCAGTGGCGCCAGGCGCAAAGATGTGAGGGACCCATTCGACCTGATTGCTAACAATGATAACTGTTTTGACTACCAAACCAGACAAGGGGGAGGCAGATTCCTGAGCTTCAATTAGTGTCCCTAGGGGCTTTGCTACGCCACTTGACTCCCGTATGTTCTATGGCCTTCTGCTAATAAGGGGTCCAGAAGTTTTCGTGAAAAAAAATAGCCCCTGCAGTCCTGGGGGGTGAGCTCCAGAACCCCCATCCTTTCCCTCCCCCTGGCATTGTGCACAAGCAAACCTTAGAGCCCCTGACTTGGTCCGGGCATGGGGGCCCCCATTGAATGTGCTTTGCAAAAGGAGGGGGGGCTCAAGTTTTACTACACCACTGCCTGAAGGGGTAGGGCACCTGGACTCGGGTGGTTACGCTCGCCGGTCTCATTGCCTTCAGGCTTTTGTGCAGCAAGGGACCCACACCCGCCCAACCCCCCACCCCCACTTGTTGGCCACAGCCCTGTCATTCCACGGCCTGCAGGAGGTTGTGGAATCTCTAAGAAATGCATCATTTTCTAAATGTGTGTTTTGAAAGCACCACCACACACTCTGTCAGGGGCCGCTAAGCGAAAGAGAAGTCGGGGCAGGTGAAGTTGAAGGTTTGTGCAGAACCTCATTAAACAACAAGACAGAGGGGGCGTGGCTTGGAAGCTGAGACGGATGGCAGCGGAAACCGAATACCCGGCACCCCCTTCCCCAACCGGAGGGTAGTAGAATGAAAAGGGACCACGCTGGGGCCGAAGATCGCTCCTGAACCCGAGATCTGGAGGACATCAGGACGAAATTGGGAACGGAGATAGAGGCTGGAAGGATGGGGAAAAATGGTGGCGCAGAGACAAAAGGACGGACAGATCGGACACTGAAAGTGCCGTGCAGGAATAGCCAGCGGACAAAGGAGGAGGCGGAACACGGCTGGAAGCGGTGGGGCCCCTGCCGGGCTGAACTCTGGAACGCCGGAGGCCGCATAATCGGGAGGTGCACTACGCGGACCAGAGACCTTAGTGCCTGCTTTTATTGCGGCGAGGGGAGAGTGGCAGGAAGAGCACGGGACAAGGAGGTGCTGGCGCTTATTGAGCACGGGCGCAGCACGATAACGATTGAGACCGGCCGGGAACAGGTGGACGGCCGGGCAGCACCTGACCCTGCTCTGGTGAGTGGGCTGCGGCGGAGATCGGAGCTGCAGACTGCGGAGTGTGTAGCTCCGTGAACGCTGGGGCCTGTGAGCTGGGGCGAGGGTGGTAACAAGAGCAGTAGAGGGCTGGTGGACCCCTGGTGGACAGCAGTGAGACATCAAAGGAACTGGCACGCAGTGTTGGGGTCCTTGGCATTGGAGGACCTGGCAAAAAGACATTGATGGGAAGAGCGCAAGGGGAGGGGTGCTAACCTCCCTGCATTGAGAGACGGTAACAGCACACCCGGATAGAGACCGTCAGCGAGGCCAATAGGACCATCTGAGTGTGCCACACCTCGGACACACACAAACCACGGCTGAGGATTGCAAAGGAGGAAGTATACGAGCTGCGCAGGAAGGGTACTATATATGCCGCATAAGCTGCAGGGGAATTACAAGACAGCGGAACGGCTGCACTATATTTACCGGAGGGGACGTTTGAGTACGGGCGCAGCCTCCCACTGGACTGAGAGACCTTGGCGTATCCCCTGTTGAACAGAGCACGGAAGGGGATGTGAACCAGGGGTAGTCGTGGAGTGGGGATGTCTGGGGAATGGGGCTGAGTCGCACTGGTGGCTGGAGACGTGGAGCAGGCTAGTGGAATGGATAGTCAAGAGGAACCAGCAAAGGGGCAATTGTTGATTCCTGACACAAGCAGAACGGCATATAAGACAAGCAGGTGGCGGCAGATAACCCTCATCATGGGTAAACCAAGAGCGAAGAGAGAGGAGACGCAGCAGCATTCGGACACAGAACCCCAGTCCCAAGCAGAGCGGAGGGCAGGGAACATCACAAGAATCTAGCATACAGCAACAATTTGATAAAATGTTGGCAGCCATAGCGGACTCACGTGCGGCCCTCCAGCAAGATATAACGCAGGTGGCGACGGGTCTTGGCCTCCTACGTGCGGACCACGCCAAATTAGCGGAGTGAAAACCGTGGAGGGAGCACTGCAGGAGGTGGCACCGGCACAGACAGTGCTGACGGCGACCATGGCAACGGTGTTGGAGCGGCTTGGAACGCTTGAAAAGTGAGCCAAGGATGCCAAAAGTAGGAACAGAAGTAATAAAATCTGCGTAGTGGGACTGCCTGAAAAGATGGAGGGGACAGATATGGTGCGTTATCTGGAGGAATGGCTGAAAACGGTGGTACACCCTAGAACGTGCGCACAGAGTCCCAGCAAAACCAACACAACAGGGACGCCCTCCTCGACCGGTGATAGCACGTTTGCTACACTTCAGGGATAGAGACTTGCTGCTCCAGAAGGCCCGTACTGATGGCCCCTTCCATGTCGGGAATAATAAGGTCACACTGTTCCCGGATTACACCTTTGAGATTCAGCGCCGTCGTGCATCATTCCAGTCAGTCAAAAAGGAAGTCAGAACAGAAGGGTTGCAGTACTCTCTGCTGTTTCCGGCTAAACTAAGGATAGCGCTGGATGGTCGGACAAACTTCCATGAAACACCTGAGGAGGCGTGGGAATGTTTGGGGTCTTACAGGGCTGGTAAGGATGCACCAGAACACCAAACACATGAACCCGAAGAGGGACAGCAGCTTCGCAGACAGCGGAAGGTACGAAGCCGCAAACAGAGGTGAGCGCCAGAGAGTCCTGAAGGCAGTAACAGATATATCTAGTGAGCTGCTGGGGCAGTCGCAGAAGGGCACGGACACTGAGAAGGAAGTTGAAAACTCGGACATTTAGACGTCGGCAGCTGAAAGTACACATTTGCCATTGGTCACTCCAGGAACGCCGCATGAGCTGCTGGATGAGTAACATTATATACTGAGCGGGTACAGCATGATTGTTGGGAGCGGGGAATGGTGGACGAATGGTGTTGCAAACACATTATTGGAGCGCTCGGACCTAAAGTAGAGATGGCCTTCGGGCCTTAAGCCACACTGACGAGCTTGAAAACTTAAAGGGGCAAGGATATTTGCCAGGAGGGGGGAAAGGGGGATTGGGAATGTTACGGTTATAAAGGGGTTGACAGCGATATTGGATTTGAACAGCGCAAAGTCACCGGGTAGGACCAGGCAAACCCCGCTGCCCATAAGGCTTGCCCACAGTGACTACTGGTGGGCTACGTGACGACTTAGTTGTCACCAAGGTTTGGATGGGGGCTAGCAATGTTGTACTAGGTCCTGTTCTTGGGAGGGTGGTGGGTCAGGGGAGTTGGGGGAAGGGCAGGGAAAGGAGAAACACTGGTGTGTCTGCTACGATGTGTGAAGAAATAGGGGCAGCTTTATACAGCAATGGGGACAACACCTGACTTACGATGTATCACCTGGAATGTAAGGAGGATGCATACAATGACGAGACAACACAAGATACATGCATACTTGGTTAGGAGGGGAATACATATAGCATTACTCCAAGAAACGCACCTCACAAAGGCGAAGGGATTAGCATTTCAATGAAGGTGGAGGGGGCAGGTTTTCAGCACAGCATATTCTGCGTTTGCTAGAGGGGCGTTAATATGGGTGCAAGCGGGGATGCCGTTCCAAGTCACGAAGCAAACCATTGACCCCGGGGTAAGATTTGTAGCAGTGGAAGGGAGACTAAGAGGAAAGGAGGTGGCGCTGTGTAGCATTTATGCTCCCAACGTTGAACAGGCGCGCTTTTACGACCATTTGTCTGGCCCGCTGGTGCATTACCTCACAGGACCGGTGATAATGGGGGGAGATTTTAACCCGTTCCCAGCGTCGAACGTTCAGCGCCCATTGCTGAACGTTCGGAGAACAAATGCTGACCCGTCGGCCAACGGTCGTGCGCAGCACTGGGGAGGTAGCGCTCGTGACGACCGTTGGCCGACGGTAGCAATTAACGGGTTAACTCTATTGTGGATGTATCGCAGGATAGATCACACCCGTCACTGTTGGACTCCCCTGCCCATAAGTTGTCTAAAAGTAGACTGAACTGGCAGACTAGATGGGGGTTAATAGATGCATGGCGCACGCAGCACCCACAGGCAAGAGAGTACTCACATTTTTCAGCAATGCACAACTTACATGTCAGATTGGATGCAGTCTTATGTTCTTCACAGATGGCGCCCTCCATAACACACACAGAGTACCTCACACGAACGTTGTCAGACCATAATCCACTACTATTCTACATGCGTTGGATGATAGAGCAGTCCGACATACCCACATGGAGGCTCCGGCTTGAGACAATGGATGACCCGGTTTGCCACAGAATAGTAGGCGAGGGAATAACGCGCTACTTTAGCTATAAGGAAGCGAAGGAACTGGGTTACCTCCCCAGTTCTATGAGAGATGCCCTTGTTATCCCGCTGCTCAAACCCGGGAGGGACAGCACAGATATAGCGGCTTACAGACCACTGTCAATGTTGACCACAGACTACAAGGTCTTGAGCAGGATTTTGGCGACCCGCCTGTTGCAACACATGACAGAATTGATTCACGAAGACCAAGAGGGGTTTATTTCTGGTATGAATACAGCCAACAATATACGAAAACTGGTAAGGATTATGGGAGAAGGACGCCCAGACGTCCCGAACCCGATGGTGCTGTTGGTGGATATAGAAAAAGCCTTCGATAGCAAAGAATGGAGGTACTTGCATGCGACATTGGGTGCTTTGGGCTAGGTGACGACTTTGTGGGCTGGACAAAGGTGCTGTATAGTGGGGCGGTGGCCAGGTTAAAAATAGGAGTGCTGATATCTCCCCAATATTTGCACTAGCGATAGAACCACTGGCTGCTAGAGCGCGACTGGGGCGGCATTACGAGGGCCTAGATTTCAGGCCGGCAATATATCTCACTATACGCAGATGATCTGCTGATGTTTCTCGGAGATGCAGATGAGGCGCTAGATGGAGCAGTAGCACTGTTGATGGTAAACAGACAAAATATTGAGTACAAAATATCGAATGGACATAATATCGAGTACAAAATATAGGCTGGACAGAATATCGAATGGACAGAATATAGACATCAAAGATATGTAATGTAATATCGAATTTTAAAATATAGATAGTCAAAATATCGAAGTACATATTATAGGTTAATAAAAATATCGAACATTTAATAATATCGAATTTTTTATAGTGTATTTTATGTGTTAAAAGTGTTTATTTATGTTATAATGTAATTTAATTGATGAATTTAATGTTATTTAAATTTTGCGTAATTTAATTCTGTAGACGGTTGTGGGTTTATAGGGGAATAGGGTGGGAAGAAATTAAATTAGAATTAATTAAATATATACATTTATTTATTGGAATTTGTTTATAATTAATTGTTAATTAATTTGTATTTTGTAATTAATTACATTTTATTTGCCAATTAATTTTATTTCATTGATTAATTGATAATTATGTTAATTTAACTAATTTAATTTCTGTAGCGGGTGGTGGGTTTATAGGGGAGTAGGGTGGGAAGTAATTTAATTATAATTAATTAAATATGTTAATTTATGTAGTGTTATTTATTTATAGTTAATTGTCAAATAATTTTTATTTGGTAATTAATTAAATTGTAGTTGCCAATTAATTTAATTTAATTTATTAATTGATAATTATGTTAATTTAACTAATTTAATTTCTGTAGCGGGTTGTGGGTTTATAGGGGAATAGGGTGGGAAGTAATTTAATCATAATTAATTAAATATGTTAATTTAGGTAGTGTTATTTATTTATAATTAATTGTTAAATAATTGTTATTTGGTAATTAATTAAATTTTAATTGAGAATTAATTTTATTAAATTGATTAATTAATGATTATGTTAATGTTACTAATTTATTTTCTGTAGTGGGTTGTGGGTTTATAGGGGAATAGGGTGGGAAGTAATTTAATTAAAACTAATTACATATGTTAATTTTTTGGGGTATTTATTAGATTTTAATTGTTAAGTAACTTTTTAATTACTATTTAATTAATTGTTAATTTGTAATTAATTAGTATTAATAGATAACTAATTGTAATGATTAAATTAAATTAGTATTTGTAATTAATTAATTATTATATGATATTAAATTGGTAATTACTTTTAATAATTTTTTTTATAAATATTAATATATATATATTTTGAAATAATATATGAAGTATCTACTTTCCCTACTGTTGCACTCACTGGAGTGGGAATAGTAATTTTTACCCCTACGCTATCCAACCCTTTCCCTACTGTTGCACTCTCTGGATTGGGAATAGTAATTTTTACCTCTACGCTATCCAACGCCTTACCTACTGTTGCACTTTCTGGAGTGGGAATAGTAATTTTTACCCCTACGCTATCCAACCCTTTCCCTACTGTTGCACTCTCTGGTGTGGAAATAGTAATTTTTACCCCTTCGCTATCCAATGCTTTCCTTACTGTTGCACTCTCTGGAGTGGGAATAGTAATTTTTACCCCTACGCTATAAAACGCTATCCCTACTGTTGCACTCTCTGGAGTGGGAATAGTAAGTTTTACCCCTACGCTATCCAACCCTTTCCCTACTGTTGCACTCTCTGGAGTGGGAATAGTAATTTTTACCCCTACGCTATCCAACGCTTTCCCTACTGTTGCACTCTCTGGAGTGGGAACTGTAATTTTTACCCCTACGCTATCCTTTGCTTTCCTTACTGTTGCACTCTCTGGAGTGGGAATAGTAATTTTTACCCCTACACTATCCAACGCTTTCCCTACTGTTGCCCTCTCTGGAGTGGGAATAGTAATTTTTACCCCTACGCTATCCAATGCTTTCCCTACTGTTGCCCTCTCTGGAGTGGGAATAGTAATTTTTACCTCTACGCTATCCAACGCCTTATCTAATGTTGCACTCTCTGGAGTGGGAATAGTAATTTTACACTTCCGCTATCCTACGGTAATAATATTGGATATTTTTTAATTATATTATGTTACTATATATATATATGTTTTAAAAAATATGATTGTAAAATTGTTTTTTTTAAAACTTTAATTAATTATTTCGGTATTAGAAGGTAATTGAAGTATTTTTAAGTATATTCTAGTAAATAACTTTTAATATTAATTTAATTTAACATTGTTTTTAATAAAGTCGATATTTTTAGAAACTATATTTTTGTAAACGATATTTTTTACTCGATATTTTTGTACTTACCTGTTTGTAGATACAAAGTCGATATTCTGTCTGTCGATATTTTTTCGCCGATATTTTTGGTAGACGATATTATGTCAGTGATCCCTGTTGATAGAGTTTGGACTGGAGATGTTTCAGGACTCCGAGTAAATTGGGCCAAGACTTGCCTGTTCCCAATGAAGTGAGATGGGCGCCCTCCGGAGAGAATGAGAGAGGTGCGTTAGGAACCAACATGTTTGGTATATCTTGGAGTACACATTTATCATAGACCAGATGATATGCTAGAAGGAAATGTCGGACGTTGTATGAGAGCTTTAAAGGGCAATATGACCTTCTGGTCCACGCTCCCACTGTCGGTGATGGGCTGCATAGCGTTATTAAAAATGGTAGCTCTCCCGCGACTGCTTTATTACTTTCGGACACTGCCTGTTTGGATACCGTGCATGGTCTTTAAGTCTTTGCAATCCTTGGTGATAGGTTTTCTATGGGGTGCAGGTAGAAGATGTGTTGCCCAAGCAACTCTAGTGTGACCGAAAGTGGAAGTGGGCCTAGCGGTCCCAGATTTTGAGCTATACTATCTGGCGGCACAACTCCAGGTACTAACATAGGAGGTTGCAAGGGAGTTTAGGGGTCCTGAAGTTTTGAGAGGCAAGGGGATACCGCGACACGTTTTGTCCTTTATAATTTTACAACAGAAGCTAGACCTTGCTGATCTTACCTTGGAGGAGAAAACACTGCGAATGTGCTGGAATCGTAGCCAACGTAGGGCGGGAGTGCTTCACCCGTATGCGCCAGAGATCCCACTGGGGATGCTCACTGCACTACCTCATAGCAGTGACTGGACACCTTTGATGGACTGGGAACAGGCAGGGGTGCAGGTCGTCGGGGATCTATATGAAGACAGGGTACTTCTGCCTTATGGAGCCTTGCAGGAACGATACGATCTTCCTAATGGAGGTTTCTTGTTGCATGCGGCGTTAGCACATGCAATACGGCTGCAATGGCGGGAGGGATTAATAGAACCCAAAACAACGATGGCATGCCAATATGTGGTAATGGTAGCAGGAACATTTAAAGCGGTCACAGGCTTGTTCTCCAGAATGTTAAATGAAGGTTTAGCGCCCCTAGATGGTCTGAGATTAAAGTGGAAAACGGGTGTTGGGAAACCTATACCAGAAACCTCGTGGGAGCAAATAGTATGCAGGGCCTGGAAGGGCATGAGGAATGCGCGATTCCAATTGGTGCATTTCTTTATATTGCACAGAGCGTACCTGACCAGGGGGAGATTAATAAGTACTTCAAAGTGGAGGAGGCAGCATGCCCTTGATGCAGGAGTGAGGGGGCAGAGCTGGAACACATGCTGTGGGAGTGCCCAAAATTAGTAGATTACTGGAAGGAAGTAGGAAGTATACTGAATGAGGTCACAGAGAGGAGTTTAACGTTCGACATGGCAACTTGCATATTACACTGGTTCCTGCACACCTCTAAAACAAAGCTGACTAGTAAATGTGTGGACCTAGGGCTATTGTTAGCTAAAAGAGAAATAACGAGGCACTGGAAGGCACTGGAAGGCACAGGAAGGCCCCAGTAGTGGGAGATGGAAGGCTGAACTGCAAAAATGGGCCAGCAGTGAGAGTGCACTCAGATTTCAACAGGCGAGACGGCTGAAAAACGAAAAGGCACTAGAAACAGCAAGTGCTTGGGAAATGATGGTGCAAGCACTATATATCAATCAGGAAGGGGAATAGGAGCAGACCACTAGACAAGGCAAAACCCCTTACAAGCACACACTAGGAATGACTACATTGCAGTATAGACGCAACATACGATTTGGACTGGATGGTTAACATACCGGGGGGAGGGATAAGGGAGGGTATTGGGAGGGATTAAGAGTAGTATAAGTAGGATGTTACAAGTATACTGTCAACTGATGCTATATGATACTGAGGCAATATAAGGTCTGGAGGATATAGATCTGTAAGGCGGGCAGAGGTTGCTGAGGGCGGATGTCATGGTATTTTGTAACTGATTGTTAAGAAATTAATAAAAATGTCTTTAAAAAAAAAAATGAAACAACAAGCCAGAGTTATGGGGCTGGCCTCACAAGTACATGTCAGCGTGCGGTGTGCCACCCTGTGGGCATGAGCTCACAATGGTACTCATCCCGTGTGTGCACAAGTGAAGCAGCGTGTGATCCTGTGAAGGAAACCCTGTTGTGGTGTCTGTCTTGAGAGGGCTGGCTTTACAACCGCATGGCAGTGTGCGCTATGCCAGAAACAAAGATGGCGTCAGCGTGTCAACATGGGCCGTCCTAAAAGTGGACAAGGTGATAACCGAGATGCCCGCTTTCCAATCACGCACCATAGTTTAAGAAAAATGATGATGCGTGCCAATTGGAAAGAGGGGCGGGCCTTTAAATGAGTTTGGAAACTGTATCGGTAGCAAAAGGCATTTGCATGGCGAGAGTACCGCATGCGCGCTGCTATAGCCAGGGGAGACCTAAAAATGGCCGCAAACTGATCTTGCTAACAGCGAGTGCAAGGGAGGGTGATTACTGTTGATTGACAGCAGCAGGCAGGACATGGCGAGTGCCAATGTTGAATTGGCCGGCTGACTAGCACTGGCAAACCTGACATGTGCGCCCGCACCCATAGCAACTGTGTTGAACAGCTGGGGGGGGGGATTGCACAGGCAGGTTCCCGATCTTAAAGAGAGCGCTGGGTTAGCCTAATGGCTAGGGCGCTCGACTTGGACCTGGGGATCTGGGTTTGAGTCTTGGTAATGACGCCAAAACCCCCTGTGATTCTGGGCAAATCACTTAATCTCCCCGTGCCTAAAATGAATGAGTGTCCTGATTCGGTTAGGGTCTAGTTCGCGCTATATAAAACTCTGCAAACAAAAAAAAATCCTGAAGCTTCTGAGAGTAGCTGCAGAATTGGTTCAAGTTGGAAGAAACGGAAGTTTCATCTGACCTCTGCCAGACTGTAGAACCGACACTGGCCAGAGCCAGGTTGTGTACGGCGAGGGTGTGCCTCCAGTACAAGAAGATGCATTGCAACTAGACTCTCTCACTTTGCTTCTCCCAGCGAATTCCCCCGACAATTAGATGTTAAAGCAATTCAGCATACACAAGTCAAGTCAAAGATATGTTTAATATGATCGTAATCTTTAAACAAGTGCAAGAGGCAATACCACAAGTTTAAAATATTCGCATAAAAGGTAATAAAAACATTGTACAAAATATTCCATTATCGGTTAAAACTCTTACACACCCTTATACATTACAAACCAACACCAATAAAATGGCACTTATGATAAAACGTATTATCACATTAAAACACTTTCATTTTCTTTAGATCAGGTATATAGTTCATTGGTTTAAAATTCATAAAATCCTACAGATTACTCCTGGCTTCTTAGAACGTACTGAACCGCCTTTATGTATTTTCCTAGGGCAATTGCAATGTCAATAGTGGGCATTTCTGTTAAGAGGTTGGTGCCTGCGCCCTTGTTCTTATATCGTGTTTTAAAAATATTGGACGCAGCCACAGTTTCCGCTGTTCTAGTAATGTTAGACAGTCAAGAAGGGTATGCACAAGATCTTCTTTGGTGCCCAGATTACACCTGCAGCACCCTTTATGATCTAACATTTTTGATTTAAGATCTTTATTTATTAACCATGGATTGATCCCCTTTCCGCAACCTTAGTACCTCCTGCCTATAACAGCTATTTGGTAGGATGTCTAAGTAGGGAAACCAGTTATCATTTGACCAAGAGTTCATCATAAATTCTACTGATTTTTTCTTTGTTAGATAGCCCATATCAGTCTTTCTGGATACTTCATTCCCATTAAATTTCAGCTCCCTCTTAGTATAGACTAATTGTTGCATTTCCTGGTTCACCTCCACCTTTAGCCTTTTACAAACCTGCAACATTCTTTCCCTACAAGCTTTTCCCCATTATAGGTCACTATTTTGAATTTCTTTCCTACACCATTGTGCAACTTTTTGACCTTCTGTATCTTCCAATCGTTTCCAAAGTCTGATTACCGCAGTTTGTACTTGTATCTCCCAAGACTTTGTGCCTATTTCTGTTCTTATAGCTTGGGCCATGGATGATTGTGGGAGAGATAAGAGGCTTTTCAGGCATTTCCCTTCCACCAAGTCCCAGACTCCCTTACCGCTCAAATAAAGGATTTCTACTCCGTAAAGGACTTGTCATTGCGTTAAAAGCTTTTAGTAGTGGATGGTGCGACAAGTCACCATAATCCCGATTAAACATTTTTAGTCCACAGATTGAAGTATGAGCTTTGGCTTTTTGTGCTTCCAGATGAGTACGCCAGTTTAGTGTATTATCAAACCATATCCCTAGGTAATGATATTCTTTGACCGTTTCCAGTTTAAGATCACCTAGATACCAATTAAACTTACTTGCCTTTTTACCAAAGCATAACATTTTTGTTTTGTCTAAGTTTACTGTTAAGAATTTGCTAGCACAGTATACATTAAATGCGTTCAACTTTCTTTGGAGGCCTATCTCGGTCTGGTGTACTATTACCCGATCGTCTGCCTAAAGTAGACAGGGCACCTTTTTTCCGTCTATTCTGGGACTTGCACTACCCTCAACCTCTAAGTAGGCAGGTAGGTCTGACAGGAATATGGAGAATAACTGTGGGGCCAAAACGCAACCCTGTCTCAAGCCGTTTACAATGGGTATTTTTTGTGTCAATGACCCCACAGTATCCCTGATAACTTGAGCCCAGTTTCCTCGATGTAGTTCCTTTATTATAGTCAGTAGATCTTTGGGAATTTTTTCCTTCATTAATGTTTCCCATAGGCAGTCCCGATCTACTGAATCGAAGGCTGCTCGGAAGTCAACGAAACAACAGCATAACTTGCTGTTTTGTTCCGTTGACTTCTTTGCCATTGCCCACAATGCAAAGCCGAGATCTATCGTGGAGTGCCCCTCCCTAAATCCTCCCTGTTCTATGGGTACGATTTGAAACTCCTTAACCCATGCGTTAAGTCGATTTAACACAATTTTTGAAAATACCTTCTCTCCTATATCTAGGAGGTTAATCAGTCTGTAGTTTTGTGGTGCATCCATACTCCCTTTCTTATGGATAGGCCTGATTACTGCGTCCTTCCAATTTGGTGGCATTATGCCTTCTGATAGTATTATATGGAACATCTGGGCGAAGAATCTTGCCCACCACTTTACCTCTGACTTTACTATTATTGCGGGAAGGTTGTCCGGTCCTGCCGCACGAGTTAGCTTCAGTTCTATTATTATATGCTCTAATTGCTTTTCGTTAAACTCTGATTTAAGATCTTCAGATATTTCTTGCCACTTTTGGGGCTCTACATGATCTCGAGGAACTCGTGCCTCATACAATTCCCTTATGTACTCCTCCCAGGCTGCCTCACTGACGACACATTTCATTTCTCCGTCTGTTGGACAAGACGCTGCCTTTACCATTTTCCAGAATTGTCTTAAATTTTTTTCTTCAATTGCTTCTAGCAGGTTTAACCAGCATTTCTCTTTATATGACCTTTTTGCATCATTTACCATTTTTTTAAATTCTGCTTTCAGCTTGTTTATATGTTTCTGTCTCTTATGGGTGAAATTCTTTTTTTGCCTTCTTTGTGCTGCCCGTATCTCCCTTTTTTTAGATTGGCACTCGACAGAGAACCATTTTACTCGACTGACCGGGGGTTTTGGGCTATTCTTTTTATCCTTTTTTAATTCTATTCTTAAACACTGAACTACTTGGGCTATCTTCTCTATAAACCATTCCAAGTTTTTACTCTCTAAATCTTCTGATTCAACTTTAATTTGCAGAACCTTCAGTTTTTCCTGGTATTCCTCAGTAAGTTGTGTCGTTACACGTTTAGGGTACTCGACATCCTGTGGGATCACTTTGTCTCTAGGCATCTTTCTTCCCCCAAATTTCATTAAGTACAGTGGATTGTGGTCACTAAATTCTTTTTGATCTATCTTGAATTCCCGTACTAGAGGGAAATTCCAAGCTGGCATAAACATGTAACATGTAATCAATTGGACAATTCTGTAAACCTATTTTAAAGGTCTTCCCTGCTGGGCAATCTGTCTTCATTCTACCATTCAGACATTGGAGACCCCTACCTCCTAGAAAATTTACTAATTCTGTTTCCTGTTTTGAGGTCTCACATACTGGAAAGCTAGCATGGTTTATTCCATACACCTCTAACAGTTCTCTATTCCACAGGTCGGCCTTCTTTGGGTTTAGCTTGTGATTAAAATCCCCCATAATTATCAGTACATCCGATGCATATTTTTCTACTAGAAGGTCGACATCCTCTTTAAAATATCCCATCTCACTCTCATACTCTGCTGCATTATCCCACTGCATATATACATTCATCACAGTCAACATTTTGTATTTCATTTCCAAGGTCAACAATTCTAGTCTACAAGCCTGTAGCCATTTACATTTTATTTTTAATGATGTTACTTCTCTCAATACTTTTGTTGAGACTAGGGTCATTAACCCCCCCCCCCGATGGGCGACCAAACCTATTTCTCGTAGATATTCCTCGATGAGTGGAGTTTTGTCGCATGTCCAAGTCTCTTGTAGGCAGGCAATTTCCACTTTGTTTACTACTTCCTTTATTTAACCTCATAAGTGCTGCGCCGGTCCAACGGCCGATGGCACCACTACCTCAGGAGTGCTGCCGTCGGCCGTTGGACGTTTCAACTGCACCTGCGCAATGGAACGTTCAGCACTGGAGCTGGACGTTCCATAGCTGCTAAGGTGATATTCTCACTTTAGCTCATATCCTAGGCCATTTACATTCCATGTTAAGAGACTTAGACATTGCGGCACCCCCCCCATCCTATTCTACCTCACTTAAGCCACCCTCTTCTGCCCCTTCCTCCATATATCTCTAGTTGGGGTCTCCCACATAGCTGCTACTTAGAGACCAGTTATCCCATGAGGCATCATTTCCTGTATTATTTATCACTATATTCATGTGGCTACGGTCTTCTTCGTTATATCTAAATAACTTCACTTGTCTCCTCCCTAGACCTGCGTGGTATTTTAAAAAGGTACAGCCTGAGAGGACTTTTACTTCCCTCTCAGGTATTACCCTTATTCCCATTTGGGTTATCTCACTAGTAGCTTTTAGAATTGCCATTTTTACCAGGTCCGAGTGAAGTGACACTTTTGTTATTTACTTACCATTTTTATTTTCAACAAAGCCAATTTGCCTTAGATCATTTGTGCTGATCCCACCCAGGCTACTGCATTTGGCGAATGCGGTCAGAATCGGTGCCCTATTTAGGGGGTTCATTTTTCTAACCATCTTTCCCCTTTTCACAGCCTGTATCTGTTCCAGGTATACCCATTTATTGTTATCCACCTCTAATAATTTCTTGGGAGTTTCGTATTTTAACTGTCTACCCTTTGATCTCCCTGGTGGCAACCCTTTACTTTCCACTCCTGCTAGTTCTCGAGATTGTGAGCTATCAACTCTTTGACCACTTTTGGGTTGTCCTGAGGATATCCTTACTTTCTGCTTTACGGTGTGAGTTGTTAAGGGTTTCTCCTTCAACTCCTTACTACTCCGACTTTTCATCAGTGCTATTGGGGTCTTTGTTATTTTAATCTCCGATTGCGAGGGTCCAATCGGTACATAGGTCGGAGCGGATGCATTTAGGCCTGGTTGTGCCTCCCCATCCAGTTTCTTACCTTTTCTCTTTGTTGATAAGTTCGGGACCCGCTTCTTGCCAACCCTATTCCTAGTGGGGGCCACTGCATACACACCACGCCTTTTTATCAGCATTGGGCGTCTGGAGATATATACATTATCTAATGCCTCTACAGATTCATTCACTATACTTTGTTCTATGGGTTGGGGTGTAGCTACTAGTTTTACCACGTCTGCATCTGCAGATTCATTCTCTACGCTTTCTTCTGTGGGCTGGGGGGTAACTACTGGGCTTACCAAATTTGGCATTTGACTCTTAATCCCCACCAATTCCTCTTCAATCTTTTTTAAAAACAATTTCTGAGCTTTCAACACTCCATTGTTTGATTTCTAGAAATCCTTGTAATGTCTTCTGTAACATCAATATTAGTTCCATCAAAGAAGATATGGGCGTTACAGAGAGAACCGAGTCCTGTGGGTTGCTTCTTTCTGCTGGGTTAGGTTTTTTTGGCCATTTTGATGCTGCAGAGGTTGATCTGGCGCACCTCCCAAAACATAGCTCGGGCTCTGACTTTCATTTCCCTTTTGCCTTTCATTTTCTAAGGATTACAACAAATACATTTTTGGCGATGATGAAAGACGAGGCGCTGCTATTTGAAGATTTTGGCTCAGAAGGGTAAGGTTTATCAGTATGGGGTCCTCCCTTCCTTCCTCTGTATCAGAAGGTTTTTCTTCGGGGTATTCTCCCATTTCTTTCCTTATCTGGTTCTCTTCCTCTATCCCCATCTTTTCTCTGGCCTCCGCGCCATTTTCCTCCTCGTCTTCCTCGTGTTCCAGGTTTATTACTGGCTCTATAGATTTGTAGTGTTTCCCTACAAAGTCCTTTATAGATTTGGAGACTGCCATGTTATCTTTCCGCTTAGCAGTTGTAGTGCAATCCCCTTTGGCTTGCGGGACATTTTTAGTTACCCTTTTAACTTTTCTTTTCTTACGTCGCCCCTTGCTGTTGTCCATGATGGAGGCCTGGCTTTCCTGGCTCTCTTCCAGTGACATTGAGCCCTCCATTAACCTACTCCTCCCTGGGCTTTCGTCTCTGCACAATTTTCGCCCTCTTTTTGGGGCCATCAATTAGGTTTGTAATACTCTTATCTCCGATGCTGCTGTAATTAATTTCACAGTTCACTGTTCAAAATTGACTTGTAAGATACGCTAATTCTTCCACTTACCTCTGTTGTGCCTTGTGTCCACCAGCCTGCCTTGCCGCACTTGTTATCCTCTCCCAGGGGTGGCTCTCCTGCTTCTCCCTGCGTTCAGGGCAATTGATCCGCTTTCTTACTGCGACGATTATAAGCCCGGATTCTCGTAGCCTAAATGCTAGAATGGCACCTTCATTCCTTGGCTCCTGAGGTGCTATCTTGAGTGCTGTCTCGATGTCCAAACTGTACCTGACCCCCCCCCCCGCTCCTGCACCGCTGTCTGGCGTGCCTCAGATGAATCCTGGCAGCGCAGAAGGCTCCTATTGATCCCCTTGCAAGCTTTCCCGCTACTTTTTTCTTTTGCGGGGCTGAGGGGCGTCTCAGACACATGATATCCACGTCTCCAAACTTGTCCGGGGCTCAGTACCCCCCGTGGAACATACGCCGCCTCTCGTGCCATTTGTTTTCCAGCGACCGGCGTCTGGCGTCTGGCGTTCATGCTCCGAGCTCGATTGCTCAGACTGCGGCTTCGTCGACAAGGCAAGGCTAGGCGTGGCTAGTCACCAACAGCATACACCATTTCTAAGCCAAATAAAAGGAGAAGACGTTTATCGGGGACTGGCAAGGTATCGAAAGAGGTAAGGGCTTTGTGGTGATAAGATGCAACATGAGTTCTGCGTTTCTGGCTTAGTAAAAAGTTTCAAACTAGCATGTCTCCAAGAGCATCGCTGGCTCACTTTGTTTGAGTGCTACTGAGACACGTTATGACCAAGGGCCTGTAATACACCTTGCTCTGCTTCAGTTAGTTGAAGTTTGGATGAGTCTCCCTGGGTGAAGCATTGTCAGTGGCAGAGTGTGATCCACCACAGACTATTTTCTGTGTATGTTGTAAACACTGCAATGTTCTGTAATTCTCATAAAATGCAACCATCCCTATGAGCAGCTCTTGGCCTTTAGTTCGGCACAGCTTTTATTATCATTACTGATTCCAACTTTTTTTCTATATTATTTGTGGAAAAGAAAGGTTTTCACATTGTGCTTAAAAGGGATGTTTTTTCCAGCTGCAGTTTGCCCGTCCCCCAAGTCCCCATAGCTGGCTGCCGCCACTGCCTACCGGTTTACTGAACAGCCATCATGTTTCATGCAACCACTCTGCAAACTTTCTTGTTTTTCAAAAACAAACTCTCAAAGCTGGACTTTGCTTCTGAAAACAAATAATGACACTGGTAGTTTTTTTTTCGCAAGGTGCGGGGATAATTTTCCTGTTCAGGACTGTTAGGATTTTCCTTGTAGATCAGAAGAGCAAACAAAGTGCACTAATGTCGGCTGTAAAGGGGGCAGCCTGATGTGCTTACATCGATGACCCCAAAGCCATTGGACAGTGGGTGTAAGATTCCCATCGGCATAGCCAGTGGGGGCTCTGCCAGCAGCAACATGATGATTTGGTGGTTAGGGTACCCCGTCCACCAAACTTTGAATCAGGCCTTTAGTCACTAGACCATCTTTCTCCTACCTAATTACACAATAGGATGAATTAACAAGTTTAAATGAGCTCAATATTCACAAAACAGTGTAATGATCCTGACCCGTATTGTCAACAAACGGAGCAGGAAGAAATGAAATGCAATGGAAAGAGTAAAAATTGGAGCGAGAGTTGGCAAAGACACATATCAGGAGACTTTGTGGCATATCATCAAGCATGGCGTTAACATTATCGCTGCTTTAGCGGCAAATAATGCAAGTGTGTACTCACTTTGGACAGTAGAAATTTCTGCTCCTGAGAAACCAGGGGGCATATTATTTATTATTTACTTTATTTAGAAATTTATAAAGCGCGCGGCTACCCCCAACGGGGGTGTCCCGGCGCTAAACATATAACTTGATAATACACTGTGGAGAATTCCCACAGAAGCCCATGTTCACACCAGAGCATGAGCTTCTATGGGAATTCATAAGGGCATATTATCAAGCCCATTATCGCCGTTTTAGCGGCAGTTTTCTGCCTCTAAAGCGGCGATAATTATAACGCTGTTTCTTGATAATATGCCCCCTGGTTTCTTAGGAGCAGAAATTTCTAATGTCCAAAGTGAGTACACACGGTTGGCGATGACTTAAAACGGGTGTTCTCGCCTAGATTCTGAGAGCGACAGAAAATACTAAAAGAAAGAATCAGGCAATGTTATGTGATCAAAAGTTATTCATGGTTTCATTATGTTTGATTGACTTGGAATATGCAATGATAACTAAGCAATTATTATAATGTTATGAAACATTATCTTAATGCTACATTAAAGTAATACATAAAGTACCGCTTAATGCAAGCTGAAACCTGCGTTAACCTCTCAATTGAGCACCTACGAGGCAGGTCCTTTACTGTCAATTAATTGAAAAATGAATGTATGCCGCCCTAGTAAATTACTCCAATCCATACTCTATTTCATTTTTCAATTATTTTTCAAAAGAATTAGCAAAAAAGCAAATTGTATTAAACCATTTTGTGGACTTTGCAGGTAGCCACGCAAAGTGACTAAACAAATGATTCGACATGATTTCAGATCCCATTTCCATATATATTGAAAACCTTATCAGCATTTGCCTAAAATTGTAGAGTTCTGCGGCTTTAATTATTGGAAATGCAATGAAAACCAATCCCTAAGCCGCATTCCGGTGTATCTTTTGTATTCGTGATTAAGGCGTTCTCGGTGTGGGTGCTGTATATTAAATCCCCACTGTAATAAAACTAATACTACCACGTTATTTACTACCTAAAAAAGAAGTTTTTTAAATCTATTACTGCTCCATCAATTTGTAAAGTGAGAACTCATTTCAAATGTGCCCATTATTCATTCATTCATGGTTATATTTGGTTTCACAAGGGTGTTCCAGTGAGGGTGAAAATATTCTACTACCTTACACCAGTGCTGCATTGGTGGCCCTCTGATGTTACTTGACCTGATGAGCTCAGAAGTGATGCTTACTTTTAATATCTATAGAAGCTTCAGGTTGTATTTTAGTTACTGTAAATGATCCTATTAGTATACTCAGCAGGGCCCTCAGACAGATAACTACTTGTGGCTGTGATATGCAGACATGAGGCTGGATATCCGGTTCATGAGGGGGGAGAAGAACATCAGCAAACTGCATCTGAGGGGCAATTCCCTCGTGGGGCCAGCCCCAAATAGCCAAGCCTTGAGCTGTTAGGTAGCAGGGGTTGCACTGCCCCTCATTACCACGGTGGACAGCAGTGGAAGTGACAAGCAGTTATTGAATAGTCTCACAGTCAATGAACAAGCCCTTCCACAGCCAGCAAAGCAGTGCTACAATACTTTCCACCAACCTCATAGGCTTTCAGCATCCAGGTACCACAAACACTGACACTGCTCACTACAAATGCAGAACAATAATGGTTGGGAAAAGAAGTATTGTTAGAGTGTTGCATGACTCAATATTTCCACTTTTTGATACTTATCTATTATAATGTTGCCAATGACCGTCCTCGTGTTTGCCTCCTTTGAAACTGCTCTTGAGTCTACTCTCATAGCTTTATTGGCACTTTAAACGCACTCACTGTATAACGTTTGCTGTCCTCCATTGCACAGGAGTAGCCAGCAAATTTAAATACCCCCCACTTTGAACAAAAGCTCTGATGGAACCAAGAAAGGAAAGCGAGTGAGCTTAACCCTCCCTATGAGACCTGCCTTGTCTCTTCAATCTAGACATCTATCCGTGCTTCTTTTCACCCTTCCATCCACACTTTCATTTCCACCATTTCACTGTTACATTCTGTCATCTATATCTATATATCCTTTCATCCATCATTCAGTCTTCCACTGAACTATCCACCCACCCTTTCACCCATCCACCCTTCCACCCATCCATCCTTTCACCCATCTTCTCACCCATCCATACTTTCACCCATTTTCCCACCCATGTATCCTTTCATTCACACACCTATCCACACATCCTTTCACTCACTCTGTAGCCTTTCACTCATTCTTCCTTTTAGCCTTACATCCTTCTTTCCCTTTCCTATCAACCCATCTTTTTTCGTTAATTAGGAGCTTTCGTCTGCCGAGTTGCAGACAGAAGCGGCCTATAAAAAACCTAACCCCACTGTAGCTGGTAAATGGGGGGAGGAGGGGTGGTGTGTTCACAATGCCCCTGCTAACCCTGGGCGAAGAACTACGCTCCGTTCGCGGAGTTTGCGGAGTTTCGGCAACTCAGCGCTCCGCGGAGAACGCGAAGTTGTCGAATACTCCGCAAACTGCTGCGTAGCGTAGTTCTCGCGCGCTCAATAGCATTTTCGCGTGCGCGAGGATGCTTGTCGGTAAGATCGAGTTGCCGAACACGCAGAAACTGCAATCTGGCACAGAATAACTCGCGAACACGTTAGTAGTGACCGGAAATAAGGGGAAGCGAGCGGGCGGGACAAACCTCATGGGTAACTCCGCGCGCTACACATCCCGAGCATGCAGGCAATCAATCAATCAATCAATCAGGATATTTGTATAGCGCGCTACTCACCCAGAGGGTCTCAAGGCGCTTGGGGGAGGGGGGTCCGCTACTGCTCGAACAGCCATGTCTTGAGTTGCTTACTGAAGCGGAGGTGGTCTTGGGTCAGGTGGAGGTGGATGGGGAGGGAGTTCCAAGTCTTGCCTGCCAGGTAGGAGAAGGATCTTCCTCCCATGGTGGATCTTCGGATGCGTGGCACGGCGGCGAGGGCGTGGCTGGTCGGTCGTAGCTGGCGGGTGGGAGTGTAGAAGGTCAGGCGGTTGTTGAGGTACCTGGGGCCCAGGTCGTTGAGGGCCTTGTGTGCGTGGTTGAGGAGTTGGAACGTGATTCTCTTGCTGACGGGGAGCCAGTGAAGGTCTCTCAGGTGTCCGGAGATGTGGCTGTGTCGGGGGATGTCCAAGATGAGTCGTGCGGAGGCGTTCTGGATGAGTTGGAGTCCTTTCTGGAGTTTG
Organism: Lissotriton vulgaris; assembly: GCF_964263255.1. Lineage (NCBI taxonomy): Eukaryota > Metazoa > Chordata > Amphibia > Caudata > Salamandridae > Lissotriton > Lissotriton vulgaris. The sequence goes on along the minus strand of NC_141696.1, from coordinate 184,484,170 downwards.
GCTGTTGTTCCGGTATAGAGGGTGTTCCGAAGTCCAGTAGGCTGGTAATGAGTGCCTGTGTGACCATCTTCCTTGGTTTCGGTGGGGAGCCATCGGAAGATCTTTCGGAACATGCGTAGGATGTTGAAGCATGATGGTGGATGGTGTCTTCGGTGCTGACCGGGGTCCAGTCGCGGAGGGTGGTCGTGGGGGGTGTCGGTTCGGTGGTCTTGCGAGGGAGTGAAGTCGTTGTTTCCGGCGCTGGGGTTGGAGAGCTCTTTGACGATGCTGAAGAGTTCCTTGCTGTTGTGTGCATTGTTGTCGAGACGTTCCTTGAATGCTGTCTTCTTGGTGGTGTGGATCAGCTGGTGGTGTTAGCGGGTGGCGTGCTTGAGGGCAGTCATGTTGTCTGTAGTTAGGTTTTTTCGCCAGGCTTTCTCGAGGGTATGGCAGTTCTTGGAGTTCTTGAGGTCGTCGTTGAATCAGGAGGCTTTCTTGCTGCCAGGCCTGCTGGGATGGTTTTTCAGAAGTGCAAGGTCGTCAGCGCAGTTGGTGATCCACTGTGTGAGGTTGTTGGCTGTTTGGTTGGGATCCGTTGAGCTGGCGGGAGGGTTCTGGCTCAGTGAAGTGGTGAGCTGGTTGGTGGTGATCTTGTTCCAGCTCTGCTGGGAACCTGTTGCGGGTGGTGGTGAGTCGTGGTCTTTCTGAAGCTGAAGTGGACGCAGCTGTGGTCTGTCCAGTGGAGTCCGGTGGAGTGGCTGAAGGAGATGTACTTGCTGGAGGAGAAGACTGGGTCAAGCGTGTGTCCGACGTAGTGGGTGGGGGTGTTCCCCAGTTGCTTGAGTCCGTGGTTGGCGAGGTTGTCCAGCAGTGTGGTGCTGTTGTTGTCGTTGTTGTTCTCCAGGTGGAAGTTGAGGTCCCCTAGGGGGATGTAGTCAGCAGAGGCGAGGGCGTGCGGGCTGATGAAGTCTGCGATGTCTTCGCTGAATTGTGTGCGAGGTCCTGGGGGTCTGTAGATGAGGGTGCCTCTGAGTGTGGTCTTGGGGTCAGTGTGTATCTGGAAGTGAAGATGTTCGGCGACTGTGAGGGTGTCATCTGAGTTGGTCGTGATGCGGATGGTGTTCTTGTGGACGATGGCGATGCCTCCTCCTGTCTGGTTGACGCGGTCTCTCCGGGGGATCTTGGATCCGTCCGGGATGGCGACAGCGATGTCGGGCGCTGAGGAGGCATTCATCCATGTTTCCGTGAGGAAGGCGACGTCTGGAGATGTGGTGTCGAGCAGGTTCCAGAGTTCCACGGCGCTCCCGAAGACGAAAAACGGCTCACGAACGGGTCAAGCAAGCACTATGCATGTTCGCGGAGTTATGCGTAGTTCGCGGAGTGCAAGTGCATCTTCGCGTAGCTCCGCGGAGTGCGGCTGCGCGAACTACGCCCAGGCTTAGCCCCTGCACCACTGGTCCAGCTGCTGTCCAGCTATGCCATTAAACTGGAGACACTGGCTCTACACCCCCATGCAAAATAAGCGGAATTTCATACTAAGCAAAGACAGCAGTATGCTGAGGGGGGAAATAAAGAGAAACTAAACAGATCACCAGTGTCTTCCGAGCTCCTGCAGCTTAAATGTTGAGCAGTGCATGTAAAAACATGGCTGGCAGATGTCAGTCCATCTAAAAACAGAGCTGGCAGATGTCAGTTGTCTTTAAAGACCAACTTGTATATTCCCCTTCCCTTCTCTTCTTTTGCCTTGGGTTAGGTGTAATTTTGGAGTTGATGAAGGATGGAGACCTCTTTGCTATTAAAGAGACTTTGAGCACATTTGGCAGAGCATTGTTTCTCTCCGGCAGGCCTGACGAATATTTGATGTTACATTGCATGCAGTACAATGCATGCAATTACAACGCAGTTGTTACAACGACTGCGATGTTGCAACGCATACCATAACATCGCAGTTCTTTTCTACGACTTGCTGTAGGGGGCGCACTGGACTTAGGAATAGTATAATTTACTATTCCAACTCCAGCATGTGCAACAGTAGGGAAGGTGTTGGAATTGTAAATTATACTATTTCTTAGTTTAGAGCTCCCCCTACAGCAAGTCATAGAAACGACTTGCGTTGCAATGGTTAGCGTCGTAACAATTCTCACTACAAGAAAACCTAGGGGTCTACTCTATGAGGAAAAAGGAGCCTCTGAAACAGAGTAACGATAGCCTACTAGTCTATCAATTACTAGGGAAATTTGCTACTGATATGAGTATATGGATAATACACACAGAACCAAACAGTGATTGTGGATGAAACTAAAATACGAATGTAGGATTCCCATCAAAGACTTGTTGTGATCAATACTATCATCTGGTCATCCTTCGGGGATGGTGTGTCTCTAGATCATTGAGACATTTATACCAACCTCCGGTCGGAGTTGTGTTCAGACCCACAGTCACTCCTGGACAGTGTAGATAATACTTTATGATGGGAACATGTGCAGTGCAAAAACCAAAAAGGGGTGTATGAAAGTGGTGAATATAAAATAAGATAGAGGACAAAAGGAAGAACTTTATTATAGATTGGCCTCTTCATAATTAAAACCAGGAACAGTGCATGAAAAACAGTTTTAAACAAATAACTGTATTGGGGCCAACATGTTTCAGCCGTTTGGGGCGGTGCCCTCGGCTTTCTTCAGGGCCTCTGTTCTTTCAATTTCTTATGCTACCGCATGTGTTAATCACAAATAGTGTAAAATATACAAAAAGTATATATATGACCGGATTATTCTTTTCTCTGTGTCAATCCGAAATGTCTCACACCTAAAGATAACAAAACAACAAAACACCATTTGATTGATACTGTGTGAAAAATTTCAATGCAACTCACCATTATTAAGTACAGAATAAATTGTCACTCAACCGGGTAGACTGGAGACCGGACCTCACCTCTCCTGGACCAGGCTCAGGAATTAGGAGGCCCGCTCTAAAAATATGAGGAAGAAGGTGGCTTAACATGACCCCTGGAACTTAGCCTATTCCTCCATGTAGTTTCATTGTGTAATCACCTTGACCTTCCCTCACATTCAAGAATCACCAATTTACTCACACCAGTATAAAAGGCTCACCCAGTGAGAAGAAACGAGAATAGTTGCTGCGTTACACCCAGAATAAAGGGACAAACCCAAGAACTGGGTTTTTTCAAAGTGTTGATGTACATAACTACTAAGAAAATTCTAAAATTAATTCTGTGATTTGAAATTAAATCCTAGTTATGGATTTACAGACAGTAGACCATAGAAGAAGAAGAGCAGATGAACAGCCTTGCTTACCTGTCCGTCGTTGCCTCTGGCGGATCCTGAGTCAGGTGGAGGCAACGACTGGACAGTAGGCTTCGCTTTAAATACTGAACAGTTGAACCTGTAGTCCAATCTCATCACTTGACTACAAAGGCCTATAGCTGAAGCCGATATTTAAGAGGAACCAACCATGGCTTCCAACAGTAATATTCTAATGAGCCTTCCTTGAAATGGACCAATAGGCTTGTTTTTGTTGTATGCACGTAATCTCGCGATATTCTAATAGTTGTCACCCATGTGAGAGCTGTAGTCCTATCTCTGTGTTTAACCAGAGAGCTGGAAGTCATGCCCCCGTTCGAACCTCCCATCTAAAAAACGTAAAAAGTATTTCAAAGGCACTGGATGGTGGCTCAAAAGTCCTTATTTAGAGTGTATATCTTGTTTCTAAAAGCGAGCGTGATCTCGCAATGTTTTCGAAAGGAACTACTGAATGGCGTCACTGATCGCCACCTCGTAGTTCCAAACAGTCAGGAACGGAAATGGCATAGACTCCAAATGAGTGTCCGTTTCTAAAGCTGGGGATTTCGTACCTGAATGCTGACAGTTACTTGGCTCCCGCACGTAGTCTTGCGGGATTTTAAGAGCTAAGGTATGACGTGAACAAACGTCATTTAGTAGTTCCGACCTTTGAGACCGGGTAGTGATGAGTACACTGTAGAATTTTAAACAATTAACCAGGAGAGGGATTAGTGTTAGTCAGGGCTACTAATGCAATGGCTTAACCATATGGATATGTTGGTAGCTTATGCAGCGTTACAGACGGGCATACTCTCGCGAGATTAAAACGAACTACAAATTGTAGTTCAAGTCAAAAAAGGAACAGATAAAGGCAAATGAAGTGGACTTTCACAAATATTAATCCAAATATCTCTAAGACTCAGGAGAATCTTCAAACCACAGAAATATTCTCTGAATAATGTGAGACTGCAGTAGTCGTGCAGGATTGCCCAAAGTTTGACGTATTAGGTAATGAACGTATTACTGCTACCTCACAGAATCAGTCCTAGCCCTCATGTGTGGAAAACCTCTTTCTCACTCGCGGTTCTTCTCCATACAATAGATAGTTACTTGTAAAACATCATGATGTAAAGCTTTTACTGTGTATATCCCATCGGAAAGACAATGTTTATTAGTCAATTGAGAAAGAGGAATATACATTGAAAAAAGAGAAAGGCAGGTGTATACTGGTACATACTTTGCCTTTATCACAAAAGTACTGTATATTTGTTCAGAAGTGAACAGAGACCACAGTAGGTCTATGAGAGGGTAGTCCAGGGTATTTCGTCGTTCAGACCGCGGCTATCACTGGACAACTTATATATCAATTTCTGCTCTTTGGTGAACAAGAACTTGGATACATCTCCTATATAGGAGGGTATGAAAGGTTTCTCAAGAACAGTCCACGTGAAGTCTGACTCACTGTGATTGTGTTCGATATAGTGTTTGGTGAGTTTCTACGACTTGCTGTAGGGGGGGGCACTGGACTTAGGAATAGTATAATTTACTATTCCAACTCCAGCATGTGCAACAGTAGGGAAGGTGTTGGAATTGTAAATTATACTATTTCTTAGTTTAGAGCTCTCCCTACAGCAAGTCATAGAAACGACCTGCGTTGCAATGGTTAGCGTCGTAACAATGCAGTTGTTGTAACAACTGTGTTGTAATCGCATGCGTTGTACCGCATGCGATGTAAACACTGCTTCCCCCTGCGAATAAGTCATTTCACTATTGTGGGAAATACCAGGCCGTAGAACAAATTAAGCTCTACAGCTTGCACTAGATTTCGCTCTCATGTTTCCATGCAGCCTGTCTTTCTCTTTTGCCTCGGTCTTTGTCCCATTTGCTGTTGCTCTTCCCACAGTTCTCCCGGCACCTTCTCTCCTTAAGGTAGTTGTAGACAGTGTCAGGATATCCAAGGAGTCTTAGTCTTTGGCTCTGCCATTCTTTTCAAAGCCAAAAACATATGGTAAAAGGTGTTTGTAATAGGCACTACCTTAGTTACCGGCAAGGACATGTAACAGCACCAGATCAAAAATGGTTGATGATTCTGGCCCCGATTGCTATCTAGTCTAGTTTTTAAATATCCAGGCGCCACTGCTCAATGTTTAAAGTTCTTCCTGCTGAAAATTGATAAGCAAATACTTTTTTTGTGTTTTATCTCACATTACATTTCTGGAGAAAGAAGCAATTTCAGCATTCCTCCTATTACTAATTCAGGAAAAGGGATTAAAGCCCATATATTTTAAATTCCTTTCCCTTCCACCAATACTTGTTATCCGCTACAGCGCCGAGATCCTCCTGGGTAAGTTGTGAGCTATATTACATTTAACCCCTTAAGCGCTGCCGTCGGCCAACGGTCGACGCGAGCACTACCTTGCCAGTGCTGCGCACGACCGTTGGCCGACGGGCCAGCGCTTGTTATTCGAACGTTCAGCACTGGGTGCTGAACGTTCGACGCAGCAAAGGAGTTAAATAACAGAACAGAACATTTTGAGGGGCATGTTACCCCACTTTTACAATATAAATATATACCACATATTACAAAGAGGACAATTTTATGCACCAAGATATGACACCATGGGAATTAAGATACTTAGAGACCTCTGGTGATTATCGCTTTATAAATGTCATTTAACATTAACACACTAAAATTGCAGTGTACTTGTATGCATTGCCATTTTTCATTAGCATTGCAATAGTGAGCTGGGTAAGTGCTGTTCATCAATTTCCATAACATTTTAGGCAACAAAATTCAAAAGAAGCCAGACAGTAACACAAAAATGCTTGTCCACCTCCACTATAGTTGTTCTACCGCTATATTCCACTTCGATTAATTAAAGGTGTGATCTCATGCATTTTGACACACTTATAGTCTTAATAATATGTTTATAACTCTCAAATATGTGATGACATGCCACTGCAAGAGACGTGTGTTATTTAAAAGGTCAAAGCTGTAATACTTGTTAGTTAACATCGTTTTTCTGCACCATCAATAATATATCATGTGCAAATTAGAGTCGAAATTAATGCTGTGTGACTGAGTATAGAAAAACAGCTTAGGATTTTATTACATAATAAAATGCTTTTAATAGTTTAAATGGAGCTGCTTTACTACATACTGCTATTTTAGACTACTCGGGCCCTTCCACTGATCTAACTATTTTAACGATTTAAACAGAAACTTTTAAAGAGTAATTTTAAGTTTAAATATAACCAGTTTTATCAAAATATATATTTCTACATGATTTACTTTCTCATTCTATTATTTCTGTCAAACAAAGGAACCGATATTTGTAAATTAATATGCAATCTTTATCAAGCGAAGGCCATTTGATCTTATACAAATATTCCATTATGTAGTCATTTGTGAATTATCATTTGCAAATCTACCTAGTCTTGCTTGTTACAGGCCACATGATAACGTGAGACATTTCTACTCACTTTTAAATAAATATTATGCTTTACAAACAATAAACTGCCATTCCAAAGTTTGCAAAGCTTTTGCGAATATTCTCCTAATTGCTGAAAGCAAGTGGGAGTGGACCATTTTAAGCTCTAGATAAGTCAGAAAGGAAAACACAAATACTCCCTACTCTTTGTTTTCCTTCTGCAGCTGTTCAAACATTTTTGTGAGATAAATCCAAAGGAATTATTTTTTTTACTTAATATTTAGCCTGCCAACAAAGCTGTATGAAACCTACAAACTGTACCACCTCTGAAAGTTGCAATTCTGTACATCTGTACACCCTCGCCAGACTACACATAAAACTGGAGAAGTGATATGTGCTCAGGTGGACTAAATTAACTTCAATCAGTACTAAGCAAGTCTAACCTGACAAGAAGGCAGGTCAGTTCACTGAACGTGATTTCTAAATGCTATGGGGCAGATTTACGACTCCTGGCGCCAGAAGAGTTGTGACGCATCTGCCCACCCGTGCGCCACCACTGATGCGCCGCATTTAAAATGCAGTGCACCGCGGCGCTCGGATGGGCAGTTGTGTGACGCATCCCCGGTGGAAATGCGGAGCATTGCTGGAGTTGCGTCTCAAGTGCGACGCAGCTCCAGCAAGGCTCAGGGTGCCCTATCTCTAACATGCTGTGTCAATCGTTACGCCTGCTTTAAGCAGGCACAGGATTTTGACGCAGCATGACCCTAAAAGTGACTGAGTGAAATCTTGTAGATTGAACTCAGCCACTTTTAGGAGGCGTTCCTGCGCCGGAACCCCCCCCCCCCACCTGCACAGGAATGCCTTCTTGTGGCGCAGAGCTTTACAAGTGAAACATCTCCCAGATGCGTCACATTGTAAGTACCCCGCACCATGGCGCTGGATTTGCGCTGCTGCTGCGTCACAAAAGTGAGGCCGGTTTGGGAGGGGGGGGGATTCGACAGACGATGATGAGGGAAAATTAATTATCGCTGTTTGTAGAATACCCCCATCCCACCTGGCCTCACCTCCCCCCACTCTTACCTGCACTGCCGCTCCTGAAGGATTGCTCAGAGAGAAATCAGATAGTAGCTTGATCGAGACGATCTTCTGCAGGCAAATGCAGGCTTCTTTCATGTAGCTGCTGCCTACTTCTTTTTTAAATGCCATATATCTGCTAAATGGATTATGGGTTTATCCCCATATTATGGTCAAATGGAGTCCAGGGCAGGAAACTGCAAATCATGATAAGGTATCTGAAAGTGTCTATAAACGTTATGATGGAGGGAAAAAAAAGCAACACCGAAATTTACAAGTCAGGGATATGTTTTATGACTTGGAAAGCGTTGGTTTTAATTGCTAATTTGCTCCCATGATGATCATTCATACAAAGAGGCCTCCATCATTGCTTGGTTGTATAAGTATCTTATTTCAATTTGTGGTTCGGTATAAGGCTTAAGAGTTGGAAGCTGGTGAAGTTATGTGAAGACTTGCAGGAGAACCCATCAGAACGGGGCAGAAACACATCTGCATTCAAACTTTTGCACCAGTTATTTATTTAGAAGCTTATAAGGGCACGGCTACCCCCAACGGGGGTGTCCCGGCGCTGCAGACAGCGACCTAAGAGTAAAGATGGCAGCAACTAGACAGCGAACTAATAATAAAGAAGACAGCGGCTAGGGACATGAGAACAGCCAAGTTTTCAATTTATTACGAAACAGTGATTCCGATGAAGCCAGCCTAAGCTCTAGTGGGAGGCTGTTCCAGAGTTTAGCGGTCCCTACTGTAAAGGACCTGCCTCCCATTCTGGACCGATGAAACCGAGGGGTGGCAGCAGATGGAGATTGTTAGATCTGAGATTTCTAATTGAATAAACAGGTTACAGCCTATTTTGCAGATAGACGTGGCCACGGCCATTAAGGGCCCGAAAAGCAAAGACCATTGCTTTAAATTGAATACGTCGAGTCACTGGCAGCCAATGCAGCTTCCTTAAGTATGGAGAAATAGAGTGGCGGTAGAGGATGTTATCAATTAGCCTAGCAGCCGCATTCTGCACAACTTGTAACTGATGGATCTGGTATGTCGGAGCCCCAACATACAGGCTATTTGAATAATCCAAGTGATAGGTAATCAGGGCATGGACAACCCTCCTACGTGAGTCAAGAGGAAGATATGGAAAAATCTTTCTGATCATGTGAAGTTTGCCAAAACAGGCTGAAGTCACTTTGTTAATATGGGTTTTACATGATAGGACGTTGACAAAATAAAGCCCAAATTACGAGCTGTTTGAGTTGGAGAAGGAGGGGGGTTAAGCATCGCTGGCCACCAAAGCGGAGGGGGGAGAGGAGACTTCTGATTGAAAAACAAGACTTCCGTCTTATCTGTATTAAGATTCAGATTGTTAGACGTCATCCAGGAGGAGATGTTAATAAGGCAGTGACGAAAATTAGCCAAACCTCCGTCAGAATGATCTCTAAAGGAAAACACAAGCTGAGTGTCATCAGCGTAAGAGATCACTCTGACACCCCAGTCTTCAGCCAACCTTGCCAGCGGGGTAAGGTAGATATTAAAGAGTACAGGGCTGAGTGTGGAGCCCTGTGGAACACCGCAAAGCAGGGGCTTTGCTTCCGATACAAAAGGCCGAAGGAAGAGTTGTTGAGATCTACCCTCAAGGAACGACCTTACCCAGGCCAGAGGGATACCCCCAATCCCAATATTGCGCAAGCGATCCAATAATATGTCATGAGACACAGTATCGAAAGACACGGATAGGTCGAGGAGAACTAACATAGCCTCCACCCCCGATCCACATACTCTCTAATGGACTCAGCCACCTCAAGCAAAGCAGTCTTAGTGCTGAAGCCCGGCCTAAATCCAGACTGGGCATCATGGAAGAGATGATTGGATTCCAAATAGTCAGTCAATTGCTCCTGTACCACTTTCTCCAAAATTTTGTCCGGCTTGGGGAGAAAGGATATGGGCCGATAGTTGCTGAACAGAGCGGGGTCGGCATCCGCCTTCTTGATGATAGGAATCAGCATAGCCTGCTTCCAGGCACAGGGAAAAAGGCCGGTTAGCAGTGAGGTGTTCCAAATGGCAAGAAGTGGGCTAATCACCAAAGGGGCCAGTTCTCTTAAGATATTTTCTGGTGCTGGGACAAGAGGAGAACCTGATTTGGTTAGCTTTTTAAATGACACAAATGTCTCCTCCTGCACAGCTTTGTGATTAAGATGGGGCAGAATCCTCTCCTGCATAAAGGACGAGAAGATGTTCTTAATCTTATCATGGAAATACCTGGAGAGACCCTCGCAGAGGGCTTGGCTGGCGGGAATCGATTTTGCCAAGGCTGTGGGAGTGGAGAATTCCTTGATGATATTAAACAAGGTTTTTACTGAGTTTTCAGCGCTCTTAATTTTCTCTATAAAGAAATCTCTCATAGTAGTTCTATTTAATTTATGGGAGTTCTTTAACGCCGCTTTATAGGTAGCTTTTGTGGAGAGATCATACGTCAATCTCCATTTATTATTATGTTTCTTATATAGCGCCTGAATCGACCCCCGAAGGGGTATCTCCGCGCTTGCCTTGGGAACCCGTCCTGGCTTTTCCCTGTGAGATAGCCCCTACAGGGCATCCCCAAGGTGAAAGCCAGGCATCCCGCTGTGGGGGGCTGTTGTGGAGATTAAGCAAGCTTAATGCCCAGAGTTGCAGAGTGTGAACCCATGATTAGGTGAGGCACCGAAGCGAGAATTATCGAGTCCATGGACATTTGAGCTCAAGACCCTGCCGCGTCGGGAATTGAACCCTGGTCCTGGGTCTGACCTCTGCTTCAGGGTCTGCCTGCTCTAACCAGTGAGCCACACTTCTCCACCGTTCCGTTTCCGTTCTAATCTTTTACATCTACTCTTTTCCTCCTGTAATGTCGGGGAGAACCAGGGTGCAGATGGTCTAGACCTTATGGAGGCAAAAGGTGCCAATGGAGCGACAAGATCTATCGAGGAGGAAAGGGCAGAGTTAAATTTAGCTACATCTGTATTAAGATCGAGGGAAGGCAGTTGGAAAAAATAGGCTCCAGGGCAGCACATGAAGCCTTATACCATTTCCTCCCTTGCTCCCTGCCTATTACAGCGGGAGTAGATGGACATGACAGAGTCAGCTCCAGCGGGATCAGATAATGGTCCGTCCAGACAAGAGGTTGGGAAGGATGGACAACAAGGCCCGGATGATTCGAAAATACAAGGTCCAGGGTATGACCAGCTAAGTTTGTAGGACCCCTGACCAGCTGGGTCAGATTTAAGCCGAGCATAGAGTCTTGAAAATTAATGGCGCGAGTGCAAGTGGCCTCATCTACATGGAGATTAAAATCCCCCAGAACAGTAAAGTAAGGATGTTTAAGGGAAAGGTCTGCAATGGTGTCAATCAAAGAGGAAAGCGAGGATGTTGGGGTGCCAGGGGGATTATACACCAAAACACCCGCTAGAATAAGGGTGGATAAATTCTCAATGATAAAGTACAGGGCTTCAATGAGGTCTAATTTGGTGATTTTCCTTGTAGTTATTTTTAAGTGAGAGCGCAGAATAACAGCCACTCCCCCCTACTTTTGTGGCCCCCCGATTTAGTCACACAAAATGATACCCTTGGGGGGTAGCGAGGGCTATGTCAGGGTTGGAAGAGTCTTTAATCTACGTCTCAGTTAGAAATAAGATATCCCATGCATGGGTAGAGAGTGATAGCCAAATATCACTGGTAAGACGAGGTAAAGAGTGACAATTTACTAACCCTATCTTGAGGGGCCCCCGGTCCCAGGTTGAACCAGGAATTCCAACTTGCCCGACGGAGCAAGGATTAAGTACATGGGAGCAATGTGAGCATATAAAGTGCCACTCTTCAAGCTCCCCTGGTTTGCACCAAGTAGACGGGGTGCAGACACCATATCTCAATTCCAACAGCTGGGACTTGGTCCAGTACAGCGGGGTGGTCCGTGGCCCTCCAGCAGCATGGCTGGCGCTGGTTGTGGGCCCAGCGCGGACGGGCGCAGACATGCTTCCCTTTGGCACGCCTTTGGCGCGCCATCGGTGTGCCCGCTGTGCGCGTCAACTGCGCGTCGTAAATTGCATGGAATTAAATGGGCTAACCCATGGCTCCACCCTCGCGACCGAAAGTGATGCGCGGTCGCCCTCGCTACCCGCCACAACAATCGAGGGGAGCCCGTGGTGGAACGGGGTAGGAAGAAAAGGAGTGCAGGTTTAAGGTAGGTCAGCCAAAATGAATTAAAAAAACGAACAGCAAAGCAATCAGGCTCATCATATATCACTTTGTACTAGTTTTAAAAATGGTTTTAAAATGGTCACAGAATGCTAGCAGCTTGCGCCATCACCTAGCTCGTAATGTGCGTCCACTGCACATGAGGCACTGCACCTAACTAAATAAACTAGCACGCTAACCCCTGGCTCCACCCTCGCGACCGGAAGTGATACGCGGTCGCCCTCGCTACCCGCCACAACAATCGGGCGGAGCCCGTGGTGGACCGGGGTAGGAGGGAAAGGAGTGCAGGTTTAAGGTAGGTCAGCCAAAATGAATTAAAAAAACGAACAGCAAAGCAATCAGGCTCATCATATATCACTTTGTACTAGTTTTAAAAATGGTTTTAAAATGGTCACAGAATGCCAGCAGCTAGCGCTATCACCTAGCTCGTAACGCGCGCCCGCTCATTAACCATTAACTCCTTGACTCCAGTCGCCCCTGTCTCTCACTCAACCCTTTGCTTTTTTTCCACTCCCCTACTCTTTACTTCAGGTAAGTACTCCCAGCTTACATTAATAAAAGCATATGTGGACAGGACAGCAGGTTAATTAAGCTTAAAGACAAGGTGCAGGGAACAGAAAATAAAGAGGATTCTCCCATTCCCTGCCTTTCTTGTGCTCTTTTTCAACCAATTGTACTCATTGTCTTCAGCTCAGTGGTTCTGTTAAACTGCTGGCAACACGTATTCCGCTGGCCTCACTCTCCGTTGATTGAGTAGGGGAATTACCAGTTATAGACAACAGCCACAATCACAGTGTACATCAGTGTGACATACATCTTGTTGCAAGGCCCAGAACCCACAGCATGGGAAGGGCAGGAACACATATAAAAAAGATGTGGGTAATCAAATTAAAATTTTCCTACAATGAAATGCAATGTAGTGTAATCTGTTTTTCCCTTTAAAAAAGAACCAAATTAGCCAAACACACAAAGAAAACACCTGTGTAAAAGTGAAATGCAAGACCGATAGGGGTGAGTATACACCAGGAAGAAAGACCTTTGTTAAGGTTATCATTTAAAGGAAATAGTAATTTACTACTCCTACAAAGAGGATCAATATCAGAAGAGCAGATGTCCTGGGGCAAGCTGCCAATTACTTTTCTGTATTTGTTTCCTTTAGTTTTTAGTCATGGATCATTAATGCAGATCTACAACACATTTAAAAGTGCTTTCGATTTAAATTTGCTTTTTGAAGTAAGTACAGATAAGTGCTAAAAATAGCAGCTTCAAGTGACTGAGCTCGCAACTCTATTCGCAAGACTGAAAGTTTGTGCAGGATCAGCACATTATTTCCTCCACCCTTCATCCCTGATTGATGCCATAATAGTAATAGTTTAACTGTTATCTGAAACCCTACTCCAGCCATCAATAACATGCTGTGTTACTCCAAGTGTCTGGGAATACATCCTGGATTTAGACTCATTTCTCATTCTCACCACTCACCCTTCGCTTTAACGTTCACCCTGCACTCACAGTGACCACACTGCACTCACACTGCTCACTATGCACTCAGGCCATTCTCCCTCCTCCAACCCTGCACTCACACAGTCACACCGCTTACCCTGCACACACATGACCCTCAACCCACCCATTACTTTTCTGCTCACCCTACACTCACGGTGATCACATTGCACTCACTCTGCTCACCATGCACTCACACTGTTACTCTGCCCTCACACTGTTCATCCTCTTCTTACTCTGAGCTCACACAAGCACACCACTCACCCTGCACTCACAGTGATCAAAATGCACTAACACCACTCACCATGCACTCACGCTGTTCACCCTATACTCACCCTGCAGTCACACAAGCACACTGCTCACACTGCACTCATGTGACATTTCACTCACCTGTCAGTCTCACTGCTCACTGCTCACTCTGCAATCTCACTCAAACAAGCATATCACTAACCATTAATTCATTCATCCCACTCTTCATTTTCACCAACACCCAAACTCAATTGGCCACATCCCTCACCCTGCAGTCACTCCTCTCTCCCTACTCTCTCACTGGTGCATTGTTCACCATGCACTCACATAGGCACACCTGTCACTCACACAGCTCACCCTTCTCTCTCAAGGGCACAGCTCTCACCCTACACTCACACCATGCAAACAAATCAATCACTCAATTCGGAGTCAAACCCCACACCCTGCACTCCACCATCTCACCCTGCACTCAAACCTTTCAGCCTACATTTATACAGGCACTCTATTCATTCCTGCCTACACACAGGGACAATAGCCTGACGGAACTCATAGGGACACATCATCACCCTGCACTTACTCCTCTCACCTGCCACTATCACAGATAACCCTTTACTCTCATCACTCACCCTGCACCACCCTGCACAACACATAGGCATACCACTCACCCTGCATGTGCACCACTCACACCATCCTGCACTCACTATTGTCATTCTGCATGCACTCTTCTCACTCAACACTCACATGTGCCCTCCTCTCACATTGCAGTCAAGCAGCTCACCTGACACTCACATGGGCATATTGTTCACCCTGCACTGGCACCACTCACACTGCACTCAATCCCACTATTCACCATCACCCAGCACTTACATGAGCACACCACTTCACTTACTTTGCAAATATAAAAATTACACTACTCTCATGAATATACATATATTTCTACAAATGCACCCACAGAATACCAGCTCTTTCTGAAGTTCAAGAGGCCTACTTAATTCCATCTGAAAAAACAGGGCTGGTGCAAGAGGGCAAAGTGAACTGAGAATGTGGGATGTCACGAGGAGGGAAAATAGGTCTGAGGATTTGGGGTATGGTGCTGGATTGATGATCGTTTTGTTTACATTGTAAGTTGGGTCTGAAAATCCCAAATTGGAAAGTGCTACTGATAAAATCCATGATTGCTGAAGAAGCCAACACTTTTTATAACATAAGTTGGATGCTGTGATATTACATGTTTGAAAGTGGATTAGTTCATTTCCAATACAGTAGCTGTTTGATACACATGCGAAATCAAATTAAGCTCTATCCAGCTATTTTAAGGAACTGCACTTTTCCTTCACATACTACTTGTAACAAACATTGGCACGGCAATATATTGTTATTTTCGAATAGTGTATAGAGAATATGTTTTAAGTTTAAAAAAAAGACAAGGCAGGTAGAGCAGAAGCCGCACAGCAAGTATTTCTAGGACAATAAAAGCAGATTGACTAATGGAAGTGTGAATGGCAGTGTGTCTGTGTGTGAGTGTGCCAGAGAACAAATGTAAGAAAAAGGGCAAGAGATAGAGTGAGAATGAGTGTGTGAGAGAATGTGCGTTTGTGTGAGTATGTGTTTGTGTGTGAGTGTATGGGTGTTATGTGTGCATGTGTTCTAATGGTCTGGCTACTGGAGGTTATTCTTACCTTATGGACAAGGGCACTAATAGCAGATGGATGGGAGTTGCTACCTGGCATGCTTCTCTTAACTCCTTCAATGCTGATGATGAGCTCAGCTCGTCATCACCCACGGTGTTTGTGTGCGGATGACGAGCTGAGCTCGTCATCTAACGCGGCTTTTTGAAAAAAGCTGCACAGCGGAAAAATAACCGCCGCAGCGATGCGGTTAAGACACAATCACTGGCTGTGGGGACTTGAACTGTCTAACTGAGAAAGCCAATAGTCTAGTTATACCCAGCAAAACGGACTCAGAACATGTGCCAAAGACCCTGCCATGATGCTAGTAATTCTTAGTATATGCTGTGGATCATAGCAAAATGTTGGAACTGATATTTGAGGTAATTCTTATCATATTATTTCCTGTATACTCCTTTTATAGGGAATGTCAATGGCTAAATTCTGACCCTTGTATACCGGAGAGAATTTTTACAGGTATCCATGACTAGTATCCAAGGAACATTTCTGGCACTGTCATATTGTATGTACTCCTTGGCATAAGTCAATCACCCTTGAAAAAATGCAGACTTTGGCATAGTGAAAGTAATTTCTGAAAAAAACTGGATCTATTCCTAGGAAAGGCCAGGCTTCTTTGGTGCACCATGAAAGTACTGGACTAATTTATTTCATTTATTGAGGAGTTTTGGCAAATTTTACTCCAAAGATTCAAAAATATCTCAGAAGAGAAGCCCACTCTCCCTTACATCTACAAGAAATCTGTCAACTTGTTTTGCTTATTGGAATCTGGGGGAAATATTCACATTCCACCACTTACATAGATCTTTACCTTGTACTAGTGCTGGCGGCTACAATTGGGAGAGCAAACTGAGACAGTGAATTCATGTGGCAGAAAGGATCATCATGTTGGGAATGCAGCAACAGGCATGTCTGTTGGAGTACAGGGATGGAAGGGCAGAACCAATTGCCTAATATTCAAAGCACAAACATAAATGGAGAAATAAAATCCTGCACAGATGCCTTTGTAGCATTAATGTGGACAACACAGCCATTCAGAGTGAGGGAACATCCTTAATGAAAAAACTTAACCGCCAATAGGCTCATCCTATCAGTAAAAGCTAGTCCACAGTGTAGGTAATGCACACAGTAAGTATGTCATGATGATGTAGTATTATTATTAGGCAATACGATTACCATATAGTAATGAAACCTTTTTATTGGGGACTGAATCATCATTATGTTTTTAGGTGACTGAACTACTTTCAGGATCCAACAGGAGTATGTCAGGCACTGTTTCTCAAGGCAGCACACATCTGCTACCCAATCAAATATTGTACTCAAGGTAATCAACATGTGCGCTCAGACAAAGCTGCTATCTTTGGTGTACTGCCTAAAGCTCTCTTTCTGCTGATAACATATGGTCAGGTGACTGCTGTGATGTGCATCCAGACCTAAAAATGTAAACTCTGCATCTCAAAAGTTCTGAAGCACATCCGTAAACTAAGGTATTTTAAACAAAAGCACATCCCAATACTTACAAGTATCTTAACTTTTCCTGACTGATGGATGGAGTTATATCAATGGTTGCAGAATATTAGTTATTTTCCAGAAGCAGTGCAGTGGTTTGATCACACTCATTACAAATCACATTGTTTTCAATTATTGTCAATAATCTTGCACAGTTCCTATCTGCTCCCATTCTGCCTTTCATTAAGTGAAATCTTAGTAAGTGGATGACAGTGACTAGAAGGAGCTAGGTAGTGCACAGTTGTCCTGTCGGAATATGTATCCTTTCTAGCAGAGAATATTCATGCAACATTATGTTTTTCCTAAATAAATATGGGCTCACTTATGGTTTGTTCATGATGCTCAGATATGAATTTTTACCTTAAAGAAGTGAACAAATAAGAGGCGTTTGGGAAAACAGGAACAAGTTAGTTTAATTAAATGCATCTCGCATCTCCTGGGAGATTATTGACAGAATGCATCAGAGAAAAGTCTCTTGATGTACAAAGTTTTGGCTGACATTATATAATCCTATGAGGTACAATAAAGTAATTTCTGCATTCCTAAAAAGCTTGGGCATTTGAAAGGGACACAGATGGCTCTCAATCTCAGGGAAAGCTTAGTGTGGGCCAGTATGTATGTGTCCAGATGTCCTGCATGGAGAGCTCGTGATCACTACTTGTGGTGTGTATCTCCTGTCCTGATTGCCTGAGTCTTCCTACCTATATGTGGTAGGTAGCATTATGGTATTTTTGGAGAATGCAAGCCTTTGGCCAAACATGTTTTATTGGGGCCAATTTCTTCAGACCTGTTTGTGCTGCAACTATCCATCTGTGGGAACGATCATGGTTTTCCCAGGGTGCGCGTTTGTCTTTAGGCTAAAAGAGACCCCACCTGTGACCTGTTACTTGATAGGCATGGGTGTGGGTCACAGGGCCTGCTGACCACATATTTCTGACTCAGGGTTGATGGTGAGGTCACCTTGAGTGAATCCGACAGCAATAATGCGAGTTCAGTGTAACTCCTGAATATAATATGGCATTCACTCGTATGATTTTCCTGACATTCTCCCCATTGCGCGTACAGTTGTCATAGCATCCATCCACATTATCTTTACTGACACTGAGACAGTTATGCTTGCCTAGGTCATAGCGTGCATCAACATTGTTTCTACTGGTAAGACATTGCCATTCATGCATGGCATACACTGACATCATTACTGCCTGTATCAACACTGTTGTGCTGGCACAGGTTAAGGCATACGTTGACATTGCATTTATTGGTTTTGACATTGTTGGGCCTAACCATATCATGATATTTACTGACATTGTATGTACCTATTCCAACACTCACTCACTGTATATGTGTAGTGGACTCCATTAAGAGCTAGATGTATGACCGTTTTTAGTGGTCGCAAACAGGAAATCGGCCCGTTTGCAACCACTAAAAGGGTTTTAGCATGTACCAAACATATTTTGCGGGTCAGTAACCTGTTACTGACTAGCAAAATAGGTTGTGCAAATCAGTATTAGGAAAGGGCAGCCCAAGTGTGTCCCTTTCTGGTAGTGAGTCGCAGGTGGATGTAAGATTGTTTTGCGACCGCAATTGCAGTTGCAAAACATTTCCATTTACCACCAATTTCAAATTATAGTAAGCAAGTCAAAATACAGGAAGGGGCCCCAGGGGACTCTCTCCCTTTGAGATTGGCAGCGAAAATACTTTTTAAGAGCAGGCATTGGTCCCATGAACCATTGCCTGCTCTTGAATAATGAAACTGAAACATTTAATTTTTATTTTTTAAATGCAACTCATTTATCTACATGGAAAACGGGCTGCCTTTTTTTTTTTTTTTTTTTAAACAGCTTAATTGAAAAAGCTGTTGCAGTGATGGTGTGCGACCCGCCTCCGACCTATTTTGGAATAGCGTCAAACACTGTTGTACATCAGTGTTTGTGACTCGCAATTTGTGAGTCGGAAAAAAATGCAAGTTGAGAGTTGCTAACATTGCTAAATATGTTATTTCCAAAACCTACCCATGTCCGTACAGGAAACACCTACAGGAATAGCCACTGCTCAACCTTTATATGGTGAGCAGCATGAATGTTTAATTGTCTTTTCTTCTGGAGAACAACCCAGGAGTACGTAGCAGAAAAAACTTGAGCCAGGAACGCCATGAGACCTAATGCCTGTCTTGCTTCAGAGTAACCTACCCAGAGTATCCTTGTCCTTGACAGGAGATCTGAACAGGGAGAGTTGATGATAGACCTCAAGGCCACAAAAAGACCTGCTAAAAGAGTTCACAGGAAAAAGTGTCCTCCAGCCACTGTACCTGAACTGGCAGTAACTTTGGACATTCTGATGCCTTCGCAGAACAGTCAAAAGCCTCAACACTTGCCCTTGCTGTCAACTTCCTTGTGCATCCAGCACTTTTCAGGCCACAATCAAAATTTTGATTAATGTTCCTACTGGTGAGAGCTCGGAGTTTTGCCTAGGGGCAGTTTTAGGTTCGTCGTAAAGTAAGTGGAAGGGTAATGTGCCTGTTGCAAAGAACGTGAACCACGCAGATCACAGAACTGGGTGAACTATGAGTAGTACTTTGACATTTATGTCAGAGAGAGCCGACGGAGAGATGAGGTGCACTGTTAGAGAGTGGTAGAGAGGAAATTCATGGAGAAGGAGCTCATGGGGGAGGGGCCATACAAAAAAAACTATCGCACCGGGCACCACCAATGCTATAGCTGGCTGGGAGTGCTATCACAATCACCCTACCCCCCCCCCACCCCCCGTAGTTCAGGTCTAGTTGCTCCTCTGCTCTAAATAGTCTCCAGTGATAAGTGTTCTATGTTTAGACCCTAGAGACAATTTTTTTATTGGACTTCTCTTTATGTCATCTTTCCCAGTCTCCTGCCATTTCTCTTCTCTTTAATCTAACCACCAATGAAACCTTTCAACAATTTCCATAGTTAGGTTGGAGTTATACCTGAAGTTTCTTCAGCTGGACGTCATCTAGTTTATTGTACGATCTTGTACTGGCAGCCTTCAGAAAATGTGTTTTGTTATACTTTATCTGTAGTTTACTGTTCCAAGGTCACCGACCTACTGCTAACAATAAAGCAAAGTAAATGAAACTAAAATCAGCGAAGCCAACATCTCTACAACTGTTGCCTGAACTATTGGCTTTGCCAAAGCTTGCTACATTTAGCAAAGCAATCCATTATGAGGGGTTATTTTTGTCTGCTTTATTTGCTGATGTTTCTAATGCAGTCCCAGTGAATTAACATTCTTAAATATTTTTGGGATGTCTGGTTCTAATAAATCCATATTCACATTCTTTTGACCTATCCTGGGGCCAGATGTATGACACCTTTTACTGATCAGGCAACTGGTAAATCGCATTTTTCCATCGACAAACCCTATTTTGTGAGGCGGTAACCTATTCCCACCTCGTAAAATAGGGTTGTGAGTCACTACTAGGAAAGGGCATGCCAATTGCGTCCCTTCATAATAGTGAGTGTCAGGGGTATGCACAATTGTTTTGCAACCGGAATGTGGTCGCAAAACAATCGCAGTTTACCACCTACTTCAAATAGGTGGTAAGCCAGTGACAAACGGGAAGGGGTCCCAGGTGACATATTCTCCTTTGTAAATGGTAGCAAAAACGCTTTTTAGGAGCAAAAAGACACAGAAATGGTGGTCTACTGTCGTCAGCAGGCCACCATCCCTGTGTTATTGCCCATTCCCAATGGGTTGCAAATTGCGACCTGCTTCATGAATATTGGTGAGGCAGGTCAATTGCTAACCCATTGGGAATTGCTAATGTGTCTTAGACACATTAGTACATTTTATTTTGCGAGTCACAGAAAAACACATTAAGATTCTCGCAAAAAGTAATGGTTGTACATCTGGCCCTTAGGGCCACATGTATCAAAGTTTGATGTTGCATTCCCTAAACAGCGAATTTTAGGTAACCGCTATTTAGGGAATGTAAAACAGTATGTAAAAAAAAAAAACGATTCCCTTGTGCTGATTCCTGCAGAGCCGCAATCAGGGAATCCCTATAAGGAAATGCTACTCCATTTGTTCCCATAGGCCTAAAAGCCCATAGGTGTGAATGATTTTACATTACCTAATTTGCGATTACCTAATTGGTAATTGCAAATTAGGTAATGCAAAATCAAGGGTGGGCAGGGGCCTTAGGCCCCTCTGGAGCACCCCCAAAATAATGTGCACATGTAAAGCTGTATGCCACGATTGTCGATGGTGATAGCATTTCCTGAATGCCCAGTTTGCATTTAGGAAATGCTTGGTACATTTGCATAGGGAATCACAAATTGCGATTCCCTATTTGGAGCCACAATTTTAGGTAATTACAAAAAATTGTGATTACCTAAAATGCCCTGTCAAAGCCTATCATAAATCTTGAAAGGCTATTTTGCCTTCGCAAGAGATCAAATGTAGCGATTTGCACCATTTGCGAATGCAAAATAGGTTGATACACGTGGCCCTTAGTCATTTCAATTTTGCTTTCTGTACTGCTTTTAATTTTGCTTGCTGACCTAATTTCGTGAAAACAGAAGAAAGAAATTCAATCATAAATAAATAGCAGGCATGCTCACTATTTCACTGAATGTAGCCACAAGGATATGAAAAAAACATTACTTCTGAACCATCAACCATAATATTTTCAGTTAGAGGCTGAGTTGGAAAGATGTCAGATTTTCATAATTCCTAACAAGAAATTAAATATTTTAAATTCGTAGCAGAACCTATTACAGCCCATGGGAATAATGGTTCCAACTTCCAAGATCTCTTGTAAATAATATTGTTAACACACATTTCATAGTTTTCTGTTTAACTGTGCAGTAAACAAGCATGAAATGCAATCCAAGCATCATTTGATAATGAATATAAAACCATGTTATGTCAGCATGACATCTCATATGAGTGCAATTCCAGATCAAATAATCACATTTTAAGTGTGCTGAAAAATAACCTAATATGAGACAATCTAATTGCCATTACGAGTGAATGTTTTCATCTGGCTTAAATATTACCCACTGTCTATTCAAATTCATTTCATATGCAGCGCCACATGTTCTAACAGTAGATTGGAGAATTAAAAGCCACAGAAACCTGCAAAGTCATCCTTCTCAATGAAAGCTGATGCTGGGCTGAAGTCATAAAGCCGAGAGGCAGCCATGTGCCTTTGCTACATAAGAGGAAGCTGCCTTTTTCAAATCGAAAACTCCTGTAAGTTATACAGATTTGAAAACTTTTGGGTACATAAATAGTGAATGAAGGAGAGGGACTGTTCATGTTATTTCATCCCTGTGTCACTACCTTCAATATATTTGTAATGTTATTTTCGCTCGCCTGTGTCAAATATATACACCATTTCCATGTCACTGTGTTGGGACTCTTAAGGGCAGAAAGTTTTTAAAAATATCACAATGATGATTTTCGCTTCTTCTGCATTTGGTTCACCCGGTCACTTCGTTTGTTCTTGACAAAGTGCCATTCACTAGTGGAAATTCCATGAAGGTTGTGGAGAGTTTGTGGCACAAAGTCACATTAGCTTTGGTTATCAAATAAGAGGAAATTCAATGGCCGTGGTGCACCGTTCACCATTTATTAGACATGATCACTGAGTTTGAAGGTGCTCCATTATAGTAACTTAGCTAAGTTCGAAAGGGGAACCTTGTATGCGATGGTGGTCAATTGAAAAAGCAACTTGCAGAACTCATGGCATATGTGAGATAGTGAAACTAAGGGGCTTATTTACTAGGAAATCGTACACTTTTACAGCAATGTGCTGTGTCATTTCAAAAATGCAGGGATACGCCATATTTTCTAAATTCTGCACACCCCTGTGTTTTCACTTGCACTAAAACTAGCTGCCTAGCGCCAACACAGTCACGCTTGCACAATAGTGCAAGGGTGCCTGCATTGTGGGGATATTGAAAAGTTAAAAAATAGGCCAAAAAGTTCAAAGTCTTACTTTGAAGGATCCATGAAAATAAATAGCAGCAGTAAATGCTCATGAACATGGATAAGTGTACACAGCGGTCTTCCAGTGCCAAGATTATCACCTGGGTTGATATTAGACTAGACCTAACTCGTCCAAGGCTTAGACAGGGCCCCCAGAGGAAAGCTAAGGTCACACCAAACCCAGTAGGGCAGGGTTCTCTGAATCTTATGTGGGTACCAAAGGTCTAAGCAGTTTCTGGTGAAGGGATGTTTGCTTAGCTCATGGTTGTGTGCTCTTAGCTCCAAGTCGCGATTTCCCTCAACACTCTAAATTATTGAATGGTTCAATTTTCATACATAGACGTGTTTCCCAAGACCCCAATTTGGAAGCACTAGTCACAACTGCTGACAAATTCTTGTGATTGTTTAAGGTGCACGATTTCAGACTGCTAAAATAAGTAACAGGGGCACTTGTGATATTTGTGTTTTCTCCCTTGTGAACCCCTCGTGCATTTCATATATTCATGTATCTGAGTGCACATTTTTCACTTATAAATGCATGCTTCATTTATTATTTATTGCACATGTACAACATGTAATGTTTGCTTTATCATAGCTTAGTAGCACATTAGTACTGTATATATATGTTTTATTGTAATTTATAACATATGATTGAATTTAGTGATGAAACAGCATAATTCATATGTTCAGGTGTGCAATTTAGACAATTCACCACAACGTTTTGTCTCTTCAAAATAATAAGAAAATTGTGTGTAAGTTCGGTCTTAGCAAAGAGAAATGCTCAACTTCCTGGGAGTTTTGTGCCAGCTGAGACACGACCACCCCTAGAGAAGGCCACTGGCTCCTCAGAAACAAGAGGTGCTTATAAGCTTGGGAACGACATAACCGAGAAAGAGTACAGAAGGCAACTAAACAACAAGACAGTTTAGTTTGTAGGCTAGATGCCATCTAAAGAAACTCCAAAATGTGGTTGCGTGCTAGTAAAGCTTAGCCAAGGGCTCAAAGGTTAGCAAACACTGATTTCATCATTCGATGCAATGAGTTATAGAAATAACATCTCAATATTACAATATTACAATTCTTTTAATATTTTTCTTATCAATAGTTTTCATTGCCACTGCTGTAATTACATCCATACACGTTATGTACACCAGATTAGGACGTTATTACTTATGTAGTGTAGTTATAGGTAGCAAAAGTCTTCCATATGAAATAGATTTTGGTTTGCTAGTAATTTTGGTGTCATTTGACAAATATTCATGAAACTTTCCCAAAAAAAGGGTTCATCCCAAAACACATTTTTCCCAGTCTATTTCCATAGGAAAATTTAACAAAACTACACTCAAAACAGCAGAACGAAATTACAATAAATTTGTCCGAAAGCTAGATCTTTACCCAGAAAACATGCTGTTTGTGATTTGGTGTAAATCTGTTGAGCAGTTTGTGAGAAATTAAGGTTCAAGATTCATAGATATTTCAGTCAGTGGAGTACTGTAATACCACTAGATCAAAAGAGTTGGTTACTTGGCGTCAACATCTACAAGGATATTTGGCAGCCATTTCAGGACTAGGGGTTAGTCCCAGGGTTGTAGGAAGAAAAACGAAAAAAACATATGGGGTGCAGGGGATAGATACCATTGCCATCCATGCCTTGTGAGGCTCAAAATAAAAAAAAAACTTTTAAATGTGGCACTGCATTAGTACTGTAGCACCATGGTAAAAATTCAAAAACTAAAACGGACCACTCTTTTCATTTGTAATCCCCCCCGGGTTGGTCAAGGGCCCAGGGAGATCAGAGCAGGGTAAACAATATATATATTTTGTGTATGGGGCTTAGATAGGTTTACCCTATCCAATGTATGGGAAGTCAAGGAGGCTTTGTAACTTCTTGTAGAAAGGGGTTAGGTGTAGACGGCATCTTTGCATTATCATCTAAGAATTGTATGATAGAACCTCATAGTTGTAATGGTTTTTTAGCGAGAGATATGGGATGTACAAGAGCTGTGTCTAGTCGTTGACTGTGACAAATAGCATATCACCAAGCTAGATAAGACATTCAATATGACATTGTTTAATATGCAATTTCAGTAGTATGCATATGATTATATATTTTTAGCATGTATTATTTTTTTTTTTTAGTTTGAGTTTATTGAAGCATAAAGAAGAAAAGACAGAAAATGCAGAAACAATCATGAGTTATAAAAAACAAGAAATCTCTCTTACAGAAAAGTAAATCTGATTGATGAAACGATACAGAAAAATATAGTAGACAATAATGCTTATGAAAACAGAAGGAATGAGGTCATAACCTGTAAAATAAGGCACATAAATGATATGAAAAAACATTGAATGCAATTAAGAAAATGTAATCACTGTGGTTTTTGAACCTCAGCAGTGCGAACTTGAGAAGCAGGTAGGATTGTAACAACTCTGGATAAATACTCAGTAAGGGGAAGCCATAAAAGATCATGTTTGATTGCAAGGGAAATGGGGGAAACAAAATTAGTATCTAGACGGTGGTTAAAACAGACTGCATTCCACCAAGCACTAAATGAAACGTCAGTAGCTTGCTTCCAATGAGATGTAAGATGGTGTAAGGCAATAGCTATCAAAAGGTCAATTAATTTATAATTGTGGGAGGAATTGGTAAAAATAGGAGAAAGAGAACCTAGAAAAATGTTAACAATGGAGAAAGAAAAATGAAAATTGAAAATCTTTTTAAACTGGGACCAAACCAATTGCCAAAAACGAAAAATGGGCGGACAGTCGAACAACATATGCTTCAAATCAGCTGAAGAGCAGGGACAGGACCAACAAGTGGAAGGAGTGTCTGAGGAAAATGATGACAAAAGTAATGGAGTAAATAATGTACGATTATAAACAAAAAATAGGGTTTGAGTAGTGTTAGCAGCTCTGGAGGTACTATGGAGTTTTGACCAAATTTTATCCCATAAAGTGAAAGACCAAACTTGAGAAAAATCTTTTTCCCAAGCCAACTCAACTTTGGATTTGATGCGATCAGTAGAAGATTGAATTGATTTATAGAGAAAAGAAGCAGAGGGCGAGTGATCGAGCGCATTGGACACAGGAAGATATGCAATAGGGATAGAATTTGTAGCAGGGAGTGAAGAGAGATATTGGGTAAGAGAGGGAAGAAGTAATATATATTGTGTACGAGAAGAGGAGGGTAACGAGAATTGGTTTTGGAGATCTTGAAAAGGAAGAGGTTGATTACCCGAAAGAAGTTGAGAGATCCATTTTAGGCCAAGAGAGTGCCAGGTTTTCCAATATAATGAACAATTACGGATTTTGAGGTGTTTATTATGCCAAATAGGTTGGATATGAGTGGAGGAAACAGATGGGTAAGAGGATGGTAAGTATGGTTGAAGAAGAGAACGAGAACGGGAAATGATGGTGGAGCGAAGAGACGTTACGTTAGAAGTGAAGGAAAGAACCTCGCTAAATTCAAAAGGATGAAGGAAGGAAGATTCTAACTTAAGCCAGAGAGGAGGATAAAACGGGAGGTCAGAAGAGAGCCAACGCAAAGCTTGCTTTAATGAAAAAGCATTATGATAAGATTTGAAATTAGGAAATTTAACCCCTCCTAGTGATTTATCTTTTTTTAAAGCAGAAAGAGCTATTCGAGATTTTTTACCCTTCTACAAAAACTTGAGCAGAATAGAGTCTATCGACTTGAAGTAATAGTCTGGAATGTGAATGGGAATCATTGAGATGGAATAGAGTACTAGAGGTGCCAACATCTTTTTGATGGAATCAAGACGGCCCCACCATGAAAGGAAGAGAGGATTCCAGCGAGTAATTGCCGCACTTAGTTTTGCAGAAAGTGAATCGAAATTACACTTAAGAGTATCTGAGAGACGTGGAGCAAACCAAACACCCAAATATTTAATCTTAGAAGGTTGCCATGAGAAGCCAGAAGTATCAAAGAGATGTTTTTGACAAAGAGGATTTAGGGGGTAAAATTTCACATTTATCAATATTAAGACGGTAACCAGAAACATTAGAAAAAGAGGAAACTTGATTTAAAAAGAAAGGTAAAGTGGATTGTGGATCAGAACAGTATAACAAAATATCATCAGCATAGACTGATAATTTAACTTGTTGTTGGGAGCCAAAATGAAAACCAGAAATGTTTTCATCAAGTCTGATCTTTGTCAAAAAGGGTTCTAAAGCTAAAACAAACAAAAGAGGGGATAAGGGGCAACCTTGACATACACCCCTTTGAAGGGGAAAATAATCGGATGCCATACCATTTGCAAAAATTGAAGCATGAGGGCTAGAATAAAGTAGAGAAATAAGAGAAATAAATTTAGATGAAAAACCGATCCAACGAAGAGCTTGAAACATGAAGTCCCAACCTATTCTATCGAATGCCTTTTCGGCGTCAAGAGAGATGGCAGCCAATGGATAGGAAAGTGAGGGAGCTTTACTTAAAATATCAAAGAAAACACAGGAGTTATCTGACCATAGACAACCTTTAACGAAACCTGATTGTTCTGGGCCAATAATTTCCGGTAATAGGGGGTCTAATCTGAGAGCTAAAATTTTGGCGAAAATCTTATAATCTGTATTTACAAGGGAAATGGGGCGAAAATTTTTACACAAGGTATGGTCTTTGTCTGGTTTGGGTATTAAACAAATTAGTGCTTCCTGAAAGGATCCCCGGGAAGATCCAGAATCGACAAAAGATTGAAATAACAAGAGTAGTTTAGGAAGGAGAAGAGAGGAAAAATGATTGTAGAATTCAATAGTGAAACCGTCAGGTCCAGGCGCCTTACCGCGACGTATTACAGAAACGGCGTGTGAAATTTCAGAGAGGGTGATATCCGAATCAAGTGAGTGAAAATCAACATGAGAAGAGAGAGGGGAAGGGATGTTTTGAAAATAAGTAAGAAGATCAGTGGGGTCAGGACGGGATTCAGGAGTATATCAATTTTGATAGAAAGAAACAAATTCATTTAATATATCTTTATCTTTAAACAGAGATAATCCAGCCGGGCCTTGTAGAGATTCAATCTTTGTCCTTTCTTTTCGTATTTTAAGATAGTTAGCTAGTAATTTACCCATTTTGTTCTGACCTCCATAATATCGAGAGTTGCATTTAAGTAAAGAATTAGAGGCAGCATTTGTGGTAAATTTATTAAAATCGAATTTGGCTGAAATGAGCTCGCGAAGGGAGTTTTCAGAGCCTGAATTATAATAAGCATATTCTAACTTCTTAATTTTATCCAAAAGTTGAGTTGACTTAGATATCGACTTCTTTTTCTTTTTTGAGACATAATTAATGACAAAACCCCTAACAGCTGCTTTAAAAGAATCCCATACCATTACAAAGGAAGAATCAGGGAGATGATTAAGTGTAAAAAATTCAGTGGCAAAAACAGTGAATTGGGTACAAAAATCAGAGTCAAGGAGTAAAGAATTATTAAATCTCCAACGTCCGGAGTGAGGAGAAAAGGGGATAAGGTCAATATCGACAAAAACGGGAGCGTGATCTGAAATTAAAATAGAACCAATGTCTGAGTGAAGGACAAGTTGAGCTAAGGATTTGCTAATGAAAAGGTAATCAATACGAGATTGGGAGTGGTGGGTAGGGGAATAAAAAGTGTATTCTCTAAGGTCGGGGTTACAAAGTCTCCAAATGTCTACTAATGCGTTATTTTTAATAGATGCAGTGAATTGAGAATGCATTTTGGAGGTAACAAATTTAACCTTAGAATTCCTGTCTAAAATGGGGTCTAGTACTTGATTGCAGTCACCACCGAAAATAACATATTGTTCATCAAGCGTAACAAGTTTTTCAGAAATAGCAGGCCAAAACAATTTATCAACACCTGTGGGAGCATAAACATTAAAAATAACTATTGGTATCTTGTCTATGAGTAGATTTACAAGAACCCAACGACCATTAACATCACATTCTTGGGATATAACAGAAACAGTTAACTTTTTATGACACAATATAACAGAACCATTTTTCTTACCCAAAGCAGGAGAGTGAAAAACATGACCCACCCAGCAACGTTTGAGTTTTAAAGTCTCCGTTTCCAAAAGGTGGGATTCTTGGAGGAGGGCTACATCAGCTTTAAGCCTAGTCAAATGTGTCAGAACTCGTTGACGTTTAATGGGGTTATTTAACCCCTTAACGTTCCAAGTAACTACTCGGAATGTAAATCAAAAATAGAATGATACGGAAAAGTAGATAAAATAGAGTAAAATGAGATGATGAAATAAGATAATGGTGAAGGAAATGTAGACAAAGTGTAGGTAAGAGAAATAAACAAAGAGAAAACAGAGAGAATGCAAGAAGAAAGAAGGAGAGAAAAGAGCGAAGAAAAGAGATAGCAAAAGAGATAATAGTAGAAAGAACAGAGCAATATAAGAGGAACATAGAAACATACCAACAGATACAGAACGAAGAGTGGGGGTGACGATGCCAGAAGATGACGACATCAACAACGGAACACACGCCACCGAACACCTGAGGAACCAGCATAGGACTGAATTGGACGGATGGATAACACCGGGTTGAAGAAAAAGGGGGGAGAGCATCTGCAAGAAAAATAAAAAGAAGAATATTAGAGAGAAGTGCAAAATACAAAATACTAGGGCATGACAAAATCAGCAGAGAAGAAAGAACAATAAAATGACACGATAGGATAACGAAAAAGCAAATAGCTCAATCAAACGTAATTAAACAGCTCTTGCAGTGTCCATGACGTCGGCTCCTTGCTGACGAAGAAATTCTTGAAGGACAAGTGGGTCATCAAAAGTTGTTGTTTTGTCCTTATAGGTCACCTTGAAGAGACATGGGTGAAGCAAACCGAACCTGGCATTTAGAGCTCGTAGTTGTGGTCTCAAGTCAAGGAACTGTTTCCGACGATCCGCTGTCACTTTATCCACATCCTGGGATAGATATAACCGATGGCCTTCCCACATAACTTGCTTTTTAGCTTTTGCTGCTGAAAGAACCTGCAGGAGATCGGTATATTGTAGGAACAGCATAATGACACCACAGGGTTTGGTGGAGATTTTAGGACCAAGTCTATGCGCACGTTGTATGTTGAGTGAAGAGTAAGGAGGAAGGTCCAAAATTTTTGGCAGAAAGGTTTGAAAAAATGCAGTTGGATTGGACCCCTCTGAATGTTCAGGAAGTCCATAAAGTTGTAGGTTGTTTCTGCGATTACGATTTTCCAACTCCTCTGTCTGCCTCCTCAGGAGAGATACATCGTTTTCCAAAATTGAAATCCTAGAGCAAGAGGCTTGGAAGGACTCCGTGGATTGTTCCACTAAAAGAACACGCGATTCGAGAGAGGACCATTTGTCGTGAAGAAATTGCAATGTCTTAGTAGTCTCAGCCATGAAGGGTTTCAGCGCACGAATTTCCTCAAGAATGAGATCCATAGAGGCAGAATGTGATGAGGAGCCTGGGGAGGGTGGATCCTTTTTCAGGCGTTTTGTCGAAGCAGGTTGCAGAAGTTTACTTGAGGAAATTGTTTTTGGAATTGCCCCAGGAGCTAAGTCAGGCTTATGAGAAGCAGGTTCTTCCATAGTTGGAGGCGTAGAATCAGAATCCGAAGAATGACGTGGTTCGACCGTAGAAGTAAGTTTGAGGGTACGCAATTTCCCCATGTAAAAAGAGGAGGATAGACACTAGTACCACTACAGACTTCAGGTAAATCTCTGCAGTATCAGTGTGCAAAGGAAAAACACTGTGGCACAGCAATAGTGAATGCGTACAGAAAATGCGGTTAAAAAAGGCGCCAAACAGGAACAGCAATGCTGAGGAGATGTAGGATCATTCAATATAGCGGCTGTGCATCACAACCCCCATCCTCAGGAAAACCTCCGTAGACGTAATGCGCAAAGAAAACACTGTGGCACATCAACAATCAGCGTATTGCAGTAGAAGCGGTCAAAAAAAGGTGTCAAACAGAGACAGCAATGTCGAGGACACGCAGTTCATTTAATATGGTAGATACACATCAGAACCATGTTCCTTAGGAAAACCGCTGTAGTACCATTGCGCAAAGAAAAACACTGTGGCACACCAATAAACAAAGCGCATAATAAATGCGGTCGAAAAAGGCGCCAACCAGGAATAGGAAAATTGAAGAGAAGAAGCAGAGTTATTTAAAATGACGTCTGTAGTTCAATGTGGGAAAAGGAGAAAACTGCGACTGGAGGCGCATTCCACAGTGATTTGGAGGATGATGAAAGAGGAGGCAGACAATAAATGCATTGTAGATAGTAGAGACGAGGCAGTTATGAAGAAATTTCCACTCGCAGAAAATCGCGGCAATAAAGAAAATCGCGGCCGCGGCAAAAGCGGACCGGGTCACAGCGAAAATTAGCGCATATCGCTGGTTTTAAGAGGTAAGGAGCAGAGCCATTTGCTCACCTCATGCTCCCACAAGTGATTCAGGGCTTTTCAATAATGGAAGTCCGGTGAATGCGCAGGAATCCGCCGGTGTCGGTGCTCGGTTAGCGGAGCTCCGACGCTAATCCGCCATCTTGTGCGGCGCTCAAGCCACGCCCCCTTTAGCATGTATTATAATATTAAGATCCTTATGAGCCGGATCCTTGAATTCTAAATGTATTTATATTCTTCACCATATTCTTTATATCATCTCAAATGTAATTGTATATCATCATTATTCTTTATTTCATTTCCTCGTATTTATGGAACTTTTTGGGATTACTTATAAGAAGTACTGTTATTGTTACTCTATTGTTTTCCTCAAATCTATTCTTGAAACTAAAGGTTTACCCTATCTAATGTTCAAAGAGCCCCCAAAGGCCACCATCTCCCCAGTAGCAGTGCAGGTATTAATGGGCCTTGGGGATCCCATACCTGAGACCCCAAAGCAATGACATGTGGAGGGGCACTGCTGTTCACCCACCACGTTGCGGTGTGCCTCTCCCTTCCTGTCTCCAGGGAAGCAGGGGCACACCGCGGATACACTTACTACCTGCACTGAAGTGTGGTTACCGTTTGCCACATCAATTATGACCCTCACCTAAAGTCCCAGCATGACATCCCATAAGAAGAACCGTCACAGCTTGAGTCTCAAACACTGCATTACCGTCATCTGTGATGCCCGCTCCAACAGCAGAGCCAACCCAATGATATCCTATGGGAGAGATAGGCCTTGCACTAGTGAATAATGACTTTAGAAGTTTTTCACTACCTGAACATGCAAAACTTAACCTCACACAATCTACTTTTTAACTATGATGCACCCTGCCCTAATGGCCTACCTTAGGGGTGACTTTTATCCAATAAAATATATGGTTTTGGTCTGGAAAAAGGTTTGTTCTGACAGGCCGAATTGGCAGTTTAAAATTGCCTAACAGGCTGCAATAGCAGGTCTGAAACATTGGATTGCTTATTTGCAACAATGGCGACGAGAATGGGATAGTTGGGAAACATCATTCCGAGGGGCCTACCACAAGTGGTCCACTGTGAATAATATTGCAAGTGGCAGAAAATCCAATTAAACAGAAGTCCAGAAGTTTATTGATGGCAGAACAGCAATGCGTCCACACAGGACATCTCCAGTTAAACTGCAGTGCAGCCAGGGATTCCAGGATTAACAATCTGCTGGAATCCAGAATGCACTACAAAACAGAACATGGAATGTGCCAGGAATGTATGCACATGTATGTTAATACTAAATGACAATGCAACAAAACGTAATGTATTTTGTGTGGACAATGTGTTTACTTTCGTTCATTTAAACAGGCCGAAGTTAGCTTTGTATATGAACACCGAGCATTAAAACATATACAGTTTTACGCTCAATGTATGCGCATGCGTCGAGGGATTTGTAGACTATCTAAAACTATGCATAAGTGTGTACTCCACGTTCATAATTTGCTCGCTTCCCTTTACCTTACCAAAGAATCCATCGAGAACCGACCAATTGTCTTTTAGCTTATTTGGTAACAGCAGGCAACTACAGGTACATATCTGAAAACTATTTGTTTTGTCAAAGTATGTAATGTTCCTAAATTACAGCAGTGAAGACTTTAAACTAAGACTCACTTCTGAAGAGAGATTTAGGAAGGTTGTCGAATGAATCAGTTGCAGGCTGAGCTCATTTGGGTTCTGAGGCTCAGAGAGCACACAGTACTGTCAGCTCACAGCCATCTTCCTGTGAGCCCCTCGTGATAGCTCATTAGATGTGTAGCTGTGTGAGTTTGAACTGACACTGTCACAAGTTCAGTCTCGATGTGAATATAAACTCCTTAAAATAAAGAAGGGCATTCGGAACCTTTACAATTAGAAGTGCAATTAGTCTGCACTCTTCCTAATTACTCTGACATGTTTAATGCTTTTTTCGACCAATGCCAAGAAGGGGTTCTGTCCTCCCTCGAATTAATGCTCATTAGTGGCCGGCGCTGCAGATGTCTTTCCTCGCGCTTCATTACCCAGAAGAAAGACACTGTGCAAGTGGCAGAGGATTCTTCCCCGGACAAACATGAAGGATGAACTCATTAAGGCAACTTTAACTAAAACTATGTGTCTGACATGACATTTAGAGCAGTATTACAAATATTGAGTGGCCTCAAGCGGCATTTAATATGAGTACATTCATCATTCCAGATAAAATCAAACATGCGTCACATGAATGAATGTGTTTACTGATTTATTTTATCCTGCGCGGACATGCTGTCAATGTTCACTTCATAAAACTAGATATTAATTCGGCTGGATCTCGTATTACGTCCCGAGGTCCACTCTGGCTTCATGTTTTGTTGCTCTGGAAACCCATGTCTGTCCTTGGCGCAGGGGTCTGCGCTGGGTTCTGAGGAAAGATGGAGGGTCTCAGCTCGTTCCTGGCTGGGAGGAGCAGTCCTGGTGCGGCCTGACAGAGAGCTGTACGTACCTCCCCTTGTACAAGGTGCTTTTCAGTCTTCTCTTGAAGTGTTGCATTGTTTACAAGTTATCTGTGCACTTAATCCTTGAGAATGCAGGTTTCCTTTCTTTCGTGAATTATTTGTGTGTGTTTGGCACGTCCTACTATCACGGCTCTTTAAGTAAGTGGTTGCTTTGTGGTTTTTGACTTCTGGGCTTTATGTTGTACTTGCTTATTAAACTACATTTTATTTACCTTTTTCAATCAGTGATATTTTATTTATATTGGGCCAGATGTACATAGACATTCGTTTGGGATCATCTAATAGCGTATGGTTGCAATTCAATATTAAGAAATCACAAACAGCTGTGCACAAAGTGTGTTTACACTGTTTGCGAAATAGAAGGGTCGCAAGGGACCTCCCTCATTAATATTCATGAGGTGGGTCAGAATATGCCCCCCATTGGAAATGGCTGGCACTCACAGGGATGGTGGCCTGCTTTGGTCAGCAGACCACAGTTACTGTGATTGCTTTTTAAATAAGGAAAAACAACCCTCTTAGTAGGACTGAAAAGAAAGAAATAGCTATTTCTTACAGATAACCCTCACCCATCAGGGTTGCCCCTTGGTGGCCTGCTTCATCATAGGGCTCATCCCTGCCCTCTACGGACAGGGTTGTGCTGCTACCTACAGGGACGCAGGAGCACATTATGGAAAAAGGGGTGTTCCTGTACACCTACACGTTTATGTGGTTCCTTGAGATGGATTGGGTTAAACTATATGAGAAAACATTAAAAATATATTGTGATCATATTGTCCAAGGTGTTCTTTGTTACTTATTTATCTATGTACTTATTTATTTACTTATAAAGTTTAATATAGAGCGAGCATGACCTGTGAGCTCTTTACAAATAATCAAAATAGCAAACCCTTTAAGAGATCCTGCAATTGGCAAAATATTGCATTGCCATGTTAGAAGCCAAGAGAAAAGGGCTACATGAAAAGTACATGATAGCCCAGACCCAATTAGCACAAAATGGAAGGATGAAGGGATTTAATTTGCCCTCCATGGGGACGAAATGAATCCCAGTATTGGTACAAGCATGCAAGGAGTCTCTTTGGCATATGGAAGAAATACCCTGAGAGTAGGGAGTGGTCGAGGTAGCATGGTGGTGTTGCAGGGATTCCTGCACACACGCAAAACTATGTGCAGGATTATTTTCCATGCTCGCGAACGGCAACCTGATGTTGCAAATGTTGGATCATAGTCCTTACACAAAGGAGCTTCCGGCCCAGAGGCGGAGCTTGCGGCCCAGAGGTGGATATTTCAGCCATGGCTAAATCCCCACCTCTGAGCAGGAAACTCCGCCTCCAAGCCGCAAGCTCTGCCTCTGGGCCGCAAGCTCCGCCCCCAAGCCGGAAACTCCACCTCCGGGCCGGAATTTACGGCCCGACGGCGGACGTAAAGTTAGTAGTCTTAAATCTATTTTGTGAATACCAAAAGTAGTAAGTTCATTCTGTGAATCCCAAAAGTAGTAAGTTCACTCTGAAGTAGTAAGTGCATTCTGTGAATACCAAATAGGAGTAAGTTTAGGATTTAGTCTTAAGTTCATTCTGTGAATCGGGCCCTTTGTAACTTAATTTATTGGACACTGAATATTGTAATTTCACTTCTGTACAAAAAACTTACAACATTTCTGGTGGTAATTAGCTGCACATTCTGATGCCATTTTAATTGAAGCAAAAGTATTAAACCTAAGTTCTTAATGAAGCATGTGGGCATTTAATTCACCAATCCCACCAATGTCTTTCATGCAGAATTTGCAGTCGAAGAGGTGTTTCAACAACTTGCATTCAGGTTTATGGTCAGCTGGTAGCAGCGCAGGAGATGTTTTCAATTCATCTTTGGAGAGAGAAACTTCATAGAAGGCATAGCTTTTATTCTAGACATCTGTATGTCAACAAGCCTGTTCATTTTATTGTGGCAGTACTGGTTATTTTGGCAGTCAGATGTCAGGTTGGTTTGATCATGGATCAATAATCAGAGACCAACTATTAGTAAACTCTTACAGCAAATAGATTTCAGCACTCAAATAAGTCCAAGTAGATTTTTTATACATAGAGTCCACAAAATGATTGCATGACCAGGTGCATTGTCTGACACCGTGATGTGGTTTTCAAATGCAGATTTCACTTTATTTTAATCGTCAAAA
This sequence comes from Lissotriton vulgaris, assembly GCF_964263255.1. NCBI lineage: Eukaryota > Metazoa > Chordata > Amphibia > Caudata > Salamandridae > Lissotriton > Lissotriton vulgaris. Next base: position 184,448,157 of record NC_141696.1, on the reverse strand, counting down.
ATGTTCATTCCAAAATCCCACAAAGCACAGCAAAATAAATGTATATTTCTTATTAGTAAACTCTTCTAATAAGAAACATACATTTATTTTGTGGAAGAGGTGTGGCGCAGCGGCCAAGGTGACTGACCCCGGATGCTGGGGATCATGGTTCGATCCCTTGCACCGGTGGCAGGGGTCTGCACAGCACCATGTGACTCTGGGCAAAAGCTTGCTTAATCTTCCCGACGGCCCCCAGGGCCGAGAAACCTACGGGTAGCTGTGCGCTTTACAAATACAGGATTATTTGTTATCTCATCGCAGTAATACATTGGCTAAGACATTCGATATAGCGAAAAGTGTGGAGTCATTTGATTAGGGTATTTAGGACACTGCAACAAAGTGACCTCGGCTTTGACACTATTAGTACGAGAACCTACATATAGGGGCACATGCATCAACCTATTTAGGAAGTGCAAACGGTGCGAATCGGTAAATTCGGCCGTTTGCACTTCCTAAATACGTTTTTGGGATGCATAAAACAATTTTTCAAAATTCGCTTTTTTTTGCATTTCCTAAAAATGCAAATGTATTTTTAAGGCATCGCATTTGTGCGATTCCTTAAATGCAATGCATCATTTAAAAAAAAAATGCGAATTTTGAAATAGGAAGTGCAAATTAACACGAGGTTGACCCTCGTGTTAATTTGCGAAATTGTTTCAAAAAGCACAAAAATGCATTTTGAAAAGTGTCATGTTACAGACACACATGTCCTTAGGACATGTATGTGTGAAACATGCACTTTAAAATACATTTCAGGGGTGCAGGGGGGGTCCTTCGGACCCCCCTCTGCACCCTTGCAATGCATCAACAAATTGCGATTTCCTAAAAAAAGAAATGCAAAACGGCATTGATTCCTATGGGCCTCTAGGCCCATAGGAATCAATGTAATGCCATCCCTTAATTGCGATTCGCAATTAAGGAATCGCAAATTCCGAAATTTAAGAAATCCTAAAAAAATTTTGGATTTCTTGATGCATAGAAATTTTGCAATTCCTAAATAGCGATTCCTTAATTTTTGCTATTTAGGAAATGCGAAATCCTAGATTGATGCATGTGCCCCATGGTATGACACAGGTTTAGTAGGCACATTCTGGGCCCCTTGGCCTGCTTGGTGTCATATAACGCTTCAAAGGGAAGATTTGCGTGATGTAGAGTAACTAATACCTTCCTGAATGCCATTGTCCAGCTGAGAACGAGACAAACACTCCATCACTTATCCCCACACCATGCCCCCACAGGCAGAATGTATGATAAAATGCTCTGAAGACATCCCAGTACTAACTTAAGGTGTCTCAGGCAAACCTAATGGCACCAGGTTCCGACTCGAGTACCTGCTAAATGTTCTTAGCAGCAGCCTGCTAAAAATCATCCAGGGAAAAAGATCAGGGATTTCTTTTCAATAGAGGGTGGGGTTGCAACTATCCTGTCAAATCCTGAATTAAGAATAAAAACAAGGATGAGATGGAGCAGTTGCCCACTACTCGGGTGTCTAGACTTACCTACAGTGTAGGATCGAGTATTCCTTCTATGCTATCTGCCAGAATCACAGCAGAGTTGCTGTAGACCTGACTGCTGTGCTGATACCTCTCACACTTCTAAGTACAGGTATGTTTTTGTGGGAGGGGAATAGTAGGGTTTTTCCAAACGGAGGTGGGGGCAAATAACAAGAGAGGTGCTGTGGATCTGACTGCTGTCCTAATGCCGCCCATGGTTCTTCTTGCAGCACCCATGGATGAGATACACCTACCAGAGACTGCAAAACAATTGTTTAGAGAGTCCATTATCCAGAAGAGTCAAAGGATATATTGTGCTTTGTTTTGAATCAAAAGAAGGACAATATCCCATCTCCTTTATGTGAAAAAATGCAAAGGCTGGTTAGAAAGTCTAATTTTGAAGATCAATTTGATGAAAAGTCATCAGTGGCAGAAGAGACATTGGTGAATAGCTAGTTAAATAATGAACATCAAAGACAACATGTTTGCAACATTAAATAATAAATGCTACAATTGCAGCTCAAAGACATATTATGGTTGGCTCTACTATGAAGTGTCCAGCAATAAGTAGACAGTGTTATAAAAACTGAATTTAAGGATATGATTCTTTTTGCTTGGAGGGAGCGTTATTTGCCTGGTTGTGTTGTATGTTATGACAATGTGTTTCAAAGGTACGTGCAGTCTTGGCACGGCAGCTGTTAATATTCAGCACAGCTTAGGAGGACAGCAGCAGGCCAAAGTAAGCACTAGAGTTGAGTCAGGTGCAAACATTCCTGTTTATTGTACGCGCCTCGAGAAAACTGGTATCCAGTCAATATTAAACAAGTATGAAGAGGTCTTCTGGAGGAAAGTGGGGAGAGTCGAGGTATTTCAGCACAAGATTAAATACTGTTCTTGAGAAATGCAAACTGAGACATGTTTTTCCTAATATTATCCAGGATTTGTCTATATTGTTTAGGGAAATCACTAAAAAATGCATGTTTGAACCGATGAGTGCTTCAGACTGAATAGTTCCTTTTGTTTTGGGCTGCAGAACACCAAGCGTGTTGAGATTATGTGCAGATTTTAATTCTGTATATAAGCGAATCAGTGTGGAATGCTACCCCTTTCCGAAAAATCCCGAGATGTTAAAGTTCGAACGTCCCGGATATTGTGGATGGGGATGCCTCTTTTACGCATCATTGAGACTGCGCTCACTAAGTGTGTTGTCACAAAACTATTACATCAGAAGCCAATTTAGAGGGATTACAGGCAGTGCTGATCTAGTCGAAAAATTATATTGAATTTACTGTAACGTTCGCTTCAAGGTCTCTTTCGGATGCTGAGAAGAAACCATTGCTGTACTTACTGAAGGGTAATGGACCAGGGAAAGCCTCAGTGAGGTAACTTCACATTGTTCCCTAAGTATAATGTTATATATATATATATATATATACATTCACTGAAAAAACCATAGGTTTCAGCCATTTATAGTTAAAAATTAGCATTTAAAAACCTTAGAAATTCACTGAAAAAACCATAGGTTTCAGCCATGTTATAGTTAAACATTAGCATTTAAAAAACCTTAGAAATTCACTGAAAAAACCATAGGTTTCACACACGTTATAGTTAGGAAATAGCATTTAAAAAACCTTAGAAATTCACTGAAAAACCATAGGTTTCAGACATGTTATAGTTAGCTGGACATTTCACTCATACAAACCCATTGAAATTCCCCCCGTTATAGTTAATTCAGCTAACTATAACTCGCAGCAATGCAACAGTAGGGAAAGAGTTAGATAGCGTAGGGGTTTAAATTACTATTCCCACTCCAGAGGGTGCAACAGTAGGGAAAGTGTTGGATAGCGTCGGGGTAAAAATGACTATTCCCACTCCAGAGGGTGCAACAGTAGGGAAAGCGTTGGATAGCGTAGGGGTTTAAATTACTATTCCCACTCCAGAGGGTGCAACAGTAGGGAAAGCGTTGGATAGCGTAGGGGTAAAAATTACTATTCCCATTCCAGAGGGTGCAACAGTAGGGAAAGGGTTGGATAGCGTAGGGGTAAAAATTACTATTCCCACTCCAGAGGGTACAACAGTAGGGAAAATGTTGGATAGCGTAGGGGTAAAAATTACTATTCCCACTCCAGAGGGTGCAACAGTAGGGAAAGCGTTGGATAGCGTAGGGGTAAAAATTACTATTCCCACTCCAGAGGGTGCAACAGTAGGGAAAGCGTTGGATAGCGTAGGGGTAAAAATTTCTATTCCCACTCCAGAGAGTGCAACAGTAGGGAAAGCGTTGGATAGCGTAAGGGTTTAAATCACTATTCCCACTCCAGAGGGTGCAACAGTAGAGAAAGCGTTGGATTTCGTAGGGGGTAAAAATTACTATTCCCACTCCAGAGAGTGCAACAGTAGGGAAAGCGTTGGATAGCGTAGGGGTAAAAATTACTATTCCCACTCCAAAGGGTGCAACAGTAGGGAGGGGGTTGGATAGCGTAGGGGTAAAAATTACTATTCCCACTCCAGAGGGTGCAACAGTAGGGAAAGCGTTGGATATGGTAGGGGTGAAAATTACTATTCCCACTCCAGAGAGTGCAACAGTAGGGAGAGCGTTGGATAGCGTAGGCATTTAAAATACTATTCCCACTCCAGAGGGTGCAACAATAGGGAAAGCGTTGGATAGCGTGGGGTAAAAAATTACTATTCCCACTCCAGAGGGTGCAACAGTAGGAAAAGCGTTGGATAGCATAGGGGTAAAAATTACTATTCCCACTCCAGAGGGTGCAACAGTAGGGAAAGCATTGGATAGAATGGGGGTAAAAATTACTTCACACACTACTCCCCCTTTAACACACAACACAGTACACATACAAAAAAACACAATTAATATAAATATCAATTAATCAAATAATAACAATTAATATTATTAAATTGATGTAATTATAAATGAACTAATTAACACATATTAATTAACAATTAATTAACAATAAATACCAATAAATAAATACAATCTCTTTAATTATTACATTTAATTATATCACACCCTATTCCCCTATGAACACACAACCCACTACACATAAATAAATCAAATCATTCAATCACTTAATAATTATTAATTACCAATGAATTATTAATCAACAATAACAAAAAATTAAATATATTAGCACAGTAACTCTAATTAATTTAATTAAATAATTAATATTATTTAATTACCAATTAATCATTAATTAACAATAACAAAAAATTAAATATATTAGCACATTAACTATAATTAATTTAATTAACTAATAATATTATTTAATTACTAATTAATTATTAATTAACAATAACACAAAATGTAATATATTAGCACATTAACTCTAATTAATCTAATTAACTAATAATTATTAATTAATTAACAATTAATTATTAATTAACAAAAACAAAAAAATAAATATATTAGCACATTAACTCTTATTAATGTAATTAACTACTTAATATTAATTAATTACCAATTAATTATTAATTAAAAATAACATAAAATTAAGTATATTAGCACATTAACTCTAATTAATTTAATTAACTAATTATTATTAATTAATTACCAATTAATTATTAATTACAAATATTTAAAAATAATAATAATTAATTAATTATTATTAAATTACTTCCCACCCTATTCCCCTATAAACCCATAACCTGCTCTGATACTAAATCGCAATATGTAAACAAAATTACAAATTTTCAAACATACATTAAAAAACATATTTAACAAACATATAAACAATATATTAAAATACATAACACTAAACAAAATTTCGATATTAGTAAATTTCGATATTAGTAACATACATACCATAAAAACGATATTCTGTCTGTCGATATTTTGCACATTGATATTCTTTACCATCGAAATTAAAAAATCGATATTATTGTATATCAATATTTTAATTTCGATATTTTGTCTCTACCGTTTCTTCCCCAGTGATTTTATACGATACAAGCTAAATTCAAGATTAAACACATTGTAAAAATCAGCACACCACCATTGACTGTATACCATTCATGGTCTCCAATATTTGCAACAATGGGTTAATAAAAATAGTAAGGGTGGGCATAGTCCAGGTAGTCGCGTACGCGAAGCTACGCAAAGATGTTCTTGCACTTTGCATGCTTCGCAAGCATGCGTAGTACCTTGTTCGACCCGTTTGCGAGCCGTTTTTCTTGCTCGGGAGCACGTTGTGCATGTTTGGGGCGCTGTCTGCATGCTCGGGGGATTGTAGCGCGCGAACTTACCCATGCGGTGAGCTATGGGCGCAGCCATCTTATTTTTTCAATTGTCCCGCCCACTCGTGTTGCCTTATTTCCTGTTCCGGGTCCCACATAACGTGTTCTACTTGTTCGCGCGGACAAAGTGCGTGTTAGCGAGAAATATCGCACAAACTTACCCACGTGGTCGTGATGGGCTCGGCCATCTTGTTTTTCACACTCTATGCTATGGTTTTGGGCCTAGTTTTCTATCCAGCTTTCATCTCTGTAATATTTACTAATTTTCACATTTTTTATGACTTTTTTACTTATCATCTATCTCTCTCTGTCCCTAAGTTTATATTTTGCATTTTATTTCTACTTTTACAACTTTTTTTTCACTTTTCTACTGTTTTATTTTAATGCTTTCTTTACGCTGCTACTTTTTCCCCTAACTTTTTTTCCTTTTGTTCTAACTTTTCTTTTCCGCCTCCACCCCAGAACCATGGCAAAGGGCAGCAGCAGTACCGGCTCGAAGGGCAACGCGCCAGCGCCCAAGAGCCGGCTGCCGTGCGGCAGAATGAAACCTGCAGGGGTGAAGCCCCGGCAACTTTTCGGGGAGGCGGAGGTGGGCACCGTGGTTTTTTTCATCCAGTGCCACCTCCCCTTGACCTTGGCAGCAGATGGCAAGCCTAGCTCCGGTTACCCCACAGAGGAGTGTCACCGCCGGTGGGCGAAGGTGCGCCGGGCAGTCTTCCGCTGCTCGGGTATTCGGAGCACCCACCATCAGCTGGCCCACCGGTGGGCAGACATTCTGGACAGGGAGCAGGACCTGTTGCACCTGCTAGGTGTCGAGGTCGTGGGGCTTGGTGAGTAGCTAGCAATATATATATATATATAGTATAAGTATTGAGTATAATTCTTGGACGAATAAGTAACACGATTACTGGCTAGCTTGGGCTGAATATTGATGTTAGAGTTTACTGTAGAGAACTGAAGTTAGTTAATGCTATTGCTAGAGTCTAGTCCTTCCATTGTCCTTCAGTGAAATAGTGGTGGATGGATATAAGTTTACTTAGTATTAGTTCATATTTTTTTTACGGTCTGCATGAAGCCTCCTCTGTCAATGAATGCTTAGTTACTTCTTACCCTTGCCCTCCATAGAACCTTTTTGTAGTTTATTTAGTGAGTGGTAGGCTTAGCAGCAATAGAATTGTCAGTCAGTAGCAGAACAACATATGAAGCAAACAAACAACAATTTCGTGCATGCACAAATTTATGCATGTGTCCTCCATCTCATATGTGCATTTTTGCTGGCAAAAATAAAATAGAAATGCCGACTTACTGAACAGTTGGCCCGTCTGGAATAGTGGTGTAGGTCAGGTGGTACTGGCATCGTTAGTTAGTATTTTGCAATCAGAATGATTATGGAACATTTGATTAGTGTTCTATAAGTAGACGGTCTATGAATCCTGCAAGCCAGTAGTCATTTAGATAGGTCAATTTTATTGCAAATGTTGTTTCCTAAAATGTTTGAGCGTTTTTTTTAATGATGTATTTGTTTCACAGCACTCAATGTTTTTCTCTTTCTTTATTATTTCTTACATGATCAATAGAACCCTGGGGCAAGAAGACGGGGTCCGAGTCGGCGGGACAACCACTAGAGCGCTCTTCTACCGAGGATCCTGCTGCTGGCTCCAGTAAGTCTTACAGTGCTTTTAATATTAACAATTATATTTCCCTAACTTTTTAAAGCACCTTATTTTTTCCACCTGATTAATTAAGCTTCCTTCCTAATTCAATTTTAACAAAAGCTTCTTTGATCTTCATTATGTTTTCCAAATTTTGGGTATCTGTCCCTGCCTTTCAGTTACTTCAAACTGCCTCTGCTATGACTCTCTGTGCTACTACTATTAGACTGTCTGTAGCTAAGCTTGCCCTGTTTGCCACTCTTTAGTTAAGGTATTCTTTTGAATAAAGCTGTGATAGAATAGCTGTAGCCACTGGGTCCACTCCTCTCTTTTGCGTTTTCCTCTGTAATCTCTAGGCTTTGTCAATTGCCACCAACAAAATGCGCAACCAGATGTTTGTCTAGTATTCTGTTAGGTTAGTATACTACTACTCTTGTGGGCATTCTCTGCACAGCCACATACAGAACTATGCACAAGAAAATAGGATGTTTGTGATAGGGAGGTTGGACCTTACTTAAACCTCACTCACAGAACTCAGAAGAACCCACAATTCACTGACCGACTACCTATAGTGTCTCAGTCATTAGTCATCATTCTCTGCACAGCCACATACAGAACTATGCACAAGAAAATAGGATGTTGGTGATAGGGAGGTTGGACCTTACTTACACCTCAGTCACAGAACTCAGAAGAACCCACAATTCACTGACCGACTACCTATAGTGTCTCAGTCATTAGCCATCATTTGTACCACTCCCTGTAGTGTAGTTCCTAGTTTCCCACTAGGCCCTGCGCATTGGAATAACATAAACAGTAGTATCGACGTAGAAGTGCGGATCTTCCAGGCCTCCACTGAATATGCTAAACTTAATTGGGTTTGTTACCAACTAACTCAGAGGTCACTGGAAACTTTCTTGACTGAATAGGAAGTGATCAGCTTCCCTGGCACAGACAAGAAGGGATTCAGTTTTCCAACAACCGTGCAACATGACAACTTTGCTCCTCAGATCAAGAGTCAATCTCTAGGGTCGTGTGAAACAATAGACAGTTATTTTACTCAGTCAGGTTGGTGCAGTTTACTTTCACAATATGTAGAGAATAGAGAGACGGGCGTTTGTCAATAAAGGGTTAACATTTATTGAACAGTCTTTCTTCTCGTACAAGAGAGATGTATTTCCACAATTGCAAGACTTGTTATGATAAAAAGTACGTACAGTAAGATAAGTATTGCGAAATAATACTGTAAAAGCATTGATATGGTTTCTTAGCCATACAATGGTTTAAAAGTAATAAAACATATATATATTCATATATACATTAGGCTAAAATACTCAACTGGTGCTTCTAACTACGCCTACCCCAGTGTACCTGACCTAAGCCTAATACTTGGGAGGGGAGTAAGTAAGTAGCTTTAAGTTAAGTTGGTTTTGCCAAGGTTTGCTTCAAGAATTCTCACTAAGTGTTTAGTCAACACCATACCTCTGAATAGAATGATGGAGGTCTGGTATCTCCCTCAGGGAAACTCGGTATCCCAGTCACCCGCAAGGGTAGACCAGAAACGCTGGAGCTGGATTTCTCGGCAGGAGAAAGACAGCGTCTCTTCTTCAGCGCGTCGAGGAGGAGAAGGAGGGGGGACAGCGTCCGCGGGCAGCTTGCATCTGCTGGGCTCTTCGCAGAGGACGGCTGTTCAGCTCCTAGTTTCACCACACCATCGTTCGCTAGTTAGCAGCGATAGCAGTAGCGATAGCAGCTATGGTATCATCAGCATGACAGCTTCTTCAGCAGCAGCGAGATAGCTGGCAGTATCAGCTTCACCAACAGCAACGAGACAGCAGCGTTTGCTTAAGGTAACGTTGGTAATATTTATACCTGAAAGGTGCCTTGTTTGACGTAAGTTTGCTGGACATAAGACGTCAATTAAAGATGTCACTAGGAAGTGATCGCTATCAGTTGCTCATTAGAGTTCTATTACTAATCAAAACACAGCAAGCGGGGATTTCCAGGTTTGCTGAGTTTTTATCTTGTTGAAGAACTCGGAGTGTTAATCTAGGAATCTCAGATAGTGACTTCTGCTCTGTCATTGCACTAATTGGTTGCAAAGGAAGTGGCAGAGAAAACTATTCTGGAATGTGGCTCTGTTCGTGTGAGGCCAGAGATGAGTTTCTGAATATCGCACTTGAACGGTTATGCCAATATAGGGAATAAATGGATTTATAGCCGAATAGGGGCATAAGGTCACAGTATCGATCCGGATCCTAGATAAGCACGCAACACCCACTCCACGGGTTCATGTCCATCAAATTACTAAAACTAGAGCAATAAGATGCATGTGTAACATTGCCCACCCCAAAATACATAAATGCATTTGAAATAGGCGTATATTGAAATACGTGAAAATTATAGGTACTGTACGTTTTCGAAGCATAGAAATCATTCAAAAATTATTGCATATGAAATCAATGAACGATTATGCAAAAAGAATTACACATGAAATATCTCTGAAACAGAAGAAGGGCGAGATAAATCATCACATATAAATGCATTGCAATAACATGTGCTAGAGGCTGGTGTAAGGTTGTTATGTCTCTAGATGTGTTTAGAAATAGAAGTTGAAGCTTCTGTTCTCTAAGAATAGTTTTTACTTTAAGCAAAGAATTGTTCGTGCCAAAAAAGGGTCAATATTAAAAAAGTGTTCAATTCAAAAGAATTAATGCTTGAACGGGGTAATAGAGTTCCAACGCTTTTAGCAGTTTTTGTTGTTCAAAACTGAAGGCCGAATTCAGAGTTCATGGGAACGCTGTGTGTCGGAATGCTTCTCCAAAGTTATTATTTCTGTTCGGGTGAGAACATCATGTCAGACAGGTTCTCAAAGAATTGGTCTACAAATTCAGGTGACAGTTCAACCAAATTCGATAGTGCTGTAACTTGGCAGGTGTGAGAATGATTGCTGTCATCATAGTCAGGATCAGCAATGCTCACAGAAGGTCGTACCTGGGTGATGTTGATTTTGTCACTCGCTCCACTGTTACCACCTAGTCATAGCACAGGAGTCTCAACGAATGCCGTCATCAGGATTGGTAACCGCTGGGGACAACACAATGCGTGAGCCGTTATCGGACTGAGCAAAGTATCGACGTCCATTGGTACTGCTGATGGAAGTGAAAGACAGATGTCCAACACGCACTCATCTCCGCATAGCATACATCGAAGTACCGGTAAGATACAGTTCTGCCATATAGGTCTGAATGAAAGGAACCAGGTCATGTTTAGATCTCTCAGCCTGGCCAATCCAAGGACGTTAGTTGTCCTGTCCCGGTAGCGCATTGCTAGGATTGTCTCTTCCATTCCCATGGGAGCTATGTCTGAGCTTTACACTTGCCATAATGAAGCAGGACGGTCAAAAATAAAATCCCTGCTACAAGTCCCAAAAATAAGGGTATGCCGCCAAAAACAGAGTGGACAAAATTAGGAACGATTCCCAAAATTGCTTGAAAAGGTGTTAGCAGTCCAGTAAAAATCGTCTTAAATATGCCTGGGATGCCTGTGGCACTAGACATGTTAAGGAGTTGGCTAAGCATTTCTACGAAATGCACGGGGCAATTTGTTGATAAAAGTTCATGAACTTCCGTAGCTGTCCTTGCAACTAGGAGATCATACGTCTCTTTTGATGACGTTATGGGCACTGTTGTCTGCAAAAGCACAGACTTCATTTTGCTTAAAGTATCAATTCGTTTAGAATAGAGATTCAGACGAGGCCAGATGGGAGACTCTGTGTCTACAGGCCCGCTCGGAAACAATGCCTGCATACAGCATTTGACCATGGATGTTACTCTTACAAGATAACTTTTCCCTGGAACAAGGCCACAACATCTGTGATCCGTTCTAAGAATGTAACTCCCGTTTGCAAGTTGCATAAAGAAGGGCTCTATCTGAGTTGCAGGTGTGAGAAGCTGGTGGCATGAAAGGTTGTTAGAATTTCCATCACAAGCTCCATGTAAATTAATACCCTGGCACAAAAGTATACCGCTTAGTGAATGTTTACAGTTTTCACCACTAAGAAATACATTTTTGTCGCTGTCACTATAGCAAGAATGTGTGTATGGTAATTTCCATTCTGATTTTACATATCCTTTACCCAATCGTTCATACTAGCCAGTAGGTATGTATTCAAGGCATTTTTTAAATCGGAAAGTTGTTATCGGAATAGTGATAATTCCGTGTATTATCCATTCAATGACAGGACTCTCTGACATTGTCAATGGTAATCTCTCAAGTTTTTCGATGCTCAGGATTGTATAGTCTGCTCCTTTCTGTGCCAAACTGATTTGTTTATCAGTAAGGTTAAAAATGGAAAATAATGACGTTGTGTTGATTAAACGCCAAGGCACATAGCCTGAACGAAGATTTTGCAGCGTCCAGCCCAATTGTACAATAGAACGTAATTGAGATTGGCCATGTTGTAACATTAGCAAGTCTCTGTCTATTATGTCAAAGGCAGAAGATACAATATTGTCCAACGAATATATTCTGGAGGACAGAGTCATTAACCCATTGTCCACTACAGAAAGTGATTTTTCCAAATTAATACGATCAATTTCTCGTATGTTCTCAGCTGTTTCAATTTGTGTGACTTTCCAAGCCTCGTTGTACGCAGCATAGATACTGGTCGCTATGAAACGCTTTTGACGCTGTTTGCGTGGTCCAAGAATGAAATCGCGCAAATCAGCACCATCTTTTAGTAAAGACAAGTGTTGCTTAATTTCAGCCAGTGTGGATGATGTTAGCCATTCGAGGCAGAGTTTCCCTACACTGTATGTTGTTACTATCCCTGGATGTTGTCTCTGGGAGTATCTAGGGTCTTGTCTGGTCATTTTTACCCCCTGTGTTTTGTTCAGGAATCTATCTTGACAGTTGTTTGTGTCAGTAGGCCAGATTAACCACTTTTTCCAATCAGAATGTGTTCTGTTCAAATGTAAAATTTGTGAGACGTCTAACTCAATATCTGTAGTTGTATTCTCAGGTATTGGCTTTGGAATAGACGGTGTTTTAAGGTCTTTGATCTTAGCTAGGCCAAGACAGGATGCTTGGTGTATTGTGTCATTTAAAAACATCATTTGTTCTGGTATCATGCAGGTTCTGAATAGTGCTTCAAGGCCATGTACCTGCCAATCTTTTGTACCCCAAATTGTTTTTGTTTCAATGTTATTTTTCCAATAATCAAAACCAAATGTCATCATTTTGTCATAAAATGCTTCTGAATATATTAATTTAGAATTTGTCAGCATTGTTTTCATTCCTGTTTTATCTAACAGTTTGTAATAAAACGTTTCTGCATCACTGGTGTTAAACCCTGAGAAGTATTTGAATTTCTCAAAGAATGTTTTAGAACTGCTTTTAGGTGGTGTAGCACAATGTTCCCATTGATTATACATAAAAACATTTCTAGGCTGTGCAGATTTATGCAAATAATGATCGCCATAATGTGTGTAGCAGAATAATTGCTCATAACTAGATGAACCTTGTAAATAATCATGTTCTGTGAATCTAGCTGACATTACTAAATCAGACATCATGTCATTAATACTGTTAGAGTCCCAATCATCAGAGAATGTACTAGGTTTTACAAAGTCACTTAAGGAAACCTTCAGTTGATGAGGATACTTCAGGATCTCGACCGGACCATAGATCTCATAGTCAGTTTTCTCCCATACTACCCCACCAGGAATTGGAATTGCTGTGATATTTACTGTTGACAGTTCTCTTTTCTTCACGTGGGATGATCTGTGTGGTTTCAGGACTAGGTTGATGTTCTGACTTGCTGTGTCCATTGTACTATATTTTCCCTCAATGAATTTTCCCAAACAAAGTACCATGATGAGCCAAAGCAGGAGGAAAAATACACCTAGACCGAACCAGAACTCTAACCAAGGGGAAACAAGGTAGATTTCCTTCAGTTGATGAAAGAGTTCCGTTGCTTTTTCTTTAAAAGACTTTTTTATTTCTGGCATCACTTCTAGGTCGTTTTGATCTTCAGAGAAGTTGTCGAAGTTGATGAAATAACCAGAGGCAGTTCTGTCAATTGTTGGGATTGTTCTTTCAATCTGTCTCTCGGTAGCATTTTCTGATGCCACATTATTGTAGACTGGTGTTTCTTGACGAACTGTTTCAATCTGTGTCTCAAGAGGCACGAGTTCCATGGCATTATTGCATAGTCCTGCTCTGTGCACTGCAGGCTGATCGAATGTGATTAGTCTTTCAGTTTGAACCTCTTGGATTGTTGCAAGTTTGGGTATTCTGTTGTTTCTCGGGAGACCACTGGGCCTACTGTTGATTATAGGCCACATGCTTGTGGTTTAACCAGGTCGATAGACACGACTCTGTTCTCCTTTTTACCAGCAAGGGGTGGTAGTACTACTGATCTTGTTCCGGTGACTGCCAAGACAGGTACTGCTTTTCTGTAAGAAGGCCCAAATTCCTTCTTCACCGCGATTTTTTCTCTGACCAGATCCCCAATCTTTGGAATCCAGACAGGCCTTGCTGGGGCTGTTGCTTGTGGTGCCTTGTCAGTGGTAGATGGCTGTTGCTTTAACTTTATGTTGCTTAAGGATTTTCTTGTTTCATTCAGTTCCTGTAAAACAGCCAAACGATCTTTGATGTCAAAGTCTGTTGTTTTTTCTTGTACCACTGATATCTGACTATCGAGGTCCTGAATGTTCATTCTAATTCCGAACAATAGTTCGTATGGGCTGAAACCTTTTATAGAATTTCTTGGCAAGTTATTAAGACTGGTCTGGACACTTATTAGATGTTTGACCCACCCAGCGCCTGAACCTAATACCTTCGCTGTTATAGATCGCTTTATGTCCCGGTTTTTTCTTTCTACCACACTATTCCCTTCGGGGTGCGACGGACAAGAATACCGCAACCCAATTCCCATGCTGGCCATGGCCTCCTTATAAGCTCGAGAGCTGAAAGCAGGACCCTGGTCAGAATGGAACGTGGTAATTGCGTATGTGCCGATATAGACTCGCAGATCTTTTATAACCATTCTAGCGTCAGCCGAGCGCTGGAGGCCACATTATTTAAGTGTGTTTAGCCTTAACTATTATTAGGACGCAGGATGGGGTGTAGACAGCGTTACACTGTTTCTGATCGGTAGCCGGTAGCATGGTTCACTACTGCGAACCCTGTTGCAGTTTTCACAGTTGTTTACATATATCTGATGTTGCACGCTCATCCCCGGCCACCAGTATACTGATTGCAATTCAGTCAGAGATTCCCTCATCTGAATATGCCTTGGACCTTCACCCATGTGTGCGTCTGCTATTAATAATATTCTCCGGTTCGTGTTTGGAATTACCCTATCCCCCACTCCAGGGATTCGAGCAAAAGGAATGGAGTTTGCATCGATTACGTATGCATAATTGAGTGGATAGTTCACGGGTAGTACTGCACAGTCGCCTTTTACGGTCGTTTTTACTGCCAGCATGGTTTCCCCGTCTATGTATTTTACTGTACACTTTTTTGTGGCTACGGAAGCCGGTTTAGTTGCTTCCGCTTTGGCTGTATTAGCCAATGAATTCCCTGCAACGTGAACGCCATCACGTTGAAGACTCTGTGCGTGAATCACGTGAGTCTTTTGTAGTTCTTTGTGTAAAAGAGCTACCTGTTTCCAGAGCAATTTATGCTTTATTGTGGCACCTGTGTCATCTTTGTAATCGTTTTCAATCCAACTCTGCAGTTTATTATTGTAAGAGTTGACGCAAAAATGAGAATCGCACACGATAAGTGTGGGGAATTCACGTTCTGCATTTTCGAGCGCCATCTTTAAACGTCTGATTTCAGTTCTCTGAACCGAACAGTTTCTTACAGATTCAGTATTTGTTACTTTCGGTCTGAATTTACCGCACAGCCAACGACCTTTAATAATCGCACAGGCTGCATCGTAGGATTTGGTCTCTACGTTGAAATGCTGTATGAATCTATCTGTATAGATTATACAGGCGTATTGTGGGAGAGGCAGAATTTCAATTGGCAGAGGATATTCTTCATATTCTAAATCATTCAGTTCTTCGAATTGCGGGGCGAAATAGTATTTCACATCTTCCGCTCCTAGAGAATCTACACACTGTATCCATTTCGGATCCAGTGACACTGTAGGCAGGTTTATTGGGCTGAATAGCGCCTCGAAGGCGGATTCCGCTGTGAGGATATTAATCCGTTTGCCGTGTGCTAGTTCTCGTTCATTTGCTAATGCGATTTGCACTGCTTTCACAGTATTTTCTGTGAGACTGAATGCTTTTTCTGCTTGTGTGTACAAGTGAGATTTAATTGAAATTGGTACCTTTTCTCCCTCATTAGAGGTCAGGTACGTGAATCCCCATCTTCCTGGGATGACTCGGATTACAAGATCGCGTGTGTTGTCACGTGTATCTAATTTTGTTTTAGCTAACATGTCTGTTTGCAATGATCTCAAAATTTCTGTGTGTTTTTGAGTCCAATTGATTTGTTTAAAATCAGGTTTTATTAGTTCGTAAAGAGGTTTAACCCTCTCTGCGTAATTTAGAATGTAAGTTCTTCCGAAATTCAGAAAACCTAGTATGGATTGTAAATTCTTCAGCGTTTTTGGAGCTTGGAGTACAGCGCACTTCTCTAAGAAGTTGTCCGCTAGGCTTTTTCCTTCACTTGATAATTCGTACCCTAAGAATAGTACTGTCAGATGGGCAATTCGAGACTTTTTAAAGTTGAATTTGTAACCCTCTGCTGCGAACCCAAGTATAATGGTGTTCACTCTTTTCAAGTGAGTATCCAAGTCGTCGTCTGTGAGATAGATATCATCTACGTAAGATAATGCCTCATCATCATACATTTGTAGTAACTCTGTTACTCTAGCTGAGAATAGTCCTGGGCTGTTCTTGAACCCCTGTGGGACTCGACAGAATTTTTTCTGCGACCCAAATGCTGAGAAAGCGGTCAAATATCTGCTTTCTGGTGCAATGTTTTGACAAAAGAAACCATTAGATATGTCTAATGTTGTTTTATATTTTTTCCTAACTATGTTATTCATTAGGGCTGCACTATGCGAGTTTTGTACTGCAAATGTTTTGCAACATGTATTAAGGTGTCTGTAGTCCAAAACTAGACGATATGAATTGTCTGGTTTGGAGACAGGAAACAAAGGATTGTTCATTTGAGAGGTGCATGTTTCAATCACCCCCTGGTATTCAAGTTGATCTAAGATCTCCCTGACTTGTTTTTTAGCTTCTTGCTTAATGGGATACTGCCGTTGGGCAGTTGGTTCAATTTTTAACTGGATTTTGTGAGGAGGTGAGTCCTCATCCCATCCTACATGATTTTTATATAATGCCGGTGCCTGGGCTACTGCCCATTTCCTTGCATATGTATATTTTTGTGAATCGGAATGTGATTCGAGAAGGCAGGCATAATCATTTCTTCGCCACGAGGGCACTCCCTGACAAACTCTGGGGGACAATCTTTTTCAGCTAACAGAATATCATAGCCTTTTGAGAGCTTATCCCAAAATAGACCTCTTATTTTCCTAGTCTTATCACCCTCTATACGCAATGTTATTTCGTATATTTTATGGGGCTCGCTAAGTCTGGTGTCGGCAGTTTCAACCTGAATGAATTAATTTGTGTCCACTGTCTCCAGATGACTCATCAAGATCTTGCGGGCTATATTGATTTCTGCTGCACTGTCCAACATTGTCAATGCCCACTCCCCGTTTTTCAACTGTGTCCTCAGTATTCTCGGCATGGTTGATTACTCTAATACTGGCTACCTTCTTTTTTGGAAATTGAGATTTTTTACTCTGAGCAGGTTCCTTGTCTTTGGACTTGGTGTGCTCTCCTGGGTCTGACCGTCCTCTTCTTTCCGATTTCTGCGAAAAAGATCGAGAGGGACGTGTATCAATACTTTGATATCTATCAGGTTTTTTCAGATTATCCCTATTTCTAAGGTTATATCTTTTCTCAGAGGGCTCCCTCTGGGGAGACTGGTGTTCTCGAGTCGGAGTTCTTTCCCTCCGTCGAGGAGACCTTCCTCTGGACTGGAAAACTTTTTCCTTGGGAGTGGATTGTTTATTTCCATCCCAGCTCTTTTTAGGAGTGTTTAACCCCTTAAGTGCTGCGTCGGTGCATTGGCCCACGGCAGCACTACCTCCCCAGTGCTGCGCACGACCATTAGACGTCCATTCAGCACTAGTTCCAATGGACAGCGCAGCACTGGGGAGGGATGTTTACTAGCATCTATGAGGTTAAATTATTTTTAATAAATAATTTTTCAGGATTTTCGAGCAGTTGGGGCTTTACTGGTTTCCCACCCAAGCTGTCTCTACCTACTTCTTCATAGCATTTTTCTATGATTTTGGCAAGCTCAACTGGCTGATCTTTTATATCTGTTTCCTTCAACTTCTGGCGGATCGCCACAGATGCTGCTTCTCCTTTTATATTGGCTAATAATATAGCTGAGACCTGCTTGAAGTCTTTCAGTAATTTCATACCAAGAGTTAAAGCGGGCACTGGACCGTATTCATTTTGAATCTGTTTTAGCACTTCTGGTATTACCGCCATAGACGGAACACCGTGTGTTTTTGTGTAAATGGAAGCAAAGACTGTACCCCAAGTGTCACAGTCCTCCACGTGTGGTGCGATTCCCATAGGAAGGCAGATTGTCAAGATTCTGTGTTTCTCTATAGGGGTAGTATCAGGAAATACTGCCTCTATTTGAGTGATTTTCTGTGCTAACCAGAAAGGAATTTGTTCCCGTTTTACGGGTGTTTTACCAAGACATGACTGTATGTTCTGTGGTGTAATTTTATTAGTGTTCCCCTGATGAGGGGTCAGCTGTGGTACATTAACAGCTGGTTGGACTGTTGCAGTCCGCATTACATATTGGACTAATTGCCTATGTATTTTTATAAGTGTTTTTAGCTGTACTAACAGCTCTTCTCTAGACATTTTTGCAATGTCCGGATGTGGTGTGTAGCTGGCTAGAACCGGCCACGTTGCTCCTGGTCTACCTAGTGGACCGAGCCTGGTAATATGATCATTATGTTTTAGGGCGCCATTAAACCAGAGCAGGTGCTCTTGGAATTTTAGTGGGATTTCAGTCTCCTCGAAAGGAGCATACTCTTCCGGAGGTTCCTCTATTTTGTAATAGTGAAACTCTTTTCTTGTAGCGTTTGCCGCTGAAAAGTTTATCCATGAATAGAATACCTCTGTCTGCCGATATTCGTGAGCCTCTATCACGAAAATTACTGTACCACCTTGTGGTGTCAGTCCGTTCTCTATAAGTTTTAACGTTATAGATTTTCTTAAGTGGACCGGGATGATAATTGCATCCGGGTCAGTGTGTTCGGGACCCTGCTGAGTCGCATCTGCTGCGGCCCCAGTGGTTCCGTTTTCTCCTGGCATTGTATAAATGCAAGGTTTGCAGAGTAGGGGCCAGATGTAGGTAGGCATTTACCGGTCACTAACGGCCGAATTCGGCCGTTACCGACCGGTAAATGCAATTTGAGATGTAGGGCCCTGTATTTTACAGAATCGGTAAATTTACCGATCGGTAAATTTACCGATTCTGTAAAATACCGAATCGGTATTTTTTCCGATTCGGTAAAATTGATATGTAGGTGGGACTCTTCTGAGTCCCACAAGCATTACAGAATCGGTATTTTACCATCAAAAACTATTTGATGGTAAAATACCGATTCTGGTGTGCATGCACATGTGTGCATGCACACCTGTGCCATATGACAGGCAGACCTGCCCTTAGGGCAGGTATGCCTGCCACATGGCACCCAATCCTGTTTAGGGGGTGCCAGGGGGTGTCAAAGTGACACCCCCTGCACCCTTGTGAAATTCGGTATTTACCGATTCGGTAAATACCGAATCGGTAAAGCCTATTGATTTCTATGGGCTTTGAAGCCCATAGGAATCAATAGGCTTTACCGATTCGGTATTTACCGAATTGGTAAATACCGAATTTTACCGATTCGGTAAAAGGGAACATCTGGATTCCCTACATACCAACCCCTCACATTTACCGAATCTTAATTACCGAATCGGTAAAATTCGGTAATTTTCGGTAATTAAGATTCGGTAAATGTTACTTACCTACATCTGGCCCTTGGTCTCCAAGGAGACAAAGATTAGGTGCACAATATTTTGGAACACTGTATCCTTCAACGTTGAATAAACCAGAGCTTTACATAGGAATCTCTTCCTACTGAGTTCGGGCGGATTTTAACCTTTTACCCACTCCAGACGTCTATTGGAGTATTTACGGGAGAAAGGGGTCTGTGTGAAATATGCACGACTGAGTTACTCTAACGTCTTGCGTTAGTTTATCGCCTTACCAAACGTTTGGGCGCCATGTAGTGTAGTTCCTAGTTTCCCACTAGGCCCTGCGCATTGGAATAACATAAACAGTAGTATCGACGTAGAAGTGCGGATCTTCCAGGCCTCCACTGACTATGCTAAACTTAATTGGGTTTGTTACCAACTAGCTCAGAGGTCACTGGAAACTTTCTTGACTGAATAGGAAGTGATCAGCTTCCCTGGCACAGACAAGAAGGGATTCAGTTTTCCAACAACCGTGCAACATGACAACTTTGCTCCTCAGATCAAGAGTCAATCTCTAGGGTCGTGTGAAACAATAGACAGTTATTTTACTCAGTCAGGTTGGTGCAGTTTACTTTCACAATATGTAGAGAATAGAGAGACGGGCGTTTGTCAATAAAGGGTTAACATTTATTGAACAGTCTTTCTTCTCGTACAAGAGAGATGTATTGCCACAATTGCAAGACTTGTTATGATAAAAAGTACGTACAGTAAGATAAGTATTGCGAAATAATACCGTAAAAGCATTGATATGGTTTCTTAGCCATACAATGGTTTAAAAGTAATAAAACATATATACATTCAAATATACATTAGGCTAAAATACTCAACTGGTGCTTCTAACTACGCCTACCCCAGTGTACCTGACCTAAGCCTTATACTTGGGAGGGGAGTAAGTAAGTAGCTTTAAGTTAAGTTGGTTTTGCCAAGGTTTGCTTCAAGAATTCTCACTAAGGGTTTAGTCAACACCATACTTCTGAATAGAATGATGGAGGTCTGGTATCTCCCTCAGGGAAACTCGGTATCCCAGTCACCCGCAAGGGTAGACCAGAAACGCTGGAGCTGGATTTCTCGGCAGGAGAAAGACAGCGTCTCTTCTTCAGCGCGTCGAGGAGGAGAAGGAGGGGGGACAGCGTCCGCGGGCAGCTTGCATCTGCTGGGCTCTTCGCAGAGGACGGCTGTTCAGCTCCTAGTTTCACCACACCATCGTTCGCTAGTTAGCAGCGATAGCAGTAAGGATAGCAGCTATGGTATCATCAGCATGACAGCTTCTTCAGCAGCAGCGAGCTAGCTGGCAGTATCAGCTTCACCAACAGCAACGAGACAGCAGCGTTTGCTTAAGGCAACGTTGGTAATATTTATACCTGAAAGGTGCCTTGTTAGACGTAAGTTTGCTGGACATAAGACGTCAATTAAAGATGTCACTAGGAAGTGATCGCTATCAGTTGCTCATTAGAGTTCTATTACTAATCAAAACACAGCAAGCGGGGATTTCCAGGTTTGCTGAGTTTTTATCTTCTTGAAGAACTCGGAGTGTTAATCTTGGAATCTCAGATAGTGACTTCAGCTCTGTCATTGCACTAATTGGTTGCAAAGGAAGTGGCAGAGAAAACTATTCTGGAATGTGGCTCTGTTCGTGTGAGGCCAGAGATGAGTTTCTGAATATCGCACTTGAACGGTTATGCCAATATAGGGAATAAATGGATTTATAGCCGAATAGGGGCATAAGGTCACAGTATCGATCAGGATCCTAGATAAGCACGCAACATCCCGACCCCCCACAGGAAGATACCCAATGATTTTATTACACAACCCAGAACATAAGTAACACCCTTTCGCTCACTCACTCGTGTAAGTCTACAACACCACAGACACTCAGAATATAGTACCGAGTCTATATGGTAGTTCAAAAGCTTTATTTTTGTAAAATAATAACAAGCTTTGTAAGTTGTTCAATGAAATACATCCAGGTCCACCATGCAAAATAAAGAAGATTAAAACTATACATTCGTACAACTAACTACTAGTGCACAATAGAATTGTGGGAGACCCCTCACCTTTGAACATATACTGGTTACACATGCATCTTTCGTAAGCTCTGCAAATCTCTTGTTCGTAGAAGGAAATCTTCTCATCTGCCTATAAATATTGAGACAAATGGTGCACGTTAGACAGTATGAAATACTATTATGGAAGCTTTTTGCAGTCATGCCAAAAGGGGTAACATTATGGATAAGCAATAGGGACTAACTAAACTCCATATTACATACAAAAACGTGTCTTGTTTTTCAACCTCTTCAGTTGTATGCAACACTCATGTGGCCTCAAAGGCGTCTTACTGGGCAACAAGCTGCGAGGTAACATGTGCAAAACAGTAGACATGGATCTAAAATGGTTACATGGCTCAGGCTAACTTTCTTAAGACTAGAGTAGGGGTAGAGATGAGATGAGTTTAGGGACCATATAACATAATAAATTAATACTAATGTCTGTCTAGTGACTCTGCTGTAGTACGCAATTTGGACTAGTGATAATTTATGTTGTACTTAAATGTTTTTTCAATCTTCCTTCCTGGTGAAAAAAGTAGTAAAATAGGGGGAGGTGTGCAGGCATCTAAAAAGATGTACTTGTTTTTATAGGTGCACAACCACTACCACCCACCAGTGCCAACGGGGCCAGCGGCGATGCAAATCTTGCCATCCCGGAGGGGACAGGAGCTGCAGCACCTACAGGAGCACCAGTGGGGGAGGAAACATCAGCGGTGGGCGGTGGTAAGTTATATTCATTACTTGTTCGCATTACTAGGTGGAAGGGGAACATTTCCCTCACTGTACTCTGAGACCTATTAAGTAAGTACTAACTTGAAGTTGTACTGGACAATATACAACGGTTGAATGAGACCACCTTTATTTGGCTTTGCCAATGCATTAGCAATAGCATTACCAGCGTGACTTGAGTAAACAAGGCCTCTTCTATCAGACTCCAACTCAGCTGTGAAAGTTATGGAGAAGACTAAAAGGCAGATCAGATGACCTTGATGGATATGTTGAACAAAATGTGAAAGAAGTGAACTAGGATGGAAGGAGGAAGGACAAAAGAGATGTAATACGACTACCATAGAAGGATACCTTGGAAGCAGCATGCAGGTGGCTGTTAGGAATCCGATGCATGGGTTGTTGAAGAATGGGTGGAAGGTGAAAGAAGATGCCTGCCTGGGTGGGCGACAAAATATGGGTGGATAGATATAGTGGATAGTAAGTATTATCAGCGGTGTTTGTGTCAAACCCAAAGCCAAAGCAAGGAAGGAGTGGACGCATAGGTGGTTGTTGGTGAAAGTGAAACCAGCTAAGGTTTGTAGAGTAGAGCGATAATAAAGAATGATAGACATTTACTTTTAATGCATGGATGCCCCCTGGATGTATTGTATTCATCTTCGGTGGAGACTGTCACTGGAAGCAGAGTCTTACTTTGAAAATAATATAAAAGGAGATACGAAAAAGACTGGTGTTCTTCTGTGTACTGAAGTCCAACCATAGTACTAGGGCAAGTATAATGCTAGACAAAAAGTCCAACAAATGTTACAGGCCAGAGAATCTGGAGGATAGATACTTAAAGTTACCACCAATTTTATGTACTGCGCTTGCCAGTACTACTGTGCCACTATGTGTTGAATTCATTTTGTGTTACTGATTTGCTAAGAGTTTCGGTTACAATTCTGTTTCTTTCTTTATAGCTACTCCTTCCCAAAAACCATCCCGGAAGGACTTGGCAGCCAGGGCCCGGCAAAGGATACCGGAGGCCACTGTGGACGAATACCGCCGGCTGGTGGCTTAGGCCGAGGACGAGGAGGAGGTGGCGGCAGCAGCTGCTGCCTCTTCCAATGCCCCGGGCCCCAGCCAGGCCCAGCCTGCAGGAGTACAGCGCTGTGGTCAGGCAGCTGCCCACCAGTGGCATTTCTCAACATCGGCCGCCCCCTCACATCATGGATGCAAATGTAGGTGCCATGCATTTCGGCAACAAATTCTCCTCTGAGTGGCAAAGCTGGAGGATCAATTAGAGGAGCGGGTGAAGATATTGGTGGACAAACACCTGAAAGCCCGCCAATTGTAATGGACTCTGGTCATTTGCCCCTTTGGGTGGGTGGGAATTGGGTGTTGGGGCTTTTGTGGGACATTCTTTGGACTTGGACATTGGTTGGGGTTAGGGAGAGGGGGGGTGAGGTGTGAGATAGGATATTTTTTTATGTCATCATGTTCAAGTTCAAAAATCTTCATTTCGGTAAAAATTTACCATAAAAGACCATCATATAAAACAATTCATTTAAATGGTTTATACAGTGAATTGTAAAATTCATAAAAACAATACTAGAAAGAAATCCTTATATAGTAAAAACAGATCCGTACTCAGTCTATGTTTTGAGGCATTTCCTTCTGATGGACCAGAGGGCGCCCAAGTACTTGGCCATAGTGAACACAATATGGTCTGACAAGTCAGTTTTTAGGACTCTAAAAGCGGGCAGACACTTCTTGAATCCCAGATTCCTACATAGGGGGAGAATCCAGTGCCTACGAATCCCATGATAAACTGGACAGAAAAAAAGGATGTGGAGCTCACTTTCATCCGAATTTCTGCATGCTGGACAGGTACTACTTGGATCATGGCTCCATTTGGTTGTGAAAGTTCTGATGGGGAGAGAGCCATGTCTCCACTGGAGATATAATTTTCTCAGTACGGAAGGATAAATTTTATCTAGAGTAGATTCCATGTTGTAATTCACCTTATGAGAGAAAAAGGAAGCTGTCAAGGACCCGAGGTGTTGGTGGTTGAGTATCAGGGAAAGTTTGCATTCTCGGTATGACCTGGCTAGATCCTTTTTAGAGAGGATGTGGCACATGTTCTGTGGGTCAGACCACATAGTTGAGAGACCTAAGGCCTCCAGTTCTAATTTAATAGAATTGAGCCATTTGATTTTTCCGGCGCCTGGAGTGGCAAGAACCTCCCGGAGTCCTTCCCTGTAACTGGCCAATTCTGGAGTTGTCCATATTCTACGCCAGAAGGCCAGTGGGCGTAGAGCCAGGTCCTCATCAAGCGGGCATAGGCCTAGGTCCATCCTCAGGGGGACAAGGGGGGTGCTCGGTGGTAGCCCCACAAGGTTACGAATACATTTATTTTCCACCTTCAGCAGCTTTGATGTGTTTTCATGGCCCCAGAGTTCAGATCCATAGATGACAGCCCCCTTGGCCTGGGATTTGTAAATCTGTAAT
Source organism: Lissotriton vulgaris (assembly GCF_964263255.1). NCBI lineage: Eukaryota > Metazoa > Chordata > Amphibia > Caudata > Salamandridae > Lissotriton > Lissotriton vulgaris. The sequence goes on along the minus strand of NC_141696.1, from coordinate 184,423,321 downwards.
GGGGGGCCGATCGGCCTGATTGAGGATTTGTTGTTTGCCAAGAGCTTCATTATGCCTCCCAAATGCTGGGTCAATTTCAGTGCAGCTTTCTCCAGGTGAGAGCTCCAGGTAAATTTATCATTTAATGCAATTCCCAGGTATTCGAAGGTTTTTACCCTTTCCAGCTTGGTATGTGCGATGCTTGGACTAAATTGGAATTTCTGTGGGGGGTTGAGGACCATGAATTTCGTCTTGGTGGCGTTGATTTCTAATCCATGGGCCTCACAGAAGTCCACAAAGCCATCAAGGATGCGCTGGATGCCTTTTGCCGACTTGGATAAAAGCAGTGTGTCGTCAGCAAACATGATGGCTGATACCCTCTCAGCAGCCAATTTTGGGGCGTCAGAGTTGGATACGCCCGCTAAGTGGGAGATTACCCCGTTGACATAGAGGCAGAACAGGGTTGGTGCAAGCACACAACCCTGTCATGAATAAATGTTATTTATTTTAAACGTAAACATATGACGTTAATGTTTTGTGGTGGGGTTACTGTTTCGCGAATTAATGTACGTCACAAGGTATAATTGGAGATGCAGGGCAGCGGCCAGTGTTTTTGATTTAAATAATTTATGAATTGCCCACATTTGTAACATGCAAACAGATTGATGCGGTATCCCTCACTGAGTTATATTTGCCCTATTAGAACTACCAGTCTCTCCTTCATTATACCTCCCAGCAAACTAATCTTACCTGTGATTGTAGATGATTAAGTTTGGCACCGCAAGGGCTGCATTGTTTCCCAAGACAATGGAGAAGATTCTCTGGTTGTGTGATGATAGTAGTAGACACTGGCACTAGCATTTGCAAACAAAAACAAAGAGGCAGTCATTTGCCTGAGAGACAATGTGGGAGTAGTAGAAAAGTACAGTACATAACAAGACTGACAAAAAACAATATTGCAACTGCTAAACTAAAAGAAAACAATGGTGTCGGGGACTGCCAAATACAAGAAGATAAGAAGTTCAACTGTAGTTGTGTTGAAGGAGTCACCTAAAACACAATCCTAATTCGTAAACTTTAATGCTGTAAAATTAAATCCAAACAATGCCGGCAATTAATTAGATGTATTCGGTTGGTCCCTTTGGAAAATTAATTGGCTTGTACATACACAGAGCTTGGGTGGGCAAGCAGAAGAAGATCCTGGCCCTGCCTCATTGACATTTAATTAGTATTGATTTCACCACATCTGCCCCAGCAAGCGTGTGATCAAATTGTTGGTGTAGATTTAATTTAACATCGCACCTCAATATAAAGCCACACATCCCAGGGGAAGAGGGTTAGGGTTTGATGAATAGATGGGAACGGGGGTTTGGGGAAATGTTTGACAAAGAAAAACAGAACGCACGGAGACAACAAAAGCAAAACAATGAAGACGATTTACATTTGTTTTTTGTTGTTGACGTTTTATATAGCGCTGGCTAGACCCGGAGATATCAGAGCGCTTTACATGAGCATCAGATCATAGTTACAAGTTGCATCGTTACAAAGGTTACACAGTTCTTAGAGCATGGCAACATAGTTACTTGTAAGGTCAAGATAAACAATAAGCACAAATACGTAAGGGGAAAAGCAGGCAAGGTGAGAGATTCAGGGGAGGGAGGGTTGGAGCAGGGGAAGTTGACAGATAATGAAGGCAGGAGAGAGGAGGAGATGGTGAGAGACACAGCATGGGGAGAGGAGGGGAAGGGTGACGGGGGCACAAACTGGTAGACGAGTCAAGGCAACATCCAATGCACAGTAAGCTGTGATCCCAGGGGAAGTGGTATCCGTTCCCTATCTCTATTGCGAGAGGCTCCCTTTACGCAGTGGACTCTCTCAGAGGGGTCTCTGAGACTCCAAGGTCTACTTACTGGATCCTTCCTCAAAAAGGGGAGAGGGAGTGCTTTGACAAGGGGTGCCATACCATACCTCAGTGGCTGCCTTGGCGCAGTGGACTCACTCAGCGGGTTCGCTGAGACTCCAGAGTATAAATATTGGATCTTTCTCCAACAAGGGGAGAAGGTTGCTTAGTCAAAGGGCACAAAGGACAGCGGGTAGGCAGAGTAGCAGGCAAGGGGAGAGATTCAGGGGAGAGAGGATAGGAGCTAGGGAAGAGACAATAAGGTGAGACGAAAAGAAGTCTGTCTAAAGACCGACTGGGTAGGTGACGACCAAGGAGGGAATCCACGGCCCATCTCCCCTATAGCTAAACCAAGTAGCTCCATCGGACCTCAGACAAAATAGTTCAGTCTCAATACAATGAGAGAGGAGGGAGGGAGAGACATAAATAGAGGGAGGATGTGGTAGGAGACAACAGGAGAGACGAAAGGAAGTGCAACAATGTGGTTCAACAATATACCAGAAAAAGATCAACAAGTAAACATTATATCAAACAATCAGCAATACAATTAGGGGAGGAGAGAAAGGAGAGAGAAGGTAGTGGGGCATAGGGGAGGAGGGAAAGTGAGGATAAGGGAAGAGAGAACCGTAGAGACAAAAGAAAGTCTGTCTAAAGACTGACTGGGTAGGTGACGACCAAGGAGGGAATCCACGGTCCATCTCCCCTATAGCTAAACCAGGTAGCTCCATCGGGCATCAGACAAAATAGTACGGTCTCAATACATTGAGAGAGGAGGGAAGGAGAGACATAAATAGAGGGAGGATGTGGGAGGAGACGACAGGAGAGACGAAATGAAGTGCAACAATGTGGTTCAACAATACCAGAAAAAGAACAACAAGTAAGCATTAAATCAAACAGTCAGCAATACATTAGGGGAGGAGAGAAAGGAGAGAGAAAGTAGTGGGGGGTAGAGGAGGAGAGAGAGTGAGGATAAGGGAAGAGACAACTGTAAAGACGAAAGGAAGTCTGTCTAAAGACCGACTGGGTAGGTGGGGGAGTCCACTGTCCATCTCCCCTATAGCTAAACCAGGTAGCTCCATTGGGCATCAGACAAAATAGATCAGTCTCAAGTGGCGAGGGAAGACGTTCATAGAAAAACAGGGTGGCGACAAAGGGCAAGGGCATGTGAGGGCGGAGGACAGAAGCTGGAAAGAGTAGGAACAGAGAGGGGGGAGGGTTAGGGGAAGGGGAGGAGGAAGTTAAGGTCAGGAGAGATGCGGGTGCGTTAGACCAAAGTCCGGCTGGGTAGGTGATAGTCAAAGGAGGGAGCCCAAAGTGAATCTCCCCCATGGCTAGCGAGGTAGCTCCACCGGGCATCATACAAAAAGTATACAGGTGGCCCCTCAATTCATATGCCCCAAGTCCAGCAGTAGAGCTCCAGTCTGCACTCATACACCACTCGCGGTCAGCACAATACCAGGGCATCAATATTGCATAGGGGGAAGGGCGCGAGTCACGCAGTACAGCGCGCCTTGCAGACTGCTCATCACCCCACCTCCGTGCTCTTACAATGATGCCAGTGTCCCATCAAGAACTTCTCTTCCAGTCGGCAGCTTCCAGGTGCAATCCCCAAAGTCTCGCAGCATCTAAGCCTATCGTTTTTTGCACCCAACTGTGTGTCTCTTTGAGCCTTCCAATGCACACGCCATCTGCTAGTTGCTCGTGGGTCCGAGCAGTCGTCCTCTCAGTTTGTGTGCCCTAGCACCAGCGGGATCTCCCAGATTGCCCGCCTTCACTGTTCACAGTCTCCACACTTCCAGGGCCCCAGCATTGCATGGGGGGGAGGGGCACAAAGCCATTTGGTGCAGGGAGCCCCCAAGCCGTTATAGCCCTCTTTCATTCTGCTGCGTTCTCGAGTGTGGGGCGCCTTCTTAGGGTCAGGCGCAGGCTCTTTTAGAGCTGAGGGTCCCTTGGAAGCCACAAGAATCAGGCCCTTGTGTACGTGTGCGTAGTGGACGCCCTGATGATCATCAGTTGAGGTGTACAGTTCCCAGTAATTAGTGGAGCTGCCCCAGCGGATTCCCCCACGCTATTCGCTGGACTCACAGAGCATCGGCTGTGGTCATTAGCAGCAATTGCACTCTCGCTGCCCCCAGGGCGGGGGAGATTGGACACCCGCTGCACCAATAAATCTAAAGTAAAGTAGGAAAAGGAAATGCATGCATGATGTAGATACATTTTATAACTTGATGGTTAATATGAGTGTTTCTTAAACTTCTACTACACAATTCTACAGTACAAGGAAGTATTTCTTATATATGACATTTGCCCAGACTGTATGCCCTCAGAGAAACTCTAATACCTGCTGTAGCGGGCAGAAAGCTAGCAAAGAAAATTAAGAAATAGTTTTAGGTATCAATTACCAAACAAAGTCACACAAGCATTAAATAAATGAAGAGGAAAAAGGAATAAAAAAAATATGAAAATGATACTAAAGTTACTGTATTATCCAGGTCCAAAATGTGTATCTCGTCATTCATTTTGGTCCTCCCTTCCATGAACACTCTGAATATCATTCTTGGGTTCCACTGGCTAGATGATGAGGATTAGTAAGGTAAGGGTGAGTTGTTGCTCCAAGTATAATAGCACTGGGTGAAAGGTCAGCCTGTAAGTGTTGATGGAAAAATAAAAGAGGTATTACAAAATAACTGAATAAAAAAAAAAAAAAGAAATACAGTGAAGTGCAAAAAAAGACAAGATTCGTGAGCGAGAAGACTTTCAGACTGAGGCGGCTTGGATATATTGTGTCTAACTCTACTAGTTGCACAGCATTAATATAGAAGGACAACAAAATAGGGAAAAGCACAGAACAGGCCCACGACACCGAACAGCCCGTTAATCCGTGACCCAAACTGCATTTACTGTAATTTTTCGCAGAGCCAGACAAAAGGCAATTACAGCAACCTAGCATTTTCCAAATCAAGTGACTAAATCAATGCGCCATTGTCAGTCATCAATAATACCACTATTCTACTCCACCACTGCACAGTACACACACATGTAGCCTAGGTCTGCTTGGTTCTTGTTAATTGGTTGTGTTTACCTTGTATTCCACTTCCTGAAACATCTTCCATCAATTATCTCAGATCCAACTGCCTGACAGCGTGCAAAGATAGTATGGTGGTCATCTTCATTGGGTGTGGCACGTGTACGTGTTGTCCAACAGACCAACAGCAACTCAGTCTGTAGAGAGTGAATACGATTAGGTAAGTCCAGACATCACCTGCAGTAGTAGGAGTACAATTGGTTAATATATATTATTAAACAACATGGAAAAATTGACTATCACTTGAGTCACAACACAAGTACTTGGTTATTAATTATTAAACTACCAGTATAGTTCTACTTCATGCACATTTGCTCAGACTCAGCAAGCATCCAATGCAATGCAGGGCATCATTCATTTCATATACCTGTCTTGCTCTTCTCTTTGGCTGTCAGATCACAGCCGAGCCTTCTGAAAGTGATGACGAGTCACAAGTTTACTTTAGTGTTGGATGCCTGCTCAAGTTCTGACAGTGAAGAGTTGTATATGCCTGCAGACAGAGGTGGTAGCCTTAACACAGTGATGAGTTTCAGATTGGAAACAAAACAGAAGATGGCTATAGTCAAGTACGTTTCACTTGTTATGGAGGGAATGTTAGAGGCTACATTATTGTACTATATTCTCCATCTCCATCCAATGTATGGCAAGATCGAAATGTATTTAGGGCGAAACAGGAAGATGGAGCAGGGCTCTGAGGAGTGGAGTGGACAGTTAAATGCACAGACGTGCAATTCCAATAGGTAAATAAAAAGAGACAGTGGTGATGGATTTGTTGTGGTTTGATTTGAACCAGAAAGACAGATATACACACAAATAAAGGAAGGGAGAAAGTAACAATTTGAAAGCCTAGTTGTCAGGGAAGAGATGCTCATCCTCAAACCCTGGTGGTTCGGACAGACGTAGGTCATGTAACCCACTAGCTATGTCTTCGGACTCATTCTCCTCTTCCTGCTGTGATTCACATATTTTGTAGTCTGGTGGTATGAAGTGTTGATTCATTTTGATCATCGTTAACCTCTCCACGCTTTTGGGCAAGAGACTGATCCTTTTCACAGTTACAATGGCACCAGCGGCACTGAAAACGCGCTCAGAAGAGACACTTGCGACAGGGCAAGCCAGATACTTTATCGCCAGCCTGCTGAGCACTGGCAATTGGCTTCTTTTCCCATACCAATACACCAATGGGTTTTGCTCCATGAACACCTCTGTTGTGTCATCCAGATAGGTCTGGACCATCCTCTCAATGGTCAGTGGTGCTCCGATTTGCTTGGCCTCTTTTGGCTTTGTGACAGTAACAGACTTACCTTTCCCTTTCTCTAGAAACCAAGCAGCTATTATTTTTTGGTTGTGTCTGATGAATCAGATCCTGTTGGTGCTGTTGTTATTGGTAGTGTTGTTGATTGCTGGGAAGCAAACGCACTGCTCTCATGCTCTGAAGAAGAACTTGACTCTGGAGGATGCCCTGTAGTACTTGCACTTACCTGGGCTGGCACTGGCAGGCCTCTAATTAAGAGCTGTTTGTTTTCTAAATCAGTGTCTTCCTCAGCTATTAAAGTTTTGCACTTGGCAACATCCCCTTCTGAGAAAAGGAATTACTGCATTACTGTTCAGAAATAATTTGTACTGTGAATCCAAAATTGTGGCAGTGATGTAATGTTGATGTGACACAATCGTATTTTGAATCCTTGTATTCTCGGCTAAGGCGTCCGCCAAATAACCTGCATCAAGTTTTTCTTCCACACCTTCGTATGTTTCAGAGACCTCCTTCAGCTCTTGCTCTAGCATGTACAACAACGGTATAGCTTGGCCCATAGTATAGTCCTCCCTGCTGACTGCAAATGGGAAGACCTCAAAAGGAAGTAGCATCTCTGTCAGGCATTTAATGAGGTCCCATTGCCACATCTCAATGGTCATAGCTTTAACAGTAGGATTCCCCTAATCTTCTTGTCATGACATAAGCATTAAGTGGTATGTACTGCTCAAACAGACGGTCAAGCATGTAATATGTTGAGTTCCAATGTGTTGGGACCTCCTGGATGAGTGTTTTGACTTGCATTTTATGCTCACATTGAATTGCCTGTAGCTGCTTCTGGGCTTTAAAAGAATGGTTGGAATGCGAGCATATTCTTCTGCAGGTGGTCAGTAAGTTGCATACTTTGCTTTCATTTTTCAGAAAGTCTTGCACAACAATGTTAATGCAGTGTGCCAAACACGGGACCCTGAAATAGCCACCATCTTTCATGGCCTTCACTACATTACTGCCATTGTCGGTGGCAACAAAACCAATCTTAAGGCCTCCTGGTCGCAGCCATTCAAAGGCCTTGCTATTAAACTCAGCCAAAATGTTTTCAGCAGTAGGAGATTTCTCCATAGCAAACATGGCTACAGTTGCATGTCTGTGAGTCTCATTAAAAACCTCAACAGTGTCAACGCCTGCAGTTAGCTTGTCTCTAACACCTGAAAAAGAGATCCAGTGTGCAGTGATGCACATGTAATCGGTGGCTTGGCAACTGTTCCACATGTCTGTTGTCAGGGGGATACTATGAACAGCACTCTGATGTAAGGCTTTTCCAATCAATTCCAGCACATCGTGGTGTAGTGCTGGAACAGCAACTCTGGCAAAATAGTAGCGTCTGGGAACAGTCCTTTTTGGGCAGATGGTTGTCACAAATTCTAGAAAACCCACCCCTTCAACAAAAGAAAAAGGGAGACGGTCCAGTGCTAACATTTTAGCAAGCTTAGCTTTGTACAAACGTGTTACTGGGTGGTTGAGCTCGTACTTTCCCTCCTGCCTAAACATGCTAAGAATGGTACGCTGCTTGGTATTTCTTTCGGTTATGCTCGGCAAAGCACTTTGCATTGCAGACTTCGCAGCACTACTCCTTGGTGTCTCTGGCTGACTCTTACTCTGGTGCCACTGAGATGTTGCTGATGCGGAGGATGTGGGCTGTACCACTGCAGTGCTGGTGACAGGGGTACTTTGTGTACCACTACCAGATAGAATGTCTCGCTCTTCCCCTTCCTGTTCGACCATGAGTGGACCGTGTACTAGTTTATCCCCACCAACATCAATGGTTCCAGTTTGTATGCTACAAAGGTGGTCCTCCCACCTGATTAAGTGGTGTTTTGTCAAATGGCTCATTTGGCCTCCAGTACCATAGTTTGTACCAAGCTTACCACGACTAACAGAGACATGACAAATGGAGCACATAGCAATGTTGTCCTCATTTGCGCTAACCGTATAGAAGTCCCACACTGGGGAGCTTAACTTTTGTCTCCTGCTAGAGGTGCCACTTCCAATGCCGGATGAACTGAAAGGTGTCTGTTGAATTCCACTATGTGGCTGCGCAGTAGTAGTACCACTACCTACTTCTGCTGAGGTGGCGCTTATGCTGGATGTAGAAGGACGCTGTCGGCCCTTTGCTAATGTAAACATGGAAGCTGGAGGTAGTTTTGGTGTTGCCTGTGTTGGAGGTATGCATGTTTCATCCCTAGTCGCAGCCATTCGGGATAGGGTGAAAATGTTGGTCTCCTTGTCCTCGGGACCTGGAGTAATGCTAGTGATGTCTGGATGTGACTCATCATCATCATCCTGCTGATCTACATCGACCTCCATAAGTGTAAGGCTTGCTGGAACCTTCCTATTCCCTAGCCTGGTCTTGGGATGTCTCTCCCTCTCATGCTCAGATTGTTGTGGCTCCCAATTGAGATCTACATCATCAGAAGGGATGCTTGGCGAAGAACTCAATGGACTAACCCTCCTTTTCCTTGGTGAGGATTTGGAAGACAATAGATCTCCTGCAGGAGTGGCTTCCTCTTCTTCTTGCTCAGCATGAGGCTCAATTTCCTGAACTGCCCAGACTTCAGGAGGAACTACAACTACTATTGCGGGCGGAGGTTGTGGTTGTTGTTTTTGAAGAACTACTATTACGGGTGGTGGTTGTGGTTGTTGTTGTTGAATAACTACTATTGCGGACGGTGGTTGTGGTTGCTGTTGTTAAACATCTACTACTAAGGGCGGTGGTTGTGGTTGTTGAACATCTAATATTGTGGGCGGTGGTTGTGGTTGTTGAACATCTACTATTGCGGGTGGTGGTTGTTGTTCACAACTTTTCTGCTGTGTTCCCTCTTGCATTGATTGTGTACTACTTTAAGATAGCGATAAGTTTAGGTCAGGCTCAGTATCACTGCTCACTGCTTTCCACCATTAGGCTGGCTACCTTTTCCACACTCATCTGCTTGGGCCTGGTTTGGTGGCTTGGCCCCACTGATGCGGAGGTGCTGGCCCCAGCTAGCACCCCGGACACCGCTGCTGCAGGGGTACTTTTTTTCCCCCCAAAAAGGTTTTGGGGTCAACACCAGACTTAAGTGTCACTTCCTTCTTCTGTTCTTCCTTCTTCTTCTCAGCAACTTTCTTGGTCTTGGAGGACCTGGTACCTGCTTTCTTTGGGCCCATCTTCTTCAGATGTCAGCAGCAGCACTCAGTTGCACAAGTTGCAGAGATGTCTGGTCAGGTGAGTCACACTACACGTGGCTTAGAACAGAAGGACGCCCGTCCTCGGTCTTTTGTGCACCTACAAGCAAAGAAGGCAGAAGAACATCAGTGAAATGTGGATTTTTTAGCTTTAATTTTAATTACTAGTATTAGTACACTCAGTAAGAGTAAAAAGAATAGAAAAGAACTAAAATACAAAAGTAGTGGAAGTGGAACTTATTTATCCTTAATTTGTGCATCATGTCGGATGGATGCAGCATCAGTGACCTGCAGCAGATAGCAAATGCAATGGGGATGTAACCAACAGTAAATCAACAGGAACAATGGAAAGACACACAGGCCTATGTGTAAAAAACAAAACAGAACACTACTACTACCACCACCACAGCTCCCAGCCACATGGGCACTCATCACAGGCACATGGGTCAACCCCAGAAAACAATACACTCAAGCAGGCCTATATTTCCCTATATGGCCAGAAAAAGGAGGATGCCTGTTACACATCACAGGTTAATGTAAAAAATAAAATCCCCATGGGTAAAAGGTTGAAAGTTACACAACAACAACACATACAAAGGCATTTATTAACGCACACCCAAAAAGTTACCTACACCCCAAACGCCACATTTGGAAATTCAATCCAATGCCATCCATGCCCTAAATGATGTTAAATTGAACAGACAAAATGGAAACAGCTACATTAAGCACCCCCGCTGACTACCTCTGGGACTCTAGGCCTACTGGCAGAATAGACCACAAGTTTGGAGTCCTATGGCAAAGCACGAAGGAAGGTCATACGAAATGGCCGTCACCACATGGCCTGGCCACCCACAACAACATGAAAAGAAAGAGAAGACAGACAATACATGCCTATGGCAAAAAGACAATGCTTGGCTTTACAAAATAGCCGCACCACCACCCACATGGTCAGCCCACACACAAACAACAAATTACATAGAGGACAGAAACAAGAAGTGGTCCATGCTCCAAAAACTACAACCAAATGACAACATGAGGAGTTTTTTTAGCAAAATGAACAGAATTAACATTTTTGGGAAGGTTTTATGCAACTCGAGACATATTGCTCGCCGATTGCAAATTCAGCGTTTTCGGCAGCGCAAATTGTACAAAACGTCGTTATCGCGTGCCCGAGCACACAAATTGAGCACGCAAAGAAGACAAAAACTGTAAGTTCGCGTTGACGCACTGTGCAAAGTTACCACAACTACGCAAGCTGAATTCCTAGGGTTACCTTCTGACAGAAAGTGCCATATTATTTAACACACACCCAAAACCTGAAATTCCACACCAACAATCACATTTTTAAAATCAATCCAAAGCCATCCATGCCATACATGATGTACAAATTAAAGAGACACCACAAAACAGTTGATTAACTTTCATGCACCTATGATGAATCCAGTAGTACCTCTGGGTTACTGGCAGAGTAGGCCACAAGCTTGGAGGCCTATGGCAAACGCACAGTGGCTGGAAACACAAAATGGCCGCCACCACATGGCCAGGCCACCCACAGAAAGTAAATACAATGAACTCAAGCAGGCCTACACTAACTACATGAACTACTAGGGTTACCTAGTGGCTACAGAAAAAAATACAAAATGTAATTACACACAAAAACTGAAATTCCACTACAACAGAATGTGTAATTGAATCCACTGCCATCCATGATGTTTAACCCTTTCCATGCTGATGACGAACCCCAGCCGTCATGCACTACGGTGCTCGTGTGCTGATGACGGCTGGGGTTCGTCATGGCCCGCCCCTGTTCGTTTGTTTACCGCACAGCGGCGGAAACGGGCCAGCAGGGAAGGGGTTAAAAACTTGAAATTTAACAGACACCACAGAAACATGGTTGGACCCATGGGTACCTCTATACCGGATGAAATTTCAAAGAAATACAAGTTGCCCCTCATGAAAGGACAGGCCTCCCTCAATAATAATGTTTAACAAGGATTAAAAAGCCCAGAAAACTGTAGTTAAAAAAGCCCAAATCAAACAAACAAGTGTACATCATTACTCCAACTTACTTGAAAAAGAGAATTTCAAATCCAAAAGTCCTCAATAAATCCAATAAAATGCTATGATGCTGCAGACATATACAAAAGTGATCCTTCCAGCTCCAAATCCAAATGAAAGTGAACAGCCCATGGACAAAGCACTGGGAGGAGCCTGGTGGACAGGAACAGGAAGTTGGAGACTCAGGGGCACTTCCTCCTTACTTTTGAAAAAAAGAGTAGAAACAAAAAGAGGACTCCTTGCACAAAAAAATACAGCTAAATGACAATCTATGGGGTTTTCCTGAGCAAAATGATCATTTTTGATAAGGTTTTATCATGCACGAGAGATATTCTGTGCCAGATTGCCGTTTCTGCGTGTTCGGAAACGCGATCTTACCAACATGGCTCCTCAAGGAAGATCGCGCGTCCTAATGACGTGATCGCGCATCCAAATGACGTGATTGCGTTCGCACAGTCGCGCAGGATTGTGCGGCAGGATTTCCAAACATCGTGGCGCACGCGACCGGGAGAGAAGGCGAATGCAGAACCACGGTAAGTCATTACCGCGCACGGGAGAACGCTATTGAGCGCGCAAGGAGGAAAAACTACTACGCTACGCTGTAGATGCGAAGTAGCCGACAACTTTGCGCTCACCATGAAGCGCGAAGTTGACGCTACTTCGCAGACTCCACGAACGGAGCCTAGTACAAAGCCCAGGGTTAATAAATAGCAAAAGGCAAAGGCGAACAGGGGCATCCCTGCCGGGTGCCCCTAGTTATATATACAAAACATGACTCTTTCCCCATTGTACAAATTTCAGCCCGCAGACGTTTATACTTAGTCTGTACTGCTAACAAAAATTGGGGGCCAAACCCCATATTTCGCATTGCAGCCCACAGAACGAGCACGATACGCGGTCAAATGCTTTTTCAGCATCTAAAAAAATTGTACCCATATGTTTTTGCAGTGTAGTAGCGTAATCTAACAGCGCAATAACACTATGTAAGTGATTGAACGTACTCCTACCAGGCAAAAATCCATGCTGATGCCTGAATACCCAAGGTGATATAACTTGTGATAACGGGTTGCAAGGATTTTTTAATACAACTTGCCATCAGCAGTTATTATTGCAATGGGTCTATACGATCCTTCTTTTTAAAAATCACTATATTGGCTTCATCCCAAGATGGTGGGGGGTTCCCACACTGAGCCTCTATAAAAGTGGCCAGCATATCATCCTTTATGATAGAGAAAATTATCCGATAAATCTCCAAGGGGAGTTTATCCGGCCCTGCCTCCTTCCCTAGCGCTAATCCTTCTAGTGCTGTCTGGAGTTCTAGCATGGTAATGGGAGCTTCTAGCTCTTCCCGTTCAGCAACCCTAACTCAGTTAGATCAAAGTTATGTAGGTACCCCACTATACTGTCCTGCTCCACTGGATCTTGAGTATATAGTTATTTATAATACGAATGGAATACCTCCATTATTCCTTCCATGGTTTCAACTGTGCCCCCTTTACCATCCTCCAAAATTTCAATTCGCTGGGAAGTTTGTCTACCCCGCAGTCTTTGAGCTAGACATCTACCAGTTGCTTCCCCATATTCATATCTTTCTTGCTTATGTGTTTGGAACTGAGCAGTTATTTCTTGACTCTATACTCCATTAATCCTGGCCTTACAACAGGTCGTCTTGGTTTGCGCTTTTTTACTATCCACATTTGTTCTAACTGCTTTTTTAAGTTCACACTCAGCCTTCTTTACCTCCTCAAGTAAACCCGACATTTGTTCTTTCTGTCGTTTCTGCTTAGCCCAACCATAGCTAAGCGTTTCACCCCTTAGCCCAGCTTTCAAAGAATCCCAGATCATTGGTTGGGAAGTCGATCCTCTATTGCTACCCAGGAACAGTGCAGCCCAGATTCGGATATGATGAATATATTCCTCATCACTTAAAAGTTTTTTATTACATGTAAAGGACCGCTGTTCCCTCTGCAGGCTAAGACTAGCAAGATCGATAACCACAGGCCCATGGTCCGATGTAATACGGGGCCACACCTGCATCTTTGCGCCAACGATCAACGACCGAGGTAAAAACATATAGTCTACCCGAACAAACTTATTATGAGGGGACGAGAAAAATATACCCCGGATCCCCATGATTAACTACAGTCCACTCATCAACTAGTCAATGATTCTGTAGCAACTGTTGCAACACCCTAAATACTTTAGGCTTACGCCCTTTATATTTGACAAAGTAACAGTCCCACATCTGCCCATCCCCATGTATATTAAAATCCCTAAATAGTATCAATGGGGTCCCCATATCGCCAGCTCAACATTCAAAAACTCCAAAATCTCAGCTTCATCCAAATTTGAACCATATACTGTAAAAAAGCACAATCGTAGTGCCCCCTAAAATAAACTCGGTAATGGCCCACCTCCCCAGATTATCCACCCTCTCTCTACCCGTACCTATTATACCATGATGTACCAAGAGCGCCACCCCCCTGTTCATAGTAGATTGTCTAGAAGTTGCTAACAATGTAAATCCCAGCTCAGATAATATCCTACGGTTGGACCAGGGGACATGCGTCTCTTGCAGACAAAGCATATCAGGGTTTACTAGCTGCAACTCAGCGATAACACGTTTCCTCTTAAGGACATTGTTCAGCCCACAAACATTAAATGAACATATGCGGAGCCACCTATCTGCCATTGCTATGTAAATATCTCATGGCCATCAATATATAAAAGAATATATATACTCTAAGATTCCTATAGCACATACTATGAACTGAATTTTTACCCTTTAACAGATTCCTGCCCAACCCTTTACTCCCCAAGTGACCCTCTACACCGCCCCTCCACCACCCCTGAGTACCCCACCAACCACCCTGCCCGTGACCCTACCCCATCAATGAGGCTTTAGGGCCAATCGCCCTTGTGATGCTCGGTGAATAGCCCATTTGGTGCTCGCCTTTCCCCCATTCTTTTATATATACAGCTTAGAAGGAACAGCAATTAAATGACAAAAAGTAACAAAAAAAGAAATCATATCATTGCGTGCCACATCCTTTTGCCTTTGTGATTATCTTCAACCCAGGGATTGAAGGTATTCTTTAGCTGCAATGTCAGAGGTGAAAAACATATCTGTCCCTTAATGACAGTCTTTAAAGTAGCTGGCTGTAGTAGAAACAATTGCACACCTTTTGCTTGGAGAGGAGTGATCAGCAGCCCAACTGCCATCTCTTTTGCACTTTGGAATGGCAATAGTCAGGTCTCACAAAGAATTGCGTCACTTTTCCAGTTCTTTTCTTATCTGGTCTAGCCAAATCGTACGGTGCCTGCCTAGCCAAAAAAATATTGAGAGAGATCAGAATGGCCGCAGCTGCTGCACCGCAAGCCCACTCCTCGCTGGCCGTTGACGAAACGGAAATCTGTGCGCCCGTTGAATTTTAATGCGTCCAGTTCAATTCTTTCAATTCGGCTTCTTTCGGTGAGGAATGATCGGATCCAATCCAGGGCTGTTCCTTGTATGCCTTTGTTGTGTAGTCTGGTGACTAGTGTGCAGTGGGAGACGGTGTTGAAGGCCGCTGATAGGTCGAGTAGGATGAGGGCTGTGGAGTGGCCTTGGTCCAGGATGGTGCGGATGTCATCTGTGGCAGCGAGTAGGGCGGTCTCTGTGCTGTGGTTGCTTTGGAATCCAATTTGAGATGGGTCGAGGACGGCGTTCACTTCATTGAATCGTGTCAGTTTCCTGTTGACTGTTTTCTCAGCTTGTCAATCTACTGATCTTTTTTGTTTGCATGTGGTCTATGGGCTCATCTCTATTCATTTCAACAACCTCATGATACCCCTCCGTTTCCTCATTTCTTACCCAGTCCCTTCCTTTCTTCCCAGCACTATTTGACAGCGTTGGTTCTATATACACATCTTATAACTAAACATTCAAACTGGTCACAGGGCAGCCAGATAGTTTGCCTGAAAATCCAGCAGTTTACTTTCAATATGATACGCTGCCTTGGAACTAATCAGAGTTTGATCTTTCTTCAGATGAATAGCTGGACAGTCAAATGTAGTGAAACTCCTTGTAGTCTGCCTTTGTAGTCCAGAAAGTACACAGGGTGTTTTGACTGGATTAGTGGAAGCATGACATGCTCTAACTCTGATTCTAAGCTATTTACCTTCTTCAGCTTAAACTGTCGTTCCTTGCCCAGACACAAAACTGACATTTTTTTGTTAATAGATGAGGCGCCTGACGCTTTGTTTATTACTGAAACATGGCTTCATGCAAGCTCCGGGCCCGATGTGGCCATGGCCCTCCCCGATTCATATGCGATCATACGCCTTGATAGGATAAATAAAGTAGGAGGAGGCATAGCGGTGATCTTTAAAAAAACCTATACCTGTGAGTTTACTAAACTCCCCTGTCCGGGGTGTGAAGGTGCTACTTTCAAAATATACTTTCCCCCAATTTTACTTTTTCCGGTGCACTCATTTATCGTCCACCTGGAGCAGCATCAAACTCGTTAAATAATATGTCGGAACTCTTAGGCCCCTTCGCCATGAACACTGCCAATTTCACAGTCATAGGCGATTTAAATCTTCATCTGGATAATGAGCACTGTATTAAGGCCACTGAACTCATTGCCGACCTTGCGTCCCTCAATCTAAGCCTAAAAAACTCTGGCCCTACACATACCGCAGGTCATCTATTGGATCCGATTTTTTCCAATATTCATAACTTGAACACCTTTCCGGCTCTGCCAATTCCCTGGTCAGATCATTTTCCTATCAAATTCTCATTTCAAACGCAAACCTCTAAGAATTCTCCAATGGTCCAAATCCCCACTGTTAGGCAATGGAAAAAACTTGATATCAACATTCTTAATACTTTACTAGAAGACACGATACCATGCACCAACTCAAGAGTGCAAAATCTATCAGCCTCTATCCAAACATGGCTCTTCGCAGCCATCGACTCATGCCTGCCCAAGACCAAGTTAAAGGGTATAAATCAACGTTTACCTGCCCCATGGTTTAACGACTCCTTAAAGCTTGAAAAGACCAAATGTAAAAACCCTGAGCGTCAGTGGAGAAAGTCCTACTCCATGGAAGCCAAAAATGAATATAAAAATCAACGAACACATTACCAAAAGCTGTGTGGCAAAGCTAAAGCCAATTTTGTCTGCACTAAAATCACTGCAGCCTTAAACCAATCTAAAACTCTTTTTAAAACAGTTAAAGAGCTGGCCGGCTCAAATACCTCACCAACTCCACCTGATTTAAATAAAACACAATGCAATCAACTAGCTGCCTTTTTTGTAGACAAAGTTGATAAAATTTATCAGGCCATCGAACTAAATCAGAATAAATACGATGAAGTTCACAGTGAAGTAGTGTGGCTCACTGGTTAGAGGCGGCAGACCCGAAAGCAGAGGACGGCCCGGGGACCAGGGTTCGATTCCCGGCACGGCAGGTTTCTGGACCAGGGTCAGCGGACTCGATAATTCTCTCGCCTCGGTGCCCACTCTGATCAGCGATCACACTCGGCAGCTCTGGGCATTAGCTTGCCTCATCTTCACTAACGGCCCCACCAGACCGCCGGGAATGCCTGGTCTCACCCTGGAGATACCCATTAAGGGACCATCTCTCAGGGAAGCCAGGAAGGGTTTCGCAGTGGTCGAAGCGCCTTGGGACCCTACGGGTAAGTAGTGCGCTATATAAATGCCTATACATACATACATACATACATACATACATACACAGTGATATACGTAATTCCTCTCCTAACAGATCATGCATCCAAGAGGTCACTTTAGACACCACTTCTGGCAAAACTCCCACCCTCTCACTAAACACTTGGCCTATGCTTAACGTTGAAACTGTCACCGACCTCTTAAATACGATTAAATCGGGCTCACCAAATGACCCTCTACCATGCCCCATCTTAAAATTACTCAGTAAAAAAGCCTTATCTACTATCACGGATCTTTTAAACAGCTCTTTGCAGGAAGAATGTGTGCCTCAGGATTGGAAGCATGCAATGATTCATCCACTTTTAAAAAAAGCTGATGCAGACCCTAAGGTACCCTCGAATTTTCGACCAATATCTCTCCTCCCTATTTTTGCCAAAATTCTGGAGAAACACGTCCATCGCTGTCTCTCACATTTCATAACCATACATGACCTGCTACCTCCCCATCAGTCTGGCTTCCGGGCTGGTTTCTCAACGGAGACCACCCTACTAGGTGTGACAGAGAATATCCGTTCGATGATAGACAAGGGTGAAACAGTGGCACTGGTGCTTCTTGACCTCAGTGCCGCATTTGACACTGTGTCACATGCAGTACTAATAAAGACTCTTCACTCTTTTGGCATCTGTGGCTCTGCCTTAAATTGGATTAAATCCCTACTTGAGAACAGAACATTTCAAGTCTTTTCCCATTCTGCTTGTTCTGAAACCCACACCTTCAAACACGGAGTTCCAAAGGGCTCAATTTTAAGTCCACTACTTTTTAATTTATACAGGAGCCCACTCGCAAAAATAGTTGAGGAGACCGGCTTAATAATGTTCTCTTACGCTGATGATTCTCAGCATCAGGCAACAATAATCCCTCCACATTAAGCCTAGGATTAATGAAAATTGCAGGATGGATGCAAGAAAATTTCCTGAAATTAAATGGTGAAAAAACGGAACTCATCATTTTGGGAAAAAATAAAGAACTCTGGGGACCCCAGCATTGGCCCTCTGTAATGGGCCCTCCTCCAACTCCAACCAACCAGGCCCGGAACCTAGGCTTTGTTTTCAATGACACACTCAGTATGCACCAGCAAGCTATTAAAACATCGGCCACCTGCTTTGTCATCTTGAAGTGGTTAAAGAAAATCTGCTGGATGCTACCGGATCACACTAAAAAAACTGTCATTAACGCCTTAATAACATCAAGGTTAGACTACGCTAATGCGTTATACTTGGGGGCCAACAAAGCCACAGTCCGCAAACTGCAAACTGTGCAGAATGCAGCTGCGAGACTGTTAGGTAAAATTCCTATCCACTCGCCCACCACCAAACTCATACGTGAGTTGCACTGGTTAAAAATTGAGAACAGAATCAAATTCAAATCTTTATGCTTCATGCACAAAATCTCAACAAACAAAGCCCCTAAATACCTACAAAATCTTGTACAATGTTACCTTCCATCTAGGACTCTGAGATCTGCAACAGCTAATAAATTTGTTGTTCCCAAAATAAAACTATCGCGCATGGGAGGCAAATCCTTCGCCTACCTTGGTCCGTCCTTGTGGAATTCCATGCCACAAGCTCTGCGCTCAGAGGCTAATTACATCAAATTCAGAAAAGCCTTAAAAACCTGGCTATTCAACATCTAAGTCAGTCGTCCGATTAATCAACACTGAATCACAGCGCCGGGAAACCCTTTGTTGGGTAGCTGTTTGCGCTATACAAGATAAATAGATAAAAATAAAATAAATAAATGTGGCATCTTGCTGTGCTCTGTATTGTACAGTGATTTACTTGCGATGAGTGTGCAGAGATAGTTGGGAGCCATCCATCTGCTTTATCTCACAGCAGTATGGAATTTGGCCTACCTCTTTTATTGATTAATATAATTTACAGTAAGAAAGTGATTTAATATTTGGAGTGGGTGTCTGCCCACCTCAAGCAATAATAACATTTCTTGTCAAGGTGAGCCCTCACAGCCGCAAAATAATCTGATCTCAACCACCTGGTAACTATACCACAGTGCAGACAAGCTTCACTTGGGAGGATGTGTGCAGTATTTATGTAGTATCAAAGTGGTAATAAAGTAAAAAGTCAAATCAATAAAAATCCATTTAGGTGAACCAGACATAAGAATTATTAATGTTTTTAGTGGAAATAGTGCAAGGCAGCACAAAATATCAATGATAGTTTATGGAAGTGATAAACCTGAAACTAGGAGTAATTTGAGGTCGAGCGCGATGGAGACTGGGTCGGATACAACAACTAGATTTTACCCTGTAAAAAGCCTGATACTCAAAAATGTTAAAACGTTTCTGAGTCTGAATTCAGAAAGGGACTTTGACTCTTTTTTAAAGAAAAATGTTATAATGTCTTCTAACTCCCAACCGAAAAGAGACTTTTGGAAAGAAAAACTGTAATGTTGTGATTTATTAACATGCATCTTTTCCCTTCAAGAATCTAGGTTCTCTGCTCAGGACAATTCTTAGAATAGGAATGTTATATGATTCTTAGAATAGGAATGTGATGTGTATTCTTGGTCAGTTACGACCTTGGGCTGTTGGTGGATGAGGCGATTAAATTACACTTGTGGACTTCTTCTTGTTTCCTGTCTATTTCATTTGGAAAACACCACATTTATATTGGCGACGATCCTACCTCTGTGCCTCAACACACAGCCGTCCCTGACTCGATCTTCCTGCCCAGCGGCTGATTAACTTGAAAGGAAGCGTTGTCTTCCCAGCGGCAGTTCAAAGACATCATGGAGACGTTTGAAGACTGAATGGTGCGGTGAGGAGTACAGCGGGAGGATATTTAAGTTAGAAAGGGACTTAAAAAAAAAGGGAAAATAAATAACGCGCCACGCGTTAAGATACAGTTAAAACTTGCTCGCGCTGCTCGCGCGGTAGAACGCGATAGGATTTGAAAGACGCTGCGCGTCTCAGTGACAGACTCTCTGCGTGTCAGTGACGCACTGCGCACAGCCGTGCGTTTCTATTACGTTAGACGCTGCGATTCAGCTTTGTTCTTTGCGTTTCACTGACGTGTTAAATTGCAATACAGAGAAAAGAACGAGGATTATCTAAGCGTTCTGTTTCTTGATTCCAGAAAAGGAACGAAGCATTGTTAAAGGAAATGGATGAAAAGAACAATCTCTCTTAAACTATGTCTGTATTCCTATTATGACATAAACAAAAAAAAAAAAAAAAGGAAATAAAGGAGACTAGAAGCAAGCAAGTCATTGTTACATGATAATACTTAATACATAGACAATTTTTTTTGTAAAATTATATATCTTTGAATCTTTGAAGGAGAACAATTTAAAATATTTTCTAAGGGGAACACAGTCTACATTTCAATTGAAGAAAAGTATTACTACATTTTATTAAAAAAAAAAAAATGCAAAATGTAACCCAACCTGCGTTTTTCTTGAGAAGTCCTGGTGAGCCAAACGTAGAATGGCAGAAATGGAAGAAAATATTTGCAAATTACGCAAGAGTATGTGGCACAAACTTAAGTGCAGAAAGAAAGCACTCATTATTATTACATTGCTTAGGAGGAGAAGGTCAAGATGTACTGGAACATTTACCAGAACTCACAGCGGCAGAACAGAGGAACTTGAATGAGTACGAAATAGCCATAGAACAGTTAGATCGTCATTATCTCCCTAGGTTGAGCACAATAATGGAAAGATACCATTTTGGATTAAGAGGTCAAAAAAGGGATGAGTCTGTTGAAGACTATGTATCTGCTCTAAGAAAATTAGCTTCTTCTTGTAAGTTTGGTCAAACGTTGGAGGAAAGAATAAGAGATCAGTTCGTATTGAAATGTGCTCATGACAGTATTCGGAAAGAACTATGGCTGAAGGATGAACCACCGTTAGAAGAAGTTCTTGTAATAGCAAAGCAAGTAGAACACATGACAAAATGTGTGGATGAACTAAAAGGAGAAAAAGAAAAGATAGTTGAACCAGAGAAGAAAACTGAATCCAAAGTTGAAGAAGTTGTTTGTCAAGTCAAGAAGGAAGAAAAAATGGACAGTGGGAAAAATGACAATGGAATGAATAGATTCAATCCAAGTTTTAATATGTCTAACAAATTTTCTTGTTTCAGATGTGGTAACACTGGTCATTTAGCTAACTCTCCAAACTGTCCTGCTTTGAAATCTATTTGCAATGACTGTGGGAGAAGGGGTCATTTTTCTAAATGTTGTAGAACAAAGGGCAACAAAAGAGACAATACTAATAAGAGATGGTCTCAACCACAGGTGAAAAC
This sequence comes from Lissotriton vulgaris, assembly GCF_964263255.1. Classification (NCBI taxonomy): domain Eukaryota; kingdom Metazoa; phylum Chordata; class Amphibia; order Caudata; family Salamandridae; genus Lissotriton; species Lissotriton vulgaris. The sequence continues at coordinate 184,401,832 of NC_141696.1, read as the reverse complement.
TGTGACTTTCCAGATCAGTAGTGGTCCTTTAGAACATCCCACACACTTAGTTAAAGTGGACGATGCCATGATTGAGTTTAAATTTGATTCATGTTATCAGATTACTATGATTGATGAAGATTTGCTGCATAGAACTTTTGGAAAAAATATAAAGCTTTTCAAAAGTGATATTTTACCTTTAGGTTATGGCAGCAAACCAATTAAGATTTTGGGATATTTTATGGCCACTATGGAATTGGGATGCCGAATTATTCCAGGGAAGATTTATGTTACCAATTTTGGGTATGCCTTAATTAGCTGGAGAGACCAACGTGATCTAGGTGTTACACTTAATCTGAATGCCTCACCTCAGGTGCAAATACTAGAAGTAGAAAACCTGTCAGATATGTTTGCAGAAAAGTTTCCTTCTGTATTTAAGGATAAGTTAGGATGTTTAAAAGGCTACAAGCATTGTATAAAGCTTAAGAAAAATGCGATCCCAATAGTAGCAAAAGTAAGAAGGATTCCACTTGCTGAACAAGCAAAGGTGCAAGAGGAAATTGAAAAATTAATTGCAAACAATATAATTGAACCAGTAGAAGCAACAGAATGGTTGGCGCCAATTGTAGTAGCAAAGAAGCCAACTGGCGAGATTCGCTTATGTATTGACTTAAGAGCTTTAAATAAGGAGGTGGTGGTAGACAGATTTCCGTTACCTAATATAGATGAGATCGTAGGTACATTAGAGGGGGCAAGGTACTTTACTACCCTGGATCTGGCATCTGCCTACCACCAAGTTGAATTAGATACCTCTTGTCAAGATTTAACCGACTTTATAACTCCCATGGGTACTTTTAAATTTAAAAGAATGCCTTTTGGATTATTATCAGCGGCCTCTGTATTTCAGAGAATCATGACACACATACTTCAAGGACTTCAAGGGGAAAAATGTTACCAAGATGATCTCTTAATATATGGTTCCAACATGATAGAACACAATGAACGTGTGTGTGATGTGTTAAAAAAGTTGTCTGACGCTGGTTTGTCTCTCAAAAAGGAGAAATGTAAATTTGGTCTGGAGGAGGTGAATTATCTTGGTCACTGCATTAAGAGTGAAGGTGTATTTCCAAAATCAGACTTAGTTGGTTCTATCGATAACATGGCTGAACCAATTAGTAGGGATGAGTTATTATCCTTTCTTGGGATGGTAGAATTTTATGGAAAGTTCATTGTACATTTTGCAGATAAGACAAAAAATATGAGGAGACTCACTGCTAGAAGTGTTACATTTGACTGGTCAGATGACTGTAAAAAAGAATTTGAGGAGATAAAAGAGGAACTAAAGAAAGCTCCATGTTTACAAGCATTTGTCCCTGGTTTGCCTACGTATGTATTCACTGATGCAAGTGATAAGGGATTAGGAGCAGTTTTGGTACAAAATAAGCATGGCCATGATTCCCTAATTGCTTGTGCCTCCAGGTGTCTTCGTGGTCCGGAACTAAATTATTCCGTTATTGAAAAAGAATCGTTGGCTATATTCTGGGCACTTAAAAAATTTAAAAATTTGGTTTGGGGGACTAAATTTATTGTCAAATCTGATCACAAGCCCTTAAAAGAAGTTTTTTGTAAAAAAGGTTTAGATTCTATCTCCTCTAGGATTAGAAGGTGGATAATATCTTTGCAGGAGTTTGACTTTGAAGTACAATACTTACCTGGTGTTTCAAACAAGGCTGCTGATTGTTTTTCGAGGTTGGTGAAAGGTGATAACATATGTTGTGATGAGGAGTTCATTGATGAAGATGACTTTCTCAATGTTTGTGAGGTCACAGAGGGTGTAGTAGGAAAAGATGAATGGAAGGAGGAATTAATAAAGGATGAAGAGTTGGTTAGAGTATTATCCTTAATAAGGGATAATAAACGTCTAGACAAACCATGGTCCCTGGTTTCCCAGGAGTTATCCATTTCTGATGACATGTTAACTCGTGGTCTGAGACTTGTGCCTCCTTCTTCTTTAAGGAAAAGGTTATTGTTACATGCACACTCTGGACATTTGGGCATAGTAAAAACCAAGGAGATGTTACGTACCCAATTTTGGTGGCCTGGTATGGATTTAGAAATAGAACGCATGGTTAGAGACTGCGTTGAGTGTTGTGCAAGTGACAAGATTCTAAAAGTCAGACAAATGCCAATGGTATGCAGAGACTTACCCAATCATCCCTGGGATGAATTAGCCATCGACATTTTGGATCCCCTCACAGGAGTATCTGATACACCTTACCTGATTGTTTTAATTGATTTATATTCACGTTGGATAGAGGTATGTGCAGTTAGCGACATAACGTCAGATTCTATTATCAAGTTCTTATCTGATATATTTTTGAGGGAGAGTTTTCCCAATAGCATTTTATCGGATAATGGTCCTCAGTTTTGTTCTACCACGTTTGATTCTTATCTTAACAAATGTGGTATAGTACATAAACGTTCATCATTATACCATCCTGAAACCAATGGTGCTGTTGAGAGGGTCAACCGTACGTTAAAGGAATGCATTCAGCTTGCAAGAGCTAATGGATTGAATTGGAAAGAAGCACTAAGAGAAAGAATTGATGCATATCGTTGTTCCCCTCACTCAACCACTGGAAAATCTCCTTTTGAACTATTCAAAGGTAGAGTTCCCAACACAATGTGGTGTCCAGGATGGATGAATTTGAAAAAGGGGTTTGTCGATAATCGTGTTGGTGCTTGGAGGGAGAGAGAAATAGAAAAGCAAACTTGTAGAAAAACGTACTTTGACAAAGTTAAATGTGTTAAATTTCATGAGGTAAAGGTAGGTGACCTTGTTAAAATAAAGGCACCTGTTGGAAGAAAGTCTTGGTCAAAATACACTAATGTTAGACCTGTCATTAAAGTTTTTGGCAATGCAATCAAAACACAGAATGGGAGAATTTGGAACAAAAGTCGAGTCGTGGTGGTTAAGTCAAAGAATATTGCTCATGCTGACTGTGATCCTGACTCTAATCTCCTTGGTGCTGTCAACCCTCCTCCGTCTTGTTCCAACAATTCATCTAATAATCGTGTGAGGAGTCAGAGATTACGCAGTGCTCCAATGTATATGAAAGATTACGTGTAGGCAATGTCCATCTTCCCTTTATTTGTTAGTTCTTATTATCTTTATCTCCTTTTGATTCTTTGTGTTATAAGTTGTTGTAAAGAAGGGAGATGTGTAATGTTGTGATTTATTAACATGCATCTTTTCCCTTCAAGAATCTAGGTTCTCTGCTCAGGACAATTCTTAGAATAGGAATGTTATATGATTCTTAGAATGGGAATGTGATGTGTATTCTTGGTCAGTTACGACCTTGGGTTGTTGGTGGATGAGGCGATTAAATTACACTTGTGGACTTCTTCTTGTTTCCTGTCTATTTCATTTGGAAAACACCACAAAAACCATCCCCAAGAAGGCCAAGGCTGAAATTGTTGCCACTGCCTTGGGGCCAAAGGCCAGATACTAGAATCAGATTGGTCTCACTGAAGCGCCCAGCTTTGAAGAAAAATGTTTTTAAATTTCAGTACACAATGGTCTTTTGTTGCTTTTTCAGAGGTGCTAGGAGCCTTGAGTGGGACAAATCTGAATTTTAGTCCGACAATTTGAAACCACCAGTTGGATACTTTTAGAGACAGGTCTTCCAGAAGCTCTACTGCAAACGTTTTGAAAGATGTCTGAACTTTTCTGATGCCCCAACAACCATAGGAGGACACTTCCAAGGCCTTTAGGACCTCTTGGGAAGGCTTTATAGACTCACAGTATATCACAGAGGGACCTGCACAAAGTCGGCTTCAAGTCCAGTTACCACTGGTCTCCTGAGCACTTTAGGGTAAAGGCCTCTTGTAACTTGTTGTGGCCCTGAAGCCATACAAGAGATAAGCATACAGACCCTTGGAGTCCTCTTCTTAGTCATGAGTACAAGGCAGAGTAGGTCCAGTCTTTCAGGTCTCTTCTTAAGTCACACAGGTTCAGAAAATGCCCAGAGGAGGTGCCTTGGGATGTCACATTTATGCCTGGCACTAGCTAGTGGGTAGGGTAATCCCTTACCAATAGAGAAAATGTTCCCAGGGACAAGGTACCCATTTTTTGGCAGTTACTATTTTTCCTTTCTGAGAAATGTGGTTGTTGGTTGACTAGGGTGTGAACCTTGGTCAAACAGCAACCACAATATTTGTTAGGATAAGGCTCAAACAATCCCCAAATTAACCTGTGCTGAACCCTCTGATAGCGTAGCACAAAGCAGACAGGCTTAACTCAGAGTCAATGTATAAATTATTTGTGCAACACTTCAATCAGTAAAACACCACCCCAAAAGGACCCCATAAAGAGCTAGAAGAATAGAGCTGCATGTATTAAATAAAACAAGACACAATGACAAAACTCCAGTCAGTAGAACCAGAGATATTCAGTTTTAAAGAGTGAAGGTAAAATAGTGCCCAAAGGTGTAAAGCGCCAAACGTGGATATCTGGGCACACAGGGCCGGAACAAAGTCACAAGTTCGGGCCGACCACGATGGATTATGGGCCAGCTACATGCCCCTCTTTAGGTCTGCTGAACAAAGTACCTTCAATCCTGCTTTGCAGATCGTATGTGCCAGGTACAGCCATGCAGCCTGAGCGAGGCTTTGGTTCCCAGACGTGACAAGGCTGTGATGCGTGGTCCTGTTGAGTCGTCATCAAAATTACCTCCTATCCATGCAGCAGCAGAGATGCAACTGTTCTGAAAGGGGATGTGCCATGCAGTAGAGGGGATGCATTGGTTCCTCTGGATCTACAGAAGCTGGCAGAGCACCTTAAGCCCATTTCCAAGGTACATGACTTGGATGGCACCACTTGGCAAGGTAGATTCACAGATGGTAGAGTCTAGGTGCATGAGTAAGGTTGTTGGAGTCTTTTGCCTCCGATGCTGCAGTTTGGGAGCCAGCCAACTAGCCCTCAGAGAAACTCTGGGGTTCCTGGGTTCAAGAGATACAGGTCCAGTCTTTCTCACCCATGCAGGAAAGCAACAAGGAGCAGGTCAGCAGAGCAAAGCAGCAGCACAGCAAGGTAGTAGTCTAGCAGAGGGCAGTTCAGGAGAGTGGCAGTACTCCAGCAGCACAGCAGTCCTTCTTCCTGGAAGAGTATCCACAGGTCCAGAAATGTACTGAAGTGATGGTGTTTGAGGTCCGGTAGTTATACCCAGTTATGCCTTTGAAGTGGGGGAGAATCTCCACACAAACTACAAGGAGAATGCAGGCCTTTGTGTGGAGGCAGGACACAGTCCATTCAACTGTAAGTGGGGCTGTGTCCAGCTCCTCCCTTCCATCCTGAAAGCTTAATATTGTGTGTGGCTGTCTTGGAGGAATACACAAAGCTTAACTGTCAGCTATACACAGAGATGTGGCCAAGGTATAGGCTGCAGGCACTAGATGGCTGAGGCAGGAAAATGCCAACTTTCTAAAAGTTGCATTTCCAAAATTGCAATTTAAATTCCAACTTCACTGTAAGTTAGGATTTTAAATTCCAATTCCAGAGACACCAAAAAATGAACTGGTTACCTGTTCCCATTTGGAAACTGCATTTATAACATGTAATAAGTTAACTACAATGTTAGTCTATTGGAAATGTAGGCCTTGCAGTAGTGAAAAACACATTTAAGAGTTTATCTCTATCAGGGCATGCAAAGCGTAAAAGTACGCGTCCTACATCTTAAATACATTGCACCCTGACCTCTAGGCTGTCAAGGGCCTACCCTAGGGTTCACATATATTTACTAAAAAGGATGATTTAGGCCTGGCAAAAGGTTTATTTTGCCAGGTCGACATGGCAGTTTGTACTGCACGAACAAGCTGCAATGGCAGGCCTGAGAAATGTTTAACAGGCTACTTAAGTGGGTGTGACAATCAGTGCTGCAGGCGCACTAGTATCATCACAATAATGGGGTTGCCCCGTGTCCCTCAGAACCAGGGTATATAATGATACAGGCTACAATGTGTTCTGTCGGGTGTCGCAATTGTGTTACTTATAAAGATGGTGTCTAGAATATATCACCAATATATGCCGATCAATTTATGGTCTGGAAAATAATTAAACAATATACACAACATAGATGGAGTGTAGCCTTATATTAGACCAATATTTAACACCCCCATGGTACAAACAATGAAAGAATAGACAACACACAAAATAACCATTAATTATTTCGTATATTCAAAATCAGATAATGAACTAATATGCACAATTTTCTTCGTATATGCCTGCCACAAACACATAAATATAAAACAACGTGACTCATGACAGAAAATGCAAAAGCGCTTGCCAACAACACAATTTTACAAATAAAGAGATGTCCATCCTTCTTGTGTCAAGTGGTTCAACATACACCCTATCTCATCATTAATTTTATTAGAGGATGGTTGACTAAGAAAATGGACCAATAAGATTGTCGCTAACATTTTGACCTTTGGGTATGTGTTAGTAGATATACATCACAGTGTGTCTTCCTCAGGACTCGTAAATTAAGGACAGCCTAGCTGTAAAAAGATTATTTGGGAAAAGGACTCCTCCAGGATAGGATGCAGCCCAAAACAAGGGATCAACCAGCATGCTAAAAAATATCTTCAAACAATGGAAATTATTCAAAAAAGCAGTGTTCCTGTTGTGTGTCAGGAGGGAGCCCGTTGTGAGGATCACCAAGTATCCACACTATTATCTTTAAGGAAGGGGTAAAATTCCAAAAATGCTGGACTGTGGCCCAAATCAAAATACACTGTGTGGAATGTAGTTAATTATATTCAACTTCGCAGAGATCCCAGGGAATTCCGAGATTACTCTTTTCTCCAAATGAAGTGTTCGAAGCCCACTAGTTGCATATAATTTACAGGCCCTGGGTACATGTAGTACCACTTTACTAGGGAGTTAAAAGTACATTAAATATGTGCTGACTGTGCTGTAGCGTCGGTTTGATGACTGAGTGAGTCCCTGGTAGAGACTGGAAAGTACTACTTATATATTGTGGCTGCTTCTAAAATATATAAAGGTAATGTCTTATGTCCCTTTTTTACACATTGCATAGTACACAAACAAAAAACCTCACACACTTATAGTGAGAAAAGTGTAATAGAAGCTTACCTTAAATCCTGGCAACAATGGAGTTGATTAGAGTTGTAGTTAAATAGAAGCAGCAAGGGAAGGACCTGGATAATGGTGTTCAACACAGAAATGGAAGTGAGAAACAGAAAAGAAGGTAAGTTTCTCTCTTATTTCTTCTGATTCTTCCAACTCAAAGTTGGAGGTATTCCTCCCACAGTTTCCTCGGCGGAAAGGCACATTATGATTGGCCAGGCTGTAATGTGGGCTGGACTCCTGCTGGCATTCGCTTCTGCCTATGGTGCTGCCGATACGGGGGAAAATTCTGGTGGAGTCAGGGGCATTCAGATGATCTATTATTGTCCATAGACCTACCAAATCTAAATAGCGTGGGCAGACTGCCAAGTAGGTTAGCAGTGTAACCGTTGAAAAAGTGACGGTTGAACCTGATCCGTCAATATCTAAATCAGGCCCTAAGACTTTGAATGAAGTCTATAGCTGTACCAGGAAAAAAGAAAAAAATGAAAGTGCATAATCTATACTTACCTGACTAGTGACAACATTGCTTTGGAACTTACCATTTCTACAGTCACACAGTTCACACTTAGATGTTATGCACCCATTATTGAGGGCAGCAAGGTGTTCTTAGTGGTCACATTGTGACCCAAAAGGGTGATTTTGACAGTTCTGTGTATCAGTGTTCAATCTGCTGTTGTCAGGCTTCACAGTGTAGGTCTTAACCATGTTTTCACTGCCACTGTAGTGGATGGCACAAATGATGCTACAGTCTACAAGAATGCTGATTATAATGCAGATCTCTTTACTGGTGGTGAGTGTTTGAAAAGTTTCAGCACTCTGTCCATCATCTTGTTGTGTTTGCAATGTGCGCGCTAAGTGGTCAAGATTATACCTAGACGTGGGTCCATTGCTTGCTGTGCCACTGGATTCAAGCTAACCTGTTTGATGAGGGGTGATACCCCAAAACCGGTTCCAGTATGCTTGTTTCTGATCCAGGTAGAACCTGGCCTGGCAGTTTGAGCTGGTCAATTCTCATAGGGAGCAGGGTCAAGAACAATTTGCATATGACTGGGTCCAAACTGGGATGGCATAGTGAATAATGATGGATTCAACCCAGATCTCTGGACTGGAGGTGAGTGTTTGAAAGGTTTCAACACTCCATCCATCATCTTTTTTGTGTTTGCTATGTTTGCCCTAAGTGGCTTAGGGTATACCTAGACATGGGTCCCTTGCTCACTGTGCCACTGGGTACATATTGGCTGATGAGGGGTGATACCCCAAAAAGGGTCCCAGGATCCTTGTTTCTGATCCAGGGAGATTCTGGCCTGGTAGTTTGTGCTGGGCTGTTCCCATGGGGAACAGGGTCAATACTGGTTTGCCTATGGCTGGGACCAAAATGGGGTGGCATGGTGAGCAAAAGGACAATGGATTTAACTCAGATCTTTTGACTAAGGGTGAATGTGTGAACAGTTTCAGCACCCTGCCCATCATCTTGTTGTGTTTGCTGTGTTTGCCCCAAGTGGCCAATGGTATACCCAGAGGTGGGTCCATCGCTCGCTGTGCCACTGGATTCAAGTGAGCCTGGTTGATGAGGGGTAATACCAGTGCATTATTTGTAACAAGATAAGTGCTAGGGTTCTCGTCACTAGAGCTTCCAACACACATTGCTCTGCTATGCTGCCAATGATAGTAACAATACAACAACTAACCATCACGCTACTACAAGTTTGACAATTCAGATATTTCAGGCACCCAAAGCTATAATAATGGCTTGGGCGGCAGGTAATAGTAATTTTTAATGAATATAGCAATAATAATGAACTCTCCCTAAATTAGCTGGACAGGGTCACCATGTGGCAGCTGTCACAAGCGCTGGTGCTGACAATTAATTGCTGGTGCCAAGCACCGGAAACCACAGTCTCAAATTAAGCACTGGGTGATACCCTCAAATAGGTCCCTGGATGCTTTTTTCTGATCCAGGGAAACCTGGCCTGGCAGTTCCGGCTGGACTTTTCCCATGGGGAGCAGGGTCAAGACTAATTTGTACATAGCTGGGTCCAAACTGGGGCAGCATGGTGAGCAATAGAACAATGGATTTAACACCGATCTCTTGACTGGGGGTGAGAGTATGAAAAGTTTCAGCACTCCTTCCATCATCTTGTGTTTTTTGCAGTCTACAAGTGGCCTTTAACTATGTGCCAGGGGAGTATTTCTGCACCATATTCTATGTCCTTATCGGAAACTTAGCTGCTCCAGTCAGGTTTAATCAAATGTCGACATGTTTATCGGGGGTGCACAAGCGTCTGTTCAGCAGGAGTAAAGTGCATAGAGCTCTAATGCTAGCAAAACAGATAGGGCAAAAATTAGGAGGAAGGGCACACAACATCGTCATTTCCTACACCTGCTACTTTGATACCAATCCTGCATCAACAATCTTCAATCGAGCACAGACACCTCTCCTATTTCAAGTGGTAGGCGAGGCCCTTTCAATTCCTTTAAAGATTTTGTATTGCTTTTCAAGTTATCACACAACAATCAAAGCAATGTACATTTTGTCATGAATCCAAATACACCATGAATGAATGATATGATATTCTTTGAAAATAAACCTTGTTTTCCCCCTTACCATACTCTTACAATGCAATATTATGGTTTCAGTAATCAGCCTATATTTTCATCTCATAATTGGTTTAATTTATAATGCTTCAAGCACTATGCCAGCAGGGAGTAATTTGATATATCCCCAACTCTGTATAGACAACGGTGCCAATGGTTGCTCTCTTATGGCAAGTCTATCCAGTCAGATCCAGGGTTCTGCAGAAAATGAAAATGACCATTCCTGCTAAAAGATCTATTGGGCTGCCTAATTATATACACTCATCTGAGGATAGAAAATACCTCCCTCCAGCAGACATCGGTAGAGATAATTTAGGTAAAACATCCCTGCCATTTGAGAACCTCACAACAAGGTGAGTAAGGTAGTGTTTATTTTTCTAAAATTGGTTTCAGGAACCCATAGAGTCTGTTCTGCTATTTATCAAGAAACGTAGGCAGGGTAATCATCTTTTAGAGGATTTGCTCTACCCAGCAAAGACAATGGAATATTATGCCAGAGAACATTGCTATTTGAAATTATCAGAGAAAATATTATTTTCTATGAATTTTCCTTTTGTTGTAGTGACCACAAACCTGAAATACCTAAAATTGATTTCCTCAGCATGAATTGCCCCTTTTAACATTAAAACCTGAGTGCAATATATATATGTTGAACTTTTTTTCCAGCGTTGGGTTGGTGTTTCCATTATCGATTACAAACAGAAGAACATCATCCACATACAGGAAAATGCAGTCTTCATTATCAAATGCCTACATAAAGCTTTATCCAAAAAGCAAGTGGCCCCATTTTGAAGGCAAAAGGATCAGTGAAAGGGGAAACCCTGTCTTGTGCCCAGCTATAGCTCAAAGCCACATCATGTGTATCCATGAGTTCTAATAGATTCAGGAGCTGCCCCAGAAAACAATGCAATCTAAGACATGAATGCCAGTCATACATAAATTACAGTGAAAACCCAAAAGAAAAAGTAACACATAATGGAGTCAAATGCCTTCTCCGTGTCCAATCCCCAAACGGCATGCTTAGTGTAGCCAATGCATGTTTAGTGTAGTAAAGTTGTGTGGTGAGAAGCTAGTGTTATGAACTCCTATGTACCCCAAACTAGGCATAGGTAACTACATGACCTTTTACCAATATTCGTCCACCCTTGTGGTAGATAATGGTTCTAGCACTGACCTTTTACCCAGTTATGTTCTGAATAAATGTTGATCAGTTTCTTGGAAACTAGCCTCATTTATTATGCATAAGGATTCTTAGGAAAGTACCCTACACATGACGTACATCACAGCATGAACATACTCTGCCTAAAAGTCATGGTCATCTTCATCCTAGGATGAAAGAACCACTTTGCATAATTGCAGGTATTGTTCTAGGCTCATTTGCATAATGGTACTCACAACATATCGATTGTGTAAGGAACCCTAAGGCTATCTTTTTGGTATAAAAGAACCATACTGCACACTAGATAGTTAGAGGAGAAGCTTCCAAGCTGACACAAGATGCTGATATTCCTGCATTCAGAAAATCCAGCACGCAGTGGTCTGACATCCATTGTGGGGTGTCCAACTGGAAACCAAGACGGGTCCTTCGTTCTCTCGGATAAGGTAATGGGGTTGGCTCTATCCCATGGGATTCTTGGCTCTGTACCTACATACATGCTAGGTACCTTTAGGTACACTTAGATAGAGTCCGCATAGTAGAGGAACGCTTGATTACGGCAATGTATCTATATGCCTGCATATATTCACTGTTTTAGAACCATAGTGCTACCGTTATTTTCTTTACCTTTTATTTTCTCTGCTGATGCTTGTAATCTTATACATCAGTTTCTGTCTAATGATTGTTGCAGCAAGCATGTTTCATACTAGAATGAAAGTGGTTCAATTAATGCTTATTGAAAATATCCCCACCGTTTATTCTATGTATCTCTCTGAGACTAGGTAAGCACGAGTAACCGAGCGAAAGGTACTGTTTTATTTCCATGATCCCTGAAGGATCAAGGGTTGCCATGTTCGATAGTTGACAGGAACTATTTGCTCCATGGTAAGGTTAGGGGGCTTATATGGCACTGTGAGCTAGCTCGTCTAAAGGCTAACATATCCTTTGGGGGTGTCTGGAATCCGTCTGGACACCAATCACTTAGTTTATGTTGTCTAAACGCGCAGATCCTATATAGATTTGTAGGAACTATAAAACATGGCGCCACCAACCAATGTTAGTTTGGTTCTTATTCAACTGCCAAATCTGAGTAGTTCAGTCACGCTTTCTCAGAGAACTCTACTCACATTTAAACAGAGAGGTCTGGAGTGAGGAGGGAAAATCCGCTGCAGCTGGGTAGGTATATCCTATGTATTGGCTGTGGTTAGTTCGAGCTTGAAGGATTATGGTTCCCCACAATGTGCAAAACCTTATCTTTTTTTCACCAATTCCTTCTGCAATGTCTGTCCAAGACGGCACTGCAAATACAGAGTAAGTAGAGCTTGAAGGAGCTCTTAACATTTCAGAAAATTGCAGAAATGCACTTATTATAAAATTAGCAGATAATGGCCTCTCATCACTAGTTAAGATGCTTACTTTCGTGATTGATGCACACGAAGTATTGAGGACAGAGGTATTCTATTATTAGGTCAAATTACCCCCTACAGATGCACATACACATGTGTTTCATACTTACATTCCAGATGAGAGACCTGAAGAATATTCTCCATATGAGGACATAGAAGTCAAGTTAACTTACCAATAGCATACAAGTTGGTTTAAAGGTGCCCTCCCCCACACCACGGAAAAAGTGAGACTCGGTGCGCTCAGCAGAGATGGAGCTACTTGGCTGGTTCTAGCTGCTTACACACCATATCCAGAGATTGACACATTGCCAGGAGCAGATTTACGTACAATTTACAAAGAAATAGTGAAACTATACAGAAATCTTACATAGTATGGCCGGGATGCCTGTGACCCCCTCCCAACACAACCCCCAATGATGGGAGACAGATGCAGTTCTGAACTTTTGGAAGGCGGGAGGGAGTTACCCTCCCGGCCGTATTTATTAAAATATGAAACAAAAGTAAAACATTAAATAAAAGTTTCATATCATGTACAATTTTCATTTATTACATTTCGATGAAGACATGTTCATTGGCTAACCTTAACAAATCTCTAATACAGAGGTTTTCCTAGCTGAGTCTAACATCCTGCAAATGCATACTTTCTAACTTAAAATTGTACATCCTAGCATTACGGGCCAACGGCAAGGTTGCAACCGGTGTCAGATCCCTACTACCAAAACTCTTGCCCTCACGGTGTGAGTGGCGCATGCGCAGAGGACTGTACCCTCTGTGCCAACTCCAATTTCCCTTGTCTTGTTGGGGGCCCCCCATTACTCGACGCCATCTTACAGGTCGTCCGAGGACCCGTGTGAGGTGTCTGTAAGAAGGCAGCGTGGACTCCCCCTCCCATCCCACACTGTCTATCACATCCGCCGTCGCGGATATCCGGGCCCCGGGAAATTCGTAGGAGGGGCATATAACCGCCTCCTCCCCTGGAAGGGGTCTATGGCCGTCTTCCCCTAGGCGGCCCATACTTAGTGGGTGCCGCCTCCCCGTGGGAGGGGCCAATGGCCGCCTCCCCCCAGGCGCTCCCATCCATAGTGGGTGGCGCCCCCCTCTAGGGACCTTGAAATTACTGCTCACCGATCATGACCTTACCGCCCGACCAAAAATAAATACGACATTGATTACCTACTAAGGGAAAAAACATCATCTTGTCTACTTGCATGTTTGTCTATGCTACAAGAAAAAACAGTACTTTCAGAGAGAAATCATATCATTAAACTAGATCTTCGTACATCGCAACACCTGAGGGAAGAAAAAGACTTTATTGCAGAAAAACATTGCCATAAGGGGCTGGTGGGTGGGTCAAAATTGCTCCTTGTTCCGTCGAGGGCTCACGTGCAACGAGTGGGTGCAGCTTCCAAGCACAGGAACAAGAGGATGCTTCTTTGGATTCCCGCTCTCTTTATTCCACGTCGGGAGGGCGTGAACCCTCCGCTGGTACGCCTTCTGGGTGTGGCCATCGGTGTAGGTGTCTAGGACAACCCCTCTTGGGCGGGAAAAGGCGTGCCCCGGCTACGCCGCTTTGGGCATACCAGCCGTGACACGCCCCCCGCCCAAAATGGTTTCCCGGGAGGATCTAGGCCCCCAACCATACGTTCGGGGGGACCGAGTGGTCGCCCCTTTCCATATGGCCGGGATGCCTGTGACCCCCTCCCAACACAATCCCCAATGATGGGAGACGGATGCAGTTCTGAACTTTTGGAAGGCGGGAGGGAGTTACCCTCCCGGCCGTATTTATTAAAATATGAAACAAAAGTAAAACATTAAATAAAAGTTTCATATCATGTACAATTTTCATTTATTACATTTCGATGAAGACATGTTCATTGGATAACCTTAACAAATCTCTAATACAGAGGTTTTCCTAGCCGAGTCTAACATCCTGCAAATGCATACTTTCTAACTTAAAATTGTACATCCTAGCATTACGGGCCAACGGCAAGGTCGCAACCGGTGTCAGATCCCTACTACCAAAACTCTCGCCCTCACGGTGTGAGTGGCGCATGCGCAGAGGACTGTACCCTCTGTGCCAACTCCAATTTCCCTTGTCTTGTTGGGGGCCCCCATTACTCGACGCCATCTTAAAGGTCGTCCGAGGACCCGTGTGAGGTGTCTGTAAGAAGGCAGCGTGGACTCCCCCTCCCACCCCACACTGTCTATCACATCCGCCGTCGCGGATATCCGGGCCCCGGGAAATTCGTAGGAGGGGCATATAACCACCTCCTCCCCTGGAAGGGGTCTATGGCCGTCTTCCCCTAGGCGACCCATACTTAGTGGGTGCCGCCTCCCCGTGGGAGGGGCCAATGACCGCCTCCCCCCAGGCGCTCCCATCCATAGTGGGTGGCGCCCCCCTCTAGGGACCTTGAAATTACTGCTCACCGATCATGACCTTACCGCCACAGGCCGGATAGTTGACCGGCTATCCGGCCCCCCCACAAACTCCTCCTAAAGGTCATGCTTTCTTAAACCCCTTAGCCATGCTATGAAGTCTCCTATGAGTAAGACATTCCCCTCCCGGGACAAGTGAACCCCATCCTCGAGATACATGTGATCACCCCGAATACACCCATGCGGAATACTGTGCAACTGTGCTGAGCGAAACAACCTACCAGTTTTGTTGTTGACCTTTTTTACTGAATGGTTCAGTGCTGACACCGAAAGGCCCCCCCGCCATACTTTCCTGGGAATCATATGGGACCATGCAATCGTGCACCCCGGGATCCTTTTCGCTAACCAGCTAACGGTGTACAAAACTCGCTCGAGTAATACTCGCCTACCGAGTGTCACCATGTCGTTGCCCCCCAGGTGTACTATGATTACAGATGGCGGTGACCTCTGCCGCCCTAACAGTCCCTCGATAAAAGATTCAAACTGGTCAATACAGAGCCCGCCCCTTCCGTGGAAGGTCACTCTGTACCCGTATTCCCCAGCTGCGTGAGTCGCGTCACCTGCTTTGAATACATCCCCGGCCCGCCTCACGTATGAGTGGCCCACGACCCACACCATTCTCTCCTCAGCCGGTGATCTCTGACCGCTGGTCCCCAGGTGCCGGGTCGACTGCAAATTCCGCCCCGCAAAACATGCTCGCGAAACTGTAAATCAAACAGAAGACAAGAAGCGTGAGTGCATGTAACTTGACTTCACAACATGTGCAACCGCACATACCTTTTGAAACAATTCGAGGACCATCGTCCCAACAGTTTCACCTCATCAGTACTCTGACCCCTGGCTGTAGCCTCAGTAGCAGCCCCTATCCTGAAGGAGTGGGTCCCAAAATCGCCCGGGTCCAAGCCTGCCGCTGCGATTGCCAATGTTAACACCCTCTGAAACTGAAAGCTCGTCAGTGGGGTGGCATCGATGTGTCTCAGCAGACTCCCACCCCATGTATCCGCCCTCAGTGCCAGATATTCCTCAATGCACTTTACCGGGCACATGGGGGACCCTTGCATGCGCTGGACCACAACACTGTCTCCCATAGCTGTCTGGTCAGTCTTGGACTCAGCTATTGTAACCACCATTGAATCACCCCTAATCAGGATGTGATTCCTACACAGACCTCCCCCCACATCGTTCTTATTCCTTGCTACCAGTTCGCTCACTCGCATAGCCCCATGGAATGCTAATGCAAAAGCGGCCCGGAACAGAACTGCCTCGAATTGGGAGGAACATGTCGTGGGTAGTATCGCCATGAGCAGGGACAACCTCTCTAACCCAATCGGGCGTCTCTCGTCTACTCTCCGACCCTCAAGGCGCTGCCAGCCACGAAGGGCTTTCTTCGCCAAAAAAGAAGATGTCGGGTCCTTGACGCCATGCCCCTGCGCCATGAATGAAATGGCCGCCCGGTGCCTATTGGCCGTTGCCACTGATCGGCCTTCCCTATGTAATGCTACCAGAAACCTCAGGAAGCAATCCTCCTGACCCCATGTCTGTTCCCCTGCCGTACCCAAAAATGCACAATAGGAACGAAACGCTCCTTCGTATGCCTTCCTTGTCCTGGGAGCTAGGCTTGCTGCCACGAGGTCTTGTAATCCGGGGCACCAAGTAGCCAGAGTACTTCGGGGAATGGTGCCGCCGCTAGGTCCGCAGTAGGTAGATAACCCCTGAACGCCTGCATATGTGAACGAGAGAGTGCATCAGCAGCATGATTCAGTACCCCGGCACATGCTTCGCCCTGAATTGTACATTTAGTCTCATGCAAATTAGTACAATTTCTTTCAGCAATCTCAATATCCACTTGCAGCGTGCTGCCTGATTATTTATACATTCAACAACAGTCATATTGTCAGACCAAAATACCACCGAGCGATCTCTGAACTCGTCTGGCCATGCCCTCAGAGCCACAAATATAGGGAATAGCTCAAGGAAACCAATGTTACTGGTGAGACCGCTGGTGTGCCACCATGTCGGCCATGTTTGCGCCGACCATCGATTGCCGAAAATGGCGCCAAATCCCACGTTCCCCGCAGAGTCAGTCCACAAACCTAGCTCGTCCGAAGACGCTGGCGGCTTGTTCCACACTACTCGACCGTTAAAGTCCGCCAGGAATGCTAACCAAATACGCATGTCCTGGCGAACCTCTGCAGACAGTCTCGTGCGGTGGTGTCCTTCTTTGAGACCGACCATAGCCTGCGCAATAGAGCGTGAAAAGAGGCGGGCCATTGGTATCACCCTAAGGGCAAAGTTAAGCTGACCCACTGCCTGTTGTAACTGATGCAGGGTCATCTTCTCCTTACTAAGGCACAGTTCCAGGGAAGCCCTAAATTTCGCTATCTTCCCTACCGGCAAACGGAAACATCCCTCCACAGAATCGCGCTCAATTCCCAGAAACTCGAGTGTAGTAGATGGTCCCACCGTCTTACCTGGTGCCAATGGCACCCCGAATTCCCTCATGAGGATGCAAAACTCCTGTAGCGCCTGCGCACATGTTGTGTCGCCGGCTGCCCCCAAGAACAGAAAATCATCTAAGTAATGCATAACATGGCTATAACCAGTTACCTCAGAGAACGCCCACTCCAAAAAACAGCTGAATTTCTCAAAATAGGCACAAGAGATGGAGCAACCCATTGGCATGCATCTATCCATGTAGTAACGTCCCTGGAACACAAAGCCTAACAGGCGCTGGTCCTGTGGGTGTACCGGGAGCAACCGGAACGCCGACTCGATATCTGACTTCGCCATCAGCGCTCCGGGCCCCAGGCGATTCAACATGGTGACGGCATCATCGAAGGATGCGTACCGCACCGAACAAACTCCTGGGTCAATCGCCTCGTTCCCCGAGAGACCCTTCGGTGCTGACAAGTTATGGATCATCCTGAACTCCCCTGGGTCTTTTTTGGGGACTACACCCAACGGGGAACAGACAAAATTTGCCACTGGAGGGTGCTGATATGGGCCTGCCACCCGGCCTAGTAAAACCTCTTTTCCAATCTTCTTCTCTACCACCGCTGGATTATGCCGAGCCTATAATTGGTTTCTACAAAGTGATTCCCCACGAAAATCCCCCGCCGGGATGCGGAAACCATATAAGAATCCGTTCCTCAACACCCCAGCGGAGACATGATCAGGGTATTTGTTTAGCCAGGGGGTTATTGCCATGATATCAACAGGGGTAGGTAACGGTACATGGTGACCCTCCTCAGTCTTGTTTGGACCCTCCCTTACCTCCCGACCCGCCATTTTTGGATCTGCACGAACTTCCCGGGTGCGAGGAATTCCCACAACCCGCACATGCATGCTTGAACTTACATGCCCCCTGCGGTCTGGAGCAGTTGCCTCTATTAAAGCTCCAACAGACCCTTGCAGTAAACATCGCAAAGGCCTTGGCCCAATTTGTTATTGTCTCATCCACCCTGAAGCCCGCCATCTGGGCTCGCCAGACACTCGGGTGCCACAAATCTTTCTGCATTTTAGCATACTCCATCTCGCGATGGTCAGTTAAGAGAGAAAACATGTTAACATACTTGTCTGCCCAAATTAACTCTTTCGTGGCCAACGGGATATGTTGAACCACTTTCTCTCGTCTTGAGGGCAATGAACCCCCCCCCGCCATTGGCAATGCCTGCTTACCCGGTTCAGTTGATGTTCCTGTTGTTTTTTCCACGCCAGCTGCCGGTCCTTTCGAGGTTACCTGTGGGGGGACAAGAGGGAGATTCGCCTTTGCGGCATCTCGCGACTGCCGCAACTGCTGCATTAGTAACCTGGCCTCTGCGGCCGTGTCTCCAGGTGCCGTAGCACCCCCTGTTTTCTTGCCGAGCCATGCGGCCAACTGGGCGGCCAATTCAGGCGGCATGTCCTCCTCGCTAGCGGGCGTAATCACAACCGGTATCGGCTGACCCGCGTCTGGGAGTACCGGGGCCTCGACTGGAATAGCAGGGCTAACCGGGGGTACCTCGGGGACATGGACCTCCCCCCTTGGGGCCCTATTCCTGACCCGCTTCCCCCTACCCTCCGGGGCAACATCCGGCAATGCCGGGCCTATTACCTTCTTCGGTTTACCCGGATTGTTCATCGCAGCCATCTGCTTCTTCATGTTCACCATATCTCGCCCAACGTTTTGTTCCATCTTCGTCATTCTGCTAATCAACATCCGGAGCATCTGGTCAGTCTCTGGCTTCTTTCCTGCCTTCTTGCCAGACATTCCTTTCGAGTATTCACTCTAAGATGATCAGAAACGGTCCTAGGTCTTTTAGCCTTGAAGTCGCTGAAAGAGAAACACAAGAATTACAAATTCTCAAAATTGCTCCTTGTTCCGTCGAGGGCTCACGTGCAACGAGTGGGTGCAGCTTCCAAGCACAGGAACAAGAGGATGCTTCTTTGGATTCCCGCTCTCTTTATTCCTCGTCGGGAGGGCGTGAACCCTCCGCTGGTACGCCTTCTGGGCGTGGCCATCGGTGTAGGTGTCTAGGACAACCCCTCTTGGGCGGGAAAAGGCGCGCCCCGGCTACGCCGCTTTGGGCATACCAGCCGTGACACGCCCCCCGCCCAAAATGGTTTCCCGGGAGGATCTAGGCCCCCAACCATACGTTCGGGGGGCCCGAGTGGTCACCCCTTTCCATTCGCAATGCGAACACTTACAATTCAAACTTCAAGGGTCACTCAAGCTGGTCAACCACAAGGGACTTCGACCAAAATCACCCCAGAAACGCTGAACACAATTATGGAAGAATGCCCACTAAACATGAGTAAATGCCATTCTGGATGGCACAGAAAATAGCACAGCTTGAGGCAGTGTTGTCCCACACAGATCTGCAAGAAAAATACAGAATACTGATAATTTGCTTGCCAATGGGGAGAGCTCCCCCAATAGAGGATTGAACTACTGAGGGAACAGGTATTGCTGCTGTTTAAACCAGAACTCATGGTACACCCTCAATAGCAGTCATGCCAGAAGTATTGAAACAAATACAGAAAGAGTACAGGACAGAACCTGCCCTGGAATTAGGGTTGATTTTGATAGACATTTATGCCCGGGTTTCAACAATTAGGTTAGTTAACATAAAAGCTTAGACAGCAGTGGTGGCTATACGCCAATGCCTGAGGGAATGCACTCCTGCACAACAGGAGCAAGCACTATATTTAATAATAGTGAAGATACCTATGCTTCGTTGGGTTGGGATAACTTGGAAACAAAACCTGTGAAACCACAATTAACAAGTAATCATGGAAAGGACAACTCAAAGCAAGCACCTGATTCTTCAAAAAAGAAATGGGATAACAAACAAACAAAAAATTATAAGCAGAATGCATCCGTATCACGGTATGGGTCTTCTCAACAGGAGTCCTCTGATAGAAAATATAATCTTACAAACAGTGGCAATATTAAAAAACCTGAGAGGTATCAGGATACTGATACAGGGTCCTCTTGTTCCTTCCAGTGTTCATCAAAAAACTCGGAATGACGAGGACAGTCAGAACATTGATCAGAAGAGCGAGCCAAGCCAAAAGACACACATCGCACTTCAGAATACATTATCAAACAAGAGGATACACCCATAAAGTAAACCTCAATTTAAAAAGAAGAAATTAGTTGGCCTTAAAATTGGAAATACCACTGAACGGGGAATGGGCTCTGATGATGCTAGAACAGCAGAAGTATCACTAGCTCAGAAGAACCTGATGGAATTTCTGGTGACAGCAGCATTGAATGAATATATCACGCTGGAGACACCTGATATGGGAGTAAAAGTCCCACATCAGTTATACGAAATAACGCTCCAAATGGAGGGGGACATACCCAGAAAAGTTAAAGGTCTCTTTTGGGAGAACCTGACTTATGGATTTGACATCTTATTGGAAGAAAGAAATTGGCCGCCCAAGTTCTTTATGGATTTCCCTAAGGTAGAAGACGTAATATTTCCAGCTTTATCCAACCTTGTTCCAAAGCTCCTAAAACATACATATGCGCAGGAGTGGGCATTAGCTCCCGCACTTTAACGCTATCATGTAGGGTGGAATGCTAAGTAACCTAAACATGAAATACCAGTTAAAACCACTCCTACACCACAGAGACAGTACCCAATAAAACATGACATGAGAAAACAAGTCAGGGAGATCTTAGATCAACTTGAATAATAAGGTGTTATTGAAAATTGCACCTCTTCCCTGAATAATCCTTTGTTTCCCGTAATGAAACCTGACAATTCATACCGCCATTTGAACACATGCACAAAAAAATTTGCAGTACCGCATGCACACAGTGCTGCATCAATGAATAATATTGGGCGGAAGAAATACAAAACAACACTAGATATCTCAAATGGATTCTTTTGCTAAAATATAGCACCTGAAAGCAGGTATTTCACAGCACTTTCAACACTCAACTCTCACCGCCAATACTGTACTGCTGCCCTAATGGTATAAGAATAGCCCATAGTTGTTCTCAGCAAGAGTATCGGAGTTAATTCAACATTGTGATGAGGAGGCATTGTCCTATGTAGATGATATTTATCTGACTGATGATTAATTATTGGATCATTTGAACAGGGGGAACAACATAATTCTGGGGTTTTCTACTGAGGGCTACAAATGCAACTTCAAAAAAACAAAAATTGCACACCTCAATGTCCTATATTTGGGGTATGAGCTCTCAAGTGAAAGAAAAAGCCTGGCAGCTAATTTTTGTGGAAAAATGTGCGCTGCTCCAACCTCCAAAGACTCTGAAATGCTCACAGTCCATTTTAGGAACCCTAGATTTTGGCAGAACATACATTTTTGATTCTGCAGAAAAGGTGAAACCTTTGTACGACCTAATCAGACCTAATTTTTCAGATCAACATTGGACAGAGGAACATAAAGAAACTCTCCGTTCCGTACAACCTGATATTAAAACTTCCAAACACCACAAATTTGGTGATCCGTGTAGTCAATCAGGGTACACTTAGCTAACCCTCAATGAAGGCAAAACTGTACTCATTACATACAAATCACATTTGTACACTAACGCTGATTTGCGTTTTGCATCCACAGAAAAAATACTGAAAGCAGTACAAACTAATGTAGTCAGAGAAAGAGCACTAGGTCAGGGGAAACAAATAATTGTTGTGACTCCACTATCAACATTAGAGGCTGTTACAAAAGCAAGCGTTCCAAACACAAAAACACTGCTTCATGATGGATACAATGGGCTAATTCTTTCACTGCAACAATTGTAGACTACAAATCTGATTCTACATTAAAAAAAACAATAATTCCTGCAGTACGAACAAGAATATCCTCTCCCGAATGAAATAATGCCTCTAGATCAATATGAATGCACAATTTACACTGACGGATCTGCCCAGCCCAGGAAGTAAACAGCAATACAGCATGTGCAATTGTGAAGGGACGTATGCTGGGCGGCAAGTTCTGTCCTAGCAATGCACAGATGCAGTCTCTAGGAGATTGCATGGCACAACTGGCAGAACTAAAAGCCCTGATACTGGTACTGAAGAATATGGATCAGAAATCCCCCACACTCATTGGGTGCAATTTGTTTTACTGTGTCACATCATACAATATCTCCACTATTGAGGCCAGAATGGGTTTTGAGATTCCAAAGGTTGCAGAATAAAGCACACATTGCTGTGGGAATAAGTGGCAGAGCTTAAAAAAGGCTAGCCACGGGCTCATGTAATTCCCACATTGAGTCATCAGCATGTTTGCATGCACGTTGAAGGGAATTCACTGGCTGATGAAGCTGCCAAGGCGACAGTGAGAACTGCTGCCATTGCTGCAATCACTTGTTCTAGTACGAAAATAGACTGGACAAATAATGATAGCTGTAAACGCTGCGTGTAACAGATCAGCCTTGCCAAAAAGGTTTTCCACTCAAGTACTCCTTAAAAGTTAGATGCACAAAATCTTCCATATGCTCAAACTCCAATAATGGGTGATGGAGTAATACCAAACATGGATCGCAGATTAGGTTTCATTCTAGCTGCAGACGAGGGTCTGGGTTCAGCACATGCAGGTATTGCTGCAACTGTTTCACTACTAAAACAACGGTACTGGTGGCCAGGTCTTAAGAAACAGACCAAGGGCTTTGTCTTTAAGTGGGACATATGTCAGCAGATGAAGGGTTCCCCAGTAGCACGTCCACCAAAAACACCATTACTGATTTCTGACCGACCTCTCGCATGTGTTTATTTGGACCACTGCAGCCCCTTACTATCTGACAGGCTAAAAAGTATATCTTGGTGGCAGTGGATTCATGCTATAGATTCCTGTGGGTTTGGCACCAGAGCTCGGCTGGTGCTCAAAATGTTATAATGGATTTGCGAGTCTTCATAGGGATGTACACAATTGGCACATTACATTCTGACTGTGACCCTGCATTTAGCTCTCGAGCTTACAAACAAGACACAGGAAGTTTGGGTGTTGAATTGTGGTACTCCTCTCCATATCATCCAGAGGGAAGTTTGATTGTGGAGAGGAAACACCGTGACTTAAAGCAATCCTTAACAGCTAGGATGCTAAGCTTGGGTGGCATTTGGATCAATCACCTATATGGGGTCCAGAGGGCACTCAATAACATGGCAAGAAGTTTCCTGGGGGGCCGTACTCCACATGAAGTCGTTTCGGATTAGAATGTGGGTACCCAACCTCAATTGTGGCAGCACAGTGGCAGATGAAAAACTGTTTGGCATCAATGATCGTTTAGCTGGTTTACAAGACCTCAATAAATTCTGGGCATAACAAAGCAACATCCAAGTAAAACACACTGTCATTGGGAAAGTGAAAGCTGTTCTGGCAAGACCTGCCTGGGTTTCCAAGATTGGGGACCTGGTCAGAGAAAAGACTTTGGACAAAAAATAATTTGGGACTGTAACTGTCCCGGCTGTCGAAGGAACTAGAACAGTATTTCTTCCGCCTGAAAATTGATTAGTCTCAATTGATCTGATCAAACCTCAGTCTGTGGTCGATACTCAATAGTAGGCCAGATGGGCTCCTGGGTTGCCTTCAATCTCCTCTTACTACCATATAAGAAGTTCAGACAGAAAGATTGATAACCTTTGAAGATTCTAATCTATGAAGTGAAGGAGTTATCAACAATGGAATCAAACTCGTGCCTTTTGATATCGAACAGCAACAGAACACAAATGAAACAAAGATCTCAATTTGGCCTAATACTGACATCTATGTGAATATGTTTCGAAATGAGTCATCTGCCATTTCTACAAAACCTGCTGAGCTACCAAAGATAGATCAAACTGCATCTGGCTACTTCGTTGATTTTGATACTTTCTTATTGGATCAAAGTGAACCCAAGTTACTGCCACTGCTGTTTCTCACACACAAAAGATTTGTGATTTCTCCCTTTGGCTGGAAAATACTTATTTTGTTTCTCTCTGGCTACAGCTCTGGATTGCAATTGGTCCACTGTTCTTAGTCCTCTGGATCAGTAGCGCCTCCTCGATGGAGTGCTGCAGGGCGGTGGGGCGGGGTGGGGGAGAGGCAGGGTGGGGGTAGTAAACTTCGTAATGACGCCGAACGGAGTTGAGTAAAGAAATAAATAAATAAAATGAATTACAATGAGCTCTGCATTGTCGATTTGACGTTGCAGCACCACCGAAAGGTAGTTCTCAAACGTTTGCAGAGACGTTTGCTTATTTTTCCGGGTTTAATCCTTCAGACCCGACAACTTATTATTATAAGGTTGCACCTACACCTGTAAAGAAAATATGCTTACCAACACCAAGTGTGGAACAACAGTTGTGAGTGTTCTCACTACGGCAGTTTGCTGCTGGGGCGTCTCTGTAACTGGATGTAATAAAGTATGCTCCCTTCCATAATCGTTGTGGAGACTTACCTAATTTCATTGGCGACGATTACTCCAGTTTCCAGCCTCCCCATCGATGGATTTTGATTTGATGAGCTGTTTTGCTTCCTGACGTCCTGTTTCTGCTTTGGTGCCAGCGCTGGGTCTCACGTTCCCTGCTCGTCCAGTCTTCTGGTTCTACATTTACGGTGCACTGCTGATGCCTGTATGTTGGCATATTCTTCAATTAAGGTACTTTTCGGGCAATTCTGCTGTTCGGCGTGTGATCGAGCTATTACTTGTTCTCGCGCCATCACGCCTGCGTATTCCCGCTTTGCCTGACCTTCTTTCAGGACGTGCACGCAACGTACTGACGTTGCGTGCAGCCATTTTGTGGTCATCTCCATGGCAACTTTGCTAATGCGCACGGCTTCGCATTAAGGGGCTCATTAGGATTGCGGTTTTTCCGCATCCTCGGGGCCGGCGGAAGCCTCCGCCGGCCCAGAGGATGCGGAAAAACCGCAGCGGACTGACCAAAGACCCACCACCAAATTAGGATGGCTGGTGGGTCCTGGTTTCCGTCCGCAGCTTTTCCTCTGCGGTTGGCTTACATCCGCGGCGGAAAAGCTCTAATCTGGTGACAGTGTCTCTCAGACACCGTCAGGCAGATTAGGATGGGATATAAAACATGCTTTTCCGCGGCGGCTTTTCCGCCGTGGAAAAGCATGTGTAACTTCACTGCGGGGGCCCGTTGCGGGCCCCCTAGGTGAAGGGGGGATGGGGGGTGCACATGGGGGGTACCTATGGTACCCCTCTGCATTTGTATGCAGAAAGCGGCAGGTGCCTGCCTCTTTCTGCATGCAAATGCAATGACTGCATTTTTAACATTGCCACGGGTGCAGCTTGAAGCCGCACCCGCCGCAATGTTAAAAATAGAGGATGTGACCGCCAGGGTGGCGTTCACATCCCAATCGCACAGGAGGGGACTCCGCAGCCCATGCAGACGTCCCCTCCTCCTCAGTGATCGCGGACAGTCGCAAGTCCGTCCGCGATCATAATCCGCCCCTAAGTGCGCCCTGCAATTTATGCCGACATCCCTTACGGAAGCTTCAAGTTTTCTTATTTATCCGAAGGATTGGTGAATTATGTGGCAAGGTACGTGCTCTATTTAAGTTGCGAAGCGCTAGTTACTTAACATTAAGCGCTCTGCTCAAGACTGTTCAGGCACTGTTGCATGACGCAAATACTGCGCGTGTCTTTAATTTCATCCAAGAAGAAGTCAACCACTAAATCAAACTGCGCAAGCTCCTGCTGGGAACAGCCTTTATTGTGTTTATAAATAAACTGAGCAAGCTCATGCAGGGAATCATTTTTATATAAACAAAGGCGCATTGCTGTGCTGAATCTTTAAGCATTGTGCAATCCTTATGTACTCATACTTTTCTGCCAAGGATAGTTAACGTGTTTTCTTCATGTTCAGCTGAACAATGTGCATGCGATACTGCGAATTGAATATCTAACACAAATTCTAGTTTAGTACATAGTTTAATTGTAATGTGCTCACCAACATTCTCAGTTTTTCACCATTTATGTACTCTTTGGTAAACACCTGGTTTTCCTGACAATAGTGTTTGTTCTAAAAAAAAAAATGTGTGTATCTGTGTGGGGCAGCAACTCACCCACGTGCCACCATGGATCGTGTTTTTGCACCTCCTCCCTTTTTACAGTCCGCAGGTACACCTCCTGTAAAGTGGGATGTTTGGAAAGATACTTTTGAGGCATATGTTGAGGCTATCGATAGTGAGACTTTTACTTTTGAGAAAAAGAAGGCTTTGTTAATTTATTACCTTGGTGCTGAAGGCATGAGTATTTTAAAAACGTTACCCATAGAAATTGTGAGCACTGTAGTAAGCGGTGGAGACAGTGGTGACTCCCTGTTGGTCGATGATTATGCTTCAGTCATCAAAACTTTAGATAAACTTTTCAGTCCCAAAAGAAACGTTGTTCTCGAACGTCACAAATTTCTCCAGCGTGCTCAAACTCCTGCCGATTCTATCGATGATTTTGTAGCTGCGCTCAGGATTCTTGCAGTCAATTGCAACTATAGAGAGTTCAGAGATGAAATCATTTGGGATCAGTTAATTGAAAAGACTTCCAACAAGAAAACCCAAAGAAATTGTTATCTTCTGATGATCCTGATTTAGAAACTGCCCTCACTCTTGCCAGATCCATTGAACATTCTCAGTTTTGCGTGAAAGAAATGAGC
Source organism: Lissotriton vulgaris (assembly GCF_964263255.1). Classification (NCBI taxonomy): domain Eukaryota; kingdom Metazoa; phylum Chordata; class Amphibia; order Caudata; family Salamandridae; genus Lissotriton; species Lissotriton vulgaris. The sequence goes on along the minus strand of NC_141696.1, from coordinate 184,374,994 downwards.
AATCCTGCCTCTTCCACTGAAGTAAAGTTATTGAAATCCACTAAACTTTCTAAATCACCTTCTGTTAATGTTGCTAAACCTACTCTCGCTGACGTTCAACATTCTTCTGTAGTGACTCCTAGCATAATCAAGACCGAACAAAAGGATGTTATGTGTTTCCTTTGTGGTAGTACTACCCATCTTGCTAATGCTAAATTTTGCTTTGCTTTAAATCAGACTTGCTATAATTGTGGAAAGAAGGGTCACTATTCTAGGATGGTCAAAGTTGCTTCCAGCAGGAAATATTCAAATCAAACTGTGAAAGCCATCACTGATGACTCTGACAAAGAGAACTATGAATTACTTATGCTGTCCTCCTCAGTGTCTCATGGTGATGATGTTGTGGAGTTATCTGCTTTAGGTGATGTTCACAAAAGAAAAGCTGCTTCTTGCCATATCTCTGTGAATAATACCTGTCTAAGCTTTTTTAGCTGATTCGGGGTCCCCTTTTACTTTGGTTAATGCAGCGGAGTGTGACAAAATTGGGGGTGTGCAACTGGAACAATCCAGTATCAACATTTTTGCTTATGGTGGGAAAAGGGTTGAGGTTTTAGGGAAATTTGTTGCAAATCTTACGTTCAATTCTGATCATGCCACAGGTACTGTATTTGTGGTCAAGGATGGAGCTAACTTATTAGGTTGGGACGAGCAAGGTGCCCTGAACATTATGCTGGATCCAAATCATCCAGACATGGTAATTTCCCGTAGTGAGTTTTATAAATCTGTTCCTGGTTCATCTTCTGCTCACATGGTGAATCAATTATCTGGTATCAAGTGGGAACACATGTTTCCTGATGTGTTTGATGGTAAGTTAGGGAAACTCAAAGGTTTCCAACACCAGATTGTTCTCAAGGATGGTGCTAAGGCTGTTGCACACAAATTTCACAAGGTGCCTTTAAGTCTTCGTCCCGAACTTAAAAAAGAATTAGAACGTTTATGTGCAGCTGGGGTTATTGAACCTATTGGGGGTTCTGAATGGCTCGCACCGATTGTTTTGGCACAAAAATCAGATAACTGTCTCAGGATGTGTGTTGATTTGAGTGACTTAAACGCTAACATCTGGGTCGATCGTCAACCCCTTCCTAATATTAATGAGTTGTTAACGTCACTAGATAGTGTTACGTTTTTTACTTCCCTAGAAATTTCTTCTGCATACCATCAGATTGAACTTTGCAAGGAGTCTAGACACTTGACTTCTTTTGTAACCCCAGAAGGTGCTTACTGTTACATCCGGATGCCATTCGGCCTTGCCTCAGCTTTGGCTGTTTTCCAAAGGTTGATGAAAAACTTATTTAAGGATATTCCTGGGGTTGTTTTTTTCCAGAATGATATCCTTATTCATGTATGTTTCAAGTATTATTAGTGCAAGTGGGTTAACGTTAAGAGCTGATAAATGTAAGTTTCTACAAGAGGCTGTTGATTACTTGGGCCACCATATTTCTCACAATGGTATTGAGCCTAAATTCAAAATTATTGAGGCTATCCAGAATGCACCCACTCCCGCAAACACAATGAGACTGTGCAGGCTGGTCCGCTTCAACTATTTAACATCAATCACTTGAGCATTATATCCTTATTCATGCATGTTTCAAGTATTATTAGTGCAAGTGGGTTAATGTTAAGAGCTGATAAATGTAAGTTTCTACAAGATGCTGTTGATTACTTGGGCCACCATATTTCTCACAATGGTATTGAGCCTAAATTCAAAATTATTGAGGCTATCCAGAATGCACCCACTCCCACAAACACAATGAGACTGTGCAGGCTGGTCCGCTTCAACTATTTAACATCAATGACTTGTGCATTATATCAACTGATGCTAGCAATGTTGGTTTGGGTGCTATGCTTATTCAAAAAAGAAGTGATGGTCGTGAAGAAACTATTGCCTTCACTTCCAGAATTTTGAGAGGTGCCGAAGGTACTTACTCAACCATTGAGAAGGAAGCTCTGGGTTTGTGGTGTGGCGTTCAGCACTTTAAGAACTTTCTATGGGGCAATGAATTCATACTGAGGACAGACCACAAACCTTTGGTTGATTTATTCACAACCAAGGCCGGTGGTAGGGCTACACCACGTGTCGCCAACTGGCAATTCAGGATGCAGGAGTTTCGTTATCATCTTGCATACGTGCCTGGTGTTAAGAATCATGCAGCTGATTGTTTGTCTCGATTAACCCTGTGTACTGGTAAAGATGTTTCTGATTGTGATGATTTAGAAATTGTCTGTGCTGTGTGTTCTTTGGTAGACACTGTGGGTTGTGCTCTTTCTGAGTGTGAGTGGTTAAACAGCATTTCTGAGGATGTTGTAGTCATGAAAGTCCTTGTTTATTTATCCGGTGTGTGGCCCTGTGATAAGGATTGTCTTCCCGAGTTGGTTCCCTATAAAAGAGTCAAAGACTAATTATCTATTGTGGATGGTGTGTTACGCGGAGGTGGTTTGCTTGTGGATCCCTCCTCTATTTACAGCAGAATTCTGAATTTGGCTCATGAGGGCCATCCGGGCATTCGTGCTATGAAGCGTAGACTTAGGCAAGATTTTTGGTGGCCAGCTCTATACAAGGACGTGGAACATTTTGTGCGTGATTGTTGTACGTGTGTTACTAGCGACACGTCCCAAGTGACACAACCTTCTCCTATTGAGCCAATTGTTGTGAAAGATATACCTTGGACTAAACTAGCTTGCGACATTGCTGGTCCGTTTGGTCTCATTGGTTGTTCTCCCAAGTATTAGGTAAAAATAGGAGAGGTACCCCTTAACTGAAGTCAAGGGAAATAGGGTTCACCAACCAATACAAAAGAGCAATTCCCTTGAACAAGGTCATTTACATAAACACCATGAATAAGAAAAAAGCAATAGCTATAACAACTAAATTAGGAGTAAAAAACTGGCAGAATTTATTGTATACAGTAAAATTAAAAAAGCAGAGAACATAGTTGGCTGCTTGGCACAGATTAAAAGATGTTGTAAAAAACAGTAAAATAACAATCCACATTCAATATTGACCAGCAATATTGCTGAAAACAGACAGAAACAACAGTAAGACATACAATTTGTGCAATACAGGGTGTGTGTTCTGTTATTCTTTTAAAACACCGGTGTTATGCACATTGGGATATTATTATGTCAACAACGGTGTTTGAGCCGCGAATCACACTGTACTAGGGCATCGACGCGTTTCGGTGGTTTGTTGAACTTCTATCCACCTTTATCAAGACAAAGAGTAAATTTCTGTCGTAGTGTACATAGGTTCCTCTGAAGTGTGAAGGACCGATGTACAGTGTTAATGCTGTCGTGCTCTAGAGAGGCGTTGTTACTCAGACCGTAGATACTCGTAGAGAATTTTCGAGCTATGTCTTTGTTAGTGTCCCTTGTCCTTAATATGTTGGGAATTTGTAGCAGAGCGGGTCGCTTATGGTTCCTTCCGCCCCTTTTGAATTGGCTTGTATTCTAGTTTTGTTGTTGAATCTACCTGTTGGGTAAGGTGGCAATGTAATGCCAAACTTTCTCGAGTAACAACGCCTCTCTAGAGCACGATCGTATTAACACTTCAGAGGAACCTATGTACACTACGACAGAAATTTACTCTTTGTCTTGATAAAGGTGGATAGAAGTTCAACAAACCACCGAAACGCATCGATGCCCTAGTACAGTGTGATTCGCGGCTCAAACACTGTTGTTGACATAATAATATCCCAATGTGCATAACACCGGTGTTTTAAAAGAATAACAGAACACACACCCTGTATTGCACAAATTGTATGTCTTACTGTTGTTTCTGTCTGTTTTCAGTCTATACAAACGTGGAAACCCAATGTACCCTTGTAGGCTTGGGCAGTCAGCTGTCAAAATAAAGAATGGCTACAAGGGATTCTGTTTATGAATCTTACTCAATTATTTTTCGTATTTATGGTTCAAGCAATCGAACCTAGTGCATCCTCAGGATAGCTGATCAAATTAGTTGAATGATTTTATAACCAAACAATACATTCGTTGTTAAGGAAAGTAAAAGTAAAAAGCACACAGCAGTGGAAGGTTATGTATAAAAGAGTTGTTTATATAGATATAAATCACAAAATAAATTAATGGGGATAAATGTTGAACAAAACTATACAATAATCATCATGAATAGCAACATATAAAAATTAGATTGGCATTTCATAACAGTACGATCAACTCCATTGAGTAAATAAGGAAACCAAATTCATAAATGTATCCTGGTGTCCTATAGTCAAAATAACTGAGGAGATGATGTTTATGTCGACGTTTCGGTCTTCTGGGCTGTCATCAACAAGACCATCATCAGGACTAGATTTTTTTTAAAATAACCCCCTGTACAGAAAATTACATATAGTTAAATACAATTTGTTGATGTGGTATCAAAAACAAAAGCATCAACAAGCTATTTACAATTTTACCCTAACCATACTGCTGTGTGCGTCGCATCCTAATGATGGACAACTAAACTAAAATATTACACTTTCAAAAGGATTAGTTAAAATATTTATCATGTCACATATTTATAATTATTTCTCAACCAGTCACATCTTGGATTTCAAGACAGGTATGATATTTTACTCACTTGGATCAACACAGAGAATATAGTGGATCTGCAAGTATTATATAGTATTTCAATCTGGGGTGGTTCTGGATGTTATTTGCACAAATTGTATGTCTTACTGTTGTTTCTGTCTGTTTTCAGCAATATTGCTGGTCAATATTGAATGTGGATTGTTATTTTACTGTTTTTTACAACCTCTTTTAATCTGTGCCAAGCAGCCAACTATGTTCTCTGCTTTTTTAATTTTACTGTATACAATAAATTCTGCCAGTTTTTTACTCCTAATTTAGTTGTTATAGTTATTGCTTTTTTCTTATTCATGGTGTTTATGTAAATGACCTTGTTCAAGGGAATTGCTCTTTTGTATTGTTCTCCCAAGTATGCCCTTGTCCTGATTGATTACATGTCTAAATGGCCTAAAGTTAGATTTGTGGATAATGCCAACTCCTCTTCTATTATCAGTTTCTTCCAAGATATTTTTCTCAGGGAGGGTTTTCCGGAAGAACTTGTATCTGAGAATGGCACACAGTTGACTTCTTTTGAAATGCAGAGTTCAATTCAATTCAAAATTCCTTTATTCGACTGTATGCAATGCAGTCATAAAAGTACAATAAAATACATATATATACAGATCAAATATTAAAAGAGACAGTTCATCAGGAGCAAGAGATCACAAATAGCATGTAATTTCTCAGACAAATATAAGTATACTATTTATCAGAAACATATTTACAGGGGTAGGATAATTCATATGGGGATTAACCTTCCATGCTTTTTCTAAATTTCAGGGCTGTTTTTAAAAAATTACATATAAACAAAGTGCTTTCACAGTGCAGTATTTGGAGATAAAGTAGTGCTGGCCTTATTTGCACAAAGTTCAGTTTTTTAAAAAGAGGTTTTAAAAACATTTTCCGTGGTATCATCTAATAGGAGCATACAAATAAAAAGTGTGCCAGATCTTGCGGAGACATATTGTCGCAGCCGCAAGTTGGCAACACTTGTCCCCTGCGGGCTCCACTGGGCACAGCTAGCATCAAATGAAATAGATCAAAACGAAATCTGGTCAGCAGGAAGCGCTCATATCTGGAAATAGGCCAGGATAGGTATGGTTCAATTGGTATACATGATTTAGTTAAAACATGTCTCATCACACTACCCTTCTTCAGTTCTAACTCTTCCCTAGCAAGCTGTCGACAGAAAAGTGTCCTTTACAAATGTTACGTCATGCTTGGATACTTGCTGTGGTGTCAGGAAAAGATCCAGCCTACCCAGATCTTGAAGACAATTTCTGATATATTTTAACCAGGGTATCTTGAGTTTCCCTTCCCAGTTGAGTGCCTCGAGGAGGATGTTTTGGGTAAATGGTATTTCATCGTTCAGCCAGCAGTTTAGCCAACACAACAGGGGGTTTACAGCAATCTTGTCCCCTAGGTGTGGCATGCCCAGTTCCTCGTGAGTAGAAAAATTAGCTGTGCTCTTTAGTAGACACAAAACTTGTTTTAAAAAGTTGTTTTCAGTGGTTACAAGGTCGCCCACTGGGACAAAGCCCCAAAGATCGCTCCCATAACAGGCGACAGCGGTGCTTTTGGCTTGATATAATTTCATCAGAGCAGCCACTGGTGTGTTTCCCATTTTGCGCGCAAAGTCAATTATTGCAGCGTTGGTCCTTGTTATTTCTCCTTTCTTTTTTCTTAGTGCGGGACCCCATGTGAGTTTATGGTCAAACAATACACCAAGGTATGAAAAAGTTTTTGTTATTGGTATTTTTTCCCCGTTAACAGAGAAGAGGTAGGACTTTTTTGAACCAGATCCTACCTTCATAACAAATGACTTGGAATTGTTGATACACAGGCCCCGTGAGTTCAAATTGGAAGAAAGAGTCAAGCAGTATTTGAAAGCCAAGTGCAGTTCTAGAAATAAGGACGGCGTCGTCTGCATAGAGCAGAACAGGTACGCACTTTCTCCCTATATATGGGTAATCAGTATTTGTTTTTAAAAGATGCTCCTCAAGACCAGTTATATATAAATTAAAAAGAAATGGCGCTAACATGCAGCCCTGCCTAACCCCCCGGTTTATTTTGAAGTCTCTGGTAACTTTCAAGTCTTTAGTATAACGAACATTTGCTCGTGTATCACTGTGGAGGTCGGCTAAGAAGTTAATCAGATTTTTTTCAACCCCCATTTTTAATAGAGCATCCCAGAGTTTGCTTCTATCAACGCAATCAAAGGCCGATGAAAGGTCCATAAAGGCCATATTTAGGATTCCATTTCTAGCCAAAGTGTACTTGCCACTAATTAGATATAGGTTCAGGCATTGAGTTATTGTTGAGTGCCCTGGTCTAAAGCCGTATTGAACAGGTGACATTACATTGTTGTTTTTGGCCCATGTGGTCAGCCTGTTTAAAATAATCCCTCCCACTACTTTGGCAACTGAGTTTATCAAAGAGATTGGCCTGTAACATGCTGCGTTGCTTCTGTCACCCTTCTTATAAACGGGTACAATAGTTGAGGCCCCCCAGGACTTTGGAGCCCCAATTACAGCACCAGCATTGACAACCGCCGTGAGGATTTGGGCCCAGAATGGGATATTTGATTTAAATAAGTCTGGGGGAAGGCCATCTGGGCCCGGGGCCTTGTTACTGGTTATACAACGGATCCCCTTTTCAACTTCTTTGACTGTGAAAAGCAAAGGTGCTTCTTCAGGAAGTTTGGTTGCTTGTATCATATGGGGATCATCACTCTTGAAGATTAAACTAAAATGGGAAATCCATTCATTCTCAGGTATGATAGTGCCAAGGCTGGCAGCGTTGGGATCATCAAACATCGGCTTGTTGATTATGCTCCAGAACTTGGAGCTATTGCCCAGAGTTGATGGGTCAAGCAAAGACTCCCAGATGTTCGCTTTTATGTCCTTTTTGCGAGATGCCAAGGCTGATTTATATTCAGATCGCAGAATTTTGATATGTGCGAGGTCCCTTGGCTTATTCTTGAGAGCCGTTTTCAGGTTTCGACTAGCTGCTGAACAGGCGTGATCAAACCATCTTGGCTGTTGGTCAATTGGGCCTTTTGATGGAACAGAAAGCAGTTTATCAATTCTTTGAGTTAGCACAGAAAAAGCAGATAAAATAGATTCAGGAGGTGTAGAGTCGGTGACACAAAGATTGAGTTCCTGTTCACAGCTCGTTTTAACAGACTCATGCAGAGTATCACTGTTTATCATGGTCCATTTCAGACGGCGGTTTCTGCTGATCAGTTTTAAAACACCCGGGTCCTTATATTTTTTCCGTAGTTCAAAAGGACCCTTTTCTAATTCCACTGAGATTGGATTGTGGTCGCTAAAAATGCTTTCATGTATATTGAAATTTAAAGCTGAGTTTGCCAGATCAACAGAGAGAAGTATGTGGTCTATGAAAGAGCCGTGCTCTGAGCCTTTGTAGGTTGGTGTTTCGAAGATAAAGGAATCATCTTTCAGAGACATTGCAACACTCAAGTTCAGGCCATCTATTAAATTGTTCATGTTTGTTCCTCGCAGACAATGCGCAAAATGAAGTCCTGACCTGTTTCCGCATCCCAGAGAGTCCAAGGTTGTCGTAGTCGGGTTTCCACAGATGTGTGCGTTAAAGTCACCAACAATTATTTTATTCCGTGGTAATTTTGCCAAATTATCTCGTAGGTAGTTTTGGAGCTTGATGATATTACATTCTCCTGATGGCATTACAGAGTTGTAAAAATTAACCAGGGTTAGTGCTTTTTTACCCTTCCGAATCTCCAGGATCTGGATGTTCCTGTTGTCCAGCTGTTTGTTTTTTATCTGGGAGATGAGAGAGAGGCTAATGAATGTTGCCAAGCCCCCCTTTGACCTTCCACTGGGCGATGGAGATGCTGGGACAAAGAAACTTTGGAACCCCTCGATGAAAACATTGTTGTCTGTGAGCCAAGTTTCCTGGAAACACAGTATGGTGTAATTCCTGACAAAAGCTACCCACATCTGTTCACTTTTGTGGCCAGTCCTGCGATGTTCCACGACAAGATTTTTATGGAGTTAAGGTCATTACGATCACCCAGTAACTCTTGGGTCGTGTTAGGTGGTGGGTGCAAGTTTAGGTTAAAATGACTTGTTATAGCTGTCGGATGATTTCTAATACTGTGTAACAGATTATGGACTGTAGTAGAGGAAGAGCTGCCTGCTTCCAGAATGGGGGGGGTAAGTGCACTTTGTGAGGAGAGGTTTTCAGGACAGGATGTTGCCGGCTCTGTTATATTGATATCTGGTACCGCACTTGGGAAATCGAAAGTACTTGTTGATTTATCAGTACTTATTAGTTTGATTTGTTCTTGGGGGTTTGACCGATCAGATGAAATACTAGGGGGCAGAACAGATGGCAGTCAATCCACCTCATCCAAATAATCGTAGGTATACAGGGCATCATATCTGTTTGATGTTGGAATCTCATAATGGTTTTGAAACAGATAGGAATGTGTATGGTCTCGTTTGTATGTATGTTGGACAGGTTCTAGTCTCTCATACATTGCTTGAGGTGGGTGATTGTATGCTCTACCTTCCCATGAATGAACATATCTTTGCGGTTCTAGGTCTAAGACCATCCCCTGATTAGGAACAGAAGGGGGTGCCCATGGATGGAAATGGGCTTGAGGCACCAGATACCCCTCCTGTCCGTAATGGCGTTTGGGATTTTTCCTTTGACCGTTTGTGTTATGTGGATAAAAATAACTTAAACCCATTGTGCGGAACAGACTATTTGACGAGGAACTCCTCCAATTTGCGATGAATGCAGTCTCCCTCTGTTGATTTAAATCTTGAGCCCACCCAATCTACTCTCTTCACATGAGAAATGGTCCCTATTATATGGGAGGGAAGTGGCCTGTGAGTGGTTAGCCATTGCATGACCTTATTCTTTAGTTCCACATAGGTTTCCCCCCTATTGTCAGTCAATTTAGGGACCCCAATCATGACTATTGTATATGCGTTAGACTCAGGTGGAAGATTTATATGGGTAGGTGTTTATACCGTCGTAGATTTAAGCTGATGTGCCCCTGCTGACTTAGTGGGGATATTCGTCGTTGGTAAGGTGGGGTGCCTCAATGTATCATCAGTTGCTATGACTACTTCTGAGGAGTAACCCTCCGCGGCCCATTCACTGTCATCGGTATCCTCACATGTCTGTGTAATTTGTGTATTGTTTGTGGGTGTAGCTATTACCTTCACTGAGATGGGTGCTACTTGTGGGATTAATAATGGGTCAATTATGGCAGGAGGTCCCTGTTGCTGTAACGCTATCTGTTTAACAGTACAGTTTGCTGGGTCACTGATATTTTTTACAGTTTTTGAGTTGTTTACTTTGAGGGTTGTACTCGCTGGAACAAAGGTAGAGGTTGTATTAGGCATTTTTAGCAATTTAAGAATGCTAGAGGATACTTCATTTTGTGCTCTCTCAAATTTTCCTAAAGCCTTCTCGATATTGACAATCCGTTTACTGATGGGTTGTAAAAGAGATTTAACCATGGTTTCTATTTCACTCAGGGAGGGTGTTTTCGTTGTAGATATCTGGTCTGTATGCCTTGTCTGCTCTTTGACCAGGGTACTCTCCATGTTGTTCTTTTCAATTCGGGATGTGTCCGGGTCTTGAGAGGGTATCAGCAGGGGCCCTGTTTTAGTGGTTTCAGAGGGTTTCCCCTGTATAAGTTTCTGCCACATATCTTTAATTGAACGTTTCGGTTTGCCTAGTAGGCAGTAGGTTTTTTTCGTGAGGTGTTTTGTCTTTCGTTTTTTCTTATGGCGCTGGGTTTTGCTTATTTGTTCAGGAGTTAACGTCGGTGCCAATTGAGTGGCGGATATGTGGCTCTCGATTAATTGAACCTCAGAATCAGGTGGCGATGTGTGCAGACAGTTTATATTGCTACCACGATTAGTCGAAACCAAAGGGCTACTCTCCATTGTATTCCCTGTAGGACATGTAAACAGGGGTTTTGATGTATTATCCTTAATATGCGACCTTGGCAGATCTGTGAATGATTGCATTAATAAGGATTCCTGAGAGTTAGGTGTATCGTCCATAATATGTGTGTTATTAGTAGTGTGCATGGACAGATTTGGAAAACACATATCTGGGGTCAGAGAGAGTCGTCTCTCTGTGTCCTGGATGGCGTCCGCCACTACGCTAATCATTTTTTGTAGCATGATATCAATGGCGGTTATAGTGGGTAGTGGTGTACTCACAGTTTTTAATCTCGTTGTTGATCTCGTTGCCATCGGGGTTTTCTGTACTTTAGTCATCCTCAAAAAGTGAGCGTGTAACCAAGCACCTTGTATTGATTACGTGGATTACTTTAATGCAGGGTGTCCTCACAGAGGAAGTTAAGGGGGTGGCCCGTCACGGCCACTTCGGGCCACTTCGGGCCCCTGAGGGCCCCTGAGGACCCGCCCTTTGCCCGGGCTTAGCCCGGCGCGTCCCGCGCGCGTCCTGGCGGGACGAAGGACCTGCCGGGGCTTTATGCGCCGCCTGGCGCGCTGGTGGATGTCGCCGCCGCCTCCCCCTGGAGGCTGCTGGGAGATGGAGTCCAACCGGCGGAGCCAAGCCCGGCCGGTCGGCGGTCCAAACAGAATGGCGGAGCCAAGCCCGGCCGCTGCACGGACAGGTGCGTTTCCTCGTGTTTCAGGGCGTGACTCAAGCAGGTTGTCCGGGTGCTGGGTGCAGTGGAAGACAGGGGACTCAGCCCCTGCCGGGGCTTTATGCGCCGCCTGGCGCGCTGGTGGATGTCGTCGCCGCCTCCCCCTGGAGGCTGCTGGGAGATGGAGTCCAACCGGCGGAGCCAAGCCCGGCCGGTCGGCGGTCCAAACAGAATAGCGGAGCCAAGCCCGGCCGCTGCACGGACAGGTGCGTTTCCTCGTGTTTCAGGGCGTGATTCAAGCAGGTTGTCCGGGTGCTGGGTGCAGTGGAAGACAGGGGACTCAGCCCCTGCCGGGGCTTTATGCGCCGCCTGGCGCAATGGTGGATGTCGTCGCCGCCTCCCCCTGGAGGCTGCTGGGAGATGGAGTCCAACCGGCGGAGCCAAGCCCGGCCGGTCGGCGGTCCAAACAGAATAGCGGAGCCAAGCCCGGCCGCTGCACGGACAGGTGCGTTTCCTCATGTTTCAGGGCGTCACTCAAGCAGGTTGTCCGGGTGCTGGGTGCAGTGCTCTTTTTTTCCAGAGGTCTCCATGAGTTCTTGTTTGCTCCGGTAAAAACAGTCGCTGCAGCTGGAAATGCAGAGTTTTTTCAAAGAGGCAGGGATTAGACACATGTGTACGTCTCTTTACCACCCTCGTAGCAATGGTTTAGTCGAGCGGTTCAACCGTGTTGTCAAGGAATATCTACAACTTGCTTTGGTTAATGGTTTGCATTGGGGCAAGGCTTTTTGTGATATGTTGTGGGCTGTAAGAACCACTCCTCATGTCAGCACTGGAATTGCTCCTTTTACTTTGCTTCGGGGTAGGGTGGCAGGTTCTAAATTGAATAAAGAGCGGATGTCTAGATGTGTGGTTGATACCAGCAAAATGTCTGCTGTAACTGATGTTAGAGCTTCAGTTCAGTCGACGTATGATACTAGGTTTGGTGCATGTCATTCTCTGGATGTTAAGGCGGGTGATTGGGTGAGGATTAGAAAACAGGGTTTTCTTCGTAAAGGAGAGTCTCGATTTTCCTCTCCTAAAAGGGTGTCTGTTGTAAAAGATCGAGTGGTGGTGTTGATGGATGGAAGAGTGTGGAATAAATCCTCCATTTCCATTGTTCCGAAATCACTGGTTGGTGAGGTTAAGAGAAGACTTGGGGCACATTCTTCTTCTGTTGGTGTGTCCTCTGATGTTCATGGGAGGGATGGTGTTGTCCATTCTGATTGTGTTCCTCTTAGGAGAGTGTCTTCCAGGTCAAAATATGTACCTGTCAAGTTCCACTATTATAACATGGGGTAGTTTGCTTTTATTGTAACTTGGGATAGTTTGATTTTTATTGTTATCCTTGCTTTTATGCATTTGGGATGTCTTTCTTGTTTTTTTCTTTTCTTTAATCATTTAATCTCTGTTTATTTTTTTTATCTTTATTTTACTTGTTTTTTTTTCCTTTTATGAAGAAGGGGAGGTGTGTTGGGATCTGGTCCTTGTGACTTAGAACTCTGGTAGAAGAATGTTCCCTGCGTGGAACAACGGTTGTGAGTGTTCTCACCAAGGCAGTTGCTGCAGGGGAGTCTCTGTAACTGGATGTAATAAAGTATGCTCCCTTCCATAATCATTGTGGAGACTTACCTCATTTCATCTTTACAGGATTTTGACTTTTGGAGGGACACTACACAGACTAAATCTGTGTGGGGGACAGAAGATTGACATGTTCAGAAAACTGAGGGGCCTTGTTTAGAGAATGCATCATACCACATCAGATTATTTTCCTGAATGACACAGTGCAACAGACTTCCTTTCTGGGTTAGCCAAGATCACGGATTTGAACACACTTTTGATTCCCTCACTTACACATTTTGATGGTTGGTAAAATTATGCACAATACAGTGGGGATATACTGGAAGCAATACTACACTACAGTTCATGCAATTCATCAGATTCCGATTGGAAGGGACGGTTGATTTGGCCTATTGACACAAATAGGTCAGTCAAGATTCAGGGGTACCACCAAAGCATTTAGTATCCATAGGCTTGACCAGGGCTTTGTACAATCAGAACACACAGGTTGGCGACATCTTACAGTGTTGGGAACATATGTCTAGAGTGGCTAAAAGTCTCAACACTGTCCTAGGTAAAACAACACTTGTTCTTACTGGATCTTAGAGATTATTTGTTAGGACACCAGAATACACATCACTCTCCTGACCAAAACTCTCTGCAGGGTTGTGGCTCCATGTATATTGGCTTCTAATTGAAGGAAACCACCAATCTTACTCCTCCTCTTCATCTGTTGCTAGTTCGCCCTCTTCTGTGTTCCTTTCCCCGTTCTCTTGTTGACCCACTCTCCTTAAATGCTGCTCTTCACAACCCAGAGCATACTTGTTCCTTTCTATGTCTTGTATGCCCCACTTGACTCAGCCCCACTCTACTCTCTTATTTATCGCCTTATATTTTCCCTATGTTTTATCTCTCATCGTTCCTTTAAGTAGTCTTTTGTCTCTTTTCTTGCTCTACCGGCTCTACCTCCCTTTCCTCACCAAGTCATTTCTTTCTTTCGAATGATATTTGCTGTCAGTCTTTTTTAAGTTTCCCTTTTATCCCTTTCTGGTTCCATTCTGCAGTGGACGCTTACCCATCTGGAGTTTGTCCTTTCCCTGAAGGTAACAAGGTACTTAACCTACTCTGTCACAGTGTCATTACCAGAGCCTTCAATGTTTATGGACCCCTCAAACCAATACTTCCTTTAGGCAGCTCATTATTAATGTATCGGTATCATCTTTGGCTGTATGTTTGTATAAGCAGGGCTTTTAACTTTCTTCAAAACAACATACAAATTCTTAAAGTTGAGAAAATGGAGTTCCAGGCTTTTGGTGCAATCTGGAAATGAGTATTTAAAGGTTCAATATTTGTTGAAGCTTGAAGTTTCAAGGTAGAAAGAGTCAGCACTTCTAAGTACATGGGCTCCATCTGAGAAGTCAAGCGTATGTGTCAAATATTTTGTTGCCCCTCAGTGCAAGTCCCTGTGTACTACACATCCCAACATCTGGTCTCTGAGTGATCACATCTTCTAGAGACAGATGCAAGCCAAAATACGGCATTGAGAGCAGTTCGGAAAGGAACGACTTGCGTTCTCAGTGTGTAGTTTAATCTTGAGAGGGCTAATGATAGCACTGTTGTACCTTCCATTGGATTAAACTATCTTGCAGTTGCCACATTTACACACACAGACACACACATGCATACACACACACACACCTGACTCTAACTCTGTGGTGCACACAAAGTCTATGTTGTAAAATTTGTAACCTTTCAGTGTGCTGCCTAACATTCTGGATTTTTGTTCAGGAGGTTGCTTTTGTGGAGCATTGCAACTCCATTTTCAAGTAGGTTGAATAGTGGATATGCTGATGAGGACTGTGTTTTTCTGCATCCTCTTATATGTCCAAACCCAATCTCTTCCTCTTATTTCTCATTTCCAGCCTTTTCTGTATCTTGGCTATCTACGTGCATGGGTTGAATGTATGTAGAATTACAACCTCAGTGTTTCAAGTTCCATTTAGCAAGAATACTTCCTTGTATTATCTTTTTTACATTGATATGGGTGGATTGATGAATGAGTCTGTATTATCATAAAGTAAAAGTAAACATTGAAAGAGGTAAAGTGGATTTGTCCATGTATAACATACTACAATTCCCAGAACATGATATGCTGGTAGTATGCCATTTTAATATGGACGTGTCTGTTGATCTTTTTATGTTTCTTATAATATGCTTGTATTATAAGGTCAGAGCAATATTTGCTCTTTAAAGCACACATTTTACACATTTAAACATAATTATTATTTTATCTGGTAATGGGTGTGCATGCATACACGTATTTATGTTAGAAACTCTAGAAAATTGCTTCAGTCAACAATATACTTTTAATGGTCTAGTCCATCCGCTGGGATAGGGGCTCAGTGGATGGTTCCCCCTCTGATATTATTTGCTTATTTTTTCCTGCAAGCCATATTTTCTTTGATTGGTGTCCTAGCTCATTTAACCTTTTTCTTATTGAATGAATTTGATCTTTATTTGATTATATATCATAATCATAATATATATATATATATATATATATATATACAAATATATATATATAAGTGTATGTATATATATATATACATTTTCCTCTCAAATGCCCTGAGCTTTACAAAGGTCACTCGATGCAGCTCTTTACCATCCGGTTTAGAAACCTCGAGGCTGCTTGCAGTTTTTTGCATCCATTTTGTTTTTGGTTCCTTGCTTGATTCCCCGACGCGTTTCGAGGCAGAACGCCTCTTCCTCTTGGGGGCTGCACAGAAATAATGAATGCCTCACCAGTTTTGTCTCACTGATTGTTTTATTGAGAACATCGCCTCCATGGGCGTGGCACACGGTTGCCCGATGGCATGATGGTCCGTGTAGTTCTTAGGGTGAGTATTGTGTTAAAAGTTCATTTTGAAAGTTCATTGTCTCTGTGTTGTTTGTTGAAGCTTATTACATCCTTAAGTAGGCTGGATTTCAAAAACTGCAGGCTTCGTTTTGCCTAGACCTACACGCTTACACGGAAAAAAGGGTTTCCTTCCTAGCCTTTCCATATAGTTATCGGAAATGGTGCTCCGTTGCCACGGCCAGGACTGCCGTGTACTTAATCTTCCTCTCAAATGCCCTGAGCTTTACAAAGGTCACTCGATGCAGCTCTTTACCATCCAGTTTAGAAGCCTCGAGGCTGCTTGCAGTTTTTTGCATCCATTTCGTTTTTGGTTCCTTGCTTGATTCCCCGACGCGTTTCGAGGCAGAACGCCTCTTCCTCTTGGGGGCTGCACAGAAATAATGAATGCCTCACCAGTTTTGTCTCACTGTTTTATTGAGAACATCACCTCCATGGGCGCGGCACACGGTTGCCCGATGGCATGATGGTCCGTGTAGTTCTTAGGGTGAGTATTGTGTTAAAAGTTCATTTTGAAAGTTCATTGTCTCTGTGTTGTTTGTTGAAGCTTATTACATCCTTAAGTAGGCTGGATTTCAAAAACTGCAGGCTTCGTTTTGCCTAGAGCTACACGATTACACAGAAAAAAAGGGTTTCCTTCCTAGCCTTTCCATATAGTTATCGGAAATGGTGCTCCTTTGCCACGTCCAGGACTGCCGTGTACTTAATCTTCCTCTCAAATGCCCTGAGCTTTACAAAGGTCACTCGATGCAGCTCTTTACCATCCGGTTTAGAAGCCTCGAGGCTGCTTGCAGTTTTTTGCATCCATTTCGTTTTTGGTTCCTTGCTTGATTCCCCGACGCGTTTCGAGGCAGAACGCCTCTTCCTCTTGGGGGCTGCACAGAAATATTGGAACAAGGAACCAAAAACGAAATGGATGCAAAAAACTGCAAGCAGCCTCGAGGCTTCTAAACCGGATGGTAAAGAGCTGCATCGAGTGACCTTTGTAAAGCTCAGGGCATTTGAGAAAAAACATCCTAACTATATATATATATATATATATATATATATATATATATATATATATATATATATATATATATATATATATATATATTACCTACTGGCGGTCGCCAGTAGGTATATATAGTTAGGATGTTTTTTGAATAGGGATTTCTGAAAATTCTATGTTGAATAACTTTGGTGTTGATGGAGGAAAATGGCACATTTTGTTTCTGAGCGTCCCCTGAAAGTTTGGGGGGGTTTCGTCAAGCGGGGGCCGAGAAAAAAGGGGGGTCCCAAAACGTGTTTTTAACATTGAGTTTTCCATAGGGCGGTTGGACTCACTTTTAGCTCGAACGGGGAATGGATTTCTATAAAACTTGGCAAAATTGTAGGGACTGGTAGCCCGATGTGCCTTTGCTAGATCTCAAGATATGTGCTCCAGTAGATTTTGAGTATTTTAGGTTCAAAAAAATTTATATATCTGTGACAGCGTCCCGGTAAGCGCCCCGGTTCGCGTACCAGACGCGTAACGGAACTTCGCGAGGAGAAGCGGATTGGCTCTCCGGTGACTGTCAACATTCTAAACAGTCCGGAGCGGCCGCCATCTTGTCTCCCGGTAGGATCGAGAGACAAGAGGTGGAAATAAATGAAGGGGGAAATGAATAAAAGGGGGCAAGGTAGACCCCTCCTGACCCCCTAGGATTGATGTGGGGGCTATTAAAGGGCTCCGCGGGGCAAAAAAATAAAAATAAAATGTTTTCGATTTTTCGGGGTGGAAGCGCTACCCGGTACGCGAACCAGGTAGCTCACCGGTAGCGTAACGGGAGTCCGCCATCTTGTGTTTTGGACGAATTTAGTCACAAGATGGAGGATAAACAATGTTGGGAATGGGTATAAGGGGGCACGGGAGACATATCCTGACCCCCTAGGTTTTCTGAGGGTGGGTGAGGAGGCCCATATATGTTAAAAAAAACAACTTTTTTTAAACAAATTTCGCACGGTTAGCGCCCGGTCCGCGCACCGGGTAGCGTTCTGGAAAGCGTAACAAGGGGAAAACCAAGGGAAATAGTAAAATAATATTTTAGAGTGCTTTGCGGTAGGGTAGCTCTGAATAGAGCTGTTGTGTTGTGTGGGTGATGTAAGTACCAACATGTAGGTACCAATGAAGAGTCTAAAATTCAATGTACACCGTCTCCTCTGTAGATATTTTGTATGGTCTAATATGGGTTATTTAAATGTAAATGTGTGGAAAAGCACTTCATGCTTTAATGCAATTGTATTTTTGAACTGATTGTTCTTTCCTATTAGTCCTCCTCTCTGTTTTTTTTCCCCCACACTCTTCTTCAGCATGATAGTTGATAAATTAGTTCCCTCACCTCCCTTCCCTCTCCCGTACTCCCTTTCCTCCCTCACTTTGCTTACTGTCCTTACAGTGCTTCCCTTAGTCTTTCCCTCACTTTTCCTGTATCGTTACTTTTTTTCTTTCACCCTCACTCTCCTCCCCTCGATCTCTCTCACCGCTCTCTTCTTACTCTGATACCTCACTCTCCCTTAGCAGTCCCTATCTGTCCCTCACTCCCTTTCCCTCACTTGCCTTCCTTCACTCCTTCACTCACTCACTTTCCTTCATTCTCCTACTGCATGAATTACAAATGAAAAAGAATAATGTGTCAAACAATTTTAAATTTCTAAATATAAATTTATTCCGTAGAGTTTTCAAAATTTTGAAGAACTTGTAACAAGTCTTTATCAGGGATATCCTCTTGAATGTCTTCATTTGAAAGTCTTTCTAACAGGTCAACTGCATCCACACATTTGAAGTATTCCTCATCAAGAGATTGATCCCAAAAATCCCTGTCTTCTTCTGCATTTGAAATTTCATCAATATTATGGCTCTCATTTTTAGGTTGAATCACAATTTCCTTATAGGTTGATGATATCTCCAAAGTATTTGCAACAGCCTCTTTCGATTGTTCCATTTTTTTTGTTTTTTTCTGTAAATTTCAGAAAAAAAATAACTTTAATTTATCATTTTCAGTAGTACCTAATATGAAACTACCTTTATCAAGTATTTAGTTCTTTGCAATTAATATGGACAAATTTGATCAAATAGTTTTTAAAGCTATATCAGTAGAGATAATGCGCTGTAGGGGGTGAAGTTGATACAGGTTCTTCTGAGTTTTTATCAGTGAAGTTATCTTTGGGCAGTGTATAGTATCAGGCAGGAACTAGAAAAAAAGAAGAACTGCATGTAATGAAGCCTAACTCAATCCATAACTATTAATTAATTAATTAATTGCAAGTT
Organism: Lissotriton vulgaris; assembly: GCF_964263255.1. Taxonomy (NCBI): domain Eukaryota; kingdom Metazoa; phylum Chordata; class Amphibia; order Caudata; family Salamandridae; genus Lissotriton; species Lissotriton vulgaris. The sequence goes on along the minus strand of NC_141696.1, from coordinate 184,355,968 downwards.
TATATAGCGCTAGGATCGACTCCCGGAGGAGTATCTCCGCGCTTCGACCGCTGCGAAACCCTTCCTGGCTTCCCTGAGAGATGGTCCCTTAATGGGTATCTCCAGGGTGAGACCAGGCATCCCCAGCGGTCTGGTGGGGCCGTTAGTGCAGATGAGGCAAGCTTATGCCCAGAGTTGCCGAGTGTGATCGCTGATCAGAGTGGGCACCGAGGCGAGAGAATTATCGAGTCCGCTGACCCTGGTCCAGAAACCTGCCGCGTCGGATATCGAACCCTGGTCCCGGGCCGTCCTCTGCTCTCGGGTCTGCCGCCTCTAACCAGTGAGCCACACTACTGCACTATAACTGAGGGACAGTACATAACTAACAGAAAACGTTTTTTTTAAATAACTTTAGCTGCACAACATTTTTCCCCTTAGAAACTATCAACTTACCTGTGGCAAAGTGTTTCAGGTTTCCCTGCAAATGGTTCCGAAATGTACAATAGGGAGTACCAGTCAAAATGGCTGTCTTTCCCTCTTATTTTTCATAAATATTCATGTAGCAAACCAATCAAATGTCAGCACATAAAAATACAACTTGAAAGTAATGTTATCATTGGTTCAAAATGTCAACTCTTTGTAATGTGTTTTTGCCATGTAATTTACCTCAGGATATTTAGACAGGGCTACAACTTGAATGGCTCGATGGAATTCCATCAAATTTGGGAAAATGGTAGGGACTGGTATGTAGTAGGGACTATTCCAAATTTGGTGAAAGTGTCTCCAGTGCTTTTTTTGTAAATTAACTTCCCACATTTTTTTTTGCTGCGTGTGCCGTTGCGCGCCCCGGTTCGCGCACCGGGTAGCCTACCGGCAGCGTAACGGGAGTCCGCCATCTTGTGTTTCGGTCTAATTTGGACACAAGATGGAGGATAAACAATGCTGGGATTGTGTAAAAGGGGGCAAGGGAGACATATCCTGACCCCCTAGGTTTTGTGAGGGTGGATGAGGAGGCCCATATATGCCAAAAAAAAAAAAAACTTAAAAAGTTTCACGCAGTTAGCGCCCGGTGCGCGAACCGGGTAGCGCTCCGGAAAGCGTAAATTGTGAAAATTAGTGAAAAAAATTACATTTTAAATTTATTTAGAGTGATCATAGTTAGGGTAGCTCTGAAAAGAGCTTTTGGGTTCTGTGGAAGATTTAGGTACTTATAAGTAGGTACCAATACACAGTCTTAAATTCTGGATGAAAACTCTGTTCCCCTCATCGGAGAAGTGCACACCATCTCCTCTGTAGATATCTTGCATGTAGTAACGCAAGGTATTGTTGTAGATGGAGCCCATTCCATGGTCTCTCATGTAAGCTGAAACAGACTTATTTACATGCTTCCTCGCTTTCTCAATTTGTGGACAAAATTGATTGGACCACCTCCATTTCTGTCTTTGGCATATATTTGAATACACCAAAGCAGTTTGAGGAAAAAGTGCCATCAATTGCTCAAAGGTGTCCTTTAAAAGCATTTCCAGACCAACCCCAGTCAAAGTGCCCAAGTCATTTCCACCACAGTGGACTATTAAGAGGTCAGGGTTTGGCAGATGCAAAAAGGTTTTCACCAATGGTATCAATTGGTGAGATCTCAATCCTCTCTGGCCAATCCACTTGATTTCCACATTTGGTAAATTGAGGTTGTGTAAATTTCTGTTATCAGCGTACCTTTGAGCCCAGTGGATGTAACTATGTCCAAGAATCCAGACAGAATACATGGTGAGAAGAGGTTCTGCTGCAGTCAGATGAAGTGTGGGAATGAAATGGCAATTGAAACAGTAGGAGTTTGCAAAGAAAAAAGCTGTGGAGTTTCAGTGCTATTGATACACTACCAGTGATTGGTGGATTTCAATTGCTGAAAACTGAAAGTTAGGGTGCATGGTTGTGTTCTTTAAAAGATGTAATTTGAATGGTTAAGAAAAAATAATTTTAAGAAACATTGCACTGGATAAGCAGGTGTACTGAGAGTTCAGAGTTCAGTTGAAACATTGTTGTGTGAACTTGTAAACATGAGAGGTCTGTCAGGAGGTAGTTGCTATGGAAAAAAGGCAGAAAGGGCAGAGGGGGGAAGGGTGTTGATTTGAAAAAAGTGAGGGAAGAGTTTTGATTGGGTGACATGAGGGATATGTGTAAAGAATTACAGCATTTCTGTGCCATTGTTGGTTGCAGCCTCTGGAGTGCATACCCTTTGCTCTGGTAAAGAAAAATTGGTGTGTGTCTGAGACTGTTTTCAAACTCAAAAAGCATTTGCTAAGGTGAGAAAAGATTCATTTAATTTAGATAGAGACTAGCATGTTTTAAGGAGAAAATTAGGAAGCAAGTTGTGTATTTAAAATGTTGATTTGTGTCAAGTTTTTTCATTATGTTTTACAAAAAGATTTTGCTTCTTTGAGAAATTGTAATTGGAGATAATGTGAAGTATTAGTACTGACAGGGTGTGCTTGTACATAGGAGCTGTGCTGTGTTTTCAAATTATGACTTGAAAATCGTTTTTAAGGAAAAGGAATGCTTTTAACATTTATGAGAAGGAAAAAATGGTGTCTGCTTCTTTAAACAAATATTTCACTTCCCCCATGAATCTGGGAGAATAATTTGCTTATTTGATGTGTTTAAAATTCGTTTCTTGAAGTCACTTAGGTTTCAGGATATGTACTGCTAGAGTTTCATAGCCAGCATGGGGCATATTTACAAGGCCTTTGAGCCACTTTCACGTCATTTTCCCCATGTTAAAAGTGACGCAAAAGTGGTGCAAGGGCCTTGTAAATACGCCCCATGTGTGCTAGGCCATTTTAAGTCACTTCCCCCATGAATCGGGGAGAATAATTTGCTTACTTGATGTGTTTAAAAATCGTTTCTTGAAGTCACTTAGGTTTCAGGATATGTACTGCTAGAGTTTCATAGCCAGCATGGGGCATATTTACAAGGCCTTTGAGCCACTTTCACGTCATTTTCCCCATGTTTACAGTGACTCAAAAGTGGTGGAAGGGCCTTGTAAATACGCCCCATGTGTGCTAGGCCATTTTAAGTCACTTCCCCCATGAATCTGGGAAAATAATTTGCTTACTTGATGTGTTTAAAAATCGTTTCTTGAAGTCACTTAGGTTTCAGGATATGTACTGCTAGAGTTTCATAGCCAGCATGGGGCATATTTACAAGGTCTTTGATTCACTTTCACGCCATTTTCTCCATGTTAAAAGTGATGCAAAAGTGGTGCAAGGGCCTTGTAAATACGCCCCCATGTGTGCTAGGCCATTTTAAGTCACTTCCCCATGAATCTGGGAGAATATTTTGCTTACTTGATGTGTTTTAAAATCGTTTCTTGAAGTCACTTAGGTTTCACGATATGTACTGCTAGAGTTTCATAGCTAGCATGGGGCATATTTACAAGGCCTTTGAGACACTTTCACGTCATTTTCCCTATGTTAAAAGTGACGCAAAAGTGGTGCAAGGGCCTTGTAAATACGCCCCCATGTGTGCTAGGCCATTTTAAGTCACTTCCCCAATGAATCTGGGAGAATAATTTGCTTACTTGATGTGTTTAAAAATAGTTTTTTGACTTAAAATGGCTCAAAGGCGTTGTAAATATGCGCCATGCTGGCTATGAAACTCTAGCAGTACATATTCTGAAACCTAAGTGACTTCAAGAAACGGTTTTAAACACATCCAGTAAGCAAATTATGTCATGTTTAGGTTTCACGATATGTACTGCTAGAGTTTCATAGCCAGCATGGGGCATATTTACAAGGCCTTTGAGCCACTTTCATGTCATTTTCCCCATGTTAAAAGTGACGCAAAAGTGGTGCAATTAATTATTTATATGTGTGCTAGGCCATTTTAAGTTACTTCACCCAATGAATCTGGGAGAATAATTTGCTTACTTGATGTGTTTAAAAAAATCGTTTTTTAAATGTTTCTCTGCTGCTAATTTACCGTAGGTAGAATTGACAACTAGTGTGTTAATTGTTTGCCTACTGTTATTGGTTTACTGTTTGGTAATAGTGGTTAATAACATTTTTTTTAAAAATTTACCACAGATTCAACTCAAGATCTTTTGAAAAATTCAAAAATGCCCTCAAGGCAAAGGAGAAGAAAAGAAGCAAAGCGACTTACACCCCACCTTGATAAACCTTTGCAGCAGTCCTCTACAATAAAAACTTGTCAAGTCACCAAAAAAACTCCGGGTAAGACAACAAAATCTTTTTTAAGAAACATTTGCAGATGAAAAAGTATCACTACAGAACATGTTTTAGTCCAGAAGAAGAGAGCCAATTTAAACGGGAAGGAAAGGCCCCTCAAACATGTTACTGCTAGAGCAGGAGATAACTCTGTGCATGGCTGTAGAAGGAAAAATTAGTTTAGGGACATTCGTAGACGAATATTCCGCAACAGGATAATTGTCCATTTGTTAAAAAATGTTAAAAAAGGTCAACAGAAAGTGGCTTTTTATAAGAAAAAGAAAAAAGTAGAGAACATTTTTGATCAGGCTTTCGAAATTAAGCGAAAGTTATTTATTTTGATAATCAATAGAATTAGGAAACTAAACAAGGCAATTTATGATTTCAAATCAAATAGTAGATGGAAGAGAATAGTTAATCGTACTAATTTTTGTGAAGTTTTTTCAGGAGAATGGATGCATAGTTCAAGTTGTGAGGCATTTTTTAATGAGGAGAGTTACTTCCAGGACAATGATTTGGTGCATGCAGTTGACACCAGTGGTCGAGCATATGAGGTGAAAGGCGGTTGTCTGGTTGAAAAAGAAAAACTTGTGTCAACAGAGGCAGAAGAGGTGTTAGGTGATGAAGTTTTAGGGAGACGTCCTAAGGGTCCAGTGTACACCTGGAAGTGTAGTAGTATTTGCAGTGTGCGACAGGATTCCATCAATTTTCTTTGTGATTTTGTACGGACATTTAATAAGAAAAGTTTAAAACAGAAAATGAAGTTGTTGCAAGAATTAGATCCTTGTAGAGTGAGAGAAATGGCAGGTTTGCATGGTCATTCACTGGCTTGTCTTTCCAGGAGAGTATGCCAGAGTGTTTTTCATCATTTCAGGATGCTAGCAGTGCATCATAATAAAGTGAGGAAATTAGTGAGAATGTTGTATTATGCTAAGAGTCCAGCAATTATGCTTAAACAATTAAGCAGTGCTCTTTTGCATGGTTCTGAAGTAGATGTGAAGAATATTTGTGACGAAATTGAGTTTTGTTACTTTGCAAATAAAGAGAACAATGTTGAAATTGACCCAGTAGAAGAAGGTAATGTGGAAGAGAGTGTACAGATTTCCAGTACAGATAAGTTTCACAAGGAAATTTCCACGTTTACGGTGAAATCAAGTGAGAGGCCTAATTTCACTTGTGTGTGTTGTCGACGGACTTATTATAAGAATCAGACTAAGTTAGTGGATTTATGTGCAAAAAGTGAAATGGAAAATAATAGTGAATGGAAGGATTTTGCAACATACAAAATTGTTTTGATTTGGGATCGGATCAACGTATGTGTACTTATTGTTTTAACAAATTAAATCAAAACCGGATGCCTGCTAGAGCGGTTCATAATAATCTGGAATTGGTTGACATTCCTTCTAAACGGAGGATTTAAATACTTATGTATCTATTTTGATTCAAAGTGTCCATCCTTTTCAGGCTATTGTTCGAATGGAGCCTAAGACAGGGAAATTGCCTCCTTCAGATTTACAGAGAGGATTAAAGGGAAGAGTTTTTTATTTGCCTCTAGATTTGAAGAAAAATATTGATACAATTGGTGTAGACAAAGTGGAAGAGGAACCTCTGGTTATCCTAGTTAATGGGGTTCCGACAAAGAGTAAGAAAATCTGGCAAGATTTAGTGGATGTTAGGAAAGTCAAAAAGGCAACATTGTATTTGATGAAAAACAATGAGTACTACAAGAATGCATGTGTTGCAGAAGAGGAACTAAGTGAAGAAGAGGACAGCGATTTGTGTGCTGGACAAATAGAGAAAGTAGATGTCTCTAAAAATGAAGAAATATATGAACATTATAGTGTTCATCCTTTGCATTCCAAAGAAGTCATGGGGAATGCTATTGAGTTGTTTCAAATGAAACAAGCCAAAGGGAGTCCCATTAGTGTTTGGGAGGAAAGTTTGGAAGCTCGGTGTTTCCCACAGTTATTTCCAACAGGTCCAGGAGGAAGATATGATGAGCGACCTGATCAAATTTCTGCTTCTGAATACCGGACTTTACGATTGTATGCAGAAGATCCTAGGTTTCGTCAATGCATTCCCTATTTGTTTCATCTACTGTATGAAAGTGATCTGTCTGGACTGTCTTATGCAGTGAACCACATCCGGAAAAGTGGTGTACAGATGCAAAATATCTCAGCAAGGGACTTTATGGATAAAGTCAATGTGCAAGACAGTATTTTGGATTCTCACTTGATTAATCTCATGGCATGTCAGCGTGGTACTAATGAGTATTGGTACCGTCGACATGGTGACTTAAAATGTATGCTGAGGAACTTAGGAACTCCCACATGGTTCCTCACTCTCAGCTGTGCCGAGTATGGCTGGGAAGACTTACTTGAATTTCTACGAGAGGCAAATGGAAACATTGAAAATATCGAATTCAAGACACCCGGAGAACTGTGCTCTTTGGATCCAGTCAATGTATGCAGGTACTTCAATCATAGATTTGAAGCTATGATGTCTTTCATCACGAACAAGAAAAATCCACCTCTTGGAGAGGTGTTGGATTTCTTCTGGAGAAAGGAGTATCAAGCAAGAGGTGCTCCTCATATACATATGCTGCTATGGATCGAAGATGCACCCAAATTTGGAACAGATCCGGATGACTTAGTGATGAGTTTCATAGAACAGTATTCTACATGTGCTGTTCCAAAGACAAAGGAAGACAAAAGTTTAAGAGAACAAGTTTTACGCTTTCAAAACCATTGTTGTGGAAAGTACTGTCATCGTAAATTCAGAAACGAGGACAAGTTCTACACAAAATGTCGTTTTGGGTTTCCACGATCAGTGACTTCTAAGGGAAGAGTGAACAATTTGATGTCTTCGCTGCCCCATAATGTGATGAGGAAATCACCCAAAAATACATACAATTTAAAAAGAAACGAAGAGTCCAAGTACATCAACGACTACAACCCAGTGATTTTGTCCATGTGGAATGGTAACATGGATATACAGTTTGTGGCTGACAACTGTATGGCTGTGGCTCGGTATGTGACGTCTTATATCACAAAAAAAGAAAAGACAGAACTGAAGGATATGTGGGATGACATTTCACATGAAAAGAGCCTCAGTAAGAAGTTGTGCAGTTTCAGTCTAAAGATGTTGTCGCATCGAGAAATCGGAGCTTACGAATGTTCTGATCGGTTATCTTCAGCAAGTCTCTATGCCAAATCTAGGAGTATAATTTGGGTGAGTCTTGGTCTTGCTGCAACACGTAATCGAGTTCTGAAACCTGTACGGGAAATTGAGTATTTGCCGGAGAAGGAGCCAAACAGTACAGATATTTTGAAGACCAACATGTTGGATACATATTATCCAAATAGAAGCAGTCACCTCGATAACGTTTGTCTCTATGAAGTACTACAAAATTACATATTCAAGAGGAACATTAAAGAAGATATCGATAAAGGAGTGTATGCTGTAATTGGAAGTGAGGGATGTCTGTTGAAGCAAAGAAGATGCCAATTGCTAAATCATCGAAAATTGAGTTGCGAATCTCCTGAAAGAAAGGAGTTTTACTATTTAGCTCTTTTGCAACTCTTCAAGCCTTGGTGTGCAGAAGAGGAACTGCTTGGAGATTTCGTTTGTTACAAAGACTCTTTCAATGCAGCCAAGGAGACCATAGAATGTGCAGTTTTTCCAAAATATCTAGAAATGTTGAATGCGGAAATCGAGCAGGAAGCAACAATTGCAGCCGAGATTGCTAGAGACAGTTCTCAGGACAGTCAGAGTTCCATTTCATTGAGTCAGGATCCACTAGGAGGACCCATTATCGAAAATGAAGCTGCCACTGCCATGATTGAAGTGGAAAGGGCCATGGCACATGCTCAGGAGGATGCGGTTAACTTAGAAGATTTGGAAAGACAACTCAACGATGAACTGAGGCAAATATATGACGAAGTCACCAAACAAATTGATCATGGATTAACTCATGAGAAGATAGAGTGCTCATGTACGTCGTTGAAGCCTGTCCGACTGTACGTGAGTGGAGAAGCAGGAACTGGAAAAAGTTTCCTCATTAAAGTAATTTCATGTTATCTGCAGAAAAAGACTGAGTCATCGCTGTCTTGTGTTGTCACCGCTCCAACTGGACTGGCAGCACATAACATTAAAGGTATTACTTTGCATCGTCTACTGATGCTGCCAGGTGAGCATGATAACAAATTACAATACCACAAGTTATCTGGAGATGCTTGTTGTGAAGTTTCAAGAGTCCTAAAGAATATGAAACTTCTTATCATTGACGAAGTAAGCATGGTTTCAAATGTCATGCTTGCCTTTGTGCATTTGAGAATGCTAGAAGTTCTTAAAACAGAGTATGATGTGTTATTTGGTGGCAAACACATCATTGTTTTCGGTGATCTTCTGCAGCTGACACCAGTGAAAAGACAACCAGTGTTTAAACTGCTTATGTATGAAGATACCAGGAAGTGCCTAGGGAGCATTGGCAACGTTAATATATGGTTAAACTTCAATTATGCTGAACTGCGTAAAAATATGCGTCAGGCGAAGGATGAAGATTATAAGAATATTCTACAAGATGTTAGAATCGGAAAAGTGACTGAGCATGGGAAGGAAGCTTTACATGCATGATTACTGTCAAATTTGTATCCAGATGAAGACGTTCTGCCAGAGAATATTTTTCAGAAAATTATTGAGAAGAAATCTGGGATATGTTTGATGCCAACTCTGCAAGAATGTTCCATCTTCAACAACAAAATGTTGAATTTAGAAAACCAAGACATAGTGAAACTGGAAGCTATTGACAGAATAGAGCATATGGGAGCAACAATTATTTTGTCTGAAAATTTGAAATCTAAATTGGATTCATTAGAGAAGACTATATCTAAAACTGCTGGTTTTGAAAAGACTCTGAATGTGTGCTTAAATTGCCGTATCATTTTGAGAAGGAATTTAAATGTTGAAAGAGGTCTGGTAAATGGATCAATGGGTAATGTTGTCGATTTTGAGAAATACAGAAATAAAGATGGAATTGAATTTATAAAAATTTAATTTGATGGCATTCAGGATGTACAGCAAATTGGTTGTTGCTCTGATAGGTTTTTGCTTGTTAAAGACTTATATGTTCGCCCTAAGCAGTTTCCTGTTTGCTTGGCATATGCGGTGACAATCCATAAATCGCAAGGTTTAAGTGTAGACAGTGCTTTGGTGAATATTGGCAGTTCTGTGCTCAAGGAGGGTATGGCTTATGCAGCATTATCACGAGTCAGAACTTTATCTGGATTTTACTTGATTGAGTGTGATGTCACAAACATTTGTGCAGATCTAGATTGTGTTAAGGAATACAATAGGTTAAGAAGAGAGTATGCGCCACATTTGCCTCAATATCCTTTGTTTGAAAAACGTGTGGTAGGCCGGAAACGAAGAAATGTGACCAATGGTAGGGAGGTTGTAGCAAAAAGACGAAAAGTCGAAGAACCCGAAATTGTAAGCAGAAAGAAAATGGATGCTATTCAAGATGTTGTTGGTTTTCAATTTAAATATAGTTCTGGTGTCAACTGCTATGCTAATATAGTGGTTAATGTTGTCTTTTCTCTACAAACTTTAAAAGAACAGATTGTGGACAATTCGGATCAAAGATTTTGCTGTTTGTTGAATTCTGTGTTAGAGAAATGTAGCACTGATAGAACAAAAATAGAAAGTGTGTCTGAAATTCGAAATCTCTTAGACAAATGTTCAGGTCAAACACAATTCTCTCAAAATATTCAGCAGGATTGTCAGGAGTTTTTAATGTACATGCTTGATGTATTTCAAGATGAAGGTGTAGATGTAGATTATCTGTTTGGCCTTTCTTATCAATGGCAGCATGACTGCGAGAACTGTAGGCTATCAAGTACTACTAGTATAGACTCAGAAAGATTTATATATTTAACTTTGCCTGACAGTAAATCAGTATCCTTTAATAAGCTAGTAAAAGCAGCCAATCAAAACATGGAGTGTAGCCAATGTAAGTCTGCAATGCTGTCCACATTATTTATACAAAGGTATGGCCAGTATGTCATTTTAATGTTCCAACGATGTAGGCCTGATGGAACTAAATTGACAACTTTAATTAAAAATGTTGTGGCTTCGCAGTTGTCAATATCAGGAAGGACTTTTGTAACTGCAGCAATTATATATCATGACGGTCCTTCAACAACTTCAGGACATTACACAGCTTATTTAAAATCTGGAAACAGCTGGTCATTCTGCAATGATTCTGTTTTAACTTTCAAAAAACGTTTACCTTTTGAATTAAAAAATTCTTACCTAGTGTTTTTACAACAAAAATTTTAGGGAAGGTAAGTGGCCTACGAAGATTGGAGCAGTTGATATATTTTAGTCTGCTGTTTTAAATTGCTTTGTGAATAAGAGTGATCATGATAATTAAAAATGTAAAGTAGTCATAGAGGTACATAATTGCCCTATAATGATTCAAAGAGTTGATATGATTTACTTTTAAATTGCTTTCTTAGTAACTGTGATCAACAGTATGCAAAAATTGGAAAAGTCATAGAGGTAGTGTAAGTGTGCCTCATAGTAAGTGGTATCAATGTTATAGGAAATGTGAAACATGAGTAAGCTAGAAGGGGAGATATTACTAGTACAGAATTGTGAAAGTGATTGTCGACGTTTTCTTTCTGAAAGTCGGGGAAAAATGAAAATCTCGGGATTTGCTTGGAGGAATTTCAAGAGTTTCAAATGGCTCTTACACTATTTGGCCGTGTGGATAAGTGTAGTACAGAGCGAAAAGTGATTTATGAATTCTAAGTTATTCCTGAAAAAGATGAAGCTTTTCTTACAGAAAGTGGCGGGCATGGATTACTTAAAGGACAACAGATTATTTTCCAAAGCAAAAGGTGTTCATACCATATCATTCGACGTCATGGAAAAGTAAGTGTACTTTCAATGAGTTAAGAAAAACTGTTTCTTTCAATAAGCTAATTCAAGCAGTTGATCAAAACATAGAGTAGAGGTAATGTAAGTCTGCAATGCTGTCCACATTATTTGTACAAACTTTTGGGTGTAATGTCATTTTAAAATTCCAACGATATAGAACTGTGGAAGTAAGTTGTCAACTTTAATTAAAAATGTTGTGGCTACACAGTCGTCGATTTCAGGAAGAACATTTGTAACTACAGCTATTATATGACATGACGGTCCTTTCACAACATCAGGACATTACACAGCTTATTTAAAATGTTAAAAAGGCTGGTCTTTCGGCAATGATTCCCATTTGACTATGAAACAATGTTTGCCTTTTGACTTTAAAAATTCTTACTTAGTGTTTTTAGAAGTGAAACTTTAGGGTAGGTAACTGGCCTATAATGATTCTAGGAGTTGATATCATTTAGTCTGCTGTTTTAAATTGCTTTGTGATTAACAGTGATCAAGAGAATTAAATAATTGTAGTAGTCATAGAGGTAGTGTAAGTGTGCCTCATAGTAAGCAGTATCAGTGTTATAGGAAATGTGGAACATGAGTGAGCCAGAAGGGGAGATATTACTAGTACCGGATTGTGAAACTGATTTTGGACGTTTTCTTTCTGAAAGTCGGGGAAAAGAAAATGACAGGATTTGCTTTGAGGAATTCCAAGAGTTTTAAATGGCTCTTCCACTATTTGGCCATGAGGAGAAGTGTGGTAGAGAGCGAAAAGTAATTTATTGTTTCTAACATATTACTCAAAAAGAAGGAGCTTTTCTTTCAGAAAATGGCGAGCACGGATTTTTTAGAGCACAACAGAGTATAAGCTGTTCATAGCATATCATTTGACGTCATGGAAAGTAAGTGTACTTTTGATGAGTTCTGATTTCTGATTTGTTATATTATATTGGTTTTTTAAACACAATCATTTTGATTGTGTTTTTTTTCCCGCTGTTATATGATGAATACCTTCAACTCACTGTTTTTAGTGAAATTTGATATATTCTGAGAACAGCAAAAATAAACCATTTAACATGTATAATTAATTCAAAAACTTTGTATTGTGATTTTTAATTTGACTCGTCTTGTCTCATGCTCACTCGTCTTTTACTACCTTCTATCAATCCTCTTTACATACTCACATTGCCTTTTGTTTTATTCTCTTTCACCCTTGTTCTCTAACTCCACTTATCTTTCAACCTTTGTTTCCCTATTCCAACTATGCTTTTTTCTTTTGTCTCATGCACCATTTTCCAGCTTTTAGACCCTCTGCTTCGCTTCTCTTTTCCATCTTTCCTCCCTTTGTTTTTCGAAATTAAATATTTTTGGGTTCTCCTTTTTTGTTGCAATCAGTTAGTATAACTCACCTTCACTCATTTATCTTTCTTAGTTGCCTCACTCAGTATGTATCTGACACTCTTTCCTTTACTTCCTCTGTCCCCTCTTTCCCTCACTATCTTTTTCTTATTTTCTTCTTTTCTTTTACCTTACTCACATTCTTTTAGTATCTTACACATCTTCAGTTTATTTTTCTCTTCTATCCTTCTTTTCTGTCACTGAATCTATCCTCCTTTTTATTCTCTTAGTAATTTACTCTATTTCTATTTCTTTTTGTCTCTGTCTGTCTTTCACCGTTCCTTTATTTTCCTTTCTGAATGTTTATCTCTAACTTTATTTCTTTGTATAATTGTATGATTTTCAACCTTTTGCCTTGCCTTTTCTATTTTTTAAATACATGTTTTAATATTTTTCAAATTTTTGTTCTTTCTTTCACAGATTGAAAGTAAAAAAATAACAAGTGATCAAGTTAACGGCAACTATAAGGTAAGTATTTAGTACTCTTTCCCTTACATCTCTATCACATTCAACTTCTATTAGTTCCACTGCTTTATTTTCTTAACCCTCAGTTTCCTTCCTTTGCTTTTTCCCTCATTCCTTTTCTATTACTTACTTACTGTGTTACTCCCTCTAGCTGTCTTTCTTTTAACATTATTCTATCTGTCTCCTTTCCTTATACTCACTCTTTATTTTTTTTTATTTTTTTTTTTGGTTCGCTCCCGGTTCGCGCACCGGCGCGTGAACCGGGAAGCGAATAAAAAAGAAAAAGAGAATGCCAGAGTGCTAAACATTTTTGCAATTTTTTATAAATGGGAGGTAGTTCTGAAAAGAATTTTTTTATTGTTTTTGTTGTTTTATATTTTTTTTATTATTTTTCTGAACATTGTTTTATTTTTTTGTATTTTTGGAACAATTTTATATTTTTTTTGTTTTTTGGGGGGGAACAACGAAAAACAGTCATTAGAAAGGGCTGAACAGGAGCAAAAAAAAAAATTACTTCTTGGGGCGTTTCGGGCACTTGTGGTTTTCAAATGCTCTATTAATTAAAATGATACTCATCTCCCCATAACAAATTAGTGCACCAAAATGAATGCACACTAGCTTCAGGTGTGAAAAATTGTTTTGAATATTTGGGACTGTCTCCCTCGCCACTGGTCCCGATAGAGTTTCCTGTGACGATGTACTGGCCACAGGAGTTGGTGGGTTATCCCGGAGGTGACGCACCTCAGCAACGCTATAATTGATTGGATGCCACCTCTGCATGTGGCGTTGCATAGTATAGTTCCCAAAACTATACTTTTTGTCTGTGCCTTGGGACAGAACTGCATTGACCTCTTTTTTGCCCTCGAGGGTAAGAAAAAAATTGCCAAATAAAATGGTCTTTGCGGTGGGATTGCCGGGGCTCTTCACGCAAGAACTGCCTCGGCTCTACCTCCTCTCCCTCTTCCTCTGCGTTTGGAAGGAACTGTGCAGGTAGTCCTTCCTTCCTAGGTGGTTGTGGTGGTGGTGGGGGTCCACCAGCTGCAGCTACTACTGATGCCATCACTGAATAATCAGAAACTGGTCTTCCTCTCACAAAGTTGAAAGTCAGAGTGAGGAAAAAAGGTGGGGGCTTTCATCATTTGGGAAAAAAAAATTCTAAACCAATGAAAAGTGTTATTTTCAGGTCACATGACCTTTTACGCTTACGTTACGCGTCCCGCTACGCACCCAGAGCGCTTCCGGGGTGCTGCGCTTCGCGCCTCGGTTCGCACTCCGGAGCACTTCCGAGTGCGCTAACGTGGCGCGTCATAAGCCGCATTACGCGGCAACGCGATACGTCGCGCTTACGCGACGCGTCACGATGTTGTTTTCTAACGCGGCAGTTGCGCTAATTTGAACGTTTCCCGGTGCGCGGAACAGGTCGCGGCACCAAATTGAGCTAACGGGAAGCTACCCGGTGCGCGGACCGGTAGTGAAACAAAAAAAAAATATACATAAAAAAATTATATTAAATACATATAAAATATATTTTTCCTTTAAAAGAAGAATGCATTTTACAGCTTTTGATATTTGCTATTAAAAAACCATTGAAATTCACAGAAAAAACCATAGGTTATAGACCATATATAGTTAAGAATTAGCATTTACAAAACCTTGAAAAATTCACTGAAAAAACCATAGGTTATAGACCATATATAGTTAGGAATTAGCATTTACAAAACCTTATTTTACTCACACAAAACCATTGAAATTCGCATATATAGTTAGTTGCACTAACTATATATCGCGCACCCGCAATCCACTGCTGATGATGTCTCATATTACATCATTCATGACATGGTCAGTGACATCACTGATGACATCACTGATGACATCTCAAATGACATCACTTATGACAACATCCAGTGACTGTATGTTTCTGTTAAGTTAAAATATGTCTTACATATTGAAGAATGAGTGGATGTATAAGTGTCTGGATGAAGGATTTAGTAGGTGCATGACTGACTGTATGAGAGAGTGATTAAATGTGTCTCACTGAGTGCATGGGTTAGTGACTAAACTGTCTTAATTTGTGCATCATTATGTCTGTTGTTCTGTAAACTGCTGCATGGGTTGATCAGTAGCTATATGAGTAACAATATGGGTTATTGATTGGTTGCCCAAGTATTTGTATGGGAGACTGAGTGTGTGTGTGGGTGGCTGGGAGGTGTATGACTCTGTGCATAGATGTGTGAGCAGTTGATTCACTAGATGTATGGGCTCAAAAGTGCATGTGGAAACAGCTGTATGGGCGGTTGACTGTGTGCATGAGTGTATTGGTGAGTGAATGGATATCTCAGTGCTACATGTCAAAGTAAGTACATATGTAAAACACAGTACATGTGAGAGTTGACATATATAAATAACTGTGCATAAGAGCCAGTGAATGTGTGAGTCGCTGTATGGATCATTGTAAACTTGTATCAGTGATTGTATAAGAGAGTAAATATGTGTTAGAATATGTTTGAATAAGTAAGGTGTGTATAACTGTATAGTTGAGGAAATGGAGGTGTGATTGATTCTTTGCATGACTGACTAGGTGTATGAGTAACTCCATGGATGAGTGACAGTCTGTGAGTGTCTGTTTACACTGAGTGTATCTAAGGTTATATTAGAGTCGGAAGAGGTTCATCGTATTATCACATGAATGATGTCATCAGTGATGTTATCAGTGATGTCATTTGAGATGTCATCAGTGATGTCATCAGTGATGTCACTGACCATGTCATGAATGATGTAATATGTGACATCATCAGCAGTGGATTGCGGGTGCGTGATATATAGTTAGTGCAACTAATTATATATGCGAATTTCAATGGTTTTGTGTGAGTAAAATAAGGTTTTGTAAATGCTAATTCCTAACTATATATGGTCTATAACCTATGGTTTTTTCAGTGACTTTTCAAGGTTTTGTAAATGCTAATTCCTAACTATACATGGTCTATAACCTATAGTTTTTTTCAGTGAATATTTTTATATTTTTATATATTTTTTTTAATATTTTTTTTAAAATATTTTTCGGTCGCCAGTAGGTATATATAGTTAGGATTTTTTTCCTATGGGACTTTTGAAAATTCTATGTCTAATAACTTTGGCGTTTGTGGACGGAATCGGCTGAAATTTTCAGGAAAATGGCACATTTTGTTTCTGAGCAGCCTCTGGAAATTTGGGGGGGTTTCGTCAAGGGGGGGCCGAGAAAAAAGGAGGGGCCCAAAACGCGTTTTTCCCATGTTAATTTCCATAGGGCGTTTGGCCTCACTTTTAGCTCGAACGGCTGAATGGATTTGCACGAAACTTGGCAAAATTGTAGGGACTGTTAGCCCGATGTGCCTTTGCTGGGTCTCAATATATGTGCTCCAGTGGATTTTGAGAAATTAACGTTTTAAAAAATGTATATATCTGTGACAGCGTCCTGGATAGCGCACCAGTTCGCGTACTTTTCGCGTAATGGAGCTTTGCGAAGCGAAGCTGATTGGCTCTCCGGTGTCTGTCAACATTCTAAACAGTCCGTAGCGGCTGCCATGTTGTCTCTCGGTAGGATCGAGAGACAAGAGGAGGCCAAAACGAAGGGGGAAATGAAGGAAAGGGGGCAAGGTAGACCCCTTCTGACCCCCTAGGATTGATGAGGGGGATATTAAAGTGCCCCGCGGGTCCCAAAAAAAAAAAAAAAAATGTTTTTTTCGTGGGGTGCGCCCGGTTCGCGTACCGGAAAGCGGTTTGGGGAGCGTACTATAAGGAAACAAGAATGATTGACTTTTAACTTATTGTATGTTTATTGATTGTTCGTTTTTTTTTTTTTGTTTGTTTTTATTTACGTAGCTACATGTAGGTACCAATGCAGAGTCTATAATTTAATAAACGCCGTCTCCTTTGTAGATATCTTGCCTGTTGTTAAAGAAGTTATTGTGGTATATGGAATTCATACCATAGTCTGTCTGGAAAGCCGAAACAACATGGTGGCAGGAGATGATAAAGAGATGTTAAATACACATTGGGGATTATATAGTGGGAGAAAGAAAGTAACTATGAACAAAGCTAGTATGTAACACAAAAAAGTTGCACAGTATATTTTAAGTCTGACTTCACGTTATAATACATTTGCTACTAGTTTTCAATATACATATAAAAATAAATAATGTGTCAAACAATTTTTGAATTAAGAAATAAAAATTTATTTTTCAGATTGTTTTTCAAAATTTTAAAGAAAATCTAAAAAATTGTGATCATTTTTTTCTTCATTTTTCAGTAGAAAATCTACTGCATCTACACATTGCACAAGTTCATTGTTTATTGTATCGTCGTAGAAATCCTTGTCAACTTCTGTCTCCATTTGTTTTTCTGTTTCAGTTTTCAAGTTGTTTTCTTGTCTTTCCATTTTGAATTCTGAAAAATGAATTTTTAAAAAATATATCAGTACAGATAGGGCACTGTTGGGTTTTAGTACAGATAGGCAGTTTGGTTAATTAAAAAGTGTTTTTTTCTTTGGGCAGTGTATGGTATCAAATTGGAAGTAGAAATATGAAGAAAATTATCAAATAAACTCTTAGTCAATTCTGAATTATACTATAGAAGTCTAACTCTATCCTTAATTCAGGGCTGGCGCTAGGCATGGACAGCGTGGGCTACCGCTCATGGTCTCGCACTCAGCCCACCAGCATGGGGCCTTGCACTGGTGATGTGTCCTTTTGTTTTCCTGGAGATCTATCATATAGAAAGGTGTCGCCTGCAATTAAGGTCCATTGGAGGGGGCCCCCTCCTTGGGCCTCCCATGGATGGTGTCAGGAGGTATAGGGGAGGGAGAAGGAGACGCTCCCTCAATTGCAAGGAGAACATTCACAGACACTGAGGGGGCCCCATTGTCCAGCATTTTTGCGCACCCACAGTTTTAACTTTTAGACCACAATCAATTCTCACACCTATGAAGGTGTGAGAAATGCGTGTGGAGTAAAAGTTAAAACTGTGGGGGCGTCAAAATGCTGGACAATGGGGCCCCCTCAGTGTCTGTGAATGTTCTCCTTGCAAGGGGCCACTTATGTAAATTGGAGGGGGCCTCGCGCACGTTCCTTTTTAGCCCAGGGCCTCGCAAATCCTAGGACTGGCCCTGCCATAACTAAATCAGAGAAGTCTATTTTTTTCTATAAGTATTACAGAGTGATAGAATATAACTGTCAGAAAATGTTTTTCTAATTAGCTTTCAGTACAGAACATACTTCAGTTTTATAAATAATATCTTACCTTTTAAATATAACTTGAAGTTATCAGTTGATTTTTTGTTGTTATGCACTTCACGAAGTAGTAGTCAAAATGGGTGTGTTTCTCTCTCTTTGTATATATATATTCAGGTACATAACCAATGAAATGTCATGATATAATAGTAGAAATTGAAAGTAATCTTTTAATTGGTTGTCATTTCCATCACTTCCGATATGTTTTGTGAAGTAATTTACCTCAGGGATTTTAGAGAGTTCTACATGCTAAATGGCTAAATGGTATTCCAACAATATTTGTGAAAATGGTAGGGATTGGTATGTAGTATGAGCTACTGTTTAATTGGTGAAAGTGTCTCCAGTTGTTTTTCTGTAAATTACTTTCCCACCTTTTTTGAGCGAGTGCTTGTCAGTGTGTTTCCCGGTACGCGAACTTGCAGCGTTACGGGAGTCCTCCATTTTGTGTTTCGGTAGAATTGAGATGCAAGATGGAGGGTAAATAATGTTCAGAATGGGTAGATTGGGGTAGTTTAGACGTATCCTGTCTCCCTAAGTTTTCTGAGGGTGGCTCAGGAGGCTCATATATGTCGTTAAAAAAAATTGTTTTTTATTGCGTGGTTAGCTGCCGGTACGCGAACTAGTTAGCGTACCGGGAAGCGAATATAGGTGAAAATAAGTGAAAAAAGGTACATTCGAAATTTCAAAAGAGTACACTAAGTTAAGGTAGCTCTGAAAAGAGCTTTTGGGTTTTGTGTATGTTCTAGAAACTTATAAGTAGGAACCAATACACATTCTTAAATTTAGTATGAAAACTTTGTTCCCCTCATCTGAGAAATGCACGCTATCTCCTCTGTAGATATCTCGCATGTAGTAACGCAAGTTATTGTTGTAGATGCAGCCCATTCCATGGTCCCTCATGTAAGCTGAAACAGACTTATTTACATGCTTCCTCGATTTTTCTATTTGTGGACAAAATTGATTGGACCACCTCCATTTTTGTCTTTGGCATTTATTGGAATATACCAAGGCAGTTTGAGGAAAAAGTGTCATCAAATGCTCAAAGGTGTCTTTTAGGAGCATTTCCAGACCTACCCCAGTCAAAGTGCCTAAATCGTTTCCGCCACAGTGCACTATTATGAGGTCAGGGCTTGGCAAATGTAAAAAGGTTTTCACCAATGGTATCAATTGGTGACATTTCAATCCTCTTCGGCCAATCCATTTAATTTCCACATTTTGTAAATTGAGGTTGTGTAAATTTCTGTTATCAGCATACCTGTGAGCCCAGTGGATGTAGCTATGTCCAAGAATCCAGACTGAAAACATGGCTAGAGGAGTTTTTGCTGCAGTCAGATGAAGTGTGGGAATGAAATGGCAGTTGAAATAGTGAAGTTTGTAATGAAAAAAAACTGTGGAGTTTAAGTGCAAATGATTCATTAGCAGTGATTGGTGTATTTCCATTGCTGAAAACAGAAAGTTAGGGTGCATGGATGTGTTCTCTGAAAGATGTAATTTGAATGGTTAATAAAAAATGATGTTATGAAAGATTTCAGTGGATTAGCAGGTGTACTGAGAGTTCAGAGTTCATTTGAAACATTGTTGTGTGAACTTGTAAACCTGAGAGGTCTGGCAGGCGGTAGTTGCTATGGAAAAAGGTCAGAAGGGGCAGAGGGGGGAAGGGTGTTGATTTGAAAATAGTGAGGGAAGAGTTTTGATTGGCTGACATGAGAGATATGTGTGATGAATATCAGCGTTTCAGTGCCTTTGTTGGTTCCAGCCTCTGGAGTGCATACCTTTAATTCTGCTAAAGAATATTTGGTGTGTTTCTGAGACTGTTTTGAAATTCAAAAAGAATTTGTAAAGGTGAGTTATCTTTTCTATATTTTAGATAAAGACTAGTATGCTTTTTTGAGTAAATAAGAAAGTCAGCTGTGTATTTAAAATTATGTTTTGCGTCAAGTGTTTGCATTCTGCTTTCAAAGGCTATTTTGCATTCTTTTACCAATTGTAATTGTAGTTAATGTAAAGTATTAGTACTGATAAGGTGTGTATGTACATAGGAGCTGTGTTGTGTTTTTTTAAATTATGATCTGAAAATCGTTTTTAAGGAAAAGGCATGCTTTAAAAAAATATGAGAATTTATTTACTTGTGATGTGATTCCTGCAATGCGTCGCTTTTGCAGAACAGATGCATGATGCATTTGTGTTGTTATTGCCCCATGCTGTTCTACAGTGTATATGTAGAAAATGATGCATAAGTGTTGCACGGGTATTGTAAATACTCTCCTATGTGTCCCTAGCCATTTCAAGTCACTCCCCCTGGTTCAAGGGCCTTGTAAATACGTCCCCATGTGTGTCTGGTCATTTGTAGTCACTTTTCCCGTGGTGCAAGGCCCTGGTGAATACGCCCCGATGTGTGCTTGAAAAATTTTGTTTTTGATTGTTTGAGTTACATAGCCATGTAAAAAGTTATTGAAAAAAAAGGTGCAAGAACCTTAAAAAAACGTTTTCATGTGTATTAGGGCATTTTAAGTCCGTTCGCCATGAATGTAGGTGTATAATTGTTTTACTTAAAAAGTCTAAAAACTTTTTTTGAAATCAAATGCATGTACACTTTGGGCCCGATGTAGCTGGCCGTTTCAGGCCATTTACCGACCGGTTACGGCCCATTTCGGTAAATGGCTAATCGGTATGTAGGGGACTAAATCCAAGGCCACATGTAGGTAAATCTACATTTACAGAAAGCCAATAGGAATGAATGGGCATTACCGATTCGGTATTTACCGAATCGGTA
Organism: Lissotriton vulgaris; assembly: GCF_964263255.1. NCBI lineage: Eukaryota > Metazoa > Chordata > Amphibia > Caudata > Salamandridae > Lissotriton > Lissotriton vulgaris. Next base: position 184,334,945 of record NC_141696.1, on the reverse strand, counting down.
ATTAAAGAATTGTTAAGGATTCAGTAACGAATCCAGATGTTGAGACCTACATACCATTTACCGATTTTGAAATACCGAATCGGTACAATTCGGTATTTTAAAATCGGTAAATGTTTTTTACCTACATCTGGCCCTAGAATCGGTATTTTACCATCAGATTGGTTTTGATGGTAAAATACCGATTCGTAAAGGCTCCTGGCACTCTGAAGAGTCCTACCTACATATGGGTGGCTTCAAATCGGTATATTTATCGATGTTTTATTTTACCGAATCGGTAAAATTACAGATTCGGTAATTTTACCGATTCAGTAATATATTGCCCCTTACATGACAAATTTTGTAATCTGGTCGGTAACGGCCGAAAATACCGTTTTTTGGTCGTTACCGACCGACCTACATCTGGCCCTTAAAGTCTAAGGCCCAGATGTAGGTAAAATAGATTTACCAATTTTTAATTACCGAATTCTACCGATTCGGTAATTAAAAATCGGTAAATCTAAGGGGTGGATATGTAGGAACATCCAGCTTTTGTTAGCTATTCCTGAGGGATATGCTCTACAAAGACTGGACAGACTAGGACGCAGGGGTGGTGGGCTGGCAATCCTGTTTAAAGCCTCGTCTATCTGTCGTACTAAGACTCTCTCTCTGCGCCCTCAGACCTCTTCCAGGCCATTCACTTTGCCATCTCTTCATCCCCCTCTGTGTCCTTCACAGGTCTTCTCATTTACAGACCACCCGGCCCCAGATCCTGTTTTAGCTCTAAACTATTAAAAATTTTGGAACCTTACTTTGGCAAACCCCATCTTACGATTTTGGGAGACCTCAATTTTCATCTCGATGATTTGTACTCAAAAGACACCCTTTCCCTGGTGGACTCCTTGGCCGCATGTGGACTGCATCAGCTGGTCGATAGCCCTACCCACCTGGCTGGCCACATCCTTGATGGGGTGTTCTCTAATGACCCTAGACTATCTGTGGGCTCCCCTATTCCCCTGGTCTGGTCAGACCACTTAGCGGTTCCCTTAGAACTAAAAACCTTTTCCCCTTCTTTACACCAACGAAGTTCTACTAACAAAATACTCAGACGGAACTATAAGGCTATTACTAATGACTCTCTTGACCCCTTATAGTGCAGGCTCCTATTTCCCCCTCGAAGGACGCCAGTAATGCTGCACTGGATTTTGCTAATTCTATTTCCAGAGCAGTTGATTTATTAGCCCCTGCCTCCCTAAGTTATTCAGCCAGACGGAAACCTTCTGCTCCCTGGTTCACGGACCATCTTAGACTGCTGAGGCAGGGATGCAGGAGGCAGGAAAGGCAATGGCGAAAAACCTGGAACCCCACAGATAGAGAAAAACACAAGCTGTTACTTGGAGAATATAAGTCCAAGGTCATCATAGAAAAGCAGGACTATTTCTCCAGGCTTACATCGTCCATCACGTCCCCTAGGGAATTATTCAAGATTGTGGATTCCCTGTGTTCGCTACAAACGCCTGATTCCATCATAGGTTCCCAAGAGCTGTGTGACAAGATTTCTCACTTCTTTCACGCTAAAATCACTGACATCTCTCTCACTCTGGAAGCACAGAGAGACCTTATGGCTTCCCGTCCTCCCCCGTCTCAACCGGTTTTAGAATCTTGGGCCAAGGACCCCTCTAAAATTCTGACCAACTTCCCGCCCCTTACTCTCAACCAACTAGACTCCCTGCTAAGCAGGACAAAGTCAGGTTCTCCTATGGACCCCTGTCCGTTGAAGGTTCTGAAAGATTGCAGGGAAACCTTGTTGCCCCCGCTTCTTGAGGTAATGAACCAGGCTATGGCCCAGGGCCTTTTCCCTGCTTCCTGGAAACAAGCCATAGTCAAGCCATTGCTTAAAAAACCCACCCTGGACCCGGACACCCTTAAGAACTTCAGGCCGATTTCCTTACTGCCTGCTCCAGCCAAAATGTTGGAATCACATCTGAATCATCATCTGACTGCTTTCCTTGATGTCTCTGGGTTCCTGGACCAGTCTCAACATGGCTTTCGAAAATTCCACAGTACTGAGTCGGCCCTTACAGTAGTGACAGACAATATACGATCAAAGGTCGACCAAGGCCAGACCACTTTTTTGGTCCTCTTAGACTTGACCGCCGCCTTTGATACCCTATCTCCCTCGACTTTAACTGCTCGTCTGAGGGAGATAGGGGTGGAGGGTCCTGCACTGAGCTTGCTGTCCTCTTTCCTTGTTCAGAGAGAACAGAGGGTCAAGCTAGGAGAGTTCCTCTCCCCTGTTAAGCCTGTGCAATGTGGGGTTCCACAGGGGTCGGCCTTGAGTCCGACCCTCTTTAACATTTATGTGGCCCCACTTGCCAGACTAGTAAAAGCTCAGGGGATGGAGGTGGTGTCATACGCCGATGACACCCAGATCATGGTGTCCCTCTCCCACTCGGTGAGTACCTCAGCGCTCAGCTTCAGGAATTGCATGCAAGCTGTCTCCGACTGGATGATTTTAAACGCCCTGAAGCTGAACGGAGAGAAAACAGCAGAGGTCTTGATCTTTGGAAAAGATCAAAACAGCTGGTCCAATGAATGGTGGCCTCCCTCTCTTGGAGCTTGTCCCGTACCGTCAAATTCCGCCCGGAATCTTGGCGTGATTTTTGACACCTCTCTAGACATGTCACTACAGGTCAATAGAACTGTTTCTACCTGTTGGGGAGTGATCAAAGTACTTAGAAAAATCGCCCACTATCTTTCCCCTCAAGCTCGCAAACAGACCGTGATGGCCTTAGTTACATCACGGCTGGACTATTGTAACGCCCTGTCTGCAGGCATCAATAAAGGCCTCATCCAACGCCTCCAGTCCATCCAGAACGCGGCTGCCAGATTTGTTCTGGACCTCCCTAACACCGCTTCTGTCTCTCTTGCAAGGAAGAGTCTTCACTGGCTCCCGATTCAGTTTAGAGTCTCTTTTAAAATCCTATGCCTAGTCTTCAGTGCCCTATCCGACGGCAGCTCTGAGGCCATAAGTTCCCTTCTGAGTCCCTACGCCCCCAGCAGAAACCTTCGCTCTGCCAATAAGAACCTTCTCACCGTCCCTCGGACAAACAAGGTCAGATGGGGCGGAAGAGCTTTTTCATTTGTGGCCCCTAATTTGTGGAATGCCCTCCCCTCTGAGATCAAATCTCAACCCACCATGGTTCTCTTTAAGAAGGCTTTAAAGACGTGGTGTTTCATCAAGGCCTATCATTAATCATGCTCTCTGACCGTATCATTTTATTTGGTTAGGCGCCTTGATGCCCTCTGGGGCTAAGTTGCGCGATATAAATCTCGTTTCATTCATTCATTCATTCAGATGTTCCTTTTACCGAATCGGTAAATATCTGTATTTACCGATTCGGTAAATACCGACCGGTAATGCCCCATTCATTCCTATGGGCTTTGAAGCCCATAGGAATGAATGGGGCATTACCGGTCGGTATTTACCGAATCGGTAAATACCGATTTTGACAAGGGTGCAGGGGGTGTCACTTTGACACCCTCTAGCACCCCCAAAAAAGATTCGGGGGCCATGTGGCAGGCATACCTGCCCTAAGGGCAGGTCTGCCTGTCATATGGCACAGGTGTGCATGCACACATGTGCATGCACACCGGAATCGGTATTTTACCATGAAGTTGGATTTCATGGTAACATACCGATTCTGTAAGGCTTGTGGGACTCAGAAGAGTCCCACCTACATCTCATTGTTACCGAATCGGTAAAAATACCAATTCGGTATTTTACAGATTTGGTAAATTTACCGATCGGTAAATTTACTGAATCTGTAAAATATGTGGCCCTACATACCATTTTGTGAATCTCGGTCGGTAACGGCCGAAAATACCGATTTTCGGCCGTTACCGACCGACCTACATCCAGCCCTTAGAGACAGATTTATGATGGTTGAGCGCCTCTTTTGTGCTGTTGGTGCGTCACTTTTGTAATGCAGGAGAGATTTACAAGAAGCACCATGTTGCAAAACAGCAGCCGCGGGTCGTGGAGGGAGTTACGGTGGGGCAGGCATGCGGGGAGGGGGAGGGGCAGGGTGGAGGGATGTAAACACTGGCATATGGATTATTGCAGGTAAGTACACAATTTAATGTGCGTAAAGTTTCATGTGGGCTTTTTGTTGCAGGGTGGGTAGTCATTTGCATGAAAGCCCTGTAATACTATCACTATCACAGTAAAATTAAAAAAAAATTATTGAATCATCTTTATAGCGTTGCTGAATCAAATTCTTACTGTTGATTTACTGTTTGGTATTAGTGGTTAATAGCATTTTTTATTATATTTTACCACAGATTCAACTGCAGATTATTGAGAAATTAGACAATGCCGTCTAAGGATAGAATCCGAAAGTCTACGAAGCGTCAAAGGCAGCAGATTACTACATTTTTGCAGCAGTCCTCTACATTTAAATCACCTCAACGCACGAAGAAAGCTTCGGGTAAGCGAACGAAATCATTTCTTAGAAACATTTGTAGAAACAAAAGTATAACTACAGAACAAGTTTTAGTGCCGAAAAAGAGAGCCAATTTAAATGGAAAGGAAAGGCCCATCAAAAAAGTTTCAGCTACAGCTGGAGATAACTCTGTGCATGGCAGTAGAAGGGAAAATGCATTCAGGGACATTCGTAGGCGAATGTTCCGCAACAGGGTAATTGTCAATTTGCTAAAACAATTCAAGAAAGGCCAACAGAAAGTGGCATTTTATAAGAAAAAGAAAAATGTAGAGAAAATTATTGATCAGGCTTTCGAAATTAAGCGAAAGTTATTTATTTTGGTAATTAATAGAATTAGGAAACTAAACAAGTTAATCTATGTTTTAAAATCAAATAGTAGATGGAAGAGAGAAGTAAATCGAAGTAATTTTTGTGATGTTTTCTCAGGAGAATGGATGCATAGTTCAAATAGTGAGGCATTTTTTAATGAGGAGAGTTATTTTCAGGACAATGATTTGGTGCATGCAGTTGACACCAGTGGTCGAGCTTATGAGGTGAAAGACGGTCAACCGGTTGAAAAAGAAATACTTGTGTCTGCAGATGCAGAAGAGGCGTTAAGTGATGAGGTTTTAGGGAGACGTCCTAAGGGACCAGTGTACACCTGGAAGTGTAGTTCTATTTGTAGTGTGCGACAGGATTCCATCAATTTGCTTTGTGATTTTATACGGACATTTCATGAGAAAAGTGTAAAGCAAAAAATAAAGATGTTGCAAGAATTAGATCCTTGCAGAGTGAGACAAGTGACAGGTTTGCGTGGTCATTCACTGGCTTGTCTTTCCAGGAGAGTATGCCAGAGTGTATTTCATCATTTCAGGATGCTAGCAGTGCATCATAATAAAGTGAGGAAATTAGTGAGAATGTTGTATTATGCTAAGAGTCCAGCAATTATGCTTAAACAATTAAGCAGTGCTCTTTTGCATGGTTCTGAAGTAGATGTGAAGAATATTTGTCAAGAAATTGAGTTCTGTTACTTTGCTGGTAAAGAGAACAATGTTGATATTGAATCACTAGAAGAAGGTAATGTGGAAGACAGTGTACAGATTTTCAGTACAGATAAGTTTCATAAGGAAATTTCCACGTTTATGGTGAAATCAAGTGAGAGGCCTAATTTCACTTGTGTGTGTTGTCGACGGACTTATTATAAGAATCAGACTAAGTTAGTGGATATATATGCAAAAAGTGATATGGAAAACAATAGTGAATGGAAGGATTTTGCCACATACTTGATGGTAGAAAATTGTTTTGATTTGGGAGCGGACCAACGTATGTGTACTTATTGTTTTAACAAATTAAACCAAAACCAAATGTCTGCTAGAGCGGTTCATAATAATCTGGAATTAGATGACATTCCTTCTGAATTGAAGGATTTAAATACTTATGAATCTATTTTGATTCAAAGTGTCCATCCCTTCCAGGCTATTGTACGAATGGAGCCAAAGACAAGGAAGTTGCCTCCATCAGATTTACAGAGAGGATTAAAGGGAAGGGTTGTTTATTTGCCTTTGGATTTGAAGAAAAACATTAATACAATAGGAGTAGAGAAAGTGGAAGAGGAACCTCTGGTTATCATAGTCAATGGTGTTCCGACAAAGAGTAAGAAAATCTGGCAAGATTTAGTGGATGTTAGGAAAGTCAAAAAGGCAACATTGTATTTGATAAAAAACAATAAGTACTACAAGAATGTATGTGTTGCAGAAGAGGAAGTAAGTGATGAAGAGGACAGCGATTTGTGTCCTGGACAAATTGAGAAAGTAGAAGCCTCTAAAAAGGAAGAAATATATGAACATTATAGTGTTCATCCTTTGCATTCCAAGGAAGTCATGGGGAATGCTATTGAGTTGTTTCAAATGAAACAAGCCAAAGGGAGTCCCATTAGTGTTTGGGAGGAAAGTTTGGAAGCTCGATGTTTTCCACAGTTATTTCCTACAGGTCGAGGAGGACGATATGATGAGCGACCTGTTCAAGTTCCTGCTTCAGAATACCGGACTTTACGATTGTATACAGAAGATACTAGGTTTCGACAATGCATTCCTTATTTATTTCATTTACTGTTTGAAAGTGATCTCTCTGGATTGTCTTATGCAGTGAACCACATCTTGAAAAGTGGTGTACAACTGCGAAATATCTCGGCAAGGGACTTTATGGATAAAGTCAATGTGCAAGCCAGTATTTTGGATTCTCACCTGATTAATCTCATGGCTTGTCAACGTGGTACTAATGAGTATTGGTACCGCCGTCATGGTGACTTAAAATGTATGCTGAGGAACTTAGGAACTCCCACATGGTTCCTCACTCTCAGCTGTGCTGAGTATGGCTGGGAAGACTTACTTGAATTTCTACGAGAGGTAAATGGAAACATTGAAAATATTGAATTCAAGACACCCGGAGAACTGTGCTCTTTGGATCCAGTGAATGTATGCAGGTACTTCAATCATAGATTTGAAGCTATAATGTCTTTCATCACGAACAAGAAAAATCCACCTCTTGGAGAGGTGTTGGATTTCTTCTGGAGGAAGGAGTATCAAGCAAGAGGTGCTCCTCATATACATATGCAGCTATGGATCAAAGATGCACCCAAATTTGGAACAGATCCGGATGACTTAGTGATGAGTTTCATAGAACAGTATGCTACATGTGCTGTTCCAAAGACAAACGAAGACAAAAGTCTAAGAGAACAAGTTTTACGGTTTCAAAGCCATCGTTGTGGAAAGTACTGTCGTCGTAAATTCAGAAACAAGGACAAGTACTACACCAAATGTCGTTTTTCATTTCCACGGTCGGTGATATCCAAAGGAAGAGTGAACAATTTGATGTCTTCGCTGCGACATAATGTTACGAGGAAATCACCCAAAAAACCATACAATTTGAAAAGAAACGAAGAGTCCAAGTACATCAATGACTACAACCCAGTGATTTTGTCCATGTGGAATGCTAACATGGATATACAGTTCGTGGCTGACAACTGTATGGCTGTGGCTCGGTATGTGACGTCTTACATCACTAAAAAAGAAAAGACAGAACTGAAGGATATGTGGGAGGACATTTCCCATGAAAAGAGCCTCAGTAAGAAGTTGTACAGTTTCAGTCTGAAGATGTTGTCGCATCGAGAAATTGGAGCTTACGAATGTTCTGACCGGTTATCTTCAGCAAGTCTCTATGCCAAATCTAGGAGTATCATTTGGGCGAGTCTTGGTCTTGCTGCAACGCGTAATCGAGTTCTGAAACCTGTACGGGAAATTGAGTATTTGGCGGAGAAGGAGCCAAACAGTACAGATATTTTGAAGAGCAACATGTTGGATACATATTATCCAAATAGAAGCAGTCACCTGGAGAATGCTTGTCTGTATGATGTTCTTCAAAATTACGTTTTCAAGAGGAACATCAAAGAAGATATCGATAAAGGAGTGTATGCTGTAATTGGAAGTGAAGGATGTCTGGTCAAGCAAAAAAAATGTCAATTGATAAATCATCGAAAATTGGATTGTGAATCTTCCGAAAGAAAAGAGTTTTTCTATTTAGCTCTTTTGCAACTTTTCAAGCCTTGGCGTGCAGAAGAGGAACTGCTTGGGGATTTTCTCTGTTACGAAGACTCCTTCAATGCAGCCAAGGAGTCCATAGAATGTCTTGTTTTTCCCAAATATCTACAAATGTTGAATGCAGAAATTGAGCAGGAAGCAACAATTGCAGCCGAGATTGCTAGAGACAGTTCTCAGGACAGTCAAAGTTCTGTTTCATTGAGTCAGGATCCACTAGGAGAACCAGTTTTCGAAAATGAAGCTGCCACTGCCATGATTGAAGTGGAAAGAGCCATGGCACATGCTCAGAAGGATGCAGTTAACTTAGAAGAATTGGAAAGACAACTCAACGTTGAGCAGAGGAAAATATATGATGAAGTTACCAACCAAATTGAGCATGGATTAAGTCATGAGAAGGAAGAGTGCTCATGTACGTCGTTGAAGCCTGTCCGACTGTACTTGAGTGGAGAAGCAGGAACTGGAAAAAGTTTCCTCATTAAAGCAATTTCATGTTATCTGCAGAAAAGGACTGAATCATCGCTGTCTTGTGTTGTGACCGCTCCAACTGGACTGGCAGCTCATAACATTAAAGGGATTACTTTGCATCGGTTACTGATGCTGCCAGTGGAGCATGATAACAAATTACAATACCACAAGTTATCTGGAGATGCTTGTTGTGAAGTATCTAGAGTCCTGAAGAAGATGAAACTTCTTATCATTGACGAAGTAAGCATGGTTTCCAATGTCATGCTTGCTTTTGTGCATTTGAGAATGCAGGAAGTTCTTAAAACAGAGTATGATGTGTTATTCGGTGGCAAACACATCATTGTTTTTGGTGATCTTCTGCAGCTGACACCAGTGAAAGGACAACCAGTGTTTAAACTGCTTACACATGAAGATACCAAGAAGTGCCTAGGGAGCATTGGCAACGTTAACATATGGTTAAACTTCAGTTATGCTGAGCTGCGTGAAAATATGCGTCAGGCGAAGGACGAAGATTACAAGAATATTCTGCAAGATGTTAGAATCGTGAAAGTGACTGAGCGTGGTAAAGAAGCTTTACATGCACGCTTACTGTCAAATTTATATCCAGAAAAAGACGTTTTGCCAGAGGATATTTTTCAGAAAATTACTGAGAAGAAATCTGGAATATGTTTGATGCCAACTCTTGCAGAATGTTCCATCTTCAACAACAAAATGTTGAATTTAGAAAAACAAGACATTGTAAAACTTGAAGCTATTGACAAAATAGAGCATATGGGAGCAACAATTATTTTGTCAGAGAATTTGAAATCTAAATTGGATTCATTAGAGAAGACTATATCTAAAACTGCGGGTTTTGAAAAGACTTTGAATGTATGCTTAAATTGCCGAATCATTTTGAGAAGGAATTTACATGTTGAAAGAGGTCTGGTAAATGGATCAATGGGTAATGTTGTTGATTTTGAGAAATACAGAAGTAGAGATGGAATTGAATTTTTAAAAATTAAATTTGATGGCATTGAGGAAGTACAGCTAATTGGTCGTTGCTCTGCTAGTTTTTTGCTTGTTAAAGACTTATATGTTCGCCGTAAGCAGTTTCCTGTTTGCTTGGCATATGCGGTGACAATCCATAAATCGCAAGGTTTAAGTGTAGTGAACATTGGCAGTTCTGTATTCAAAGAGGGTATGGCTTATGTAGCATTGTCACGAGTCAGAACTTTATCGGGATTGTACTTTATTGACTGTGATGTCATAAACATTTGTGCGGATCTAGATTGTGTTAAGGAATACAATAGGTTAAGAAGAGAGTATGCGCCACATTTGCCTCAATATCCTTTGTTTGAGAAACGTGTGGTAGGCCGGAAACGAAGAAATATCAGCAATAGTAGGGAGGTTGATGCAAAAAGACCAAAAGTCGATGAACCCAAAAGTGGAAGCAGGAATAAAATGAATTCTGTTGAAAATGTTGTTGGTTTTAAATTTGAAAATAGTTCTGGTGTCAACTGCTATGCTAATGTAGTTGTTAATGTTCTCTTTTCACTAGAGACTTTCAAAGAACAGATTGTGATCAATTCGGAACAAAGTTTATGCTGTTTTTTGAATTCTGTGTTAGAGAAATGTAGTGCTGATAAAACGAGAGTAGAACGTGTGTCTGAAATTCGTTTTCTGTTAGACGAATGTTCAGGTCAAACAGAATTCTCTGAAAATATTCAGCAGGATTGTCAGGAGTTTTTAATGTATATGCTTGATGTATTGCAAGATGAAGGTGTAGATGTAGATTATCTATTTGGCCTTTCTTATCAATGGCAGCATGACTGCGAGAACTGTAGGCCATCAAGTACTAATAGTGTAGACTCAGAAAGATTTATATATTTAACTTTGCCTGACAGTAAATCAGTATCCTTCAATAAGCTAGTAAAGGCAGCCGATCAAAATATGGAGTGCAGCCAATGTAAGTCTGGAATGCTGTCCACGTTAATTTTACGAAGTTATGGCCAGTATGTCATTTTAATGTTCCAACGATGTAGGCCTGATGATGACTAAATTGACAACTTTAATTAATAATTTCGTGGCTTCGCAGTTGTCAATATCAGGAAGGACTTTTAAAACTACTGCAATTATATATCATAATGGTCCTTCAACTAATTCAGGACATTATACAGCTTATTTGAAATCTGGAAACGGTTGGTCATTCTGCAATGATTCTGTTTTAACTTTCCAAAAAAGATTCCCTTTCCACCTTCAAAATTCTTACCTGGTGTTCTTACAACCAAAATTTTAGGAAAAAAAGCTTGGGATTTGTTCAGAGGAATTTCAAGATGTTCTAATGGCTCCTACTCTATATGGCCTTGTGGATAATTGTAGTACAGAGCGAAAACTGTTTGTTTTTATAAGCAAAGTCAAGTAGCAGATCAAAATAAGGAGTAGAGGAAATGTAAGTCTGCAATGCTGTCCACATTATTTATGGAAACTTATGGATGAAATGTCATTTTACAATTTCAACTACATAAACTGGAAGAAAATAAGTTGTCCAGTCTAATTAAAAATGTTTTGGCTACATAGTCATCGATTTCAGGAAGAACATTTGCAACTGCAGCTATTATATAATATACTGGTCCTTTGACAACATCTGGATATTACACAGCTTATTTAAAATTTATAAAATGGCTAGTCTTTCAGCAAACATTACTAATTGACTATGAAGCAATGTTGCCTTTTGACTCGTTTTTTGAAGTCAGAATTTAGGGTAGGTAATTGGACTATAATGATTCTAGGTGTTGCTGTAATTTAGTGTGCTGTTTCAAATTGCTTTGTATGCCTCAGTTTTCTTAAAACAATTGAGTTTATCTTTCAGAAAGTGGCGGGCAGAAAATAGTAACAGCACAACAGAGTATAAGCTGTTCATAGGATATCCTTTGACGTCATAGAAAGTAAGTTACTTTGGAGAAGTTCCTATTTCTGCTTATTTATATTATTTGGGTTTTTTAAACACAATCATTTTGATTGTGTTTTTTTTTCCCCGCTGTTATATGATGAATACCTTCAACTCACTGTTTTCAGTGAAATTTGATATTTTCTGATAACAGCAAAAATAAACCATTAAATATGTTTAATTAATTTTGTACTTTGAATTGTGATTTATAATATGTATATGGATTGGTGTGGCTCACTGGTTAGAGGTGGCAGACCCGGAAGCAGAGGTCAGCCCGGGACCAGGGTTCGATTCCTGACGTGGCAGGGTCTTGGGCCATGGTCAGCGGTCTCGATAATTCTCGCCTCGGTGCCTACTCCAACCATGGGTCCCACTCAGCAACTCTGGGCAATAGCTTGCTTAATCTCTACTAACGGCCCCATCAGCGCCGGGGATGCCTGGCTTCACCTTGGGGATGCCCAGGAGGGATCATCTCAAAGGGAAAGCCAGGATGGGTTCCCCAGCGGTATACAGCGCTGGGACGCCTCTTTGCTGGGGCAGCTGTGCGCTTTACAAGTATACCACATTTAACATTAATTTTGTCTCATGCTCACACTTTTTTTACCACCTTCTATTAATTTAAATTTTGTTGTTCTTTCTTACACAGATTAAAAGTATAAAAAAGATAATTTAGTACGGTAATGACAATTAAAAGGTAAGTGTTTAGTACTCTTTACGTTACATGTCTATCAGATTTAACTTTTATTAGTTCCACTGCTTCTTTTCTTTAACCCTTAGTTTCCTGTCTTTGCTACTTCCTTCATTTCTTTTTCTTTTACTTACTTATACTACTCTTTTCACTTCTTCTATCAGTCCCTCTTTCAACAGTAACTGTGTGTTACTCCCTCTATTTGTCTTTCTTTTCACATTACTCTCTGTTTATTTATTCGTCTTTTTAAAAAAAATATTTTTTATAGTTCGCTCCCGGTTCGCGTACCCGAACGCTAACCGGGAAGCGAATCAAAAGAAATAGAGGATGCTAGAGTGCTAAACATTCTAGCAATTTTTTTAAAAAGGGAAGGTAGTTCTGAAAAGAACTTTTTTTTATTCTTTTTGATGTTTTATATTTTTTTTGTGTTTTTTTTGAGGAAGGGGAAACAAAAATGATTCACTTCAAAGGGCTCAACAGGAGCAACAAAAAAAAAATTTACTTTCTTGGACGTTTTGGACATTGATGATTTTCAAATGATGTATTTATTAAAGTAATACTCATCTCTCCGCATGAAATTAATTTTCCACATGCTAGACATGTAAATCTCATCTGCCCAAAGTTCTTTTGGAGATTTGGGACCGTTTCTCTTGCCTCTGACTCACTTATTGCTAAGTCATTGGTGGATATTTTAGCCGGTCGGGGTTATCCATCAGATCTCGAAGTTGTGCTTTAGAATAATTAAGAGGGTGCCAACTCTCCATGTGCCGATGCATGGTATGATTACCATAGCTATATTTTTTTTCGGTCCCTCTCGAGAGTTCTTTTTTGCAGATGAGGCAGGTAACGTATCTGGCATTAACTTTCTTTTCATGAGAAGGATGAGAAAAAAATTGCCAGATAAAATTCACTTTGATATGGGACGTTCTTGGCATTTCTTTCAGAAAGCCACTTGTCCCTTGCTCCTGTTCCTCGTCTTCCTCTTCTTCTTCTTCCTGGTTGAAGATGACCTGGCTAGTCGATCCTCTCTTCTTTGGTGGTGGTGGAGGTGGTGGAGATCCACCAGCTGCAGCTAATACAAATGCCATGTCTTAGCAAACAAAAACAGGTCTTTCTCTCATAAAAATGAAAGTAGGAGTGAGGAAAAAAGGTGGGACTTTCATCATTTGAGAAAAGAAAATGTTCTAAACCAATGAAAAGTGTTTATTTTACGTCATATGATCAAGCGTTCCATCATTAGGAAACTAAAAGTAAAATGAACCAATGAAAAGTTTTATGAAATAGTCACATGACCTGTTATGCTTACGTTCCGCGTTCCGCGCTGCGCCTCGGATCGATTCCGGGCCTTTACGTTTCGCGCCTTGGTTCGCGTTCCAGAACGCTTCCGGGTGCGCTAATGCAGAACGTCTTAAGGGGCATTACGTAGTAACGCGATATGTTGCGTTTACGGGACGCATCGCGATGTGCCTTTCTAACGCGGTATTTGCACTAACGGAACGTTTACCGTTTCGCGGATCGGCAGCGAAACAAGAAAAAATAATTTAAACTATAATATAAATTGAATTTAAAAAATATAATACAAATATATATAAAATATATTTGTGAATTAGAATAAGAACATATGTTACAGCTATAGATATTTGCTATTAAAAAACCATTGAAATTCACTGAAAAAACCATAGGTTATAGACCATATATAGTTAGGAATTAGCATTTACAAAACCTTGAAAATTCACTGAAAAAACCATAGGTTATAGACCATATATAGTTAGGGATTAGCATTTACAAAACCTTATTTTACTCGCATAAAACCATTGAAATTTGCATATATAGTTAGTTGCGCTAACTATATATCGCGCACCCGCAATCCACTGCTGATGATGTCACATATTACATCATTCATGACATGGTCAGTGACATCACTGATGACATCACTGATGACATCATCCAGTGGCTGTCTGTTTCTGTAAAGTTAAAATATATCTTACATATAGAAGAATGAGTGGATGTATAAGTGTCTGGATGAAGTATTTAGTAGGTGCATGACTGACTGTATGAGAGAGTGATTAAATGTGTCTCACTGAGTGCATGGGTTAGTGACTAAACTGTCTTAATGTGTGCATCATTATGTCTGTTGTTCTGTAAACTGCTGCATGTGTTGATCAGTAGCTATATGAGTAACTATATGGGTTATTGATTGGTTGCCCAAGTATTTGTATGGGAGACTGAGTGTGTGTGTGTGTGGGTGGCTGGGAGGTGTGTGACTCTGTGCATACATGTGTGAGCAGTTGATTCACTAGATCTATGGGTTCAAAAGTGCATGTGGAAACAGCTGTATGGGCGGTTGACTGTGTGCATGAGTGTATTGGTGAGTGAATGGATATCTCAGTGCTAAATGTCAAAGTAAGTACATATGTAAAACACAGTACATGTGAGAGTTGACATATATAAATTACTGTGCATAAGAGCCAGTGAATGTGTGAGTGGCTGTATGGATCATTGTGAACTTGTATCAGGGATTGTATAAAAGAGTAAATATGTGTTAGTATATGTTCGAATAAGTAAGGTGTGTATAACTGTATAGTTGAGGAAATGGAGGTGTGATTGATTCTTTGCATGACTGACTAGGTGTGTGAGTAACTCCATGGATGAGTGACAGTCTGTGAGTGTCTGTTTACTCTGAGTGTATCTAAGGTTATATTAGAGTCTGAAGAGGTTAATCGTATTATCACATGATTGATATCATCAGTGATGTGATCAGTAATGACAAATGAGATGTTATCAGTGATTTTATCAGTGATGTCATTTGAGATGTCATCAGTGATGTCATCAGTGATGTCATTTGAGATGTCATCAGTGATGTCATTTGAGATGTCATCAGTGATGTTATTAGTGATGTCACTGACCATGTCATGAATGATGTAATATGTGACATCATCAGCAGTGGATTGCGGGTGCGCGATATATAGTTAGCGCAACTAACTATATATGCGAATTTCAATGGTTTTATGCGAGTAAAATAAGGTTTTGTAAATGCTAATCCCTAACTATATATGGTCTATAACCTATGGTTTTTCCAGTGAATTTTCAAGGTTTTGTAAATGCTAATTCCTAACTATATATGGTCTATAACCTATGGTTTTTTCAGTGAATATATATATATATATATATATATAGTTAGGACCTACTTTCCATAGGAAATCCACAACATTCTATTTGGAAGGAATAACTTTGGTGTCGGTGGACGAATCTTCCCGAATTTCTCCAAAAAAATGGCCTGCTACGCTCTGCTCCTTCCCTGAAAGTTTGGGGGTGATTCGTCAAGTGGGGGCTGAGAAAAAATGGGGGTCCCAAAAAGTTTTTTCCCCATGCAATTTTCGATAGGGACCTTTAGCCAGGGCTACAGCCCGAACGGCTCAACGGAATTACACCAAATTTGGCAGAGAGGTAGAGTTTGGTTCGCAGATTGTGCTTTTTGTTAAATGGTGTAAATCTGTTCAGTAGTTCCTGAGAAAATCAAAAGTAAAATCATAGTGATATCTAGAGACGAAGTACTGTACGCATAGGGAAATCCGTACAATTACGATGACGAGATGCATGTTGGTTGGATGTCAACTGTCTGTCAACACTTCTAACCAGGAAGTGTTGGCAGCCATCTTGTGCCTCGGTAGAACCGAGTCACAAGAAAAGAGTAAAACAAAGTTGAAAAATAAGGAAAGGGGGCAGGGTAGAAACATCCTGACCCTCTAGGCCTGCCTAGGGGATCCCACATGGATTTTTAGGTCAAAATATATATATATTTTTTTTAAGTTAAAAATCGCTGGGTACGAGTTTGGTACTCGTACAAGGTGGAAAAGGAAAAAAAACTAGAAGTCTGTTTCTTTATTAACTAGCCCCTGGGGGGCCAAATATCGGGGCAATTTTTTTTCAAAATGGGGGGCCCGGAGGGGTCCCTCTGCCTCGGGGACCGCCATCCCCCAGGGCTTTAACTATATGTATGTGGGGGGCTCATAGCCCCCCCCCCCGGAACCCCGGGGACCATTAGTCCCTGGGTCCTCTTTTTATTTAAAAAAACTGTGTGGGGGGGTTTCAATCCCCCCACACACGCCCCGGGGACCGCCACCTCCTCGGGGCTCTAATATAGGAAATAAGGGGGACGGACCACCCAACCCTGGGGACTACCACCACTCGGGGCTATTGAATGTTGGGAGGGGGGCTGCGCTGCCCCCTTCTTGGAGACTTTGATGGCCCTGGGGACCACCACCTTTCAGGGCCAGCTTTTGCAGTGTCCCTGGGTGCCTACAGTGCCGCCTTATGCAGTGCCCGGGGTGACGAAAAGCAATGCTGGCTTCCGAAGGACGCAGGGAGCTGGCTGGGACCGTGGGGGCTTTGGGGCTAATAAAAAACTGTTCTTTTCAGAACTAACTTTACTGGTCAAAAAAAGAGCTATATTTTTATGATAGAATGTAAAACTTTCCATTTTTTTTTTGCACCAGTTGTACTCTCTACTCATGCGCAGCCGCGTTTCCAAACCCACGCTTCTTTGTTTTTCTTCAAGTTCGTCAAGCAAACCTCTCCTCATTTTAGGTATTACATTTTCCGCTTTCTTCTGCCAGGTCATGTTCCTCATCCGCTGCTATACTTTTGTAATATATTAATAATCATATTCTATCTGTATGTATTTGAAAAGTATTGCTGAGGCGCCAAACGTTAATTACATACTCCGGCCATTTTAGTAGTTTTCCTCCGTTATTTTTATTATACCTGCTACTTTCAATTTACCCCACCTATCTTCTCTGTGATCCATGAGATTTCCTGCCACAGACACCACGGTGTTTGTCCTTGGCTTCCGATCTTATCAGACTTGGTAACACGCATACCTAAAAACTAATTTGAAGCACGTAAGGCACAGCCATTACAACGCGTGACCATCCCCACAAAGCCATTACCGTGCTTATGCCTTTATCATGCGTGGTAAATGTATAGTAGTTGTAAAAGCATGCGTGGTAAAGGCATATGCCTGCTAATGAATTTGTGGTGAAGGTCACGCGGGGTTATGACCGTGTTGTAATGGCTGTTCGCCCCCAGGCACTGCAGGAACCTGGTCTGGGCGTGGCGGACTCCAGGGCATCAGGCGGTGGCCACGCAGCCTCCCTCACACAATATAGAAATCTCCAGTGAGTGGTCGTTTTCGTGGTTTGAGGGGCGTCATTGAGGCCCATACAGTTAATTTTGTGGGGGGTAGGTTTGCACGCGAAAATGTCGCAAGAGGTTTCTAAATGTGGTACACATTGTTTTGTTTCAGTTTGATTTCCTTTCTATGTTATAGTCCATCCAGAGAAAATATAACTTATTGTACAGTCAGTACTTTTCAACCCTACTGTCAAACATCTTACTATAGTACTTCAAATTATAAATATTTTTTGTTGTGGATCGTCACCTCCCCCCCAAAAAAAATCAAGTATATAGTTTCTTTTTGCAGGGGTTTCGTCAATTTGGAAAACACAACCTATAAGATAAAAAGGTAGTTAACATTGTGTGTAATATTTTTATGAAACGAGAGAAGAAATAAGAGAGTGACTGAAAACAATACTCGCAGCTCACCTTTCTGTCACCGGTGTTTTTTACCCTGTGCCGGACATAATGCACCCTGAAGCTGTCCATCTAAAAGATAATAAAAGAAAGATGTTATGATTGGTAATTGTTACCTTATTAATTTGGAGTTAGATAACATCGCGCTTTTATACACTCAGATTTCTATGAACTAATTATATTTGTAATATTCCGGACATTTCAGCGATTATAAAAATGTTCCTGTTATTGGGAAAAAAATGTATACATGTAAATTATTACACTATATAGGAGTGCGTTCGTCTAGAAAGCTAAGTCACATTTTTGTAACTAGTCTGCTACAACCGTGATTCCTTCCGATGTGTACTCAAGCCTCACTGCTCACCTTTTCGTGGAAAAGACACCTTCTGCATGATGTAGTCCCGATCTCCAAGAAAGAAGACTCATATATGGTGCTGAGTCTTAATATCTCTATGACTAACAACATACTCCTTCTCCCATCATCATCATCGCAGGTTCTTCACCCGGTAAGTGCTTCGGGCACCACTAACTCAGTGACCAAAGAGGCCACACATGTAGTAGTGGGCCCCCTTGGTCGGTACTTTGGGAACAAGTCTAAAATGGCGTACAACACGTGCGCTCCGTCTTTTTTATACATAGGGTCACGTGTGTAGTGACGGATGCGCTGAATGGGTGTGGTGGGGGTGTATACCAGCCATGAGGGAGTGTGTGTCGATCTGACAACTAGACCTGCAACTAAGAAATCACTACAATGGAAATGTGGGCCTTATACTGTTGTTGTGTTTTCCTGGTAGCGTAAGAGTGACATGTACTAACGTATTCAGTATTAATTTACCATCTCCCTCCGGGGCTTTTAAAAGTTGGGAGAGGGGGCGCGCGGCTCCGGGATACTGCAGGAACTGGCCATGGGGTGTGGCAGTTTCTAGAACCTTCAAGGGCTCTGGGCATAGGGTCACACACTCTACCTCATACAATACACTAAAAAAGAAGACAAAGTAATGAGAGATGATTTGTGACGTGTTTAATTTGAGAGCCTGGATAATCATTAAATGGGGTCTGGCAGTGAAGTGCGTACTTTTTTTTAAACAAGCCTTTCTGGGTCTTGCGAAACAAGTCATCTTTAATAATTCCCTCTCGCTTGGTGTACATGCCAAAATATCTGATTTACTCGTATGTTAAAAACAAAAACTTTTTACACCTTTTTTGAATGGTTGTGAAGGATTATAAGAAAACGTATTAGCGACCAATGCCTTTCCTTCGGCAGATTTTGAAAAATATGTGATTGGCTGTTGTCTACTTACGTCTATGTTCTTCATGCTAATTTTGATTGGCCTTCTCTTTTCTATTTGATGTTACGATACTGTCACCATGTATGTAGCCTATTTTGTGACACATTTTATTGTACAATGCGTTTCAGAATCTAGTTGTGGTAGTTGTGGTAGGGTGCTTTTAACTTAAACTGTGTACTTTGCTTCCGAGTTTGTTGAGTGTAAAAGTATTTATACATTTTTTTCCATTTTGTATTCTATCATAATCGTGCTGGCTTTTCTCCTTTAGCGTGCAGTACTATATTATTTTATAAAATGTATAACTCTTGAAATCATCTTTGAAAGAAAAATTTAAGCTGCTTTCTGTGACGAAAAGCAATGCCGGCTCCCGAAGGAAGTGGGGAGCCGGCTGGGAGTGTGGGGCCTTGGTGCTCCTCCCAGAGTCCCCAACGTTATATTTGAGCCCCGGGGGATGGGGTCCTCGGGAATTATAAAAAACTTGTGAGGAGGCTATGTTTTTAATGGTAGATTTATTGTATGCGTACCATGCACGTATAGACGCGGTACAGTGCGAAGATTGCAAGTCGTCCCTAAAGAGTACTGAAGGAAGAAAAATAAAAATATTTTTTAGTTATTTATGAAGTGTATATGTTTAGATGTTAGGTGGCTCTAAAAAGAGCCCTTGTTTTTATTGGGAGATTTTAGTACCTACAAGTAAGTGCCAATGCAGAGTCTAAAGTTCAAGAGGAAGACTCTGTTTCCCTCATCTTTAAAATGTACATTCTCTCCTATAGATGGCATGCATATTGAAATGGAGATTGTTGTGGTAGATGGACCCCATTCTATAGTCTCGGAGAAAGGCAGAAACAGATTTATTCACATGTTTCCTAGCTCATTCAATCTGTGGACAATAGTGGTTGGACCAGTTCCATTTCTGTCTTTGGAATATGTTAGAATAGACAAAGGCAGTTTTTGGGAAAAGTGTCATCAATTGTCCAACGGTGTCTTTCATAAGCATTTCCAGACCTACCCAATGTCACAGTGCCTAGGTCATTGCCACCACAGTGCACAATTATGAGGTCAGGGTGTTGGAGATGTAAAAAGGATTTCACCAATGGCATCAATTGGTGCCACTTTAATCCTCTCTGTCCAATCCATGTAATGTCTACATTTGGTAAACCTAGGTCTTTATGAATTCCTTTCTGTTCTTCGTACTTTTGGCTTCAGAAAATATAGCTGTGTCCCACAATCCGTACTCTAAGCAACTTGAAGAGAGGTCTGGATGCATTCAGATGGTCTCTGTATATGAAATGGCAGTTTGAAAAGTAAGATGTTTCTAAAATGGTGGACAACATGCAGTTTTGAAAAAATAAAATAAATGATTGGTTGTTTGACAACATACTACACAAATATAGGATGCATGTTTCTGTTTTTTATTAGCCAGATTTTTATTAGTTAAGAAAAACTGGTAGAGGCGGTCAATACTAAATTAGAGCGATTAGACTATCTTCATCTTTTCCTGTACGGTCGATGTAGCATCCTTAAAATGGTAATACTTACAAAGTTTTAATATTTATTTAGGACGATTCCTATAGAAATATTCCAAAGTATTTTGACCAAGGCCGATGGGATTTGTTCTAGGTTTTTGTGGGGGTATAGGCGTTCTCGCCGGGCAGCTAAGTGAATGTGCCTTCCCCGGGATCGAGGTGGCTGGTCTGTACCAAATTTGGTATTGTATTACTGGGCAGTGATGTCTCAATCACTGGGAGTGCCACTACTGGGCGATAAGGCTGTGGTGCAATTATGTAAACGCCCAACTATGGTGTTGATGATGATGGCGGTGAATCCGCATCCTCCGGGCCGGTGGAAGCCACCGCCGACCCGGAGGATGCGCTTTCACAGCCACGGACATTGGAAACACCCACCGCCACATTAGGATGGCGGTGGTATCAGTGGCGGATGGCAAGACCATCCGCCGCTGATCCGTGGTGAATGCACGGAAATATGGTGGCGGTGTCTGCAAGACATCGCCAGTCATATTAGGATGCAGGCGGAAACATGCTTTTCCACAGCGGCTTTTCCGCCGTGGAAAATCATGTGTGCTCTTTTGTATTTGGGGCCCGTTGCGGGCCCCCAGGGTGTTGAGGGGTGGGGGTTCATATGGGGGGTACCTATGGTACCCCCCTGCATTTACATGCACAAAGGGGCAGGCACCGAGCAGTGCCTGCCACTTTGTGCATGTAAATGCAAAGCATGCATTTTGAACCTTGCGGTGGGTGCTGCTTCAAGCAGCACCCGCCGCAAGGTTGAAAATACAGGATGTGACCGCCAGGGTGGCGGTCACATCTTTATTGGTATGGATGGACCACTGCTGCCCCTGCGTTCGGTCCCTCTACCTCGGGGGTAGCGGCAGGACACATATTCCAGCTGTGTTCTCATTTTCTTACCTCTCTCTTTATAGTTAATTTTTCTGTTCATACTCTCTGTTCTCTCCTCTTTCTCCTTTATCTCTCTATATATATACTCTGGGCAGATTTACAAGCCCCTTGTGCATGTTGGTTGTTTTATTGTGTCACTTTTTTTTGATGTAATGTTGGCAAAAATAATGTTGTAAATTGTATATGTATTTGGAAAATGAGTCTGGGTTGTTCACTGAAATGTAGTAGTTATATACATGGAATGTGTATAGTTACTTAAACATTTTACATTCGTAAATGTGTTTTGGTATAATGCATGGTCTCATATTTTTTTGTCTAATATCACACTGTGTATTTGTGTACATTAAGGAATTATATTTGTCCCCTTTTCCATAATTTCTACCCTCTCTTGTCATACTCCCCTCTCTCTCCTCTTACTCCTTCCTCTCTCCTTATGTTGTCCTCTGACCTCATATTGCCCTTATATTTCCCTGTCTCTCTTCTTATTCCTTCCGTCTCCTCATTTTCTTTCCTCTCTCTTCATATTTCATTTATTTCTTGATACTTCCTGTTCTGTCCTCTTTCTCCTTTCTCTCCCTCCGTATACACTCTGGGCAGATTTACAAGCCCCTTGTGCGTCTTTGTTATTTTATTTTGTCAGTTTTTTTATGTAATGTTGGCAGAAATAATGCAGTAAATTGCATATGTATTTGGAAGATGAGTCAGGGTTGTTCACTGAAATGCCGTAATTATATACATTGAATATGTATAGTCACTTAAACGTTTTTCAGTAGTAAATAGTGAAATGCCTGGTCTCATATTTTTTTGTCTAATATCACACTGTGCATGTGTGTACATTAAGGAATTATATTCGCCCCTTTTTAAACGTTTTACCGTAGTAAATGTATTTTTGTAAAATACATGG
This sequence comes from Lissotriton vulgaris, assembly GCF_964263255.1. Lineage (NCBI taxonomy): Eukaryota > Metazoa > Chordata > Amphibia > Caudata > Salamandridae > Lissotriton > Lissotriton vulgaris. The sequence continues at coordinate 184,312,605 of NC_141696.1, read as the reverse complement.
TCTTATATTTTGTTGTCTAATATCACACAGTGCATCTGTGTACATTAAGAGATTATATTCGCCCCTTTTTCCATATTTTCTACACTCTTTTGTCATACTCCCTCCTCTCTTGTCTTACTCCTTCCTCTCTCATTATACTATCTTCTTTTTACTATATTCTCCTCTCTTTTTATACTTTTTTTCTTCATACTTTTGCATATTTCTCCTACTCTTTATATTCTCTCGTGTCTTTATATTCACCACTGTCCTCATTGTTCTTACTATCTCCTCATAGTACTCCCTCTCTCCTTATACACTGAGTCTTCCCTTATATTTATCTTTTCTCCAAATTTTTATCTCTGTATATCTTTATTTTCCTTCCTCTTTCGTCATATATACTCTTCTCTTTTTATATTCTATTTCTTCTTATTCTCTCTATTCTTTGCACATATTCCCTATTCTTTTCTCATACTTTTCTTTTTCTTCTCATACTCCCCTCTCTCTGCTCACACTTCTCCTCTCTTTTCTTATACTCCACATTCTCTACTGATATTGCCCTCTTTTCTTATTGTCACATTCCTCTCCTCATTCTCCCCTGTCCGTATACTCCCCCTGTTTTCATATTCTCTTCTATCTTCTCTTACTTTTCCATGTCTCCTCATACTACTGCCTTTTTCTTATATTCCCTTTTGTCCTATACTCCTTCTCTCTGTGTTCATATTTTCCTGTATCTCTTCATATTCCTTTTCTATTTTCATTTTCTGTCCTCTCAGTTTATACTTTTTCTTTCTGTTCATAGTGCTTGCTCTCTTCTCTTACTCCTCCTTGACTCCCTGCATACACTCCACAGCACTTTCCTCATATTCTCCGTCTTTTCATACTGACCTCTCTCTTTATATTTGTTTCTCTTTTCATACTTCAGCCTTTTTCCTTATATACTTTTTACTCTTCATAATCCCCATCTGTTTATACTACTTTGTTTCTCCTCATACTGTATTCTCTGTTCTTGTACACCCCTTTTTTCCTTATGCTCCACTTTTCCTCATATTCTCTGTGCTCTCTTCTGGTACTGTCCTCTATCTCCTTATACACACCGTCCTTTCCTAGTATTACTTTTTTGTTCTTATACTTGCGCCTCTTTCCACATATTCATTCTTTTCTTTATATTCTTTCCCTCTCTTCTTATAGTGCCCCCTCTCTCACTCTCTTTCTTTCTTCTTATACTCTTCCTTCTCTCCTCATATTTCTACCTTTCTCTTCATACTCTCCCTTACCTATTCATACTTTCCAGTTTGTTCATACTCCCTTTATCCCCTTACATTGCAGTGTCTGTTTATACTCCCCTTTTTACTCATATTTTCCCTTGTTTCATACTCCTTCTTCTCTTGTTGTTAGTCCTTCTATTTTCATAGTCCCACTTTTGTCCTCATAATCCTCCCTCTCTTTTTATAAGTAATATAATAGAATATTTCATATATTTATTTTTGTAATATTACATATATTTTTTATAATAGATTATGTTTATCAACACTGAAAAAAAATCATCATGCCCACAAAAGCTCAAAAGAGAAGTCATCCACAAGATTTACATGAAGAACAATGTGTTAATACAAATAAAAAAAGTCCTGGTAAGAGAACGAAGACTTTTCCGAGGAAAATATTAAACACTAAGGTGTCCATTAGGATGGCGGACGGATCGCCCCCGCCATGCAGGTGGTGGCGATCCGTCCGCCATCCTTGCCCGTCGGCCACCTTTCTTCCCCCGCCATATTACAATGGTGGGGGGGACCTTGGCGGAGGGGAAGACCGTCCACTGCTTTTCCGCCGCAGTTGCCATGCGACCGTGGTGGAAAAGGCAAAGGCCAGCTATATTAGGATGGCCTGGGAGGAATGCCTTTCCGTGGCGGCAATGCCACCACGAAAAGGTATACGGTTCCTGCTTTGGGGGCCTGTTGTGGGCCCCCAGGGTGAAGAGGGTGTGGGGGGTGCACATGGGGGTACCTATGGTACCCCCCTGCGTTTCACAGCACAACATGGCAGGCACCGCGCTGTGCCTGTCATGTTGTGCTGTAAAATGCACAACACACATTTTCACATTTTTCACATTGCGGCGGCCGGTGCTTTAAGCACCTGCCGCCACAATGTTAAAAATGCAGGATGTACCCGCCACTGTGGCGTGTGCATCCTAATTGGGGCCACGGTTCCTCCGCCCTTGTGGCGGACGATACCGGCCCCCGACAGGATGGCGGACGGACTTAGTCCATCCGCCATCCTAATGGACCCCTAAGAGTAGTGTGCACAAAGAGAAAAGTACTAATAGTGTTACTGCAACGAAAAGAAAAAGAAGAATAAAGAGAACAATCATGGAAAATCAACTTCAGAAAAAACAGTGTATAGTAAAAGGAGGAAAAACCTATTTATGGAAATTAGGAAAATAATGTTTTATATTAAAGTTGTGTCAAATGTGATTAAGGAAGTTAAGAAATGTAAAAAAACTGCATTTTATAAGAAGGAGAAACGTATAGAAAATGTAGATGAGAAAGCTTTGGAATTGAAAAACAAATTATTTGTTTTAGTAACCAATAGAATTCAATCACTAGATAAGCCAATCCATTTAATGAAGGCCAAAAGTTAATGGAGAAGAGTAATTAACAGAAGTAATTTTTCTGAGGTTTTTTTGGGTGAATGGAAACATAGTTCAAGTTCTGAGCCTTTTTTTATTGAAGAAAGTTATCTTCAGAGTAATGATTTGTTGCATGCAGTTGACACTAGTGGTCGTGCTTATGAGGTTAGAAAAGGTTGTCCTAATGAGAAAGAGAAAATTGTTCCTAGAAATGCAGAAGAGGAGTTAGCTGGTGAAGTTTTAGGGAGACGTTCTAAAGCTCTAGTGTACACTAGGAATTGTAGTAGTGTACGGCAAGAATCTATTGATTTTTTACGCAATTTCTTAAGTAACTATACTTAGAAAAGTGTTAAACAAAAGATTAAGATGTTGCAAGGTCTAGACCCTTGCAGAGTGAGAGATAATACTGGTTTGCAAGGACATTCTCTGGCTTGTTTTTCTAAAAAAGTATGTCAAAGTGTTTTTCGCCATTTCAGGATGTTAGCAGTTCATCATACTCAAATGAGGAAATTTGTCAGAACGTTGTATTATGCAAAAAGTCCAGCACTAATATTAAAAAAGTTGAACAGTGCTCTTTTGCATGGATCTGTATCAGATGTAACAAATGTTTGTGATGAAATTCAGGTTAGTTACTTTGGTCCTCAGGAAGACAGTGCAGAAACTGAGACATTAATAGAAGAAAATGTTGTAGTGTAGAAACTTTTGAGCAAGAAATTAAAAAGTTTAAGGTAATTTCAGGTGAAAGGCCAAATTATTCTTGTATCTATTGTCGATGAACTCATTATAAAAATCAGACCAGGACTGTTGATTTGTATTTAAAAAGTGAAAAGGAAAATAATAATGAATGGAAGGATTGTTCAACTTATTTGTTGGTTGGGAATTGTTTTGATCTGGGTTATGATCAGCGTATTTGTAAATATTGTTATACCAAATTACACGAGAATAAAATGCCTGTTAGAGCTGTGCATAGGAATTTTGAGTTGATAAATATTCCTTCTGAAATGATGGATATAAATACCTATGAGTCTATTCTTATTCAATGTGTGCATCCATTTCAGGTTATTGTTCATATGGAGCCTAAGACAGGGAAATTGCCTCCTTCAGATTTATAGAGAGGATTAAAGGGAAGAGTTGTGTATTTGCCTTTATATTTAAAGAAAAATATTGAAACAATTGGTGTAGAAAATGTTGAAGATGAACCTCTAGTTGTTTTAGTTAATGGCGTTCCTACTAAGAGTAAGAAAATCTGGCATGAATTAGTGGATGTTAGGAAAGTGAAAAAGGCAACATTGTATCTGGTAAAAAATAATCAATACTATAATAATGTGTATTTGGGAGAAGAGGAAATAACTGTAGAAGAAGATAGTGACTCGCCATCTGGACAAATTGAAAAAGTAGATGAGTCCAGAACTGAAGAGATCTACGAACATCATAGTATTCATCCATTCCAAAAGAAAGAAGCAAAGGAAAGTCCCATTAGTGTATGGGAAAAAAGCTTGGAAGCTCATTGTTTCCAACAGGAAAAGGAGGACGATATGATGACCAACCTGTGCAGATTCCTGCATCTGAATACCGGACATCAAGGTTGTATGTAGAAGATCCAAGATTTCGAAAATGTATTCCATATTTGTTTCATCTTTTGTTTGAGAGTGAGTTGTCTGGACTTTCTTATGCAGTGAATCATATATTGAAAACAGGTGTACATCTGCAAAATGTTTCGGCAAAGGAAATTATGGATAAAGTACAGCAGAAAGATAATGTTTTGGAATATCAGCTAATTAATCTCATGGCATGTCAGCGTGGTACCAATGAGTACTGGTACCGTCGTCATGGAGATCTTAAATGTATGCTAAGGAATTTAAGAACTCCTACATGGTTCCTTACTCTAAGCTATGCTGAATATGCTTGGGATGATTTACTTCAATTTCTTCGACAAGCAAGTCCAAATATACTAAATATTGAATACAAGACACCCGGAGAATTGTGCTTTTTGGATCCAGTTAATGTATGCAGGTATTTCAATCATAGATTTGAAGCTATGATGTCTTTTATCACCAATAAAAAAAATCCTCCTCTTGGAGAGGTTTTGAATTTCTTTTGGCGAAAGGAGTATCAAGCGAGAGGGGCTCCTCACATACATATGCTAATATGGATCAAAGATGCTCCAAAATTTGGAACTGAGTCAGATGATACTGTACTATCTTTTTTTGAAGAATATGCTACATGTGATATACCCAAAAGTACCCAAGATAAGGACTTAAGACAACAAGTCTTATGATTCCAAAGCCATTGTTGTGGGAAATACTGTCGTTCAAAGTACAAATCTAAGGACAAGTTCTACACCAAATGTCGTTTTGGATTTCCGCATCCTGTAATATTGAAAGGAAGAGTGAACAGTTTTATGTCATCCTTGCGACATAATATCACAAGAAAGTCTCCAAAAATACCTACAACTTAAAAAGAAATGAAGAGTCAAAATACATAAATGACTACCACCCAGTCATTTTGTCCATTTGGAATGCTAACATGGACATTCAATATGTTGCAGATAATTCCATTGCTGTTGCTCGATATGTAACATCCTACATAACAAAATCAGAAAAGACAGAATTGAAGGAGATGTGGGAAGAGATTTCCCACGAGAAGAGTCTAAGTAAGAAATTATATAGTTACAGTTTGAAGATGTTATCTCATCGAGAAATTGGAGCGTATGAATGTTCAGATCGCTTATCATCTGCAAGTCTTTACTCCAAATCTAGAAGAATCATTCGGGTGAGTCTAGGTCTTGCTGCAACACGAAATCGAGTACTTAAATCTGTACAAGAAATTGAATATTTAGCTGAAAAAGAGCCAGAAAGTACAGATATTGTGAAAACAAATATGTTGGATACATATTATCCAAATAGAAGTCATCATCTTGAAAACATGTGTGTCAATGAAGTGCTTCAAAACTATATTTTTTAACAGAATATTATAGAAAAAATCAATAATGGTATATATGCCGTGGTTGGTTCTGAAGGATGTTTGGTGAAACAAAGAAAAGGAAATTTGATTAATCACCGTAAACTCAGTTGCGAAACTCCTGCCAAAAAGGAATTTTACTATTTAGCTGTCCTGTTTTTGCTAATTATGTGAAAATGTTGAACGACAAAATTGAGCAAGAAGCTTCAATTGCAGCTAAGATTGCTAGAGACAGTTCTCAAGACGGTTAAACTTCTGCTCCGTTGAGTCAGGACTCACTAGGAGATCCAATTGTTCAAAATGAAGCAGCAACTGCTATGGAAAAGGTGGAAACAGCAATGTATCAAGCTCAAGGAGATGTAACACACTTAGGAAACTTGGAAGAACAACTAAATAATGAGCAGAATCAAATATATGAGCAAGTAAGAGAACAGCTTGACCATGAATTACTTCATGAGAGGAAAGAGTGCTCTTGCTCATCATTTGAACCTATCCGAATGTACGTGAGTAGACAAGCTGGAGCAGGCAAACGTTTTTTAATTAAAGTAATTACAACTTTTCTACAGAAAACAACTGAGTCGCATTTGTCTTGTGTTGTCACGGCTTCAACTGGGTTGGCAGCCCACAATCTTAAAGGAATTAATTTACATTGTTTATTAATGCTACCAGTAGAGCATGAAAACAAATTAGAATCCGACAAGCTATCTGGAGAAGCTTTTTGTGAAGTTTCAAGAGTCTTGAGGAAAATGAAACTTCTTATTATTGATGAGGTAAGCATGGTATCAAACTTAATGCTTGCCTTTGTGCACTTAAGAATGCAGCACATGCTTAAAACAGAGTATGACATATTATTTGGAGGAAAACACGTCATAGTTTTTGGAAATCTTTTACAACTTACTCCTGTAAAAGGACAACCAGTGTTTAAAACACTGGTGCATGAAGATACCAGAAAGTCTTTGGGGAGCATTGGAAATGTAAACATTTGGTCATATTTTGAGTATAAGGAACTTATTACAAATATGCGACAGGCAAATGATGCTGATTATGGAACTATTCTTCAAGATATAAGAATTGGAAAAGTGACTAAACATGGCAAAGACGCTTTACAGAGACAATTACTGTCTAATTTGTTTCCAAATGAAAATATTGTCCAAGAGAAAATATATATAAGAATTGCAGAAAACAAATCTGTAATCTTCTTAGTGCCAACACTGCGTGAATGTTCTATATTCAATGAAGAAATGTTAAAGTTGGAAAATGCAGAAATTATAAAATTGGAAGCTATTGATAAAATAGAACATGAAGGAATCACTATTATTTTGACTGAAAAGTTGAAGAGGAAATTGGATTGTTTAGAGAAATCGATAAGAAAAACTGCTGGTTTAGAAAATAATTTATATGCATGTGTAAACTGTAGGGTAATTTTACGATGTAATTTGCATGTGGAAAAAGGTTTAGAAAATGGAGCAATGAGTAAAATTGTTGATTTTGTTAATTATGTAAATAGAGATGGTATCGAATTTTAGAAAATCAAATTTGATGAAATTGAAGAAGTACAATAATTTAGTCGTTGTTCAGCTCGGTTTTTGCTTGTAAAAGATTTGTATGTTCGCAGAAAACAGTTTCCTATTTCTTTGGCATATGCGGTGACCATTCATAAATCTCAAGGTTTAAGTGTATAGTGTATAGTGTATATTGGATAGTAAAGAAGGTATGGCATATGTTGCTTTGTCTTGAGTGAGAACTTTATCTGGATTGTACTTGATTGATTTGGATGAGACAAAGATTAGTTCAGGTGCAAGTTGTGTGAAAGAGTATAATAGGTTAAGAAGAGAATATGCACCCAATCTAGGTCAATATCAAGTATTTGAAAAGCGTGTGGTAGGTAGAAAAAGAAGATTTGAGAATATCTGTAGTGAAGCTGTAGAGAAAGAAAAAAAACAAAATGAAGTTGTGATTGGAGGTAAAAAGAACAAGGACAGTGTTGAAGACAATGTTGGTTATCAGTTTGAAAATAGTTCTGGTATCAACTGCTATGCTAAAGTAGTTATTAATGTTTTTCTTGAAAGTTTGCAACAACAAATTGTTGAAAATCAGAAAACAGGATTCTGTTCGTTGTTGTATTCTGTTTATGAGAAATGTAGTAGTGATAAAAGTAAAATACAAAGTGTTTCTGATATTCAAAATGTTTTGGACATATGTTCTGGTTCTACTCAATTTACGCAGAATATTCAGCAAGATTGTCAGGAACTTCTCATGTATATGCTTGTTGTATTGGAAGATGCAGGTATAGATATTGAATACCTTTTTGCCCTTTCTTATAAATGGCAACATGACTGTGAAAATTGTTTGTTTACATGTAGCAGTAACATTGACAGTGAAAGAAGCATATATTTGACTTTACCTGACTGTGAATCAGTGTCTTTTGACAATCTAATTAGAGGAGCAAGTCAAAACATGGAGTGTAGCCAATGTAAATCAGAAATGTCATCAACATTATTTATACAAAGATATGGACAGTATGTAATTTTAATGCTGCAACATTGTAGAGCTGATGGAAGAAAATTGGAAACTTTAATTAAAAAATGTGTAGCTGCTCAAGTATCAATATCAGGGAGAACTTTTGTAGCTGTTGCAATTATTTTTCATGATGGACCTTCTACAACATCTGGACATTACACTGTTTATTTAAAATGTCTGAAAGGTTGGATACATTGTAATGATTGTTAATTGGATTTTAAACAACGTTTGCCTAAAGAGTTACTAAATTCTTATATAATATTTTTAAAGCCAAAATTTTAAAAACAAAATTTGGCCTTTCAGGATTACTGCTGTTAAGGTAGGTTGCACTGGTGTTGTAGAGTACTTTGTAAGTGAGGGTGAGGAGCTTGAAGGTGATTTTCTTGTCGATGTGGAGCCAGTGTAGGTGTCTGATGTGGTGGGAGAGGTGGCTGCGGCAGGGAATATTGATGATCAGTCGGACGGAGGTGTTCTGGAGTCGTTGGACTCGTTGTAGGTGTTTGTCCGAGTTGAGATTTAGAGAGTTGATTCTTATGCAGTTGGTTACGTCTTGTGGTACGTGGCTCCTTGGTGAGGGAGAAGATGTGTTGGGTGTCGTCGTCTTAGCAGATAATGTTGAGCTTGTGATGGCGGGCCACTTGTGTAAGGATGCCATGTAGATATTGAGTAGCATCAAGTTGATGGATGAGCCCTGGGGGACGTTGCAAATGATATCAGTGGTTTTGGATCTGAAAGGTGGGAGACGGATGCTGAGGATTACTATTGAGGAACTTCTTTACTAAGAATTTGAGATATACTATTTGGCCATGAGGAAAAGTATGTAAAGTCATTAAGGACTATGTGTATATTTTCTCAGCATATATTTAAAAGTAACTGTGTTTACAGTGTATGTTGTTTGAAAAAAAAATTTAACATATGATTTATTTCAATTTTGTCGATTGTTATTGAGAATGTTCAAGGGGTTTTCTTAAGATAATTTTATTGATTGTCTTATTTTTGCCCGCTGTTATGTGATGAGTACTATTGAACTCACTATTTCTAGTGAACTTCAATATATTCTGAGAACAGCAAAAGAGGCAAATGAAATGCTTTACAAATTATTTGGTGTTGTAAAGGATATATGGTAACTGTATTTTGTCTTCCACAGATGCTAATTTTATAATATATCATTTTATTATTATTTATTATGTTTAAGGTAAGTATAAATAACTGTTAAGAATGGCCAATGGAGTGTGCTTCTACAGAGGTTAAATAACAAAACATGGATGGAGTACATAAGTGTTTAAAGATGGTTTGTATCTTTTATATACATTTGAAAAACTTAAAATATAAATATACTGAGTGTACCAGTATTCTTTGCATTTTACTACAAGACATCTGCTACTTTGGACCAGGAAAGGTAAATAGACATATTGTACATTTTTTAGTACTGCATTTTATAATAACAGCCTGGGTTTTTTTCGATAGTGATATGGAGTGACTGGTTTGATAATTTAAGAAACTTTAAAAACTGAACATTCATATAAATAATTATATTTATATCATGTTATAAAGTAGTTGACAATGGTATTTGTATAATATTTTCTAAAGGGAAATTAGTCGATAAAGCTAGTTTTGTGTTCTGTATTAGGAAAAATGAAAAAAAAAATGTTTTTATGATTTTGTATAAGGATCTACAATATAAGAAATTTCCTATGGAAAATCAACAAAACAATATGGAAGAAGATTTCAAATTTAATAGCAGTGTCGTAGAAGAGCTGAACAAACCTTTTACGAGCAGCAACATTGAAGAGGAAGAAATGAATGCTAGAGATATCAGCTGTGATTTTCTCGATGAAACCTTAGATGATGCTTTTGTGGAAGCATTAGATGACATTGAGATTCATCAGATTACTTTTGAAATTGATAACCAGGAAAATGAAATACCTGATGAAATTATTTTAGAAGCTCTATTAAATTATGAGATGTTACAAGAATACATGTATTATTATAAAATAATAATGGTTTGAGACACACTGCTTGTAGAATTGTAATCATTCAGCTACTACCCAATTACTTATGGTGCAAAGTGGGCATTAGGGCATTAGGGCATGGACTGCTTCAAACCCTTATACACTACGTATGTATTTTTCTATGCACTGGCAAACTTGTCTTTTATAGCTTCTATTCCCCAGTCTGTATCATTAGACTTTCACAAAAATACTCTCACACTACTGTTTCAATGTTGTAGTGAGTCATTCTGCAGTATGTGCTTATCTATACAGTGTTCTAAAAATGTACCTTGTATACATTCAACGACACACTCTCCTTGCAGAATTATAATAATTTAGCCAGTACCTAATTAGTCATGGTGCAAAGTGGGCCTTGGGGCGTGGACTGCTTCAAACGCCTATAGACTATGAATGTACTGTTCTATGCACCAGCAACCTTGTGTTTTGTACCTTGTATTTCCCAGTCTGTATCCTTATACTTCCAGCAAAATCTCTGTGATTGCCGATTCATTTTTGTACTGAGCTATTCAGTCGAATGTACTTATCTATGTACTGTGCAAAAAATGAAGCTCTTATAGATTCACTCATTCACTCTCCTTGCAAAACTGTAATCATGCAGTCAGTACCCAAGTAAATATGGAGCAAGGTTGGTCTTAGGCCATGCACTGTTTTAAACCCCTATAGACTATATTTGCAGTCTTCTATGCACCTGAAAACTTGTCTTTTGTACCTTCAATTTCCGCAGTCTGTACCCTTACACTTCCAGCAAACACTCTGTGATTGCTTATTCAGTATTGTACTGAGCTATTCAGTAGAATGTGCCTATCTATGCACTGTGCTAAAAGTAAAGCTCTTATAAATTCAGTCATACACTGTCCTTGCAGAACTGTAATCATGCAGTCAGTATCCAAGTAATTTTAGTATTTTAGTGAGTCAAGCAGCAGTATGCTCTTATGTATGCACTGTTTTAAAAGTGAACTTGCTATATATTCAGCATGACAGTCTTCTTGTAGAACTGTAAGCATTCAGTTGGTTCCCAAGTACTCATGCACCAAAGTAGGCCTTAGGGCCTAAACTGCTTCAAATCCCTACAGACTATGCATCCACTGTTCTATACACCGGCAAACTTGACTTTTATACCTTCAATTCCCCAGTCTGTATTGTTACAGTTTCATCAAACACTCTCACACTACTGTTTCAGTATTGAACTTAATCATAGAGCAGTGTGTGCTTATGTATACATTGTTCTAAAAGAGAAGCTGCTATACATTGAGGCAGACACTCTCCTTGCCTCAATTGTAATCATTCAACTAGTACTCAAGTACCCATGGTGCAAAGTGGGCATTAGGGAATGGAGTGCTTTAAATCCCTATATACTATACATGCACTGTTCTATGCACCTGCAAATTTGCCTTTTATATGTTCAATTCCCCAATCTCTATTCTTACAGTTCCACTAAACACTCTGTCACTCCTGTTATAGTTTTGTAGGGACTAATTGATCAGTGGGTAGTAATCCATTCAGTGCATTAACACACTAATCAACAGATGTACAATAAGTAGTACATTCCTAGAGATATGTCAGCTATTGTGTACTGTGACATCAGCACTATGGATGCACCATATTTACAATGTGGTGTACTATGGGGCAAAAATGACACAGATATGTGATGTATTTGTGTTGTGAAGGCGACGCATTGCTTGACTTGGGTTGCAAGCGTAACGCAGCTCCAGCAAAGCTCTTGGGGCCCTATGCTCACAATGCTGTGTCAATCCTGACACCTGCTTCAAGCAAGTGCAAGGTTTTGACGCAGCATAAACCAAAAAATGACCGAATTAAATCTTATAGACTTCACTAAGTCAATTTTAGGAGGCGTTCAAGCACCAGAACACTCCCCCCCACCCCCCCCCCCCTGCGCAGGAAAGCCTTCTTCTGCCGCAGGGCTTTACAATGTCAGATAATGTCTTCCCTTAATATGTTCATTAAATACATAAATATATGTTTTTGAACAAATAGAAACTTTCGCACCGTACAGGGCGCCATATATGCCATCACACGGAAAAGTGGATGCGACAAGAAACGTCAAAGCGCATTCGTAATGACGATTTACCGTACAAAGTATGGTGCGAATACCGTACACGTACGGTACGATTAACCAAAAGAAAAAAACTATGAAAAAGGAATTATATAGAATTTAATTTTAATATATTGAAAAAAACAGTAATAACAATTTTTTGGAATTTACTTTTGTTATTATTTTACATTAAAAATATGAAATATAACTTAAAAAAATGAAATAAATATAAGTATTTGCAATAAAAATGTAGGAAATTAGTGTAAAAAGAAAGAAATATATTAATTAATACATTTAAAAGTTATCCTTTACAAAACCTTTGAAATTCACTGAAAAAACATAGGTTTGAGCCACGTTATAGTTAGAAATTAGCATTTAAAAAACCTTGCAAATTCACTGGAAAAAACCATAGGTTTCACACACGTTATAGTTAGGAATTAGCATTTAAAAAGCCTTGCAAATTCACTGAAAAAACCATAGGTTTCACACATGTTATAGTTAGCTGGACATTTCACTCATACAAAACCATTGAAATTCCCTCATTATAGTTAGTTCAGCTAACTATAACTCGCGAACCCGCAATCCATTGCTGATGACGTCACATATTACATCACTCATAACATGGTCAGTAACATCACTAACTATAACAAGGGAATTTCAATGGTTTTGTATGAGTGAAATGTCCAGCTAACTTTAACATGTGTGAAACCTATGGTTTTTCAGTGAATTTGCAAGGTTTTTTAAATGCTAATTCCTAACTATAACGTGTGTGAAACCTATGGTTTTTCAGTGAATATATATATGCACACATAAAAACCACATTAAAACCCCATTAAAGGCCTTATTAAACATGGTAAAATACAGGTGTTTCCTAAAAGCAACTGCATTGTTTTTTTATTTAACCACCCAGCCTCCCCGAAACAGCATTATTCACTAAGCACACATTATTTTGCTCCAGTGTAAGGCACCTATAAAATAACCAATAACCACCAACATCACCTCCTTGTCAGAAAATAACTGCGAATATAAATAGGCAGGGTGAAATTAGGTAAAGCCCCTCACTTTAACCCCTCTCCTGCTGATGACAGAGCCGCTTCGTCATCAGCTGCGGTGACGCTGTGCTGATGACGGAGCGGTTTCGTCATGGCCCGCCCGACGCTCCTGCGCGGCGCGAATTCTGCACCTGCGCTGAGCGTTCTATTGAGCGGGTGGGGCCATGACGGAGCCGCTCCGTCATAAGCACAGCGCAACCGACGCTGGTGACGGAGCGGTTCCGTCACCAGCATGCGCCGGCCGCATTTCCGCCCCTCCCCATAGCACTGAGGTGGAATAGCCGCCGCAGTGAAGGGGTTAAGGAGTGGTAATAAGTTCATTCTATGTACAAATTCATAATATCTACAGAATAAAACCAGATGTATCAAGGTCTGGGGTGAACTATCATCATAAGGGCATGTTAAAAGAACGTGGGGATCGCACTGACCCGGAGAGAAACAGATCATTGTACGTATGGAACCTTTTCCTTATTTTATTTGGACACTTTGGAATGGCATCCATAATGTTTGCACGCTTGTATTCTGGCCATATTCCTCTTTCTGTGGTCTATGTCAAAGAAAGTGAAGCTGTACCAAAAACCTGGTTTTCATGTGCCACACACTCCTCCACTAATATGGCACACTACCGCTTACTAAGCGTACGTTTTCTTTCGATTGGATGTCATTACAGGTGTCCTAGTAACTTCTTTGCCACTCAGCCTCTCTCCTCAGCTCCTTTGTAATCTCAGAAGTTAAAGTTATGAGTCACCTTCTGCTTGTCAGTTCATCATTTGCTAGAAGCACAACAGTCACAATCTACTGGCTCGCAAATTGTGATTCAGAAAATAAATATTAGTTTGTGAATGGTAATGATTCCATAATTGATATTCTGTAGCATTCTGTTGGGTAAGCATCTAAATTGCTATTTAACATTAATGTAGTTGTTGTACACAGTGATTAGTGGATCTTTAATTGCGAGTCATAAGATTTCACAATTTCCAATTCGCAAATCATTATTACATGTGCACTCAGTTCTCAAAGATGACATTAAATCATATATTCTTAGGACTGTGTGGTTCATTGAGAATTAACTGCTTTGTATTTAACATGCTTTGAATTGTTTGTGACTTTTTGGTGTTAATATCAGCGTGAAGACCTTCTTTCCAATGAAGATATGCTTTGCTGCTTCACAGTGCTCCTAGGGCATCTGGCACTTATCTATCTTTCATTAGATACATGTGTCTGGCTCAGATGAGATCTTATGCAAAATTTCTTATCAGGTCACTATTGGAAAGCGTCTGGTTCCACAGTCTCTCAGCAGTGTCATTCCTACAATATTCGTCCAATCCACAATACTCTATATGACACTCGTTCACCATACATTGCCAATTCCACATTCCTATTATACACCCTCATGACCTCCCTGATAGCAGGCTTTACGTCGCTGAACACAATCCCATCAAATTTGCCAAAAGTTGTGATCTGGATTAAATCCGTTCAGCTATTTTGGAGAAATTCACGATTAAAGAGGTGCTCAGATTGGGCTTAAAGTGTTTAAAAAGTCAGGTATGTCAGAATGGGTGAGCTCACAGGATTTCATCAATACCAAAATAAAACATGCATTGACAAAGCCAATAGGCCGCGGCAATGCTAGAGATATCAATGTCTTTTAGCCATGTGGTAAAGCAAAACGGCTCCAGTTCAGCATTGCTTGAAGACATAGAAAAAAGCACTGTGACACGGCCAGTGCTGGCCATGTCATAGCGCTTGTTTGCCTGGCAGGAGGCGATGTACAAGAAACACAACCCATGTGGAATACAACAGTCTCTTTGAGACAGCGCATACAGTATCTATCCAAAACTAAAAACACTAGCTATCACCCTTATTACATGTAAAAGCTCATGATTCTGTGTTCAAATCATAGAGGAGAAGCACTGTTTGTGAAAATAACCACTGTTTGTACTATGAGAACATGACTGCAAATCATGAACTCTGACATATTTTCCACACTTTATTTATTATTGTAGCAGGCTTCTCCTGAGTAAACATAATATGCCCTCGCACTCTCCACTGCCAAGCAATTCGCATGTCAATTAATTTAATCAAATTGCTTTTAGACTGCTTTTAGGTGCGGCTGCTTCCCAGGTTTCTTTTGTAATCTCTCACTCTTATGCATTCCTGATACATAAAACACAGAGCCCTGACCATTAAACAACTTTTCGGCTTCCCTTTCTTTATGCTGATAGTTAAAACAAAGCCGCTGTCTGTCCTCATGATATGACTGTTAGCAGCCACTTGCTTCTATCAACAACTTGCAAAGAAATATTCACTAACATGAAGTGCTAACTTCCAAAAATGTCAAAACTAGGCACAAGAACTACACCATTTTGTCAAAAAGAAAACACACTCAACATCAGCCTTATTGCACTCGACATCTCAAGAAAAACGTTTGTGTCACATTTAATGAATACACGAATGAGACAACATATTTATGACGCTGTAGGCTATATTGCCACTCGTTTAACATGATAACTATTGTCAGCTGAGTAATATACATTCATGCCACAGTGTCATCTACAGGTCCAAGCAACACCTAGTCATTTAAAAAAAATAATAATAATAATCAGGCGCCCTTGAAAAACAGTGTCTGACATTAGATCATGGTCTTTGAATGCACAGCAAATTTGGCGAGATAAGAACAAGATTTACAGGACTATTTACAGAAACTGTGCTCTCCAAAGAATACTGAAAGAGGCAACAGTTAACGGAAAATGGAGCGAGTGAAGATATGAGCACTCATGTGAAATGCTCAAAAACGAAGAACAAAGTAGGTCCTAAAATGGTCATAAAATGGGAGCAGTGGATGAATACTAGTACTTGGTTCATGCTCTTCGGGATGGCTAAACACAAGAGGCATGACGCATGCAGGCAATGGAACAATGGGGAGGAAGAATGCGAGAGCCTAAATGGAGCCAGCAAATGGGAAGCCTATGGTTGGTCCGAAGCCCACATATTGAATACAATAGTCTCTTTCTGACAGCTCATGCTCTGTCTAGCTGAGACCTAAAAAAGGGCCCCCTGATTGATAAAAGGAATTCTTTTCTCCCGTCTGCCATTTTGTTATTGCAGGAACGAAGGACAGGCTCAAGAATGCCCTGAGGCCTATTGTAGGGGTTCTGAGAATAGTCTCTCATGATATCTGGGATTTAGTTGGAGACTTCCAGATATTCCAAGACATGATCACTGAACAGCTCTAAACTTTATATGGCCTCATGACCCCCTTTTGTTTTAAACCAATTTTTCTTATTGAAGTTTCATATCGAGTAATGAAAGCACAATCTTATACATTACCTATCACAATACAAATTTCTTATTGGATCTCTATGTGAAAATGTCTAGTAATTCATATATATATATAAAGTTAAAGTATAAAGTTTAACTATATAGAAATGTTTGTAAGGATTGGGATCTTTGATCCTTAGAATGGTGATGGGGAGCTGGGACACTGTATATATATCTTGCACTGAAGCTGGCCAAAAACGGGTCTTGCCAATACATGGCTTGATGGACTCTGGAAACGCAAATGGACATCTTCCCCGGATGTATAAATACGGGGAACCATGCCGATACACGGCTGTATTTGTTTTGTTTCCGACTGGGGTAATATGCACCTACTGTGAAGTGTATTTACATGTTCAAAGATGGCGCGACCCACAAACAGTGAAGTCCGTCAACCATGTCTATGACTGTTTACCGCTATATCCCGGGTCAGTTTCCACAATGCAATTGACACTGAGGAAGGCGTATGCTGAAACGCGTTTGTCAATAATTGTGAATAAACCTCTGGTGTGAGCACCGCAAAAACCTTTTGGTCCCACGAGTGCGGTTCTTTAGAAGAGACAAATTCTGAAGCAGAGCAAGAATATATATATATATATATATATATATATATATATATATATATATATATATATATATATATATATATATATATATATATATATATATATATATATATATATATATATATATATATGTGTATATATATATATATATATATATATATATATATATATATGTATATATATATATCTATATCCACACAGTGCAGGAACCCAAATTGACTGGAGCCACACGGAGTTCAGATTAAGCTCGTTTATTTAATCTCGCATTTTGCTGGTAGGCGCCTTCCCCAGCAACACAGATCCAGAATTAAAACGCCGGATATGTTTCAAGAGTAAAATCCCTTCTTCAGCGGCGTAGTGATATGAGAGAAGTGAAAGCGTCTTTCTTTGCACACCTTGATTTAAACACACCCGCCCCAGTGGGCGCGGTCAAATGAATGGCCTTGTGGGATGTGTAGTCGGCATTATGTCCCAAGTGGGTGCGCCTGCATTCCCCTACTAGTTTCCACAACATATGTCCACAGTGGGTTGATATGCACTGCTGGATGGCTCAAGCTCCGCTTTGTAGATGCCAGAATCGAGTATCAAGCTAACAACACCCTGCAAGTGTCAGCTTGCTCCGTTCCGTAGTTCAAACACCAATGGCGAGTGAAAGGACTGCTGCTGCAGTAGGCTCACTGTCACGACCGGGCAGGCCGCTGTAAATCCACACAGTGCAGGAACCCAAATTGAATGGAGCCACACGGAGTTCAGATTAAGCTCGTTTATTCAATCTCGCATCTTGCTGGCAGGCGCCTTCCCCAGCAACACAGATCCAGAATTAAAACGCCGGATATGTTTCAAGAGTAAAATCCCTTCTTCAGCGGCGTAGTGATATGAGAGAAGTGAAAGCGTCTTTCTTTGCACACCTTGATTTAAACACACCCGCCCCAGTGGGCGCGGTCAAATGAATGGCCTTGTGGGATGTGCAGTTGGCATTATGTCCCAAGTGGGTGCGCCTGCATTCCCCTACTAGTTTCCACAACATATGTCCACAGTGGGTTGATATGCACTGCTGGATGGCTCAAGCTCCGCTTTGTAGATGCCAGAATCGAGTATCAAGCTAACAACACCCTGCAAATGTCAGCTTGCTCCGTTCCATAGTTCAAACACCAATGGCGTGTGAAAGGACTGCTGCTGCAGTAGGCTCACTGTCACGACCGGGCAGGCCGCTGTAAATCCACACAGTGCAGGAACCCAAATTGACTGGAGCCACACGGAGTTCAGATTAAGCTCGTTCATTCAATCTCGCATCTTGCTGGCAGGCGCCTTCCCCAGCAAAACAGATCCAGAATTAAAACGCCGGACGCGTTTCAAGAGTAAAATCCCTTCTTCAGCGGCGTAGTGATATGAGAGAAGTGAAAGCGTCTGTCTTTGCACACCTTGATTTAAACACACCCGCCCCAGTGGGCGCGGTCAAATGAATGGCCTTGTGGGATGTGTAGTCGGCATTATGTCCCAAGTGGGTGCGCCTGCATTCCCCTACTAGTTTCCACAACATATGTCCACAGTGGGTTGATATGCACTGCTGGATGGCTCAAGCTCCGCTTTCTAGATGCCAGAATCGAGTATCAAGCTAACAACACCCTGCAAGTGTCAGCTTGCTCCGTTCCGTAGTTCAAACACCAATGGCGTGTGAAAGGACTGCCGCTGCAGTAGGCTCACTGTCACGACCGGGCAGGCCGCTGTAAATCCACACAGTGCAGGAACCCAAATTGACTGGAGCCACACGGAGTTCAGATTAAGCTCGTTTATTCAATCTCGCATCTTGCTGGCAGGCGCCTTCCCCAGCAACACAGATCCAGAATTAAAACGCCGGACGCGTTTCAAGAGTAAAATCCCTTCTTCAGCGGCGTAGTGATATGAGGGAAGTGAAAGCGTCTTTCTTTGCACACCTTGATTTAAACACACCCGCCCCAGTGGGCGCGGTCAAATGAATGGCCTTGTGGGATGTGTAGTCGGCATTATGTCCCAAGTGGGTGCGCCTGCATTCCCCTACTAGTTTCCACAACTTATGTCCACAGTGGGTTGATATGCACTGCTGGATGGCCCAAGCTCCACTTTGTAGATGCCAGAATCGAGTATCAAGCTAACAACACCCTGCAAGTGTCAGCTTGCTCCGTTCCGTAGTTCAAACACCAATGGCGTGTGAAAGGACTGCTGCTGCAGTAGGCTCACTGTCACGACCGGGCAGGCCGCTGTAAATCCACACAGTGCAGGAACCCAAATTGACTAGAGCCACACGGAGTTCAGATTAAGCTCGTTTATTCAATCTCGCATCTTGCTGGCATGCGCCTTCCCCAGCAACACAGATCCAGAATTAAAACGCCGGACGCGTTCCAAGAGTAAAATCCCTTCTTCATCGGCGTAGTGATATGAGGGAAGTGAAAGCGTCTTTCCTTTCACACCTTGATTTAAACACACCCGCCCCAGTTTCATATCGAGTAATGAAAGCACAATCTTATACATTACTTATCACAATACAAATTTCTTATTGGATCTCTATGTGAAAATGTCTAGTAATTCATATATATATATATATATACATATATATATATATATATATATATATATATATATATATATATATATATATAACCTACTGGCGGTCGCCAGTAGGTATATATAGTTAGGATTTTTTTCCTATGGGATTTCTGAAAATTCTATGTCGAATAACTTTGACGTTTGTGGACGGAATTGGCTGAAATTTTCAGGAAAATGGCTATCAGGGTATGCCAGTGGTCTCAATGATCAAGAGACACAATACCCGATAAGGATTACCAGATGAGAATATTGATCCATACAAGACTTTGATGGGAATCCTCAACCAGGGGTGACTCACGGTTACTGGTGCCTCACATTTTGGCGATATGGTTTGTCATTTTCACCTAGAATTTTCTGGTTCCTACGCACATTAGTTGGCCTAGGTACAGCATTTGAGAATCACTATTGGATTCTGATTCAGACCCCTAAGTTCGTTGTTTATTAGTTTAGTCCTAGCGGGGGATATTACTTAGGCTTGGTCTTTAAACATCCCTCTAGCCCCACAACAGTGTTTGGTTTCTTATGTTCTAGAGCAGCGTGCAGCTGCGGGCTTTTTAAGTACGATCACATTGGAAGTGATCAGCTCTATTCAATTGATAAGAATAGTTTTCGAATACTGACATATACCTGACGGTTCCTTACCGTTCGCTTTGCTGTCCCGCCTATTGCTTAGCTATAATGGCCGAACGCCATGGTTTAGCCTATGATGACGCAATGTACCAATCTATTCTAGATAACATGCATTCTAGAATCACTTCCAACACCAGCAGTGAATACGACTGATGACTGGACTAAAGTCCTAGCATTGAAAAAATCACATTCCCGAACGGAGACTCATGGGATTATCATGGCAGAATACATGAGAGTAAGCTGTGCACCCCCTGGCCTGATAGTCACTAATGCTCCACGACTCTTTCTAAATGATAAACAATTCCTCAAAGATTGGTCGATGATTGCCTGGCGCTGCACCCGTGACTGGCTAATTCTCATTATCAGTACAGCCAAACGGGTAGCGGACTCAATCTTGGTCGAAATACAAGTCCTAGAGGGACAGATTAAGGCAGCTGTCACCACTAATTTCAAAAAACACAAAGAAGAATCAGATAAAGCCAAAAAAGAATTCTCTGACTCCATATTGCAGACTAAGCTAGATAAATTCAAGAAGGATCTAGCTAAATTCAAATTAGAAACTGTTTATCCCTACACTAGTGATAACTACAAAGCTCCAGACTTCAACAAACAAGGGAGAAGATATGGATCCAATTATTCAGGATCCAGCTCAGATACCGGCAGTGATTCTGATACCAACAACCAGACACCTAATGCCGGACCCAATCGTGGCAGAGGAGGTAGATACCAAAACTATAGGGGCCAATACAACATGCCAGGTCAACCCTGGTGGCCACCAGGTCCATGGGGCTATCCAGGCACCTTTCAACCACCAATGGCTCCATTTCCCGGTTTCTCAAATTTTAACAACCAGCCTTTTTTAGCGCGTGGCCCCAGGCGGTCACGGGGCAAAAGAAGACCAGCACAAGGACAACCTCAGGTCCAATGGGAGGATACTGCAGGCCCACATGCAGGAACCCGGAGCCACATGAGAAGGGGGGCCCAAGAATAGTAAATACACCTGAGGAAAGTTTGGTAGTCAATTTAAGTCAAAGAACTCTATCAAACATTGAGGAAGCTGTCCTAAATAAAGGACTAGGGTTTGTGACGACAGATGAAGGTGACCCATTTGTACTCCAAATTGAACTAGCCCAGTTCTTTCGCAAACTAAGGCTACACTACTTCTTTAAACATAAGAGTATTGAGGAATCAGAACATGAAATAGATACCAACACTGGCTTGAGGAACAAATCCACCTTTCTTCCACCCACACATGCTATACCACCTCAAATACTCACTTTTGAGCAGGCGGTAATAAATGGCATTGAACAAATACAGTACTCCTCTAGGTCGAGCTACAATAACTTGACAGCAGCCGAGAGAAAGGCTCTAAACACATTGACTCAAGATGGTACCATAATTGTGAAGCCCGCTGATAAAGGGGGCTCCATCGTGGTCCAAGACGTGGAGACATACAGGACTGAATGTCTCCAACAGTTGAATAATAACAATGCCTATCGCCTCTTGACCACAGACCCCACTCCTAGACTGATGAACGAAATAAAAGTCTTAGTGGAAGAGGCCCTAGCTGAGGGTTGGATAACCACGTTAGAGGCACAATTCCTGCAGGCCAAGCACCCCACCATGCCCTATTTTTACACCCTCCCCAAGGTGCACAAACCTCAAAGACCTCCACCGGGAAGACCTATAATATCAGGCCAGGGCTCTCTCCTAGAACCTCTCTCTGCGTTTGCGGATCACTTCCTCAAACCCCTGGTACACACGATGCCCACCTATCTTAAAGACACTAATGATGTCCTGAGAGTGATTCCCGATATAGCCTTTGATCAGGAGACTGACTACCTAGTCTCCCTTGATGTAGAGTCACTGTATACCTCCATTCCCCAGGATGCGACCCTAGATACCATCAGATCCATCCTGGAAGAATCAGAACTTGACTCCATCACTCCGGTACCCTTCATCATGGCTCTGGCTACCATAGCCATGAAAGAGAATTTCTTCATGTATGAGGACCAGATATACCATCAAATCTCGGGGACCAGCATGGGCAGTATTTTTGCCCCGTCCCTAGCGAATCTATATGTCCATAAGTTTGAACAGACTACGGTACTACACCCTAACAACCCCTTTTTTCCATCCATAATTTGGTGGAAAAGGTACATAGACGACATCCTCCTTGTTTGGAGAGGGAACAAGGAATCAGTCCTACAATTCCACCAATGGCTCAATAACCAGAACAATTACCTCCGCTTCACCATTGAATTGAGCAAAGATAGGGTACCTTTTCTGGACCTTTCTATCTATAGCACTACAACAGGCTTACAGAGCGAACTATACCGGAAGCCCATGGCAAGAAACTCTCTTCTCTTATATGAAAGCCAGCACCCCAAGTCTTTGAGGGACAATTTGCCCTTTGGGCAGTTTCTTCGAGTTCGACGGAACTGCTCTACACCAGAAACTTTTGAACGCCATGCTGGCAACCTGTCCAAGTTGATCTCTAGACATTACCCCAGGAAATTGGTTCAACGTTCATGTAAACGAGCAGCCAATAACCATCGTGCTGCACTACTTGAACCTAAACCTGAGAAACCACCTTCGAATCGTCTGACACTAGTGAGTACTTACAATACCAAGTCAAACAGTGTTCAGAAAATCATTAAAAAACACTGGCGTATTCTAAACAGTGGCAGAGACAAAATTGAGTTCCCACTTTTTGCCTTTAAACGTTCCAGGAATCTCAGAGATCGTCTGATACACACTTGTCCCAAAGGCACACCCAGGAGAGAGGTAGGCACCCTTTGGGACTTACCACCCGTCAAGGGCCACCATCCTTGTGGAGGTTGTTCTGTTTGTCCACTGACATCAAAAATCACCAGTGTCGACATAGGCACTGAACGTCCTTGGGAACTGAGACAGTTTTCGAACTGCAATAGCACTAACGTGATCTACCTGCTCACCTGCACATGCAATGAACGTTATGTGGGTATGACCACGAGAAAGGTGCGTGTGAGGATGCAAGAGCACAAAAGTACGTTTCGGTGTAAGAAGGATATTTCAAAACTCACCAAACACTTCATAACACACAACCATGGAGAAACAGATTTCAAATGGCATGTTTTGGAAAAGCTGTTCATTCCGCCACACGTGAGCGATGTTTCCAATTTTCTATTCCGAAAAGAACAAAAATGGGTATTCAAACTGGGCACAGATAGACAAGGACTGAATGATGATATACCTTGGTTCAGTCTATCTTAAACACTCGAGTAGGGTGTCCTTCATCTAGAATGACTGTTTGTGTATAAGCATTTACATGATGACTGCATTCTACATGAACTACCGACGTAAGCCACATCACGTCATACGGTAGTTCTTCACCTTCTCCCATAGAATACACCCACCAGGTTTGGCGTCACCACATAGGCTCCATGCACCGCATCATTTTGTAGTTCCTAACACATGTTAGCGAATAACATCGTCACTCTTAGCGGAGGTCAATTCAACAAACTACTAGCTAATGAATCGCTCATACAAAGACCAACTGCACACGGAGACACAATTTGACTTCTTTAGCCATTAACATTCTCCTACGGAGGGTCTGATTGGCTGTGAGCTGGCAGACCAGACCATTGAAAGATGAGAGACGATGGTAGCCCGTTGCCTCCCCCTGACTCAGTCACAGTCCGAGACAACGACGGACAGGTAGGATTACAGCTCCCTAGTCTACTCACAATGTCTAGAGCTAGGCTGTTTTTCAACTAGCTTCTTGTCGTCTAATTTTAGACTAATCAAAACCAACTCAGCTACATTTGTAGATCATAGCTAAGGATATAACGGATAGGAGGTTTATAGTGGGAACTAGTTGGTATATGTCAGTTAACTCTACGTTCAGAAAATCTTGTGACCTCGTAGATGGTGTAATGCCAGAGCAGATCAACAGATTGATCCCTCTATTCACTGTAATCACGAAGTCGGTTTCTGTCCTTGTAGAGCGGGGTCTCACATATCCTGAGCCAGGTCCAGGAAGAGGTGAGGTCCACTCCCCGGACACTCTGGGTGAGTAACGATGTTGTAAATCTTCTGGAACTGGTGTTACTCCCGGTACAGACCAGGGTAGCTGAATGTGACTCACTTGTACGTTTGTCCCCCACAGATAGTACTAAGACACCAGGTGCCGAAGAGGAGTTCGTACAGATGAAGGTACATTATATCCTTTACTGTTATACTTCACTTGTGTGTTTTTTCATATAATTTTTTCACACTTTATTTATCACTCGTAAACAGAAGCAGAAGTAGAGAACAGAGACCCTGACGAAAGCCTGGGGCACTTCCCTCTGGGGCTGAAACATGTTGGTCTTCCCGCAGCTATTTGTGTGTACTGCGATGATTATGCTAAACTGTTCTTGTTTTTAAACAGGAAGGGGCTAACGTTCATTAAAATAGGTTTTTGTTAAGTTCCCTATCCCTTTTTAATCACCACATATATCATTTTTGCACTGCACATTCCCATCATATCCACCTCATGTGGTACATCCGAGTGATTGTGGGTCGCTACCCCGAAATGGCTATCAGGGTATGCCAGTGGTCTCAATGATCAAGAGACACAATACCCGATAAGGATTACCAGATGAGAATATTGATCCATACAAGACTTTGATGGGAATCCTCAACCAAGGGTGACTCACGGTTACTGGTGCCTCACATTTTGGCGATATGGTTTGTCATTTTCACCCAGAAATTTCTGGTTCCTACGCACATTAGTTGGCCTAGGTACAGCATTTGAGAATCACTATTGGATTCTGATTCAGACCCCTAAGTTCGTTGTTTATTACATTTTGTTTGTGAGCAGCCCCTGAAAATTTGGGGGGGGGGGGGGTTGTCAAGGGGGGGCCGAGAAAAAAGGGGGTCCCAAAACGCGTTTTTCCCATTCATTTTTCCATAGGGCGGTTTGAATCACTTTTCGCTCGAACGGCTCAATGGATTTACACGAAACTTGGCAAAATTGTAGATATGGTTTGCCCGACGTTCCTTTGCTATGTCTTAATATATGTGCTCCAGTGGATTTTGAGAAATTAAAGTTTCAAAAAACAGATATATCTGTAACAGCGCTCCGGTTAGCGTTCCGGTTCGCGTACCTGACGCGTAACGGAACTTCGCTAGGAGAAGCGGATTGGCTCCCCGGTGACTGTGAACATTCTAAACAGTCCGGAGCGGCCGCCATCTTGTGTCTCGGTAGGATTGAGACACAAGATGTGGCAAAAACAAAGGGGGAAATGAGCATAAGGGGGCGGAGTAAATCCTCCCTGACCCCCTAGGTTTGATGAGAGGGCTTTAAAAGGGCCCCGCAGGGGAAAAAAAAAATATATTTTCGTTTTTTTTGCGGGGGGAGCGCTCGGAACGCGCACCGGGAAGCGGCCCGGGAAGCGTAATATTGGGAAAATAGGATGAAAGAATGTTCAAATATTGTATGTTTATTGATTGTTCTTTTTTTATTTATTTTTTATTTAAGTACCAACATGTAGGTACCAATGCAGAGTCTAAAAAGTAAAAATACACAGTTTTCTTTGTAAATATCTTGCATGTTGTTTCAGAAGTTATTGTGGTATATGGAATTCATAGCGTAGTCTGTCAGGAAAGCAGAAACACCATGGAGGCAGCAGATGATAAAGAGATGTTAAATACACATTGGAGATAATATAGTGGAAGAAAGGAAGCAAACTTACTTACTTACTATGAGCAAACTTACTATGTAACACAAAAAAGTTGCACAGTATATTTAAAGTCTGATTTTACATTATAATCAATTTGCTACTAGTTTACAAAATACATATAAAAATGAATAATGTCTCAAACAATTTTTGAATTATTAAATATAAATTTATTTTTCTGATTCGTTTTCAAAATTAAAAAGAACTTCTAATAATTAATTGTCAGAAATGTTCTCATTTTCAATTAGGAAATCTACTGTTTCTACACATTGCAGAAGTTCAGAGTCCTGTGATTCATCATAGAATTCAGAGTCAATTTCTGTATCTGTGTTGCTTTCTGCAACAATTTCGAAGTTATTTTTTTTCTCTCCTTCCATTTTTGTGCTGTAAAATGAATTTTAAAAAAATATATCAGTACAGATAGGGCACTGTTGGGTTTAAGTACAGACAGGTAGTTTGGTTTTTTAAACAGTGATTTTATCTTTGGGCAGTGTATGGTAACAGACTGGAAGTAGAAATATAAAAAAAGTATGTGATAAAGCCTAAGTTAATTCTTAATTATACAAGACAAGCCTAACTCCATCCATAACTAAAAGAGAGAAGTCCATCTTATTCTATAACTATTACAGAGGGATAGTATATAACTATCAGAAAATGTTTTCCAAATTAACTTAAAGTGCAGAACATACTTCAGTTTTTAAAATAACATCTTACCTTTCAAAAAGAAGTTTAAGTTCTCAGTTGAAATGCACTTGATATGTACTTCAGGAAATAGTAGTCAAAATGGCTGTGTTTCTCTCTCTTTCTTTATGTATATTCAGGTACATACTTCAGTTTTTAAAATAACATCTTACCTTTCAAAAAGAAGTTTAAGTTCTCAGTTGAAATGCACTTGATATGTACTTCAGGAAGTAGTAGTCAAAATGGCTGTGTTTCTCTCTCTTTCTTTATGTATATTCAGGTACATAACCAATCAAATGTCATGAAATAATAGAAGATATTGAAAGTAGCATTTTGATTGGTTGTCAATTCTAACACTTCATAAGTGTTTTTGTTAGGTAATTTACCTCAGGATATTTAGTCAGGCTTACAGCATAATTTTCTCAATGGAATTCCATCAAATTTGGGTAAATGGTAGGGACTGCTATGTAGTAGGGCCTATTCTATATTTGATGAAAGTGTCTGTAGTGGTTTTTCTGTAAATTACTTTCCCACCTTTTTTTATCGAGCGCTTACCGGTGCGCTCCCCGGTACGCGAACCGGCAGCATTACGGGAGTCCTCCATTTTGTGTATCGGTAGAATTGAGACATAAGATGGAGGACAAACAATGTTTGGAATGGGTAGAAGGGGGCACGGTAGACACTTTGTGACCCTCTAGGTTTTCTGAGGGGGGATTAGGACGCTGATATATGCAAAAATAAAAAACATAAAATTTTTGAAAATTTCGCGGTGGGAGCGCCCGGTACGCGCACCGGTAAGCAAACCGGGGAGCGTACTTTGGTGGAAAAAAAAAAATTAGAAAAAGATAAACGTTTAGAATGATCAGAGGTAGGGTAGCTCTGAAAAGAGATATTGGGTTCTGTGGCTAATTTAGGTACCTACAAGTAGGTTCCAATGCACACTTTTAAATAAAGGACGAATATTCTATTACCTTCATCGGAGAAGTGCACACCATCTCTTCTGTAGATGTCTTGAATGTTGGAAACCAAGTTATTGTTGTATATTAAACCCATTCCATAGTCTCTCATGTAAGCAGAAACAGATTTATTCACATGTTTCCGTGCTTTCTCAAATTGTGGAAAAAATTGGTTGGACCACTTACATTTCTGTCTTTGACATATATTGGAATATACCAAGGCAGTTTGGGGAAAAAGTGTCATCAAATGAAGAAAGGTGTTCTTTAAAAGCATTTCCAGACCAACCCCAGTCATAGTGCCCAAATCATTTCCACCACAGTGCACTATTAAGAGGTCAGGGTTTGGCAGATGCATACATTTTTTTTATTTAAAACATATAAAATATATTTTTGCATTAAAATAAGAATACATTTTACAGCTTTTGATATTTGCTATTAAAAAAACCATTGAAATTCACTGAAAAAACCATAGGTTATAGACCATATATAGTTAGGAATTAGCATTTACAAAACCTTAAAAATTCACTGAAAAAACCATAGGTTATAGACCATATATAGTTAGGAATTAACATTTACAAAACCTTAAAAATTCACTGAAAAAACCATAGGTTATAGACCATATATAGTTAGGGTTTAGCATTTACAAAACCTTATTTTACTCGCACAAAACCATTGAAATTCGCATATATAGTTAGTTCCACTAACTATATATCGCGCACCCGCAATCCACTGCTAATGATGTCACATATTACATCATTCATGACATGGTCAGTGACATCACTGATGACATCACTGATGACAACATCCATTGACTGTATGTTTCTGTAAAGTTAAAATATGTCTTACATATTGAAGAATGAGTGGATGTATAAGTGTCTGGATGAAGGATTTAGTAGGTGCATGACTGACTGTATGAGTGAGTGATTAAATGTGTCTCACTGAGTGCATGGGCTAGTGACTAAACTGTCTTAATTTGTGCATCAGTATGTCTGTTGTTGTGTAAGCTGCTGCATGTGTTGATCAGTAGCTATATGAGTAACTATATCGGTTATTGATTGGTTGCCCAAGTATTTGTATGGGAGACTTAGTATGTGTGTGGGTGGCTGGGAGGTGTATGACTCTGTGCATAGATGTGTGAGCAGTTGATTCACTAGATGTAGGGGTTCAAAAGTGCAGGTGTAAACAGCTGTATGGGCAGTTGACTGTGTGCATGAGTGTATTGGTGAGTGAATGGATATCTCAGTGCTACATGTCAAAGTAAGTACATATGTAAAACACAATACATGTGAGAGTTGACATATATAAATAACTGTGCATAAGAGCCAGTGAATGTGTGAGTGGCTGTATGGATCATTGTGAACTTCAATCAAGGATTGTATAAAAGAGTAAATATGTGTTAGTATATGTTTGAATAAGCAAGGTGTGTATAACTGTATAGTTGAGGAAATGGAGGTGTGATTGATTCTTTGCATGACTGACTAGGTGTGTGAGTAACTCCATGGATGAGTGACAGTCTGTGAGTGTCTGTTTACACTGAGTGTATGTAAGGTTATATTAGAGTCTGAAGAGGTTCAACGTATTATCACATGAATGATATCATCAGTGATATGATCAGTAATGTCAAATGAGATGTTATCAGTGATGTCATCAGTGATGTCATTTGAGATGTCATCAGTGATGTCATCAGTGATGTCACTGACCATGTCATGAATGATGTAATATGTGACATCATTAGCAGTGGATTGCGGGTGCGCGATATATAGTTAGTGGAACTAACTATACATGCGAATTTCAATGGTTTTGTGTGAGTAAAATAAGGTTTTGGAAATGCTAATCCCTAACTATATATGGTCTATAACCTATGGTTTTTTCAGTGAATTTTTAAGGTTTTGTAAATGTTAATTCCTAACTATATATGGTCTATAACCTATGGTTTTTTTCAGTCAATATATATATATATATATATATATATATATATATATATATATATATATATATATATATATATATTCACTGAAAAAACCATAGGTTTCACACCAGTTATAGTTAGGAATTAGCATTTAAAAAACCTATTAAATTCACTGACAAAACCAGTTATAGTTAGCTGGAAATTTTACTGATATAAAACCAATGAAATTCCACGTTATAGTTAGTTGGACTCACTATAACTTGCGTGTGCAATGCACTGCTGATGACGTCACATATTACATCACTCATGACATGGTCAGTGACATCACTCATGACATCACTGATGACACCATCCAGTGAATATGTGTCTTTCTGAAAAATAAATATTAGTGAGTAATGTTTAAATATTTAAATATATATATTAGTGTTTCACTTTGTGTATAAGTGGCTACATGTGTTGGTAAGTAGCTACATGCGTATGTATATGGGTTATTAGATGTTTCTCTTAGTATCAGTATGAGTGTCTATATGGTTTGGTGGGGGTATTACTTAGCACATAGATGCATGAGTGACTGACTCTCTGTTTGTATGTGTTTTGAAGACAGCATATGTGCAGGACTGTATGGGTGGATGAGTGTGTATATGTGTTTGTTAGTGAGTGAATGACTGTCTCACTAGTGTCTTTATCAGTAACTACATATGTTTTAATCTAGTATATGTGAATATTGATGTATATAAGTGAGTATATGTGAGAGTAAGAGATTGTAAGAGTTCCTGTTTAAATAAGTATGTGTTTCTATAAGTGATTGTTTAAGAGAATAAATATGTGTAATTTTCAATACAAGTAAGTTGGAAGTGTGTGTATAACTCTATATTCAAATAAATGGATGTTCAATAGTTTATTTGCACGTGTGAGTATGTGTGTGAGTAACTTTTGGATGACTGTCGGTGTGTAACAGGATGTATAGGTGTATCACTTCATATGATGAGTGAGTATATGTATGAGTGACTATATAGAACTGTTGGTGAATGACTGGATGTGCATATAGATGGTGGAATTACTGAATTGCTTGTTGTAACTGATATGGGTATCTCCATTTTTTTTTTAAATTTCAGTTTCTATTTTTGAATATGTGTTTCAAGGGTTACATTACAGTGAAAGGAGGTCTGTCACTATGTCACAAGGATGGTGTCATCAGTGATGTCATGAGTGATGTCACTGACCATGTCATGAGTGATGTAATATGTGACGTCATCAGCAGTGCATTGCACACGCAAGTTATAGTGAGTCCAACTAACTATAACGTGGAATTTCATTGGTTTTATATCAGTAAAATTTCCAGCTAACTATAACTGGTTTTGTCAGTGAATTTAATAGGTTTTTTAAATGCTAATTCCTAACTATAACTGGTGTGAAACCTATGGTTTTTTCAGTGAATTTCAAAGGTTTTTTAAATGCTAATTTCTAACTATAACTGGTGTGAAACCTGTGGTTTTTTCAGTGAATTTCAAAGGTTTTTTAATGCTAATTCCTAACTATATAAGACCTGAAAGCCCACCAGGAATCTCCAGTATGCGCCAGGGGACTGCATTGCAGAGAGGTGTAATGAAGCCACAACCCTTTTTACACCTCTCTGCAACGCAGCCCCCGTGCATGTTTGAAGAGGGGAAACTAATTCCCCTTGCATACTGGGGGCCCCTGGGGGCCAATTAGCCCACCTGGAACCTCCAGTATGCGCCTGGGGCTGCATTGCAGAGGTGTAATGAGACTATGCCCCTTGTTACACCTCTCTGCAACGCAGCCCACTGCCGTGTTTGCAGAGGGGGAACTAATTCCCCTTGCATACTGGGGGTCCCTGGGGTCAACTAGTCCACCAGGAGCCTCCAGTATGCGCGAGGGAGCTGCATTGCAGAGAAGTGTAATGAGGCCACACCCTTGTTACACCTCTCTGCAATGCAGGCCACTGGCGCCTTTGCAGAGGGGGGACTAATTCCCCTTGCATACTGGGGGTCCCTGGATCATATCTGCCCAAACACCGATATTCCGAACGATTGTAAATGACTTTTCTTGAGAAACATTTGGATTTGGATTATCATGTCCTATACTTTGGAATTTTTGAAAGACTGACTTTGAGGATGCTATAAATTACTCAAGTCTGCCCGAATTGTGTGGGTAAAATTGATACCTAGTCACTTTTAATAAGAATATACTTATGTCTCGTCTAACATTTGGAAGAAATATCTAGTTATATGACAACGGGATACCGACATAACTTGAAGGAAATAAGAACGCCCTGAAGAAGTTCTGTTGTACAGAACGAAACGTTTCGGCTGGCTGTGGTACATAAACTTAAGGAAAATAAAAGCATTTGAATATACACCAAGATTCAGCGCTTCAATAAGTACTCTAAGTGATATGATTTGATTGGACTCATTGTGAAAGTGGTGCTGTGCCAAACTTTGGAATATTCTCCACTACTCTCTACTACTTACTCTCTCCCACTCTCTACTACTCACTCTCTACTGCTCTCTACTACTCACTCTACTACTTACTCTCTACTACTCTCTACTACTCAGTCTCTACTACTCACTCTCTACTACTCTCTACTACTCACTCTACTATTCACTCTACTACTCTCTACTACTCACTCTGCTACTCTCTCTACTGCTCTCTACTACTCTCTACTACTCACTCTCTACTCTCTATTACTCACTCTCTACTCTCTACATCTCTACCTCTCTACCTCTACACCTCTACCTCTCTACCTCTCTCTACACGCACACATATAGACATATATGCATATATATATGTGCATATGCATTTATATATATGTATGTGTATGTATAAAAAAAACAACTAAACATTTTTTTTTCTAATCAGCTACTTTTAAAACTGTCATTCTTTTTCCCCATGGTACACTCCCCGGTACGCTCCCCGGTGCGCGTACCGGGCGCTCCCCCCGCGAAAATCAAAAAAAAAAAAAATTTTTTTTTTGCCCCGTGGGGCCCTTTTATGGCCCCCACATCAAACTTAGGGGGTCAAGGGGGGTCTACTCTGCCCCATTATGGTCATTTCCCCCTTTGTTTGGGCCACCTCTTGTGTCTCGATCCTACCGAGACACAAGATGGCGGCCGCTCCGGACTGTTTAGAATGTTTACAGACACCCCAGAGCCAATCAGCTTTCTGCGCGCAAGTCGCGTGGCGCGCCCGGTGCGCGTACCGGGCGCTCCCCCCGCGAAAATCAAAAAAAAAAAAATTTTTTTTTGCCCCGTGGGGCCCTTTTATGGCCCCCACATCAAACCTAGGGGGTTAAGGGGGGTCTACTCTGCCCCCTTATGGTCATTTCCCCCTTTGTTTTGGCCACCTCTTGTGTCTCGATCCTACCGAGAAACAAGATGGCGGCCGCTCCGGACTGTTTAGAATGTTTACAGACAACTGAGAGCCAACCAGCTTTCTGCGCGCAAGTCGCGTGTCGCGCCTGGAGCGCTCACTGGTGCGCGTACCGGAGCGCTGCTCTAGATATATATATTTTTTGGGACGTTAATTTCTCAAAATCCACTGAAGCACATATCTTGAGACATAGCAAAGGCACATCGGGCTAACAGTCCCTACAATTTTGCCAAGTTTGGTGGAAATCCATTCAGCCGTTCGAGCTAAAAGTGAAATCGACCGCCCTATGGAAATTAACATGGGGAAAACGCGTTTTGGGACCCCCCTTTTATCTCGGCCCCCGCTTGACGAATCCCCCCCAAACTTTCAGGGAAGGACCGGACCGCCATGAGACCATTTTCCTGAAAATTTCAGGCAGATTCGTCAACCGGCGCCAAAGTTATTCAAAATAGAATGTTGAGATTTAACATTGAAAATTATCCTAACTATAACTACCTACTGGCGACCGCCAGTAGGTAATATATATATATATATATATATATATATATATATATATATATATATATATATATATATATATATATATATATGTGTGTGTATTTATATTAAGCTTTAATCCGAGGAAGAAATTATTATATATCAAGAATTGAAACTTACCTCCTCTAGACAAAGATAAGTTGCTAAAAATGTGTACTTGAAGAGGGTATTTACAAGGTATCTCCAAGACCAAAAGCTAGAAAGATATACATTATGGAAAAAAAACAACTGGAAGTGCTAGATTTACTATTCCTACTCAAACCTAACCAACATTTAGGCAAAAGGTAGAATCTGGAGAGGGCATAATTACCATTCAATCTCCTCTCTATGCTAAATTGTGGAAAGTACTGGATTTTGGATGGGTCATATTTATTCATTCCATTTCAACCTAAACAGCTTTGGAAAAAGTGTTGTCCTCTGAAGTGGTCAGACGTATTTTCCCACTCCAATATAAACAACAAATGCATCGCCGGTTCTTTGCAGCGGAGGTGGGGAGAGGGGACCAGAGGAGGAACTTTGTTTGCATTCTGCGAAGCTGGAGTAATTCTATTCACCCTGCAACCTACACCCCCCTGAAATCCACCACGGGTGTTGATTTTCCCCCGAGCGATACCTCCGAGAATCCGGCCATTTGGGATTCTGAGACCAGTAGTTTCCCAAGACTGAGGGAAACTTACACAGGTGTGCGAACATTAACCAGGGGGCGGAGCGGGCCTATATACTTCCAGGCCGAGAGGGGTGGGACTGACTAGCAGAGTGCTGCTGGAACTCGTGGGAAGCTTCGGGCGCTGATGACGGCTAACATCCAAGCCAGAAATGCTGCATTCGCCACAACACGCAAAATAAAGAGCTTCCACTATTGCCCCGGGGTTTCTGCTTTTTCTTGTGTGGAAGAAGGTTCTTGTCATATATATATATATATATATATATATATATATATATATATATATATATATATATTCACTGAAAAAACCATAGGTTATAGACCATATATAGTTAGGAATTAGCATTTACAAAACCTTGTAAATTCACTGAAAAAACCATAGGTTATAGACCATATATAGTTAGGAATTCGCATTTACAAAACCTTATTTTAATCACACAAAACCATTGAAATTCCATATATAGTTAGTTGCACTAACTATATATCGCGCAGCCGCAATCCACTGCTGATGATGTCACATATTACATCATTCATGACATGGTCAGTGACATCACTGATGACATCACTGATGACATCTCAAATGACATCACTGATGACATCTCAAATGACATCACTGATGACATCACTGATGACATCTCATTTGACATTACTGATCACATCACTGATGATATCATTCATGTGATAATACGATGAACCTCTTCAGACTCTAATATAACCTTAGATACAATCAGTGTAAACAGACACTCACAGACTGTCACTCATCCATGGAGTTACTCACACACCTAGTCAGTCATGCAAAGAATCAATCACACCTCCATTTCCTCAACTATACAGTTATACAAACTTCACTTATTCAAACATATACTAACACATATTTACTCTCTTATACAATCCCTGATACAAGTTCACAATGATCCATACAGCCACTCACACATTCACTGGCTCTTATGCACAGTTATTTATATATGTCAACTCTCACATGTACTGTGTTTTACATATGTACTTACTTTGACATGTAGCACTGAGATATCCATTCACTCACCAATACACTCATGCACACAGTCAACCGCCCATACAGCTGTTTCCACATGCACTTTTGAAACCATACATCTAGTGAATCAACTGCTCACACATCTATGCACAGAGTCATACACCTCCCAGCCACCCACACACACACTCAGTCTCCCATACAAATACTTGGGCAACCAATCAATAACCCATATAGTTACTCATATAGCTACTTATCAACACATGCAACAGTTTACAGAACAACAGACATAATGATGCACAAATTAAGACAGTTTAGTCACTAACCCATGCACTCAGTGAGACACATTTAATCACTCACTCATACAGTCAGTCATGCACCTACTAAATCCTTCATCCAGACACTTATACATCCACTCATTCTTCAATATGTAAGACATATTTTAACTTTACAGAAACATACAGTCACTGGATGTTGTCATCAGTGATGTCATCAGTGATGTCATTTGAGATGTCATCAGTGATGTCATCAGTGATGTCACTGACCATGTCATGAATGATGTAATATGTGACATCATCAGCAGTGGATTGCGGGTGCGCGATATATAGTTAGTGCAACTAACTATATATGGAATTTCAATGGTTTTGTGTGAGTAAAATAAGGTTTTGTAAATGCGAATTCCTAACTATATATGGTCTATAACCTATGGTTTTTTCAGTGAATTTACAAGGTTTTGTAAATGCTAATTCCTAACTATATATGGTCTATAACCTATGGTTTTTTCAGTGAATTTTCAAGGTTTTGTAAATGCTAATTCCTAACTATATATGGTCTATAACTTATGGTTTTTTCAGTGAATATATATATATACATACATATATAAACATATATCATCTGTATATCTATATAAATACAAACATAAATGCATGCATACATATACTTATATGCATACAGATGCATGTTATTTACATGAAAGTTGAAAAAACACTAATAAAAGCAAAGCTAAAAAGCCACCTCATTACAAACAGAATGGCTTTAACTTAAACGAGGGCGAGATCTATTGCATTTTCAATGCTTGTTTACTTTGG
The DNA here is from genome assembly GCF_964263255.1 of Lissotriton vulgaris. Lineage (NCBI taxonomy): Eukaryota > Metazoa > Chordata > Amphibia > Caudata > Salamandridae > Lissotriton > Lissotriton vulgaris. Next base: position 184,276,390 of record NC_141696.1, on the reverse strand, counting down.
TTCCATCAAGAAGGCATTCAGATGTGTCACACATTTGCCATAAATTCTGAATGTTAGCACTCTAGTTGCACATTAGATAACTGTAGTAAAGCTACTGCTCACCATCGACGTCTGCTGCTGGTATTCAAAGTGCATGTTTCAGTCTGCATGTCAGAATTTTTTTAATGAAATAGAAGAGGATTTGAGAAGTCACTCAAAATGATCCCTAATTTTTCTTTCTGAAGCACTAATCATACTTTCTATGGCAAAATTAACCCCCTCATGTTGTTCCTTTTTAAATTGAGTGTTTTCAGACTTACCACTTCATTCCAATCAAGATGGCTTCTGGTGTGCCATACTTTTGTCATAAGTAAGACTGTTAGCGCTCTAGTTGTTCTTTAGAACACTCTGGGACATTCTGTCATTGGGCTATACTTGGGGTACATCTGGGTGATATTTGGGCTACATTTAGGCTCTTTTGTCTCTGGTGGCCATCTTGGGAGACTGTATGTCAGAATTTTTTAATGAAATTGAAGAGGGTTTGAGAAGTCACTCAAAATGTGCCCTAATTTTTCTTTCTGCAGCACTAATCATAATTCATATGGCAAAATATACCCCCTCATTTTGTTCCTTTTTAAATTAAATCTTTTAAGAGGTACCACTTTATTCCAATCAAGATGGCTTCAGGTGTGCTATACCTTTGTAATAAGTAGGACTGTTAGCGCTCTAGTTGTTCTTTAGAACACTCTGGGACATTCTGTCATTGGGCTACACTTGGGCTACATCTGGGTGATATTTGGGCTACATTTGGGCTCTTTTGTCTCTGGTGGCCATTTTGGGAGACTGCATGTCAGAATTTTTTAATGAAATAGAAGAGGATTTGAAAAGTCACTCAAAATGTGCCCTAATTTTTCTTTCTGCAGCACTAATAATACCTTCTATTGCATAATATACCCCCTCATTTTGTTCCTTTTTAAATTAAATGTTTTAAGAGTTACCACTTTATTCCCATCACGATGGCTCCAGGTGTGCTATACCTTTGTAATAAGTAGAACTGTTAGCGCTCTAGTTGTTCTTTAGAACACTCTGGGACATTCTGTCATTGGGCTATACTTGGGCTACATCTGGGTGATATTTGGGCTACATTTGGGCTCTTTTGTCTCTGGTGGCCATTTTGGGAGACTGCATGTCAGAATGTTTTAATGAAATAGAAAAGGATTTGAGAAGTCACTCAAAATGTGCCCTAATTTTTCATTCTGCAGCACTAATCATACTTTCTATGGCAAAATATACCCCCTCATGTTGTTTCTTTTTAAATTAAATGTTTTAAGAGTTACCACTTTATTCCAATCAAGATGGCTTCAGGTGTGCCATACCTTTGTAATAAGTAGGACTGTTAGCGCTCTAGTTGTTCTTTAGAACACTCTGGGACATTCTGTCATTGGGCTATACTTGGGCTACATCTGGGTGATATTTGGGCTACATTTGGGCTCTTTTGTCTCTGGTGGCCATTTTGGGAGACTGCATGTCAGAATGTTTTAATGAAATAGAAAAGGATTTGAGAAGTCACTCAAAATGTGCCCTAATTTTTCATTCTGCAGCACTAATCATACTTTCTATGGCAAAATATACCCCCTCATGTTGTTTCTTTTTAAATTAAATGTTTTAAGAGTTACCACTTTATTCCAATCAAGATGGCTTCAGGTGTGCCATACCTTTGTAATAAGTAGGACTGTTAGCGCTCTAGTTGTTCTTTAGAACACTCTAGGAGGCTGCAGTAGAACACAAAGGAATCAACTGACAGTCTCTGTCCTTGTTGGATGTACATGTTTTACTGAGAATGTCAGACTTCATTTTCACATGACTGAGAAAGATAATGTGAATTTACAGAAAATATGCTTTCAGTTTAGCTTATAGATCCCCTTCCAAACCACTGTGGGAAAATCATGAGATATTAGTTTTCTTTCAAACAATATTCATGATATCACAGCAGAAGGTTTTTTCACATGGTAAAATCACCTTAGAACCCACCACAATTCCTAAAACGAGTATGGTACCATCAACAAATGATTTATAATGTAACTAAAGTCCTAAAACCCTCTCTTAACTACAATGCTTTTTAATGAGGTGCTATCATGTATATTGGTCCCAAGATGGCTGCCAACACTTCTTGGATGAAGTGCTGACAGCCAATCAGATCAGATGTGTGGTTAGGCTCCGCCCAGATATATATCTTTTTTTGAACCTAAATTACTCAAAATCCACTGGAGCACATATATTGAGACCTAGCAAAGGCACATCGGGATAACAGTCCCTACAATTTTGCCAAGTTTCGTGCAAATCCATTCAGCCGTTCGAGCTAAAAGTGAGGCCAACCGCCCTATGGAAATTAACATGGGAAAAACGCGTTTTGGGACCCCCCTTTTTTCTCGGCCCCCCCTTGATGAAACCCCCCCCAAATTGTCAGGGGCTGCTCAGAAACAAAATGTTCAATTTTCCTGAAAATTTCAGCCAATTCAGTCCACAAACGCCAAAGTTATTAGACATAGAATTTTCAAAAATCCCATAGAGAAAAAATCCTAACTATATATACCTACTGGCGACCGCCAGTAGGTAATATATATATATATATATATATATATATATATATATATATATATATATATATATATATATATATATATATATATATATTTATTTATATTAAGCTTTAATCCGAGGAAGAAATTATTATATATCAAGAATTGAAACTTACCTCCTCTAGACAAAGATAAGTTGCTAAACATGTGTACTTGAAGTTGGTATTTACAAGGTATCTCCAGATCCAAAAGCTAGAAAGATATACATTATGGAAAAAAACAACTGGAAGTGCTAGATTTACTATTCCTACTCAAACCTAACCAACATTTAGGCAAAAGGTAGAATCTGGAGAGGGCATAATTACCATTCAATCTCCTCTCTATGCTAAATTGTGGAAAGTACTGGATTTTGGATGGGTCATATTTATTCATTCCATTTCAACATAAACAGCTTTGGAAAAAGTGTTGTTCTCTGAAGTGGTCAGACGTATTTTCCCACTCCAATATAAACAACAACATTGTTGGACATTAGAGATGTTAGATTTACTATTCCCCCTCCAACATGAACAACAATGGAGATAGTGCTGGACACTGACAGGGTAAAACGTACTATTCCAACTCTAATCTGAGTGACATTTGGGAAATTGAAATAGGAAGGGTCAGATTTACTATTTCCACTCTAATCTAAGCAATTTTTGAAAAAGTGTTTGAAGTGACATTATTTACTATTCCCACTTCAAAATCAACATCCAAGAAAATATTTAAACATTGTGAGTGAGATTTACTATTAATGTTCAAAATAAAATAATCTTAAAAACAAACCACATTACTTAAATGCAAAAACAACTAGATAGCTACAAAAAAGTACACAAACTTTAACCAAATGTAACAAATTATTATATTAACAATTGAACAATATATACTTATTCATTTTTAAGTTGCACAGCAGTATTAAATAGATTTATTAGAGTACACAACTACATATTTGAAAACATAACTAATAATGAAATATTTAAACAATAATATAATTTTTATGAATTATGATTAATTAGACTCACCCTAAAATGAGTTAAAAGTATGCATGATTCACAGAGGGAAACTTATACATGATGTCTAAGTTTAGACCTGAAGCCTACACTTAGGCTTCAGGTCTAAACTTAGACCGTAGGTCTAAGGTTTTACTTCATGTCTAAAATTTGACTTTAAGTCTAACTTTGAACTTCAGGTCTAAAGTTAGATTTCGGGTCAAATTTACCTTTGTGAATCGGGCTCATAATGCTAAATTTAGAAATATAAAAAATACCAAAAACATTACCACTAATTTAGGGCGTCATTGCAATGGCTGACGGACTTAAGTCCGTCCGCCATCGTCACAGGGATTGGGTACGGCTGCCTATATGGCGGCAGTCCGGTAAGTTCAATTACAAAGCAACCGCCACTATGACGGTTGCTTTGCCCATGTTTACCATTGCGGTGGGTGCTGCTGGCTGCAGCACCTGCCGCAATGGTAAAAATGCACGATTTGCATTTCCCTGCACTACCTGGCAGGTACCACGCGGTGCCTGCCACATGGTGCTGGGAAATGTTGGGGGGCACCATACGTGCCCCCCAAGTGCAAAACTGGAGTGCCCCTGCTTAAGAGGGGCCCACTACAAGCCCCGAAAGTACATCCCTGCCAGCCTGTGAATGGCGGTTGAACTGCTATACACAGGCTTGCAGGGATGCAGCATCCTAATCTGGTGGATAGTGCCTGCTAGGCACCACCACCATTTTGTGAATGGGGAAGGGTCCGACAAGTAATCGTAATGATAGCCTGTGTCGGACATGTGGTGGACGGATTTCCTGTCTGCAAGCAATCCGCCCACCATCCTTATCTGGCAGGCGGAGAATGGTGGCACAATGGTGGTGAGCCCACTACCGGCAGGCTGCTGGTGGCGGATTTTATCGCTATTGTAATGGCCCCCTTAATTATTATGTATTTGACATAATTAAATGCAATTGCCCAAATAAAATAATTTTAAATAAATATATATTTAAAAACACTGCCATACTACTCTGCTACAAATGAAAACTGGATAAGAGAAATAACACAATTAGTATAATTTAAAAATGCAAACATACCTGTTGGGAAATGGCCCTCTCTGAAGGGTCACCACCAAACTGTTTGCCTTCCTCCTACTTTTTGCTGACTTCATTTGAGTAGCTCTTACTTCCATATCGAACTCTGTCACACGGCACATTCTTGTCATTGCACATAGGCTGTGTTTTGTTCTTCATTAGATTAGCAAATAAGAGGGATGTTTGTTTAAAGTTCATTGTATGGTACCTGCTCCCCTTGTTGCCCCGGGACCTGGCCTTTTTTTTCATAATATATTTTTTTATGGGAAGGGGGCCTTGCGTCCCCCCTACCATGGCTGATTTTGGCCATGGGTTCCCCCTCCCCCAGGGCCCGGCCTACATGCAATAGGGAAGGGGGCAGTGTAGCCCCCCTTCCACAGACCAATTTCAGCCCCACGGACCGATCCCCTGGGACCTGACCTCTATTGTGGGTGCCCCCCGGGCAACCATCCTCATCTGTTGAGTACAGTAAGAGCATCAAGGCACCTGAGGTCCCTGCTGGCTTCCTGCCTCCTGCTGTAGCAAACATTATTTTCACAGAGAGGGAGCTGCTGAACATGCAGCTCCCTCTTTGTGAAAGCAATTTTGCTACACTTTTATAAAGCAAGAGCATTGTTTATGCTTGCTAGAAGCGGAGCGTTTGCATGGCTTTGCCGGCCCAGCCTCTATTGTAGGTGCCACCAGGGCACCCACCAACACATCCACACAGCCACTCACACACCCATACAGCCAGTCAGACATTTACTCACACACTGATAGAGTTACACAGCCAGTTAGATAGGATATATTAGAATAAGTATGACTGATTATTAGTAAAGAAAGAGTAGTAATTTAACTTATGCTGTAGCTTAGTATATATCTTTAAGTCTCAGAAACATTTCCGAAACACTTACACTCATGGGATGATGTCATCAGTGATGTCATCAATAATGTCACTGAACATGTCATGAGTGATGTATTATGTGAGTTAAAAAGCAGTGCATTGTGGGGGCATGATTTATACTTAGCTTAGGTACTAGAACTGCTGAATTTCCCTGGTTTTGAACAAGTGAGATATGAAACTAACTTTAATGTCCCTGTAACCTTTTTCAGTGATTTTCTAAGGTTTTTAAAATTTAATTTGCTAACTGTAACCTGTTGAGGTTTAATTTCTGTGAAATGATCATTGTGCCAGAATGAATCCTGCCCTGCGTATTTATCCAAGAAGAGGGCACAGTTTTGTGCAAAACCTCTACCCAGATGAAGTACTTTCTACAGTCTAATTAGAAAGTGTTACCTCGTTGGATAAATGTATAGTGCATCTTCTACATTACAACTCCGAAAAGGACGCAGGGAAAATGTTTCCAGTGACCTTGTGAGTCTGTAACTTTGCCAATGTGAGTTCTTTCAGTAAGCTGTCCATCATCCTGGGAAAAGGGCAGGAAGACGTTGCAGACAGCTATGGGGAGGGGATCAAACGGGCAGAGCCTGTAGGCAAGTTTACTACTAGTTTATAAAAGTTTAGAACACAATCTCTGGTCTCAGCAGCAGATGACAAGAAAGAACCCCTTTGTCATATACGCTATATGAGATTTTGCGCTCTAGAAAAGCCAGGATGCAAACACCTCCATCAATGATTACAGTTAACGGTTTGCAATGGAAATGCAGAGAAAGCACACTTATTTTGCCTTGGCCATGCCTACAAAGTTAGGATGAATAGTACTTTACAGAAGTGGAGCTTCAACTCTGTTAACTGATTTATTTTAGTAAAGGCAGGGGGGCCACGCAGTCCCCCTCCTTGGGCCGATTGGGGCCCCGGGGACCCCATCCCCTGGTGCCCATCCATTAATAAATGGGTGAGGGGGCATGCTGCCCCCTCCCTGGGACGATTAATGGGGGAGTGGTTAAAGCTCCCAGCAAGTCACAGCAAACAGCTATGTCACAGAGGTGGGCACCCCAGTACATAGCAAGATCCAGCTCTGGGAGGTGGTGGTCCTAAGGGCTATCTATGGCTCCAGCAGCAGGGCCAGGCATCCCCCTGCATTGCAGTACACAGCACTGCAGAGGTGGTGGTGCCCAGGACTGCAGGGGGTCACACTTAATTGGAGTTTGTGTAACCAAATATACCTTTGTACCACATTTGGTCTATTTCCATCCAGCAGCTGGGGCTATAGGCATGTTGACAAGTCCGATGGTAATTAACATGGGAAGCACACATTTTTTTACCCTCGTTTTTCGTAGCCTCTGCTTGACAGATCACCCTGAAACTTTCCACATGCAACAAGAATTACTGGTACACTTTTTTTAGAACATTTCATAAAGATTCATCAAACACCGCCAGAGATACATGGTCATAACTATAACTACATACTTGTATATAAATATATATTCCCATCCTACTCTTCTACAAACCAACGAACTAACCCAAAAAACTATAAATATATAGCAAAATAAAAAATTCCCCTGAAAAATGCAACAAAATAATTAAGACAAGAATTACACTAACAAAAACATAGAGAAGATATATATAAATGTATCAACAATATTAAAGAAATTCAATGTTATGTCCTAGAATATTATTGACATCAAAAGTAATTCCCATAATATTAATTGCCAATGATATTCTTCAGTCCAAATTAAAGTGGAACACCAATGGAAATAGGCATTATGTTGGCAACTCCGACAACTGCAACAGAAAATGATTTTACATGGTGACGTTTCTGGCAAATGCAACAGCAAGGGGTTTTACATTGTGAATTAAAGGACAAACCCATAGCAATTGTGTTTTCACTTGCAATTTTTGATTGTGAGAATTCTTGTATTTTCTAGTAGGCCCATGCAGGAGTGTACCTGTTTTTAGGATTAAAGCCTGCTAGTGCAAAAGGGCCCATGCATCAAGGTATGATTTTGCGAGTCCTTAATTGTGATTAGTAAGGAATCGCAATTAAGGACTCACAAAAGCCTATGCATGTAGGAATCGCTATAGGAAGGAATCGCAATTAAGGAATGGGGTCCCATTCATTCCTATTGGCCTACAGGTCCATAGGAATGAAAGGCAAATTGCATGCGCAATTTCAAAGGTGCAAGGATGTCAAAAGGGCACCCTGAAATTGTGGTGTGCACCCATGTTGCGCACACACTTTAGTGCATTTTTCAAAGTTTTTGCAAATTACCTACCAGTTTAATTTCTCAGTAATTTGCGGCCCCAAATACCGAAATCACTATTTCAAAGTGCTTCTTGCATTGCATTTAAGGAATCACAAATTGCGATTCCTTAAATGCAATTGCAATTTAGGAAATCGCAAGAATTTGCGATTACATAATTGCGCATCCCCAACATTTTCATGCATCGCAAAAGGACATTTTGTGATTGCAAATGGCCGATTTTTGCAGATAACACTGTTTGCACTCGCAAACACCTTTGATGCATGTGCCCCTAAGAGTTTTATCTGGTACCTCACAGACAATGGGAGAAGACTACAAATTATAAGGTTAGTTGTCCCATGTGCTATTTCTTTAGGGTATGAGAACTGACCACTTATACATGTAAAACTTCAATAATCCCCATTTGGTTTATTTAACTCTCATATAAGGCCATAGCATATGGTATAGAAACTGCACCCATAACATGGAAAGTCTAATGTCACCTGTGGACTGCAGCACTAATTGTGCTATATACTAGTGCCGCAGGGAAAACATGGCTTCAGGCCTACCATTGTAGACTGACTGCTACAGTTTAAACATTTTGTCAGGTAAAAATCTCTTTAAATATTAGTATGCCACCCCTACATAGGCCTTGTAGCCCACAAGGCAGGGTGCATGGCATTTAAAAGTGGGATATGTTGACAAATAAATATTAAGTTGACCCAACAATGACAATGACCTAAAAGCTATTTTCAGTGTGGCATGTCTAGCTGTTCCACATAGAAAATCAGAGTACAGATTAAAATACATATACTGTATCTCAGGAATGGGATCAGCTAGAAAAACAATTAAACTGCTATTTAAATAGTTATTAAAAATCCAGTTCAATTATAAAATTATGTTTGTAATACATTTTCAGTAAAGGATTATTTGTAAAAGTTATCAATCAATCAATCAAAAAAAATTGTAAAGCGCGCTAATCACCCGCTAGGGTCTCAAGGCGCTGGGGGGGAGTCGCTACTGCTCGAACCGCCAGGTCTTGAGTTGTTTCATGAAGGAGAGATGGTCCTGGGTCAGCCGTAGGTGGGTGGGGAGGGAGTTCCACGTCTTGGCCGCCAGGTGAGAAAAGGATCTTCCTCCGGCGGTGGATTTGCGATTTCGTGGGACGTCGGCGAGGGCGAGGCTGGCGGATCGGAGCTGGCGGGTGGGTGTGTAGAATGTGAGGCGGCTGTTGATGTATTTTAGGCCCATGTCGTTAAGAGCCTTGTGTGCGTGGGTGAGGAGTCTGAACGTGATCCTCTTGCTGACCGGGAGCCAGTGCAGGTCTTTCAGATGGGCAGAGATGTGGCTGTGACGAGGGATGTCCAGGATGAGTCGTGCAGAAGCGTTCTGTATGCGCAAAAGTCTTTTCTGGAGTTTGGCTGTGGTTCCAGCGTAGAGGGTGTTCCCGTAGTCCAGTCGACTGGTGATGAGGGCCTGGGTGACCGTCTTCCTGGTTTCGGTGGGGATCCAACCGAGGATCTTTCGGAGTATCCACAGGGTGTTGAAGCAGGATGATGAGACGGCGTTGACTTGTTTGGTCATCGTGAGGGAGGAGTCAAGGATGAAGCCCAGGTTGCGTGCATGGTCCTTTGGCTTGGGTGCAGTGCCCATGGCAGTTGGCCACCAGGAGTCGTCCCAGGCAGAAGGGGATAGTCCCAGGATGAGGACATCCGTCTTGTCTGAGTTCAGTTTCAGACGGCTGAGCTTCATCCATTCCGCAACGTCTTTCATTCCTTCCTGGAGGCTGGCTCTGGCGGTGGCGGGGTCATTGGTGAGGGAGAGGATCATCTGGGTGTCGTCAGCGTAGGAGATGATGTTGAGGTTGTGTTGGCGTGTGATGGCTGCGAGAGGGCTCATGTAGACATTGAAGAGGGTGGGGCTGAGTGAGGATACTTGCAGAATGCCGCAGATGACTTCGGTGGCCACGGATCGGAACAGCGGGAGGCGGACTCTCTGGGTTCTTCCGGCGAGGAACGAGATGATCCACTCCAGGGCCGCTCCTTGGATTCCGGTGTTGCTGAGGCACTGTATCAGAGTGCGGTTGCATACAGTGTCGAAGGCTGCTGAGAGGTCTAGGAGGATGAGGGCAGCAGTTCCCCCGTTGTCGAGCAGGGACCTGATGTCGTCGGTAGCTGCGATGAGAGCGGTCTCCGTGCTGTGGTTTGCTCGGAAGCCGGACTGTGAGGGGTCGAGGGATCCGTTTGTCTCGAGGAAGGTTATCTATCCCTGCCTGAAGTTATTGGAGGCTCACTTGAATTTATTCTATAGTTTCTCCTGGCCTATTCTTGCCCTGAATAAGGTGCGAATGAGGAGTGAAATTCCTCCCAGGAGCTACGCAATAGGTCATTGTGATTGAGAAGGTGACCTCAATGGACAGGGATGCCTCCTTTGAGCTCAACCGAAAGGTGGGTTCTGTGCCCCTCCTGTTTATACCACAGTGTCAAATCCTGCGTGACAGGTGTGAATGGGGTACTTGTAAAAATATCTGTATCCTTCAAAGGCAGCGAACAGGATTCCAGGGCAATTATTGTGTATCCGTTCCTCGTTGCATTGGGATGGGAACATTTAGTCATTTGGTCAGAGAGAGACAATGAGTGTCTTTGAGGACCCCCCACCCATAGGCTGGTGAACCCTTCAAAGCTGGACCCTCACCCAGCCTTCCTCATGACACTTTCTGGACCCTTGGAATCCTGCTCTTTGAGACCTGTGAGGAGTTCTGAAGGGCTGGACCTGCTCCCACTTGTATCCAAGACAAAGAAGTAGACTCCAGTGGGTATACCAAGCAAGTCACACAGCCAACGCGTTTCGTTCCTTGACTGAACTTCATCAGGGCTGAAAAGACCCAAAAGGATATTTTACAAACTAAACTTTGCACAAGACATACATGAACAAAATACAATATATACAATAGTGGATGGGATTAAAAACACAGCTTCATCTGAATGATGCAAAAAATAGCAGCATTGATTGCCTGTACAAGCTCATTTCCACAAATATATAAAGTGCAATGACTTTATTGGCAATGTTGACTTGTTTGGAGCTACGAATTTTGGAATGAATCTATGAAATACACTATGTGTAATTATGTATTCACATAATTATAATCTGTTCCAACACATATGTATCAGAGTGATTTTCATATGTATTTTTTTCATACTATCTGTACATATATATGTTGTATGTGAATTATGTATATATTTATGTTTATAATTGTATATATATATGTGTTCCTTGTATATGTTTTCAATTTTTTTATATATATATGTGGAACTGAGCTTGTACAGGCAATTAATGCTGCTATTTTTTGCATCATTCAGATGAAGCTGTGTTTTTAATCCCATTCTCTGTTGTATATATTGTATTGTGTTACTGTATGTCTTGTGGAAAGTTTGGTTTGTAATATATCCTTTTGGGTCTGACGAAGTTCCGTCAAGGAACAAAACGCATTGGCTGTGTGACTTGCTTGGTATAATTACCAAAATAAAGAATTGAACTATTTGGACTAAGAAGACTTTTTGTTATATTTCAATGGGTGCGCCTTCCGCCATTTGATGAAAATTGTTGACCGTATTTGTGTCTTGGGGCGACGGGCATGGGAAGTGTGGTGAACGAGAGCTTAGTTCATTATACTTGTGTTGTGGTTGTGCTAGACCTTGGTCAATTCGCCTTGTTCCTAATTTATGTGAGACTCCAGTGGTTAGTTTGCTGATGTCCTGTGTTGCTAGAGGGTCACAAGAAGAGCTGCACAATGTATTTTTTCACTTTTCAATGATCATCTGTATGTGAAGCATTTTTTAACGAGCGCCCTGAAGAAGTCCCCTCTTAGGGACGAAGCGCGTCGGCTGTATGGTGTTCCAATTTTCTATTTGAAATAAAGAAATAAAATCAAGGGATCTTCACTTCTGTGATTCATTGGGATTGTACCCTATATTGTTTCATTGTATGTTAAATACTGTGGTGCACCTGTGCTGTTATGTTTTGATCCAGTTCCCTAGGGAACTAGCATTGTTACAGTGGGTGCTATTCAGTGTGCAAATGATTCCCTGTGAACCTAGTAGGGGTATCAATTATTATCTGGGGCTACTCTATATTAGGTGCTGACCCTGAGAAGGTTCCACTGTTAGGTCTCTTTACCTGCACATTATTAATAATATATATCTTTTTTTTAAAACAAATTACATTTGTCGTTTACAGGTTTGGCACTATTTCAAAATGTTATATTTTTGGGTAGAGACCCCCCCAAGTCCTCTTTTTTACTTACCATTACAAATATATAAAACGTGTCACACTGATAAACATTGCCACCTACTGTTTAAATGCTGGGTAAAGTCTTGCATTGTAAAGCCTTGCGTGCCAGCAGTCTTTACGATATAAAAAAATGCACGGTAAATGTTATACAAAGTAAAAACGTCAGAGTAAAGGCTATTTCCCCTAATAAACCACTTTCTCATAATACTAAATTCCTGATGCAACAAACCAATAGTAACTCTGAGGTATCCCTTGAACTTCAGGAATCTCTTGCTTCAGTTGTCGGTTTTATGGCAAAGCCTATTGGAAGCTGAATGCAGAACAAAGAAAGGTCTTGGTTCAAGGGATTGATTTTACATCTGGACATCTGATTGGTATGTACTTGCTCTTGGTCCACCCATTCCATTGCTACTGTGACCAAAAATGCTTGTCTTACTACCGTTGCCAATCTTACCTTTTGCCCACATGTCAACAGAATCACTGGTACATGTTACTTCCTTTTAAGGAGCTTAGGGAAACTTCTTCTTGCATCTGAGCTGAAGGAAAAATGGTGGTCAGCCAGGCAGCTATCTCATCATGCTGGGATTATGCACTATCTCATCCTGCTTTGATAATGGGACTGTAGCCTTGCTCCACTTATCTAAATATCATATCTGTCACCTTCAGATTGGGTAAAATGCTATGCCACATCTACTACATAATCTACCTCAGCACACTGCTGTTAAACCCAGTAGGACTTCCTCCATAGATTACCAGAGAATACATTAATCTTGCTTAAGACACTTTGCATATCACACATGGCAGTCGGAGGCACTTGTCTTGAGTATCCCAGCTCTTGTCTTCAGCCCTAGTGCCCTCTCACATACGTCGTACCTCTTTTTATACACCCTTAGATGGCTTAATGTCCCATCGCATCAGAGCAGGTAGGCGTCCTTTGTTGAGTCTCACACATTTTTCCAGAAGACCAGAGGTAAAAGACTCTGCTCATGTGACTGCGGGGTAAAAGGAGTGAGTGCAACACATTGAATACAGGACTATTGGCTTTGTCAATGGTTGGCGGTTGTGAGAATTCAGCAGGAAAAAGTTTGTAAATATGCACAGGCTAATATGCTTGTGGGTGTTCCCAGACTTTCAGGACATTCTTGTCAAGGAAGCCCCGCTACCTGTTCTTTTGACATGTAGCGACAAAGGAAAGTATGAATGAATAAATGTTTTCATGAATTTAAAGCATGTTTTATGAAAAGCTAAAGTGACTTTGCTCTAACAAAACGAGTGGGTGTGTTATACATTGAACTTATATGCACAAATATCCTTTTAAATCAGACCCCTATAAGAACATTTACCTTTCGAATGTGCTCTGAAACAGTATCTTAAGCTGAAGTAAAGTTTACACTTTCATAAACATTTGCAAGTTGCAGATGTCTATCATTCAATTTCTGGAAATCATATGTTTTTGCACCTAATTGCTATGACTTTGAATGCCATAATGCAAGACATCTGTGTCCACTCCCACAGTGACGAGTCAAAATACCTTTTCCCACAGATAGAATACATTAGAAGCATTAAGCATTGCAACATCTGGCTCTGTGATCTATACACGTGTCTTCCACTGTAGCCTAAAAGATTCATTTAGGCACGACAGCAGAAATAGGGACATTACGAAATGGAGCACCTTGTGGGGAGCCAGCTGTTAGCCATTTGTCTTTGTTTGGTCAATGAGCCTCTTTTGAATATACAGCTGTTCCTTCAAAGCCTTCTTCTCAGGTACACCTGCCTTTTTCTTTGCACAAGGGTGCACTCATTAGAAATGTTTCCCACCATCTCAAATCATTAGATCTGTGGTGGCAGTTTATATTTGCAAGATGCATATTACTCCGTCTGTGCTTGCAAATTTTGTGCGATTGCGTACAGTGTTGGAGAAAGATTTCGCTTTCTCCTGAAACAGTTTTTTCTTTTATTATCTGTCAATTTAAAGTTATCTTGTTTGTCATTCTTTTTACTCCACTAAGCATAAAAATTGGACTGTTTCTTCATTTTTCAATCAATCAATCAGAGTACTTGTAGAGCGCGCTACTTTCCCCTGAGGGTCTCAAGGCGCTGAGGGGAGGGGGTGCCGCTGCTGCTCGAAGAGCCAGGTCTTGAGGAGTCTTCTGAAGGCGAGTAGGTCTTGGGTCTGTCGTGGTTGGGTAGGGAGGGTGTTCCAGGTCTTGGCGGCGAGTTAGGAGAAGGATTTTTGTAGATGATATTTTTTTTATTAAGCGTGTAAACAAAATTCACAAAATAGATGCAAATGCATAAGTGTTGTGTTAACTTGTCCGTGTTAGAGACACAGGGTTATATTTAGTTGGGCGGCTCATGTGTGTACCAGTTTGGCACAGGTCGGTCTCTTCTCCCATATTTTCCAGGACCACCTGCAATATTTATACATACTGACTTCCTGGTGTGTATTTTCTAGGCCTAGGAGGAACTCTCAGAATTTAATTCCGAGGAATTCCGTAAAGTTACCAAAAAAACTCAGGAAGGTTCTGTGAAATTCCGCCAATGGGTGAAAAATGCATGTTTTGCCTTTCACACTGCTGTTTTCTCGTGAGTAGTGCATTCCATGCTGAAAATCAGCACAAACGTAATACACAAAGGCACAACTATTTTGTTTTGTGTATTCCTGCCTCTCCTCCCTGCTCTTTCCCAACTTTTCAATCAGACCTTATCCACCCCCATTTGATCACCCACTTCCCAATCCCACCTTTTATTTACTTTTTGTTATTGCTGTCTTTCCCTTTGTAATGCCTTTTGGCACTTTGTTTTTGTTTTCCTTTCCTGACTTGTTCTTTGTCCTCCTCCTGTTTTATTTTTACTTCCTAAGTTTCCCATCCCTGTCTGACTCCCCACCAGTCGATGCCATGGCAGAAGCAGGCAGCGCCAGTGACACCTGCGACCCTGTAGCATAAAGGGCTGCACCCCCGCCCTATTTACAGCGAGGCAGAAGAGACCGCACTAATATTTTGGGTGCAACATCACCTCCCAGATGTTGGCAGGTAATGGTTACGCCCTTTGTGAGTGTTGGCTGCTCTGGGGGTGAGTGTGGCGGTGTGAGTGCTGCATTACAGGGGTCCAGTGCACCCAGAAGCCGCTTCTTCCAAACTTTGGTCAGAGTTTTAGTTTTACCTCTAGTTCACCTTCCTTGCCTTTCTGATTGGCCAGACCACACTTGACGCAGGTTCCGTTTCCTTCATTTTCCGGACATTGGGTGCTCCATTATCGAGTTACAGACCAGTGACACGATGTGTCCGCACCATTTAGACTAGACACGCAGGTAAGGAGCAGGGGGTCCATGGCGCTCCATGTGCTTTTACCCCCGTGGCAGTATTCACGTTATTGAGTTGGCCCGGCCGTTCATTGGACCGGCGATCACCGTCTATATATTACTCGCATATTTTTAAGGGGTGGCTGCCGAGTATGAGAGAGCCTGACCGCAAGGGCCAGTGATCAGAACATATCTCTGTCCCTTCATTTTCCCCACAGCCTTTTGCATTTTAATTCTAGGTGCCCACCCTATCTAACAGAGGTAGAAGTAGTATGCAGGAGTGTCCTTAGAATATTATTTTTTAATACCTGCCCGTCTATCTAAATGGCAACACCTCGTTACCTAAATGACCTCTTCCTCCACTCATGTGGAGTGTGTATTCTTTTTAATAGAGCAACTATACAGACAGACTTCCTGTCCCTTGTACATCTGAAAGGTGGAGATGGTCACCTGCCTGACATTTCCAAGGCATGTTATCACTGGGAAAGGTGTCTTCCATTGCGGTAAGACTGTTGCACTGGTTCACCCTTTATGTAGATCAAACTAGCGCCTGCAAAATCATATTATTAGTTATTTGCTGTATCTCTGTGTCTCCTTCTTACTTAATATAGAGAACTTTCACATTGTTTATACACCCAATTTATTTGGTGTGTTTATATTCCTTCATCTCCTTCTAAATGGAACCGAAACTGTAGTGGTTCAAATTGCTGTAAGTAGAAATAGAGATATCCTGATCTTAAGATTTTTTAATAGTGTAGGGTGCACATATTTTTATTGGTGTCTATATTGTTGTTTTTAATATATATTTGGCAATCACACTTGTTTGCTTTACTGTTCAAAGCACATTGTCAGTACTTTCTTTCTCACTTTCTAGCATGATATCAAACATCTGGCTTTCACTAAGTTGGTTGCATATTTGGTTATCACTCTGGTAGTGGATCTTTATTGTTTCAATGCGTCGTTTATCCTGACTAAGTATGTGGCTTTAGATAGCCGACACTCCTTTTTGGTTGGTTCTTCTTTATTCCCCAGGAACCTGCTGGTTACTTTTTCGAATATCATCCCCACCTTGTGGTTCCAAATGTATCCATTTTATCTGTGCCCTGAAGAAGGTAGATCTCCGAGATAGGTCTACACCGAAACGTCCATCGGTGCTACTTCACGACCATCTAGACCAGGACATTTATTTAATTGGAGTACCATTTGATGAAGAAACTTTGTTTTGTATCACTTGAATGTGTGGAACAAGTCAAAATAAGGATTGCTGCTGCCTAATTGATTTCTTTCCTGGCTTATAAATTTGTCCCTTTGGTTGTTTTTATTGATTTGTGATTTTGATGCTTGAATGACTGAAGTATGGAATTGACTCAGTATGACTGTTCTGTCTCAGTGTGAGCTCTGATAGAGTGAGGATGGGGGTTGTTGAATTTTGGGGGTTCACAGAGATCTTGCCATACAGTAATGTACATATTTTGGATATTTTCTATTGTCTTTATTGTTTAAAAAGGAAATATTTCTTTATGCGATTAACAAAAATGAATAAATGCAAAATATTAATTTCTATGAGAACAATTGCATCATGAGGTTTGTGGGGAATTGTATCCTGTGGGCTGTGCTGTGACTGTTTGCTTATTTTGATATATTATCTTATACTTTGGTTATATCTGATTACCAGGTAGGATTTGTTCTGTTTGTATATTGATATATTTCTCCTGAACCTGCTGGTATATCTGTTTGCAGGGACCCTCTTTGCTTTGATTTAATCAATACCAAAGAATACATGACACCCTTCTCCAGAAAAAGTAAAAAGACCTGTGTGAGGGATCACTGCAAAAGGGACCATGCAGTGTGGTTTACAATTACCCTGCGAGTTTACATATGTAGGGAGCACTATTTTCCCAGTCCATGAAAGGATCCTACAACAACGAAGGGCAGTCATAAATGGTGACAAAGCTTACCCTGTCACCAGACATTTCGAGTAACAACATCAAAGTGATAATACTGGCCTCAAATACTTTGTGGTAGATGCCATTCCTGGTGATATCAGAGGAGGGGACTGTGAGAAAGCACTAAGGAAATTGGAATCCAGGTACATATTAGAACTAACTTCCAAAATTCATTATGGCCTGGTTATGGACAGTTTGCTGTACCTACACATCTCTCTCTCTGTACAAGCTAGGTGGTCTTTTCATGGTCTTCACTTAAGATGCTAGTCACGTTAGGTGTAGTTGTGGCAAATACAAGCAACGAGGAACAAACACTAGCTGATTAGTGTGCTATACTAACACATACAAACAAGTGAGTTATGAATAGCCTTAGGGCGTTATTAAAAGTTTGACGGTCCAAGGGTCCACTGAACTCGTAGTGGCGGGCCGCCAGACTGGCAGTCCGTCCACTTCATAAGGACTGTAGCGGTTGGACCACCACAAGACTGCTGCTGCCGCCAGGGATCCATGATCCCTTGCAGTGGCACCGCAGTTTGAGGCCCCTAATATGCTGGTGATGCTGCTGCGGCACTGCTAAGCATATTAGGAGCTTCCTTACCACCGCACTTTCATGGCAATCACACTGCCATGAAAAGTGTGGCAGTGAGGAAACAACAGGGAGTCTACAGGTCCTCCTTGTGCCTCTGCGCCATGAGTTGCATACAGGGGGGCACATTGTGTGACCCTCTGTCTGCATAAACCTCCTTGTTCCTGCAAGGAACGAAGCGCTTAACATTGTGCATTTTGATTCCTGCAGGCACATGGTTTGACGTAATCTGGCAGGCAGTCTATTTTGGCGGTGTGGGATTGGGGTGGCAGCGTGGCGGCCCGCTCCCACACCCCCAAAGCCCTAATAAGGCCTTTATTCCCTGTAATGATATATACAACATGTACTACTTGTAAAAACACGTTTGCTTCATGACAGTATTGGCCCAAATTGTAATGTTTGCTCACTTGGGCTAAAAACGTGTGTTCAGTAGATGTTGTGATTTTGTTTGGGTTATTAAAATTTTTCCTTCACCAATTGAAATGTAATGATACCAGTTAACCAAATCCTGCCTGGGTAGTGTTGCAGGTATGGATACAACAAGCAAAGTAAGTGTGAATTATATGAAATGAATATTGGGGTGACCCTTTCATGAACAGGTATGTTTGGTATATATCAACCAGTTGATATTCAGCTGTGAGGTATGCATGATACAATGCTATGACCGTACTGTGAAAGACAGTAGTAAAACCCACTTGAGCAGAACTTTATGGGATGTTCATAAGAGAGTCCACTGGGGTAGGATCAATCCCCGGACATGTCACACTATGTGCACCAAACATTGTATTTCATGAAAACCCTTTTTTCTTTGTGTTGAATGGGCTTAATGTTGCCCAACCAGCGATAGGGGTTTTCACTTTCTAAGTGAAGAGGGCTGAGCCGATTATCACCAGTATCATTAGCAATGAGTTATCATGTTTTTGCAACAATAGTTTATAATCATGGATAAGGCTAACAGTAGTCTATTTTCTTTGTTGTTGTGATGTCACGCACATTGTTGTATATATGTGCACTTAAAATGACACCTCACTACTAATGAGCAAAGGCTGTAGGAAAGCCGAAATGCTTCTGGTGGAACTTTGGTGGCAAGCAATTAAAACACATTTTAAGCACTGAAAGATATAACATAATGTCTGCAGTCTCTCTTTGAAGGGTCGGCGCCTTTATCATACATGTGATACGGATTTGAAGGATATTAGCAGGGAGTGCTGGCTCTGCAGTCTCTGATGCGCCCTCTGCTTAGGTGCACAAAGAAAGCCAGAAAGCACACTTCAGAGTATACATTTAAATTGAAGAATGTGGAAATTGTTAAGTCCTCCGTGACCTCTTCTGGTGGGATTTTGGTGAACATGTAATGTGTGAATGCCACAACCATGAAGGAAACGCCTGCCCGCAAGTTTGTTCGGCAATTTTGTGGTGAATTGTTGGAATTTTATAGGGATACTGCAAGAACTGCCGCCGATCGGCAGGAAGGATGGACACATCAACGCCAGTCATCATTATGAAAATGGAAGGCATATTATCAAGACAGGCGATCAAATTATTACAGGTTAGATGTGAAGGACATCTAACACGGGCTTCAATTGGAATTCCATAGAGCATATTATCAAACCAATTATCGCCGTTTTAGCGGCAGTTTTCTGCCGCTAAAGCGGCGATAATGTTATCGCCTGTATTGATAATATGCCCCTTGGTTACCAAACTGAAACCTGTGACTGCACCCCTGTGTGAATCAGAGTACGGAAGGGGGATGAACCATCTTCAGTTAGACCCCATTTGGTGAGTGAGATCAATAACATGGTGATTAACAAAGTCCTGAATGCTCATTTCTACAGGGGGATTGTCATTATTAGAATGTATGATTACGAGCATGCAGTAACCCTCACTAAGAGATTATTGTAAATTAGTCATGTTGAGATAGCGGACATAAAAATGAAAGAGCAACGATGCCAGTGAAGTCTGTCATCATTTACCGTATTCTGAAATACAATGGGGAAAGAACTGGGATGGTTAACATTTCAGCACTAGAAATAATATGCATAATAAGCATTGAATACAATATAATAACATATTATATGGATATATACACACACAGCATACCCAAAGGGGATTATGGACGGAGTGTTGAACATTGCAAGCACTCACCCTCAGTCAACTGATCTGCGTTTAATCCATCATCATTCTTTAGCTCACCCTGCCATCCCAGTTCAGATATGCAAATCAGTCTGAACCCGTGCCTCATGGGAACAGTCCAACCCGAACTGCCAAGCCATGTCTTCCCTGGACCGGAAACAAGCATCCTGGGACAGATTTCGGGTTCATAACCCTCATCAGCCAGGCTCTCTTGAATCTAGTGGCAAAGTGATCAAGGGACCCACGTCTGGGCATACCCTGCCAACTTAGGGCGAACAAAGCAAAACCAAAGGGGATGATGGATGGAGTGTTGAACATTGCAAGCACTCATCCCCAGTCAACTGATCTGGGTTTAATCCATAATCATTCTTTAGCTCACTCCGGTTTTGTTATATACACACACACACACATATATATGGTACAATGTAATGTATTATAATGCAATATAATATATTTATGTTGATGTTTTCATATTTAGAAACATTTGCATACTGATTATTGACAGTATGAATAAGTACATATGAATACAACATATTTATATATACTGATTTAGAAAGTACAATGCTGTGACTGTCAAAATGTTTTTTAGAGTGTTTATCTTCTTCATTCCTTTCATAAACACCCAAGAGCCATAGGGCATTTGAGGGTGAAGTGGCTGCCAACGCCAGCGCTGCAGCAGGTGGGACTACCACCACCAGCTCTGCAGCCCTGGCAGAGGGTGCTGCTGGCCCCAGTAGGTCATATTTAATGCCAGAAACCGGTCCTCAGAAGCTTGTTTCCGGTCCAGGGTAGGCATGGCTTGGCAGTTCGGGCTGGACTGTTCCCATGAGGCAAAGGGTCAGACTGATTTGCATATGGCCATGTCTGAACTGGGGTGCTGTGGAGTGCAAAAAACGATGGATTTAGGCCGAGATCTCTGTACTGGGGTGAATGTATGACATTGTTCTACATTCTGTCCATCAACTGTGGTTTTTGCATGTTTATTATTATTTCCTACTTTTACTTCTGCCCACTATTACAATTATGGTAATGTGTATTTATACTATCTCCATTTTTCAACTTCCTTATATAATGTTTGCTATCCATGCATTACCCTGTTTTTCTTTATTTACTGTTTCAGCAGCTGACTTTCTCCTTTGTATAGAATTGTGGTCTTTTTTTCAGTAAACTTTCCCTCATCCCTCTGTTGAATGTCTTGCATAGTACTGTTAAGAGAACAGTTATTTGGAACAGTGAAGTGTATCTCAGGCCCATGTTCCATTCACCAAAAATATTGGATGAGAAGGCTTTCTTGATCAGTCAGCCAAAAAGTACAAGGACAGAGAGATAGAGTGGCCATGGTCATGGACCCCCAATGTTGTCTTATTTATTTAGATAGTGTACTAGCAGCTTCCATGACAGTGCAGAAAAACAGGAAAGGAATCAAATCCCATTACGAACCAATACCATATTTCCTTCATTGACCATTCCTTTTCACCACTTCATTGCTTTTCACTCTCGCGCATTCAGAGCCTTATCCTTGCACTATAAAAAAAAATTTTGAGGTGACTTGACTACCTGGCTTTTTTAACATATTGTCAACCAACAAACTTTCTAAAGTGATAATTTCAATAAAAGATACTGCTAACTGAACTGTAGTAAGGTATAGCTGTTGTACCGTGTGCAACATAATCACTTAGGTGGCTAGTCTGGTATCTAAAATGGATCAATTCGTTTTTGTTCTAGGCCCACCGGCGACCATTGCCACCACATATCCCAGCAGCCAGTCAGGGATGGAGGAGGCCTAGGCTGTCAGAGGTGGAGATGGAGCAGTCCTAGCAATGGCAGGGATAAATGGTAAGTCACCTTGTTTTCTTATTGACAATATTGTATTTGTTAAGCAAAGCAGATATCTCACCCATCACTTCCCCTCCCATAGCATTTAGCCACCTAAACTGCTGCATGGTTTAATTAAAAGCTGCAATGTAGGCGGTCAAATGGGCGTCTGCTTCAGTTAACAGCACAGCATTGCAATGTTTGCAATACATTGCAAACCAAAAACAAGGTGTGTTTCAAAGTGCCCACTCAGTCACCTACTACTAATACTTCATTACATCGTTCTTTCTCTCTGTCGCAGGTTATCAAAAAATGGTAAATTCCATCTCAGAAATGCATGTGCCTCATTTTGCTGCCCATGTGACTCATATTTCATGACTTCTATAATGGATTTAGGCCTGTTCCAAAAGTCATTGCAAACCCTCTTCTTTGAAGAATATAGTTGATGATCAGTCTATACTGAGCAAACAGACGTTGCAGCATGTAGTAGGTCGAGTTCCAAAGTGTTGGCTCCTCCTGTATGAGGCCTATAACTTTTACTCTAGTTGCACACTTAATGATCCTCAACTGAGTATGGGCTTTAAAAGAATGGCTGAAATGAGGGCAGATTCTACAGCAGGTGGTCAGTAAATTGCTGATTATGTGTTTTTTTAGAAAGTCCTGCACAAACAGGTTGATGCAATGTGCCAAACACAGGACCCTGAAACATCCACCTTCGGCTATGGCTTTGACTATATGACTGCCAATGTCTATGGCAACAAATCTAATTCTGAGACCTCTTGTTAAAAGCTATTTCAACACTTTAAAATCTTGAAGGATGTTTACAGCTGCATGGGGTTTCTCCATGACAAACATAGCTAATGGTGCATGCCACTGAATGCCCTGAAAACTTTCTTCAGAGCTATGAGCTGCAGATAGCTGCAGCCAAACCCTCGCAAAGAGATCCAGTATGTGGGAATACACATGTAATCAGTTGCTTGACAACTGTTCCACATGTCTGTCGTCAGGTAGATATTATGAACAGCACTCTGCTCTATTGCTTTGGCAATCAATTGAGGCATATCATGATGGAATGCTGAGATCACTGCGCGCTGTGTGACCTTGGACGGGGCTGCATTTGCGAACACGGGAAGAAGACGCCGATAGCAGAGCACCCCAGAGCATCATGGGAATTCCTTTTGTAGTGTGCCTGGGATGTTGTTGCTGTTGAGAGGAAGGAAACTTACCTGTTAGACGCCGCCATGCCGCCACCGCCAGGAGTCTTCTAAAGGCACACAGGCACCTGGAAGCAAGCCGCCACCGCCAAGAGTCAATTTCCATCTGACTACACGCGCCGCCGCTCCGGGACTTCAATTCCCGGCAGCCTAAGCGGCGGCGCGCTTTCCAACGACGCGAGGGCGCCAGGAGGCGCACAAAAGCACCACAGATACCTGCAGAGCGGGGGAGAGGAAGGAAACTTACCTGTTAGACGCCGCCACCGCCAGGAGTCTTCTAAAGGCACACAGGCACCTGGAAGCAAGCCGCCACCGCCAAGAGTCAATTTCCATCTGACTACACGCGCCACCGCTCCGGGACTTCAATTCCCGGCAGCCTACGCGGCGGCGTGCTTTCCAACGACGCGAGGGCGCCAGGAGGCGCACAAAAGCGCCACAGATACCCGCTTCGCGGGACGCGAACGGGACACCCGGAGCAAAGCCTGGGCAAAGGGCGGGCCCTCTACGGCCCTCATCGGCACGAGTAGGCCAGGCTAGGCCACCTCCCTAAAATTCATCACTGTGCACCAGGGATTATTTCCTGTCAGTTCATTGCCAGTGGAGGTGTTATTGCCTTTGGTTGACCGCCTCCTAAGTCCTAGTTATCCAGACGGGGGTCGGTAAGTAGTCTGTTTAGCTGCCACCGAATCGCCCAGGAGCTCGGAAAAAGGAGGGGGCCTTCGTTGATAAGTTGATAGCAGAAAAAACACCTCTACGAATCAGGAAACGAGTCCGCTGGAAATCTGCACAAGGCGTTGAAGTAAGACTTTTGTTTTAATTTTGAGAGTAATACCTTGTTATTTTATTGAGTTGTGGGTGTAAGACTATCACACACCTTTGTATAACTATGACTAAAAGAAATCATCACATGGCATCTGAAGCACCAAAGAACACCATGGAAAATTACCTGGTTCAAGTGGTTAACAAGATAAACAGTGAGCGCAGACAATCGTTGGGTCTGTCCCAGTCACCTATTCTCCCTCCAATGAGCCCACCCACTTCCTCACAAACAAATGAGTCTCTGCTATTAGACTCTAACAATGACGCTCATGAAACAGCTTCCCCAGCAAATGTTAAGATTGATACCAGTGCAGCTAATGTGGCGGATACTGAGCCACATGCGGACAATGATTTAGATGCACAGGCTGTCATTGTGGTTGAAGAAAATGATGAAAAAGAAGAAGTGGAGGACGAACCACCTGCAAAGCAGTCCTCAAGGGCAGTTAGAGCCTGTCGCAGATTACAAAGCAAACGTGGGGGTGCACGTTCAGGAAAAAACAAGGCTACATCACCGCTAAAGTCAAAAAGTACTTGCCAGAACAATGAGGAGAACAATCTGAGGGAAATATTGGATGAGGACCTAATGTCAAGAATACCGGAGCCGTTAGAAATTAAAATTCAGACAATTATTAAGCCACTTATTAGCAAGATTGATAAACTGTCTGCAGAGATTAAGAAATTGGGAGGTACACAAAATGTATTAGCAGATGCGATAGGAAATGCATTAAGTAATGTTAATAAGGGCCGTGACTGCCCAAAGGAAGACAATGAATCTGGGTTAACATCGGATGCTACCCCACCAGGGCCAACTCCTCCAGAATGCCCACAAACTGGCCATATTATCAATGACTTGCCACTAGAAGCCCCAATTGTGCAACCAATTGATCCACCACATGTCGCAGTGCCCCCTAGTTTTGAAGAAAATTCCACACAATTTGTAGTTGAAGCATCACCGTTGGTGTTAGTGCTAGCCAATACACCAACCCTACCACCGGGTCAGACCGAGTCAGCCTCGTCACTAATAAGCAAGGCACTATACTGGCTGACAAATAATATGCGGATAGCACAGGGGGGCGAACAACGGCTGGCTGATGAAATTAAAATGGCAAGGAGGGTTAAATGGATAGGAAATAAGCAAAAAAAATGGAAGGGCGACTGTGTGATATTACATTTTTCAACTCCAGCTGCTCTTCCTGATATTCTATCCAATATTCTTCCACCACAAAGAAGAAGCAGTTCTATAATCCCCCTTACATTGGAATTTTTCTATAATGAATCGCAAAAAGCCAACAATCATAAGCCCCTGAAGCCAGCTTGGTTAGCAAGAGATAATGGATGGGGTGGGGGACCTATAATGTTTGACACGAACTATGCTTCCAAAAATAGGGCTGGCCCATGGCAAGCTAACCAACATAACACTCCTCGTCATACCACCCCAGGGCAAAACTGGAACCTAATGGGTAGACGAGGGCCTGGTACACTTGCTAACAACTGTGGGACCTTAGGTAATGGCAATTATAACGGAGGATGGCCAGGTATGCAGCAGAACATATTGTATCCTATTACCCCAGCACCCATAGGCAATGGTAACTATAATGGAGGATGGCTGGGTACTCACCAGAATCCACCTTATCCTATTACCCCTGCACCTAGATGGAATGCACCTGTAAATGGTTGGGGTTTTGGGGCCCCATCTTATAATTGGGGAGTCAGCACCTCAAATAGGTTTGAGGCCCTAGCTGGTTTAGCTGATTGTGATTGACTTGCTGGAGGGGCTTTGACAATGTCATGTGGTATTGATGGAGCAAGGATTCGCACGTAACGCGACTTGCTCTCTTCATGAACCTCGCTTAAATCATAACTGTACTAACTCTGATTGTTTGTCATTTATTTGTATTTCCCCAACACACGGGTGTCCCTAGGAGGCTTGCCTATGTGTTTTTCATCGTAATCAAGCTTGCACATTATTAAAATGGCCGCTTTGCAGAAATCCAGTCTGCGCATGCGTCGGTCATACCCATGTGACGTGACGCACTCGCAATCTGGAGGGAAAAGTTCGCTCATGCGCAGTGGTGTTAAAATGGCCGCTTGTCACTAATCATGCTTCATGCTATCTTAAGCCGCTTTTGTCTATGCATCTTTTCTGCACTAACTCTTAATGCTATAAGTATTATAAAATAAGGGATTAGGAGTAGTTGGTCATGGTGTACAGTGTATTCATTTTATTCTGTGTTATTAATTTGTTTTCGCTTACTTTTCATGTACCGCGTAAATGAGGGCCTTGAATTGGGAATGGAATCCATTTTGCAGCTGACGTATCCCTCATCACGTGAACAAAGATCTGGGACGTGCAGCAATGGAACCTGACCAGATTGGCCATTGAAAAGGGGACTGTCCTTTCCAGGCGCACCTTTGCCCTTGAAGATGTGCTATTTCTATTCTGAAATGCGCAACAATGTTGCAAACCTTTTCTTCACTATTGTACTTTCCCACACGTAGGCCTGGGAACCAGGTGTTAGGGGGAGGGGTAATGTCACGTACAGTATAGGTGGTACCTATGACCAAACCACCTCCCTTGACCAATCAGAAGATGGGACTTTGTCATTTTGCAACATTTATGGGTGGTCTTGGGAATCTAAACCTGTATAAATAGCCTAGCTTAGCTTAGAGAAATTGTCCGACTTGTCCGACTAGCAGACCTGTCACTGACCCTACGAACTCTATAGGTGCCTGATACAGAGTGCTGCGGAGCATTCTGCCTGAAACTTTCCACAAACTCCAAGGGGTGGAAATTAGTCCTAAGTGCTAAGCGAAGCACTTTGCTGGGAGATTCGAAAACCCAATCGGGGTTATTGGCGGACTCCGTGCAGAAGAGGGGGTAACGCTGGCGTTGCATCCGATGCTGTGAGGGGTTGGTCGTGCCTTGGTGAACCCAGTCCTGACCCAGACCTGAGGGGTATCCTGTCCTGACTGTCCATGAGCTGTACCTGCTCACCTTCTGGTATTCCTGAATCCTTGAGGGTCCTTGTCCCGTTCTTTCCCAACTGATCCGTGGCCAGGGTTAGTCCTCATTCTCACCTAGGTAACTATTGACATAGGTGTCTGTCTGTACTTACTCTCAACTTTTCCTCCTCTGATTAAAGCAATCTTGCCTGTGATATTCTCCATATCTCCTTTGAATGTAATTTCCTGCAATTGATTATTAGTAAATGTTCCACTTTTACCCTTCCTATAGGAAATTGCTAAACCCGACTGTTTATCTAGATTGTTCCACTTATTCCCTTTCCCTTAGTATGGTTGCCGTGAAGTTAGAAAGATAGCATCAGGTTTAGGAAGTAGTATAAATTTATTAGGTCACACATTTAGGTTTTCCTCACGTCCTTGCCCTAGATTAAACTGTATTAGATAAATATTCATTATGATTCATGCCCTATAGTATTCCCTTTTATTCCATGATACTCACTCTACTCCAAAGTTATATTCTGGTTCTAATACTTATCATTGATGTATTACTGTGCATTTGCCTGCTTGTAATGGCATTTTCGTCCTAAACTTATAATATATAAAACCCTTAAAACCAACAAGGTGTCTGTGGTCATTATACATTAAAGTAATATCAAAGGTACCAAATGTGTAAAGTAGAATCTTCTCCCTTTTAGGAAAACCCTTATCACCTATCCACTGCTAGCTCCTGATCTGTCAGGAGTAATGTGCCTGGGGTAAGTCAGGTACATGAATAGTAAGTGGTGTAAGAGTCACCCAACCGATTACTCATAAGAGCGTGCGTGAAATCGCCTGGTTCACCCCAGTAAAACGTTAACATTGGAAATAATCACGCAAAGGGCCCAGTGCGTGGAAAAGTTTGGTGAGCCGGGTGACCCGCGCGCTCTATCAGTAATTTCTGGTTAGCAGAGGAATGGTTAGGACTAGTAAGATAGGTAGATAAGATAGTTAGAAAAATAAACCGTGAAAAATAAATGTGCTGCTAAAATTTTTTATATTGATTATGTTACTTAATATTTTATTGCGCAACTGTTTTCTTTTTTCCTAAAAATGTTCTAATTGTTTTTAAATGATTTATATATGTATTGCTGCTAAATATTATATGTTTTGTTAACCAATTGTGTGTGATTGTTGAGTGTTGTCTGAAATCCCCGGGGAATTGTATAACGGATGGTGAGTAGAATCCATCGCGTTCTGAGGTCATTTGTAGGGAGGAAAGGTTAGTGCATGGTTCAAGTGGAACTGGAAGCGCTAATTAGGTCTTTTCGGAAAACTGTATGAATGAAAGTAACGGGATTCTGATAGAAACCTTGGTCTGATATCACCTAGTAAGGGTCACACTAAGGGAGTAATAGAGTCATCGGAGCTTGTATGATAGCAAAGGGAAACGCTGACGAACCCCAGGCTTAGTATATATCCCGGAAAGAAGTGGATGAGACTGGGTAATAGCAGGTTTTCTAATGCTTGCGTGAGGGTAGGCAAGAGAAGTCTATCCGAAGTGTATGAAAAGTAGACAGAAGTGGTTTACTTGTAGTAAAAGAAGAATTTTCTATCTCTTTAGAACACTCCTACACAATGGCGAATGTTATACGTTGTTGACTAAAATTAATCATAGCACCTTAGAGAAAATACAAAGTTTCCGTTACCTTGTAAAGGAGGGAGACAGTCGAAGGGCTGCTCTGACGTCACTTCGTGCCGCGCTGGTATTGGTTAAACCAGCGGGTGTGTAGTGAAGCTGAAATTGTAAGGGAGGGGTGAGTGCCTGAGCGTGAGAACGCGTCTCGCGAAAAGGCCGCACACCCATTGGTCGAAAACTTTTGCAACCTCTGCACTGATTGGTTGTTGAGAAATTGGAGTCGCGCTAGCATTGGAAGCACAAACGAAGTAAACATTTTCCGCACCGAGCTTATAGGTTGTTACGAGCGGTGTATGTGGTACCCTGATTTTCTGCCTGATCCACGAAATCTAGGGTGTCATAAAGAGTTGATGAGCAAAGGCAGACCTCACAACATGTACGGAGGAAAGAGAAAAATGTCATTTGTCAGCAAAATAAAGAATTTCTTCAAAACTGACAAACCCGTACGAACTAGGGAAGGTGTGATCATTCCTCCGCCAAATACTCCAGCCTCTTTCATGATGTTAGAGAAAGGGTATCATACCTGTGTATGGTTAGAGAACTGGGTAAAGTACACTGCGGAGGATGGAGTTTTAGCTTTTCCCATTGATGGTACTTTTAACGGGAGAATCCTATTTAACCTAAGGACCCGAATGAATGAATTACATCCCAGACCTAGATTAACCCAGTATGAAGCTTTAGAGGAATGGGAAATTGAGGCTCTAGAGCGAGACAGACCCCGGATGGACAAGGGAGTGACCCGATGGTATCCAAAAATGGTAAAAGAAACCAAGGAGCAGAAATTGAAACAGTGGAGACAAAATATGATGGTAGAAGGGTTATTCCCCATGTTCGGAGCTAATGAAATGGTGGGAGGGAAGAAATGTACTGAGAAAACCCGACACATGATGCCCCTGGGTGAATCGGAAGATGAGTTTTTAGAGGACTTATTTATGAAAGGTCCCCCGCCTTATAATGAAGAAGCCAGATCTCAGAGCTCAACTACCCATTGAGACCTTCAGGAAGAAGAAGTACTAGTGAAGCCGATTCCACAGGGATAGAACAGAGAAGAGCGGGAGGAGAGGGATTTGGTAGACCCGACCCCGTGGTCCCGAATTACAACCCTTTTGGTGAAGGACTAGTTTTGTCCACTCCATCAGCTCCGAATCTATATCCTTCTCTAGTACCCCAAATGATACAGGATCCCCCCATGAATCGAGTATTACACGAGCAGGAAAGGGATGCCCTGAGAGGACAGCGGAATGATCTCATACATGCCATAGCTCAGATAAATCCAAATCCTGAAGCCCTGACGATTCCAGTAACCATTGGTCCAGTTTTTCCCCTATATGGGGACAGAATGAATACTCCTAAAACTCCAGTCATAACCCCGATGATGCCCCCGCCCAGAAAGGAACCACTCATTATTGATGACCAGACAAGTGAATGTGAGTCCATGGTTTCCTTGATAGATCTACCTAATAGGGAACAGGCACCTAGTATGTCTCGAACTAGAACTCAGACTGGGAACCAAGACGTACTAATAGAGTCTTCATCAGGAATTCAGAGGGCAACAGTGGTAACTCCCGAGGAAATAGAAAGGTGGACCCGAGAATTAGAAAAGGGAACCCCTCATCCAAAACCACTAGATATTTATAAGCTAAGAATAGAGCTAGAGGAACTGAGCGCAGGGAATGTGGGTTTAGAAAGATTGAATGTCCGGGAGGAAGATGAGTTGTTGTTCATGTGCAAACACCTTACTCGGAACGCAAAATCATACTATGACAAATTAATGAAAACGGCAGTATGTATGGGAATAGATATCAGCAGATCCAAAGTACTACAGAAATCCTACAGAGTAGAATTTTCAGACAAAGATCTAGAAAACCTGAATACCGCAGGGAAGAAAACGCAGATTAAAGAACTGATAAACTTAGCACAGAAATGGGGAGATCTAGACAAGTGGAAAGCCAGGTGGGCAAAGAAAAAGGAGGATAGCAAGGAGAGACCACGGACTGCTGAGTACGTCTTACAAGAAGCTGCCAAACCAGAAAAATTGTGTCCCATGAGGGAAGTCCCAGGGGGAAAATATGTCCATGTCCCTTGGTCCAGACAAGATATAGTATCATTTACCAATGACTTTCCAAAATTACAGGAGAAACCAGTCGATTGGTACCGAGAGGTCGAACGCTTCATAAAAGTTCAGAAATGTCTTCTGAAAGACCTGGATGGTTTTTTCGACATTGTGGTCCCTGTAGATTTGTGGACCGACTGCAAAATTGAAATTGATTGGCCTAGCGAAGAATATGCGAGAGACGAGATAACAGGAGCTCCCGCACCTGAAGTAATGAGGAAGTATGAGCAAGTCATACAGTACCTCAAGAAGAAGGTGCCCGCAAAAGAAACTGATTGGACCCGCATAGATAGAACTACCCAAGAGCGTGATGAATCAGTCCACTCTTATTATGAAAGGTTACTGCAGGTCTTCAAAACTTACAGTGGAATCGATAATGTGGACCTGAAGGACATGACACATTTCTGTTATCGATTCGTGTTAGGATTGAGACCTGAAATATCCCAGTGGATTAGGGATAACAAAATCAGTTGGCAAGGGAAACCCATTGATGATGTTCTCAAATATGCCAAATACTGCGAAGATGAAATCGAGAACAAAAAGAAAGCCCTAAAGGAGAAAGTTATGTGGGCTCAGGTGAAATTAGCTGAACAACAAGAAAAACAGTTAAGTAAAATGACTAACAGTAATAATACTCCAAATACGAATGCTGGGGGTGGAGGCAGACCCCGGGTAAAGATGAGTAGGGAAGAGGCTATGGAAAAATTCCCCTGTCACGGATGTGGTCACATGGGACATTGGAGAGATAAATGTCCGCAATTGCAGGCTGGTAATGCCCCCGTAAAAGGTTTAAATCCACAGGTGCAGAAAGAGGGGATCCGAAAGACCCAACAGCAGGTAAATCAACCCCCGGTGCCACGCGCACCTAGACAAAATTATAGGAATCAGGGTCAACAGAATGAAAGGGTCGAAGTGTGGGAAGGAGAGAATGAAAGAAATGCACCCATTCCACAGTACCTGTTAAATGATACTTTTCTCTGCGATGATCAATACTGACGGGGCCTGAGAGGGGAGGACAAGGAGTGCGTGCTTGGTGCCTCCTTACCGGTAGACCAGACTGGACCATACATTGAAGGAAAGGTTGAAGGGACAGATGTCATCTTTCTGTTGGACACTGGTGCTACCCGTTCCACTGTGAGAACAGCGGATGTTCCTAACCTACCCCTCTCGGGAGAAGCTATCCAAGTAGTGGGAGTTTCTAATCAGATAATCAGTACTCCGGTAACAGAACCTATGGAAATTTCCATAGGAAATTTCAAGGAAATGCACAGATTTGTGGTCTGTGATTCTAGTCCCGTGAACCTATTAGGACGAGATTTGTTGTGCAAAATGCGTTGCACTATCTTTTGCTCACCAAATGGTGTTGAAATCCAGACCCCAGATGAAGATGGCCTGTATAAATTAATGTTGTTAAGGCCTGACACCGACATTAAGCCCATGTCCATTGAAAGTCTACCTGAAGAACTGCAATCAAGCATAATACCTGAAGTTTGGGATTTCACTGGGAAAGATGTAGGCTTAATGGCAAATGTAGACCCAGTTAAAATAACTATAAAAGCAAATGCTGTATACCCTAATACCAAACAGTATAAAATGAGTGCAGAAGTGAAAGAAGGAGTCGCAAAGGAATTAAACAGATTGCTCAAAGCAAACATCATTCAGGAAGTGATGAGTAGTCCCTGTAATTCACCCATACTTGGAATTAAGAAGCCTAGCGGAAAGTATAGGGTAGTGCAGGACCTGCGCAAGGTAAACCAAATTGTAGTACCTTGCTGTCCCATAGTGCCTAACCCCGCAGTAATACTGTATCAAATTCCTTGGGATGCGGAATGGTTCACTGTCATAGACTTGTGCCATGCGTTCTTTTCCATCCCATTGCATCCAGAAAGCAAATTCCTTTTCAGTTTTGAATTCAACAGCCAGGTCTATGTCTGGAATCGTGTCCCCCAGGGGTACACCGAAAGTCCATCGATTTTCAACCAGATCCTAAAGAAATGTCTTGAATCCTTAGTACTGCCTAAAGAGTCTGTCCTGGTACAGTACATAGATGACCTACTGGTGGCATCTAGAAGTCA
Organism: Lissotriton vulgaris; assembly: GCF_964263255.1. Classification (NCBI taxonomy): domain Eukaryota; kingdom Metazoa; phylum Chordata; class Amphibia; order Caudata; family Salamandridae; genus Lissotriton; species Lissotriton vulgaris. The sequence goes on along the minus strand of NC_141696.1, from coordinate 184,243,657 downwards.
AGACGACTGTGCCACTGATACCATTGCCTTGCTGAATCACCTAGGAAAGGGAGGACATAAGGTTTCGCCAGACAAACTACAGTTCTGCAAAACTTCAGTAAAATATCTGGGGCACCAGATAGAGAAAGGGATCAGGAAAGTCACTACAGAAAGAATTAAAATAATTCGAGAAATGTCACTACCAGTAACTCAGAAAGAAGTAAGAATGTTCCTAGGAGTTGTTGGGTACTGCAGACAATGGATCGTGGGTTTCGCGGCTATAGCTAAACCCTTGATTAACATGACAAAGAAAGGAGCGGAAGACCCAGTTTGTTGGAATGATGAATGCATGACTGCTTGGGTAACATTGCGAAATTGTCTGTGCACAGCTCCAGCCTTAGGAATGCCTGACTATTCTAAGAACTTTGAATTGTTCTGTGACACGAGAGACAATTGTGCGCTCTCGGTCTTAACCCAGGAACATGGTCTGATTAGACGTCCCGTGGCCTACTTTTCGGCCGCCCTAGATCCAGTGGCTGCTGGATTACCTGGGTGCCTGAAAGCAGTAGCTGCTACCTGTACAAGCCTAGAGCAGAGTGAGAACATTGTGATGGGACATCCTGTCACTGTATTTGTTCCACATTCAGTTGTGATCTTGCTCACCCGAACCAAGACACAGTATCTCACCCCTAGTCGGCTGACTAAGTATGAGAGGATTCTCATTGGTGCAGAAAATGTAATAATTTCCCGATGTAACGTTCTGAACCCTGCCACTCTATTGCCCCTCCCCATTGATGTAGAGGCAGGAGGTGAAATTGACCATAGCTGCATAGACTTGACTGAATTTAGCACAAAACCCCGTCCTGATATCAGAGAAGTGGCCTTAGTTGATGAAGACCTCAAAATGTTTGTGGATGGTTCATGCCTGAGACATGAGAATGGAGGTTTGAGTGCTGCCTATGCTGTAGTCACTTTGGAAAAGACCCTGGAAGCTTCCTATCTTTTCGAGGTTAAATCTGCTCAAGTAGCGGAGCTCATTGCTCTGACAAGAGCCTGTAAAATTGGGAAAAACAAACGGGTAACTGTCTATACTGACAGTCAGTACTGTTACGGGGTTGTTCATGACTTCGGCCAGCTCTGGTTGCAAAGAGAATTCATGACTTCCTCAGGTTCTCCTATCCGAAATGGAAAACCAGTACAAAACTTACTAGAAGCCATCCAATTGCCCAAAGAATTGGCTGTGGTCAAGTGTGCGGCTCACCGATCTGGAAATGACGAGTTGACAGCCGGGAACAGATATGCTGACCAAATTGCCCAGTACTGCGCCCGACACAAAATGTCCCTCCTAATTAAATTATGGGGAGGTGAAAGCAGCTGCCAACTGATGTTGTTTGAAAGATTGGGAACATGGGATGAATTGAGAGAATTACAACAGACATCAGACAAGAAAGAAAGGGACATGTGGAGGCAGGATGAATGTCAACCCAGGAAAGGAGATGGTGTTGTGGTCCACGTGACTGGTAGGCCTGTACTACCTGAACGACTGGTTACCGCAATGGCACGGATAATACATGAACCAACACATATTGGGAGGGATGCCATGTGCCGAATGTTTGAAAAGGTGTTCTACAGTCCAAAATTCAGGAGCACAGCAGACAAACTTTGTCAGAGGTGTTTAGTGTGTCAACAGTTCAATGCAGGAAAGAAGACAGTAGTGGAACAAAGTACCATTGGGAGAGCAGAAGGTCCCTTCATAAGGATGCAGGCAGACTTCATAAAACTGCCCCTGTGCAAGGGATATCAATATGTCCTGGTCATAGTTTGCTTGTTTTCCCGGTGGGTGGAGGCTTATCCCACAAAGAAGAATGATGCCCTGACTGTAGCTAAATTATTACTTAGGGAACTGATACCACGCTTTGGAATTCCAGAGACAATTGAAACAGACCAAGGTGGACATTTTTCAAACGAAGTCCTAAAAGAACTCTGCAAAGCATTCAAAATGGAGCAAAGGCTGCACTGTGCCTATCATCCAGAGGCTTCCGGAATAGTCGAGCAGATAAACGGCACTCTCAAGTCCAGGTTGGCAAAACTATGTGACTCCACAAAAATGAACTGGATAGAAGCTTTGCCCATGGTGCTGATGAGCTTGAGAAGTATTCCAAACAGAAAGACAGGCTTGAGCCCCCATGAAGTGCTGATGGGAAGAATGATGCGACAGGCATGGGTACCTGGACACAAACTGCTAAGTATTTCTGATGATATGGTGCTAGAATACTGCAGGCAGTTGGGTGACCAAGTGCGTTCTATCTCTCACCAGATTGGAGAGACTGCTGTCGAATGGCCTACCACCCCAGCACACAAGCTGAAACCAGGTGATTGGGTGGTGTTGAAGAAACATACCCGGAAGAGTTGCCTTAAACCGAAGTGGGGCAAGCCTCGACAAGTGATCCTTGTCACCACCACTGCTGTGAAGTGTGCTGGTGTACCAAAGTGGATCCATGCAAGTCACACGAAGAAGGTGACTGGAGAAAACGCGACTGAAGCCGAAGGTAGTCCAGCTGAGGAGACTCCAGAAGAGGGTCCGGATCCCGCTGACATCGAACTACCAGGCACAAGTCAAGAAGTTGAATGGTTTCCTGTTGATGACCAGGTTCTTGATCCAATAAGAACCCGAAAATACTCTTACCTAGGTAGTGAGTGGGACAGTGCAGGTGAGTCAGAACAAGAAGGAGAAGGTCAGATCATCAAAGCCATCATAACATCTGATCAGGGAATAGGCCAAGTAGGGACAGAACAAGTCATCGACACTCCTCCTCCTGAGCCAGAGGAGACTGGAAAGGGACAGATAGTAGTCAAAGCAGAAGTTCATGCGGAAGAAAATCAAGAGATCGAAGAGCATGAACCAGGCCAGTTAGTAATAGATGAACGTGTTCAGGAAGAAGAGTCCAGTGAATCACTTACAAACGAAGATCAAATACAGTCTAAACCTGAACTAGGTCAGCTTAAGGACCAGGCAGAAGAAATAGATGAAAGACCTGGAACTAGTCAGACAGGAAGGGAAAAAGACACTGCTGAAGCAATAGTGCGACAAAGAAGAAAAAGCAAAAGAGCTCACGAGGAAGAGCAAGTTTCCTCGACTACAAACAGGATCGAAAAGAAGGATGAACCCCGATATGTAAAAAGACTAAGAATAAGAATAAAAACAGTCGAAGAAAAACTAAAGGACCAACAACGGGCTTAAAGTGAAAGGAAAGAAGCCCGAGGAAAGTCCATCCGAAAGGGCGGCAGAGTAAAGAAACAGAACAAACTGTATCGGAGCCCTGAGTGGACCTATCTGGTGTTGGAAGAAATTGATGAGCCCGAAGCTTGTGGCAAAAGCGACGAAGGGTCCATTGCTGATCGGAGTTCGGACGAAGACCCTCCTTGAGGTGAAGCGAAGTAAAAAAACCTCCGCTGAGAAGAAACGAAGAGGGGTTGAGAAAGCCACCTGTAAGATAAAATGTCTGATTCAAATGTCACTGGAAGGTCCAGATTTAGCTGTTGCAAGACATGCTGTAAAATATGCATCTGTAGTGTAGTGGTACTAGTAATGATATGGATAGGATTAACCGTGTTTATACCTTTTATGATAAGCAAAGACCCTAACATGTATCCTACAGACTTGACGACACAAGACGCAGAAGTTGTACATACTGAAGAAACACCACGAAGTGTAGAAAGACATGACAATGCAATGAGTCTGAGACATACACGACCCGACTTAGAAGCATCAGATGAGGGAGAACTACATTATCCCCAAATGAAGAACAGGACACACTTAAATGTTTTCGCAAACCTTTTAGTGCACTATGTAGAAGCTATGGAAATAGAAGATTGCTATGTCTGCATGATGCTACCTACTTCAGTAGCTGAAGGCGTGACATACCACCATTTACCCCTGACCTATGGAATTTCCTGTAGTATTTTAGCTAGTTTATTTTATAGAAGCACTTTACAGTATTATTACTCAAACACTGACGTTATCTTTTCAGAACTTCCTATTAGAGGGAATCTGAACCTTGTACATACCCTTGGTGGAGTGACTCGCTACATGGGGGAATATTTCCTGACCATAGGTGACATAGATCTGAATGAAGCTCATAGAGACAACTTGACGTGTGCCTTACATGCACAAGAGAAAATGTTCTTGAAAATGGCAGAGAAGAGAAGGGAAAAGTTTCAGAAAAAGGCAAATAACGAACAGAACAGAACCCCTAGATGGGCAGAAAACATGGATAACACCTCACAAAGCGAAGTTACTCCTGCTCTGTTGCTGGATTTTGAACGGAAAGGGAAACTCTGTCTTCATAGAGAAAAGACTAGTTATTATAACAATGTATTCATTGGTTCCAGCGAGTGTGAACATAATTACAAGGTAATTGGAGGTTGGGGTTTCAAAAATGGGTCAGAACCTGTGTTTCCAGGAATTTATTATATATGTGGAAACAAGGCTTATTTCAAATTGCCGGATCACTGGTATGGAAGCTGCTACTTTGGCATTGTCTTTCCGAAAATATACCATGTGAACAATGCAGCTGGAAGCAATGAGATTACTAATGGCTTAGTGCGTAGAAAACGTGAAAGTGTAGGAGAAATTATAGGTGATATTTTTAGCGCACTGATACCTGGAATGGGGGTAGCTCTGAATACTCATAGAATCTGCAAATTATCTACAGTAGTGGATCGGTTATCCACTGACACTGCTGCTGGATTTCTGATGATCAATACCGAAATGGTTGCGATCAGATCGATGGTTTTACAGAATCGCCTTGCTCTTGATACCTTATTGGCAAAAGAGGGCGGAGTCTGCAGGATGCTGAGGGCACAACATTGTTGCACTTACATTCCTGATAAAAGTGTCGAAATTAAGAAGTATATAAGAAACATTACTAATTTGGAAAAAGAACTCAAACCATTAGAGGTTGACAGTGCCTGGAAGAGACTGACTGATGGTCTCTCCTCTGTAGGTAATTGGTTCTCTAACTTAGGAAAAAGCCTTTTATGGAAAATACTGATGCCAATAGTTGGAATAGGTGTGATTGTTCTGATCATATTCATCTGTTGCAAATGCCAAAAATGCAGAAAATATGTAGTGAATAAAAGAGGAAAGCGAAAAGCTGAAGACTTAGAATTAGAAGAATTAAGAAACCAGATATATAAGAAAATAAAGAACAATCATACACACAGAGAGGCGGAGAGAAAGCTCAACAATAAGTTCATTGAGGTTGAGATGGATGAATTGGATGAATGAAGTTGGCATCTGTTTTCATGTGTAGTGATGATAGTAAATATCATCAAAGAGGGGATTGATGGAGCAAGGATTCGCACGTAACGCGACTTGCTCTCTTCATGAACCTCGCTTAAATCATAACTGTACTAACTCTGATTGTTTGTCATTTATTTGTATTTCCCCAACACACGGGTGTCCCTAGGAGGCTTGCCTATGTGTTTTTCATCGTAATCAAGCTTGCACATTAATAAAATGGCCGCTTTGCAGAAATCCAGTCTGCGCATGCGTCGGTCATACCCATGTGACGTGACGCACTCGCAATCTGGAGGGAAAAGTTCGCTCATGCGCAGTGGTGTTAAAATGGCCGCTTGTCACTAATCATGCTTCATGCTATCTTAAGCCGCTTTTGTCTATGCATCTTTTCTGCACTAACTCTTAATGCTATAAGTATTATAAAATAAGGGATTAAGAGTAGTTGGTCATGGTGTACAGTGTATTCATTTTATTCTGTGTTATTAATTTGTTTTCGCTTACTTTTCATGTACCGCGTAAATGAGGGCCTTGAATTGGGAATGGAATCCATTTTGCAGCTGACGTATCCCTCATCACGTGAACAAAGATCTGGGACGTGCAGCAATGGAACCTGACCAGATTGGCCATTGAAAAGGGGACTGTCCTTTCCAGGCGCACCTTTGCCCTTGAAGATGTGCTATTTCTATTCTGAAATGCGCAACAATGTTGCAAACCTTTTCTTCACTATTGTACTTTCCCACACGTAGGCCTGGGAACCAGGTGTTAGGGGGAGGGGTAATGTCACGTACAGTATAGGTGGTACCTATGACCAAACCACCTCCCTTGACCAATCAGAAGATGGGACTTTGTCATTTTGCAACATTTATGGGTGGTCTTGGGAATCTAAACCTGTATAAATAGCCTAGCTTAGCTTAGAGAAATTGTCCGACTTGTCCGACTAGCAGACCTGTCACTGACCCTACGAACTCTATAGGTGCCTGATACAGAGTGCTGCGGAGCATTCTGCCTGAAACTTTCCACAAACTCCAAGGGGTGGAAATTAGTCCTAAGTGCTAAGCGAAGCACTTTGCTGGGAGATTCGAAAACCCAATCGGGGTTATTGGCGGACTCCGTGCAGAAGAGGGGGTAACGCTGGCGTTGCATCCGATGCTGTGAGGGGTTGGTCGTGCCTTGGTGAACCCAGTCCTGACCCAGACCTGAGGGGTATCCTGTCCTGACTGTCCATGAGCTGTACCTGCTCACCTTCTGGTATTCCTGAATCCTTGAGGGTCCTTGTCCCGTTCTTTCCCAACTGACCCGTGGCCAGGGTTAGTCCTCATTCTCACCTAGGTAACTATTGACATAGGTGTCTGTCTGTACTTACTCTCAACTTTTCCTCCTCTGATTAAAGCAATCTTGCCTGTGATATTCTCCATATCTCCTTTGAATGTAATTTCCTGCAATTGATTATTAGTAAATGTTCCACTTTTACCCTTCCTATAGGAAATTGCTAAACCCGACTGTTTATCTAGATTGTTCCACTTATTCCCTTTCCCTTAGTATGGTTGCTGTGAAGTTAGAAAGATAGCATCAGGTTTAGGAAGTAGTATAAATTTATTAGGTCACACGTTTAGGTTTTCCTCACGTCCTTGCCCTAGATTAAACTGTATTAGATAAATATTCATTATGATTCATGCCCTATAGTATTCCCTTTTATTCCATGATACTCACTCTACTCCAAAGTTATATTCTGGTTCTAATACTTATCATTGATGTATTACTGTGCATTTGCCTGCTTGTAATGGCATTTTCGTCCTAAACTTATAATATATAAAACCCTTAAAACCAACAAGGTGTCTGTGGTCATTATACATTAAAGTAATATTAAAGGTACCAAATGTGTAAAGTAGAATCTTCTCCCTTTTAGGAAAACCCTTATCACCTATCCACTGCTAGCTCCTGATCTGTCAGGAGTAATGTGCCTGGGGTAAGTCAGGTACATGAATAGTAAGTGGTGTAAGAGTCACCCAACCGATTACTCATAAGAGCGTGCGTGAAATCGCCTGGTTCACCCCAGTAAAACGTTAACATTGGAAATAATCACGCAAAGGGCCCAGTGCGTGGAAAAGTTTGGTGAGCCGGGTGACCCGCGCGCTCTATCAGTATAAAACACACATATCCTGGTTTGCATCCTGAAGTCGCACCAAAGCAGATTGCACTTGTCAAAAATTCTCAACAGCTACTGTACCCTGCTGACACAATGGTACGAACACCACATTTAGTTGTAAATAGGTCAACTACACTACAGCAGTTAACAGAGAAACTAGGCGTTCTAGAAATAACAAAAATTATCTGTTGGAACATTGCAGGTCTGAAAAAAAACCTTTCAGATCCGGCCTGGCATGACTATCTGGCTAGTGGGGATTTAATCATGTTCCAGGAAACTTGGGGGCTCGAGAATTACTTTAAGGTTGATTATAGATCCTTTTTCATCCCCGCAGTAAATACAAATGGGGGAAGACCTTCTGGCGGCCTAACAATATGGGTGAAAATTACAGGAGGCCTGTCCTTCAAGCAAATTGATACAAATAATCCCGACCTTTTATTACTTGAGCTAAAAAACACTAAGGGTTGTAGCTTATACGTGATCAATATCTATAGTAGACCACATCGATCAAGTAAAGAATCATCAGTTGTAACCCATCTGAGTAATATTGTGGCGGGGTTTGATCAAAATGCAAAAATGATTATAGGTGGTGACTTTAACAGAGGTTTTGAACCTATAATAGGTCTAGAAGACATCTATAAGGACGAGGACAGTGCCAATAATATCCCTTTAGTTGACACAAATTATAAAGCACCTTGTACAGTGAGTGCCTTACAACTATTGAACTTGACTCTAGAGTCAGGCCTACGTGCCTGCAATGGGCGGCTGCCATCAGATTGCCCCAGCAAACCAACATTTACCAGAGGGGCGAATTCCAGCCATTTAGATTATTTGTTAGTTTCTTTGAATTTATGGCCCATGATCATCGACCTAATGGTGGATGACCGCACGGAAAGTGACCATTATCCCTTGATTTTATCTGTCCAGACTCAGATCTTCAAAACCCTCGACAAAAGCGTTAATAGTACAGTTTCCCTGCCACAGGATCCCCTAGTGGCAAATAACCGTAGATCCCTGAAGTGGCCAGTGGTATTAGACAACACAAAAATCATTAGTCAAATCTATAATGTATTTGTGAGGCACGTCTTCTCTCTTAGGAAATAGTACTGTCATCCAAAGCCCTTGTCTGATAGAATCCCACGAACATTTAATTAACCAACTGGGCGAGATCCTGACTAGGGCGGTAAAAAGATCACATAACGCCCAAAAGAGTAAACAAACAGGGATCACCTGGTATAACCAGGAATGCCGGAAAGCTAAAACAGACCTAATTACAGCGGTCAGGGGGGATTCAGCGGATATTGTGAGAATTAAGAGAGCCCAGTATAAAAGAACCCTATTAATGGCCAAAAAAGAGTGGGACGAAAGGGTTTGGTCAGACTTGTTGGACGCATGCAAGTGTAAAGACCAGTCCTCCTTCTGGAGCCTCATTGCTGGAGGCACCAGGGGGGTGACTGAATGCAAAGACAAATTCTTAGAGGAGAAAACTTGGGTAGAGCACTTTTCCTCGTTATATGCTTGCGAAAGTTCTGGCGAGATTGAAGGCTGGGACAGTTTGCAGGCTCTTTTGGCTGCACATGACACACCTCTTGTCTTCTCCTTGACAGAAACAATTCTAGCAATCAAGGCAGTTAAGCCAGGGAAAGCGCCAGGCCCTGACAGAATACCAGGTGATCTTTGGAAGCATGAGAATTATATTTGGGCTCCTTATATCAATTTATTATCTAATGATATTGCTCGAGGAGCTCCTGTTCCAGATACCTGGAAGGGGGCGGAGATTGTAACACTGTTCAAGAAGGGTGATAGGTCAAATCCTTCGCATTATCGGCCTATCAGCCTAATTGACGTGTTGCAAAAAATTTTTGCCCGACAAGTTCTTGGTCGGCTCTCCACTTGGATTGAAGAACACTCTATCTATACAAAATACCAGGCAGGTTTTAGACCAAAGATAAGCACTGTAGACCAGGTTTTTAGATTTTTATGTTTAGTCTGGAAATATACGATTATAAGAAGTTCCCATATATACGTGGCCTTTGTTGATTTGAAGGCAGCTTTTGATATGGTTCCAAGGGTAGCCCTATGGAAGACATTAAGTAAGATGGGCATCCCTGGGAATATCCTTCAAATTTTAATTAGACTCCACGAGAATAATTACGCACAAGTTAGTTGGGGACCAAATGGAGAAGTCAGTGAGAAGATAAAAATAGCAAAAGGGGTAAGGCAAGGGTGCGTAATGGCACCTACCCTATTCTCTTTATACGTCAATGACATTCCCGATACTCTTTTGGGCTGTGAGCATGACTCTCCCAAATTGAGCGGGCAAGCCGTTCCGGCATTATTGTTTGTAGACGACACCATTTTAATTTCCCAGACACCCAGGGGGCTCCAAACCTTTTAAACACATTCAGTTTGTATTGTCACGACAAGGAATTAGAAATTAATTCCTCAAAAACAAAAGTTATGACAATCAACCCTCATAAAGGTTTTAACAAGGTTTTTAAGATAAATAATGAACCTATTGAAGAAGTCCCCAATTTTAAATACCTGGGTATTATTTTAGACAGCCACGTCACATGGAAAACACAATTGGAGAACTCAAAATTAAGGCTGACCCAAAATCAGTGTCCGATTTTAAAGAGGCATAAGAATAGCCATTTTAAAGCAGTCTCACCAGCCATTGAACTATTTAAATACAAAGTGCAATCATCTTCGCTTTATGGCGCGGACCTTTGGGCCTATGCTTTAAAGGACACTTTTCGAGTGAGGGAAAATTCCTTCATTAGGCAACTTTTAGGGATACCTGGGTCAACACCACTGACACCCGTATTATGGGATCTTAATTTTCGACGTACAGATGACTATGCTTCTCTTCGTCCGCTGCTCTATTGGGTCCGCTTATGGTCCTTTGAGGAGCTGGTTGATTATAGAGAAGCATTGAAAGAGATATTGGCTATAAGGAATACTACGCATTTGCCATGGTTAGAGTACGTCAAAAAATGGTTTGAAAAACTAGGGTTAAGTGACTTTTGGTTTGATCCTGATTCCCTCACAAATAGCTCAAAAAAGATCTTGAAGCAAAGGTACTGGGACTATGTTAGAGATTCAGTGTTATCAAACCCCAGAACAGGGACTCTAACCTCGAAATTTTTTGACATTAAAATGACTATGCAATTAGAGCCCCTTATGGATGAAATTTACCCTCCACTGGCCAAAAGCCTATATTTAAAGTTCCGGGATGGTATTTTGCAATTAAAAGAAAGGACAACTAGCTGGAACTGTAATAAGGGGTTGGCCGGGGCCGCGGGCTCTGATATATGTGAGTTTTGCGAGATGGGGCTGAAAGAGGATGTGTCCCATGTTTTATTTATATGCCCAGCATACCTTAAATCCAGGAAAAATGGCTTAAGCCAATCTGCAAAAGGTTAGGCCTTCGACAAATTAAGGTTGGACTTAGAATTTTTAAGGTTTTTAAGGGAGACACTGCTCCACCGATTGTGTTTAGCCTAAGCCGTTTTCTCCTATGTTTAGCCTTGAATAGGAGGATGAAAAACCCAAAAACCTAACGAAATAGGCTACTTCACCATGTCATTGAGCCACCTGTTAGCTGCTAGAGTGCTGCCTGTTCTACTGTTCTGGTGTATATCTTTTTTAACAAAAACAGATGTTTAATTTATTGTTTTATTATCCTGTTAATTTATTTAGTGTTATGTATACTAGTGGGGTCAATTAAGAACTAGCCAACCTCAAGTGGATGATTTGGAAAATGAACTGAATTTTATGTATTTTATGCAAAGGAAATGTGTTGATATTTTTACCCACCCGCTATTTTATTATGTACTTATATTGTGATATGATGTATTATGATTGAATGTATTGCATCTTACAAGGTTTTTTAAACCGAATAAAGATTGAAATGAAATGGAGTGCTGAAACAGCAACTCTGGCAAAATAGGTCAGGCAGGGAACCTACCATTTTGGATAGATGGGCATCACAAATTATAAAAATCCCACTCCTTCCTCAAAAGAAAACAACATTTTAACCAGCTTTCTATTGTACAAATGTGCTGCTGGGTGGTCGCGTTTGTAGGCCCCTCTGCTTAACCATGCCTGTAATAGTATCTTCGATTTTTTTCTTTTGTGGTGCCACTGACACAGGCCACTTCTCAAGATGCGATTTAGAAAAGGGGGTGGTGATGAACAGAGTGTCTGAGTTAAACAGACCACTCTTACCCAGTCCAAAGATCAGGGCTTGATCCATCACCGTTATTTATCTCACTGCCCCATCCCAGCTCAGAACCTGGCTATATGCAAATCAGTCTGTCCCTGGCCCAGTGCATCATGGGAACAGGGCAGACTAAACTACCAAGCCAATTCTTCACCAGAAAGGAGACAAGCTACCGGGGACCGGTTTCTGGCATTTCAGCCTTCTTCGGCCCGGCTTGCTTGAATCCTGATGGAGCAGTGAGAAAGGGACTCATGTCTGAGTATACCCTGCCACACCTATAGTGGCCAAAAACGATTTAGAAAAGGGGGTGGTGATGAACAGAGTGTCTGAGTTAAACAGACCACTCTTACCCAGTCCAAAGATCAGGGCTTGATCCATCACCGTTATTTATCTCACTGCCCCATCCCAGCTCAGAACCTGGATATATGCAAATCAGTCTGTCCCTGGCCCAGCGCATCATGGGAACAGGGCAGACTAAACTACCAAGCCAATTCTTCACCAGAAAGGAGACAAGCTACCGGGGACCGGTTTCTGGCATTTCAGCCTTCTTCGGCCCGGCTTGCTTGAATCCTGATGGAGCAGTGAGAAAGGGACTCATGTCTGAGTATACCCTGCCACACCTATAGTGGCCAAAAACGATTTAGAAAAGGGGGTGGTGATGAACAGAGTGTCTGAGTTAAACAGAGCACTCTTACCCAGTCCAAAGATCAGGGCTTGATCCATCACCGTTATTTATCTCACTGCCCCATCCCAGCTCAGAACCTGGCTATATGCAAATCAGTCTGTCCCTGGCCCAGTGCATCATGGGAACAGGGCAGACTAAACTACCAAGCCAATTCTTCACCAGAAAGGAGACAAGCTACCGGGGACCGGTTTCTGGCATTTCAGCCTTCTTCGGCCCGGCTTGCTTGAATCCTGATGGAGCAGTGAGAAAGGGACTCATGTCTGAGTATACCCTGCCACACCTATAGTGGCCAAAAACGATTTAGAAAAGGGGGTGGTGATGAACAGAGTGTCTGAGTTAAACAGACCACTCTTACCCAGTCCAAAGATCAGGGCTTGATCCATCACCGTTATTTATCTCACTGCCCCATCCCAGCTCAGAACCTGGCTATATGCAAATCAGTCTGTCCCTGGCCCAGTGCATCATGGGAACAGGGCAGACTAAACTACCAAGCCAATTCTTCACCAGAAAGGAGACAAGCTACCGGGGACCGGTTTCTGGCATTTCAGCCTTCTTCAGCCCGGCTTGCTTGAATCCTGATGGAGCAGTGAGAAAGGGACTCATGTCTGAGTATACCCTGCCACACCTATAGTGGCCAAAAACGATTTAGAAAAGGGGATGGTGATGAACAGAGTGTCTGAGTTAAACAGACCACTCTTACCCAGTCCAAAGATCAGGGCTTGATCCATCACCGTTATTTATCTCACTGCCCCATCCCAGCTCAGAACCTGGCTATATGCAAATCAGTCTGTCCCTGGCCCAGTGCATCATGGGAACAGGGCAGACTAAACTACCAAGCCAATTCTTCACCAGAAAGGAGACAAGCTACCGGGGACCGGTTTCTGGCATTTCAGCGTTCTTCGGCCCGGCTTGCTTGAATCCTGATGGAGCAGTGAGAAAGGGACTCATGTCTGAGTATACCCTGCCACACCTATAGTGGCCAAAAACGATTTAGAAAAGGGGGTGGTGATGAACAGAGTGTCTGAGTTAAACAGACCACTCTTACCCAGTCCAAAGATCAGGGCTTGATCCATCACCGTTATTTATCTCACTGCCCCATCCCAGCTCAGAACCTGGTTATATGCAAATCAGTCTGTCCCTGGCCCAGTGCATCATGGGAACAGGGCAGACTAAACTACCAAGCCAATTCTTCACCAGAAAGGAGACAAGCTACCGGCAGCAGCAGGAGGTGGTAGACTCACTGTGTGTCTTAAAGGGGCAGTGAATCTCAGCAGAGTGCCTGCATCTGTGTCTTGTGCCATTTCGAGGATGCTGATGCAGAGGATGCTGGCACACTGCAGGCATAGGGCTGCTTTGTGTAAAGCTGTCATGCTCTTCTTCCTCGTCACCTCCCTCTTCTATCAGCGTGATCAGAGCTGCTTTTCCTCTCTTATCACCACCACCAGTATCAGCTGTCTTTTTAAGGTGCTCTTCCCACCAGATTACATGATGTATTTTCATATGGAATGTGTTGGGTATCCTTTACCATAGTCGGAACCTGGCTTACCTCTACAAACACATGCATGGCAAATGACTGACATCCTCAGATTGCATGGGCTCAACATTATCTCTTATGCAGACAACATGCAGCTCATCCTCTCCTTCTCTGAGTACTTCACCACCACCAGGACCAACTTCAAGACTGCATGACCAATGTCGCCAACTGTTTCAGGATCAACTACCTAAATCTCAATTCAGACAAAACCAGGTACTGATCTTTAGGAATAATTGCTCCCCCTGAGATGACTCATGGTGGCCCATGGAACTGGGCCGAGCACCCGCCCTGTCTGACCACGACAGAAACCTTGGCTTCTTTCTGGACAGTAAGCTAACCATGACCTCCCAGGTCAACACTGTATCCTCTGTCTGCTTCTTCATCCTGTGGCATGTGCGCAAAAATCTTCAAATGGCTTCCAAAGAGCTCAAGATGCACCGTCACTCAAGCCCTCATCGCCAGCTGACTGGACTCTGGCAACGCCCTCTTCTCTGGAATCGCAGCACACCTCCTTAAGAGACTACAGGTTATACAGAATGTAGCCACCAGACTCACCTTCGACCTCATGTCAGTTCAAGCTACTACCCATGCATACAAAATCCCTTCCTAACTGTGGACTCTTCTACATCAACCATCGCCTGAACTTCCACCAGCCCTCTAGACACCTCAGCTCTGCCCCCCTAGTGCAGCAATTTCCTTATTTTATTTTATTTTGGTGGTTTGGTTTAGAGTGAACAAGACCCTTGCGGGTATCGGAGCACTTTACAGGGCAAATATATCAACATTTACATATAAATACAGTGAATGATGTGAATACAGTTGAGGTAAAAATTAGAGACTAGCATATATTTTCAAGAGTGTATAAAAAAGGTTCAGTTGAATTTGGCCAGGAGAATCTATTTCACATCTTTTTTTAAAAAGGCTGCAGATGGGTTGAGTCTCGTTTCGGAGGGTAAATCCTGGGAGCCATTCCTGAGAAGGTACATGTGAGAAGGACCCGGGGCTTACCCGTGAAGCACTGGGCGTAGACACCCGAACACGGGAACCAACGTGGAAAAGGCATACGGGACTTCCACCATGCTCTGCTATTTTCGCACAGGAACGCGACCGGCGGTGTGACCCGAAGTGGATCCGACGTCAACAGGAAGCGGCGGCCTAGAACCAATGAAAAGAAGCAGCGGTCAAGGGGAGGAGGTCGTAGGTGGCGCAGAAGGAGAGAGGAGAAGCCGAGAAGAAACGGGACCCGATACTTCAAACGCCCGAACGCCTGAAGACCCGGGAGAGTGGAGAGAAGACGTGGGACCTGATAGGCTGGACGCCGGAATACCAGGGAGCCAGGACGGAGACGAGAGCTGGTGTGAAGACTGGTGGTGGTGTCCGGAGGAGGCTGTGGAGCAGCCGCAACTCGGAGGAGAGTTGCGGCGGAGCCTGTGAGTAATCCTGTTCTACGGGTTACTGATAGTGGGAGAGAAGTGGGAGGTGGTGTCGGGTGGGAGTAAAAGCGGGAGGCAAAGGCATTGATGTTATGCTTCTTTAGTGCTGCATGTTCCACTAAGACTGATATCGACCGCCTGACTTTATGCTGAACTCCTTCACTACTTATTCTATTGTTCTATACTTATGGATACCTGACTAAATAACCCTAAATCTGTTCCTGAACACAATATTCTGACCTCAATCCTCACTTCTCCTTCTTCATCTTCTTGAACCTCATAAAACGCTAAACACTCTTTTAGTCCTAACCCCCCGCACAAATTAAGCCTAATAGTGAGCACAACGGTGTGGTGCAGGAAGACAGGAAACAGAATCCTTACGGTTCCTTTCTTTATCCCATTAACCTCCTATGAGCCTCCGGGAAGACCACCGTGGTGACAAGGAGAAGGAAAGCAAGACCACCCCATTGCCAGCGTCACCCCCTTCCAGCTCATCTGCAGAGTCATCTGAAGAGGAGGAAGCCAAGGAACTAATCAGCCATCCAACCCCCACCCCTTCTGTTCTCAATAAACCACTTACTTTAAAACCACTTCTAAAGCCTCCTTGCTTGTATATCAAACCCGCCCTTCCACAAGTGGTGTTAGAAGTGGGATTGAAAGGCGAAATGGAGGCTGCTCTAGTGAAGATGGCCGAAAATCAAGAACAACTCGGGAAAGTTATGGAATGTTTTCTATCGGTTGTAGAAGAAGATCGCGACAAAATCCAGAAAGTATTAGCAGGTCAAGGACAGACCCAAGGATCTGCCTTGGACAAGCTTACTGAGGTTCTCGGACAACAGAGAGGACCTACCACCTTGCCATCCGTAGTATTGCAACGTTATGTGGCCGGAGAGGACCCAATTTCTTTTTTAGTAATGTCAAGAGAATGGCAACCGCGGCATCTTGGCCTGCAGACAAATGGGGGCAATACTTGGGTCCCCTATTATCAGGTGACCTACAAGCGGCTTACCAAGCAGCCACTCTCCAAGGGACAGTTCCTTATGCCAACATCAAGAAATGCATTCTAGAAAGGCTAGGAATAGACGATGAAACGTATCAGATAAAGTTACAACAAATGAAGGAAGGACCACAAGAGACCCCTCGTGCTCTACATTTTAGGGTGAAGGACATGGCAGATAGATGGCTAAAACCCACAACCACCGACAAGGATGGGATCATGGCCAACATTTATCTAGAACAGTACTTAACCTCACTTCATCCTCCGATTCAATGGTGGGTCCGACAACAGGCTAACCTTACTTTAGAAACAGCCGTAGAGATAGCCAGTGCATACAACAGAGCTCAGGACTTCCAAAAAGGACGAGAAGACACAACTGGGAAGACAGGGGGAAGCGTTAATCACCGACCACCCCGACCCATTGTAGCTAAGAAACCTGAACCCTTTGCACTTGTTCCCAGTGGCCCTCTACCCGCTGTCCCACTTATCAGGCCACACTCAGTGGGGCCCCAATGTTATCAATGTGGAGGAATGGGAATATTGCCAGGTTCTGTCTACAAAAAGAGAAACCTATGGATTTAGGGATGGCTCGTAACTATTACCGCCCCCCCCCCCCCACAGAAAAGAAGTCTCCACCCTAGAGGTGTACTGTGTCTGTAAACGGGCAGCCCGTCACTGCTTTAGCTGATACTGGTTGTCTGCATAGCGTCATCAGGCCCCAAGATCTTGAAAACACCCTCGGTCCCATAGAAGGGGTGTGGTAAATAATTAATTACCCTGTCATAATTTCTATACATTAAATAAGGATCATGCATATAATGAGAGGCAGAATCCGTGGTGTCCGATTCAGAAGGGCTTTATTCAGTAGCTCGAGCTAAAGGAGAATCAGGTTCCATCTCCACTAGGGATCAGGAAGGATCGTCATCTGATTCTTTATTCACAGAACACATTATATTTAGCTAAAACATACATTGACTTGGGTGGAGAAGGCGGAGCAAGTGAAAGAGAGAGATAAGAGCACATGGGCGTGAAAAGAGGCGTGTAAGAAGGCATACACGTGGGTGTTCACTTAATGAGTCATAGGTGTGTCATAGGTAGGTGGATACATGGAGGGGGTCTGCATGGTCAGCAGGAACCTTTACCCTACTTGTGCGCGCAAACTGGTCATGACGTGGAATTGACCTGTAACTGGGGGAAAGCTGGGGGGAGCTGACTTTAGTGCTAGTAGAGGAGTCTTGGATGTCAGGACGACCTGCACCTCTGGTATTATCGGATATCTTGTGTTTGGAGGATGTATTATCTGACTTAAAGGTCGCTGGAGCAAAGGCTACAGAGGCTGCTCATCACTAAATGCTAGTGTGTGCCTATATTTCTTCGTGCAATGCGTGGGGCCATGGGCCTTCTATGGATTCGGGTTCTGTAAATCACTTGAATGGAGACAGAAAGGCTAGGCCCTATCTTCTGCTGGCGGAATATGTTTACCCCTTTCGTTAGACAGGAATGTGTTTCTGTGGAGCAGAGCAGATAACTGTAGGCAAAATACTGTCTTGGCAGGCCAGGCTGGGCACCTCTCGGCTGAGCAGGAAGTATGTGAAAGGTCAGGGATACATAGCTAAACTGCAGCTTTCAGAGTATCAGGAGGCTTGGAGCCTGAATTCGGGTCCTGGCTCGGCTGAGCCACGAAAACGAGTTCATCTCGACTTTTAAACGTGTACCATGTAAATGCATTGGCAACCTAGGCCTCAGTGCAGAATTAACGTTCCATTCATGGCGGGCCTGTTAACTGACATGCTAACATTGGACGGAAATGCAGAGGCATTATTATTACAGGCATGAGAAGGGAATTGCATGATAACATGGACATACATGGGGTATATGTACAGACATAGGGTGCATGTGGGGGACACATTGGTCACGTAAAATTTCTATTTCCTCAGGGGTAGAAGCCATCAAGTGTGTACATGGGGATATAAAGCCATATCCCACTGCGCGGGTACAAATCCAACACCCCCAGGATACAGGGACCACCTTAACTGTGGGATTGATACCTGAGTTACCTGAACAGGCTATTTTAGGAAACGATTATCCTAAACTGCCACAGTTATTAGAGGGATCCTCATTACCTGAAGAGGAGTGGCTAGCTACCGCTCCTTTTTCCCGAGATATCGATAGAGAATGGCCTTCTTCCAAACCCAGGAAGAGTCGCAGACAGAGAAGGGCAGAGAAAGGTAGAGACACCATGGTGATGCCAGTTATACCAACCGAAAACCCATTGGAAACAGACAGGAATTTCCATGCTGTACAGCGAGAGGACCCTGTTCCTCAGGAAGCATGGAATAAGGCCTTCGAAGAGGAAGATCCACAACATGTATGTCCCTATTTCTTTACTAGAAATGGTCTGTTATATAGGAAAGGAGATCCTAATCAGAAAGGGCAAATATTAGTCCCGAGACATTCCGAGAGAAAGTATTATATCTTGCACATAGCCATCTCCTGGGAGGTCACTTCGGGGTTTAGAAAACAGAAAGATATTTTAGAAAAGTTTTATTGGCCAGGAATATATCAGCAGGTTAAAAGGTATTGTAGGGAATATCAGATTTGCCAAAGGAACAGCCGTTATCAACCACCCAGGGTGCCCCTACGTCCCCTCCCTATCATTGACAAACCTTTTCATCGTGTGGAAATGGATATGATTGGACCTTTACTACCATCCAGAAGTGTATGTCGATATGTCCTAGTCTTAGTAGATTACACCACACGATTCCCAGAGGCTATACCTCTTCGCCAACCTAACACAGCCAATATCGCTAAAGCAATGATCAGTGTGTTTTTGAGAGTAGGATTTCCTAAAGAGATCTTAACTGTTCAAGGGACGCCCTTTGTGTCTAAAATGATGAGAGATATTTGCACACTGTTAGGAATCAAACTACTCAGAACTGCAGCCTACCACCTCCAAACTGATGGACTGGTGGAAAGATATAATGCCACCATTAAAGCTACTCTTAAAAAACGGCTGGCTCTCGAAGCTAGAAAATGGGAAGATATCCTTCCCTTAGCTTTGTTCGCCATCAGGTGTAAGGAACAGAAAAGAACAGGATATTCTCCTTTTGAATTATTGTATGGCCATAAACCCCGTACTTTACTAGATATGGCCCAGGAACAATGGGAGAAAGAACCAGACAACACACGTACACTTCCAGAATATGTCTCAAACTTAAAAACTCATTTGAGAAAAATCAGAGATATAGTTAGAAACAACCTGGAGAACGTTCAAACGGCACAAAAGACTCAATATGACAAAGGAACCAAGCAGAGGTCTTTCCAAGTGGGGGACCACGTACTACTTACGATGGCCTCCTCAGATCAAAAACTTTTGGGACAATGGCAGGGTCCGTATAAAGTGATACAACAAGTAACCCCTGTTACTTACCGTATTGAAATGAATCCCCACAAACGCTTATCTCAGATTTATCACGTTAATTTATTAAAAAAATGGGAAGGACTGGTACCGGTGTCAGTAAATAGTGTAGAACCACAAACTCCTCTGTTCCATCAGTGTATTGATCATGAGCTTCCTTCTGATTTGAAAAATAACTTGATCAACACCTTAGAGCCCCTTATCCCTGTGTTTTCCACAGTCCCCGGTAAAACCACTCTTATAGAACACACCATCAAAACTCCTCCAGGGAAAAGAGTACGGTTACGGCCTTATCGTATACCGGAATCTCGTCACCAAATCATAAAAGAAGAAGTCCAAAAGATGATGGAGATGGGTATCATAGAACCATCTCAGAGCGAATGGAATTCTCCCATTGTACTCGTACCGAAACCAGATGGTTCGGTCAGATGCTGTATAGATTTTCGGGAGGTTAACAAAATATCTGAATTTGACACCTATCCCCTTCCACGGGTAGATGAAATGGTGGAGAGAATAGGAAAAGCGAAGTATATCAGTACCCTGGATTTATGTAAAGGGTACTGGAAAATACCCCTAAAAAGGGAAGATAGAGAAAAAACTGCCTTCTCAACGCCCAATGGATTATACCACTTCAAAATGCTTCCATTCGTCTTACATTGTGCACCCGCCACCTTCCAAAGAGCTATGAATACGATATTGAGACCCCATGAGTGGTATGCCGGCGCCTATATAGATGATATCGTGATTTACAGCGATACCTGGGAACAACATCTATCCCACTTATTCCAAGTCATTCAGACCCTAGGTTCTCATGGATTGAGAATAAATCCAGCTAAAAGTCACTTAGCCTCTCAGACCGTCCGATACTTAGGTTATCTCTTGGGGGAGGGGGTCATAAGACCACAACAATCTGAACAGCCATTTCTCAAATCCCTTTTCCCCGAACAAAAAAAGATTTAGGGCTTTTCTTGGACTGTTGGGATATTATAGACGGTTCATACCTGGGTTTTCCCAAATGGCTGCACCTCTGACTGATCTACTACAAAAAAACAGTAATACTGAGGAGATCCTGAAGGCTCCTCCTCATTTCGTATTACAGGCCTTTGAGTCCCTCAAGAAAGCTCTAACATCAGAGTCTGTCCTAATTAGCCCTGACTATTCCCATCCCTTTATTTTACAAAAGGACGCATCCGATCAGGGACTAGGAGTGGTTTTATCACAAGACACTGCACAAGGAGAAAAACCCATTCTTTACATTAGTCGTAAACTCTTTCTTCGGGAAAAGAATTACGCCACCATTGAAAAGGAAGCCCTTGCTATTAAATGGGCCATAGAATCCCTACAATACTATTTGGAAGGGAGGGAGTTCACCCTTTTTACAGACCACGCACCATTAGAATGGTTAGCTAGGAACAAGGGACATAATGAGAGAGTGCTCAGATGGATTCTATCCCTACAACCATTCAGGTTTCATACTAGACACAGAAAGGGGAAAGAACAAGGGAATGCAGATTACCTTTCTAGATATCCTCAAAGTCCAATCCCTGGAAGAAGCACAGCAAGGGAAAGGGGATGTGAGAAGGACCCGAGGTTTACCCGTGAAGCGCTGGGCGGAGACACCCGAACACGGGAACCAACGTGGAAAAGGCATACGGGACTTCCGTCATGCTCTGCTATTTTCACACAGGAACGCGATCGGCGGTGTGACCCGGAAGTGGATCCGACGTCAACAGGAAGCAGCGTCCTAGAACCAATGAAAAGGAGCAGAGGTCAAGGGGAGGAGGTCGTCGGTGGCGCGGAAGGAGAGAGGAGACACCGAGAAGACGCAGGACCCGATACTTCAAACGCCCAAACGCCTGAAGACCCGGGAGAGCGGAGAGAAGACGTGGGACCCGATAGGCTGGACGCCGGAATACCAGGGAGCCAGGACGGAGACGAGAGCTGGTGTGAAGACTGGGGGTGTCCGGAGGAGGCTGTGGAGCGGCTGCAACTCGGAGGAGAGTTGCGGCAGAGCCTGTGAGTAATCCTGTTCTACGGGTTACTGATAGTGGGAGGGAAGTGGAAGGTGGTGTCGGGTGGGATTAGAAGCGGGAGGCAAATGCATTGATGTTATGCTTCTTTAGGGCTGCATGTCCCACTAAGACTGATATCGACCGCCTGACTTTATGCTTAACTCCTTCACTACTTATTCTATTGTTCTATACTTATGGATACCTGACTATATAACCCTATATCTGTTCCTGAACACGATATTCTTTTTTTTTTTTTTTTTTTTATTAAACAAGACAGTAGGGTGTTATAGGTACATTTGATTTTTCGATTTTAGATACAATTTTTTATACAATAAACATGAGACAAACCAGCCCTATACATTGCTTCTATCGAATAAATTAAGTCAATCTTAAAGTGCTAGTGCAAAATGGTGAAAGGAAAGCAATTAATTTAATACGTCAAATTCCGTATTACATTATACACAAACAAAGCATTTTAACACCCCGAGGGTATCTTTGCCCTTCTCTAGAGTATAAAAAGCAGAATCATAGAAAGTTAAACGATAAACTACCACTAATGAAATAATAATCAAAATTAACTAAATTATTTTATAATTTATCAAATATAAGAGCAGAAGAAAACTGCAATGAGCTGCTAATTTGTAATTTCAAAAGTGCTATAGCAATATTAAAGTGCTAGTGCTCGAACCCGCACAATTGACAAAATACATAGAGGGCTAAGAAAAGGACATTCGAATTTCTACTCTAGTTCCTATAGCCCTATTAATTCAAGTACAGAAACATCCTATATAGAAAAAAATCTAATTCTAAAGTGACAGTGCAAAAATATACATCAGTGTTGCTGAATGGTTCATCAAATATTAGTATGGCAAAACCCATCAAAAAAAAAAAAAAAAAAAAAAAAGCAGCAAAGTTTTTATTACAATTATTAAAGTGCTGCTGCAATAAAGTGCAAAATATCCGAATAAGTGCAAAAAAAGTGCGATAGCAGCTAGTGAAATATCAATTTCCTTTTATAAATTTCAACTTCTCAAAATATTTCCAATACTTTTCAAATCTTTTGATCGCACCCACCCTGCCAGCATAAGCTCTCTCAAATGAACATGTTCTTTTCATTTTATTGACCCATTTTAATTGACATGGGATTACCTCAGATTTCCAATTTTGTAAAATCATGGACCGTGCTACAGTAGTAGAAATAAAAATAAATGCTTCTTCTGAGTTATTAAACCTATACCTATCTTTACAAATGCCAAAAAGGGCCACTTCTGCTTCAGGTAGCAGTGTTTTACCTGTTGCCAATTCTATGTCAGTAAAAATCTCCTTCCAAAAAGATTCTAGCTTTGGACAAGAGAAAAACACATGATGCCAGCCGCCCTGACCATTTGTTTTGCATCTAAAGCATTTATTCTCGTAGCCAGGGAATATTCTCTGCAAGGCCTCCGGGGTATAATATACCATCCAGCGGGAGAGAAAGGACATTCGTTTAAAATTGGCTGCCCGGAGAGTTTTATATCCTTGCTGACATATTACTTCCCAGTCTTTTTCTGACAAAACGCATTGTGTCATGAGGCTTATTTTATCTAGATGTTTAAGAATTGCCTGAGGAGGTCCTGGAGGAAGTAGCCTTTTGTACCAGTATCCTATACCCTTATGTTTTTCCCGGTATAAGTCTGTTAACAAGGCATTTTGTGGAGTATGAGAGCCCCCTATCTCTTTTCTTATCAGATAAACCAGTTGTAAATAATCAAAAAACATAAGCCGCCTAGGATATGCTCTATCTACAACTGTTTGCCAGCTAATTACCTTGTGTTGGGAGAGTAAATGTCTAATTTCACAAAAACCAGCTAATTCCCATTGTAGCAGATGGTTCTGAGAAATCTTGAGTCCCATTTTACCACATTCCAGTAATTTCAAAAAACTGGTACCATCTGAGCCGCATTTTTTAAACAAAAGTCGTAATCTTGAGGAGTACACTAGTAGTGTCTTATATCTTGTTTTCTTGGGCAGCTTTGCAGTTTTTAAAAAGAAAAAAATTTGAGAGCCTGCTTCCTCAAGCATTTTATCAAGAAAGAAATTGTCTCTAGACTGTCTGGTCCTTAATAGTCCTGCCACTATATCGAAAAGGGCTGCTTCGTAATATGTTTTAAAATGGGGGAGAGCCAGTCCGCCCTGCTTTACAGTAAGTTGTACCACAGAGAGCTTAACTCTTGAGGCTTTGTTATTCCAGATAAATCTACTCATCATAGAATCGAGTTCCTTGAAATAGGCCATGTTGACTTTTATTGGAATATTACTAAAAAGGAATAAAACCAAGGGGAGTATGTTCATCTTATTCAAAGAAACTCTACCGATCAAAGTCAGGGGCAAGGAATCCCACTGCTCCAGCATGTTCTTAATTTTGTGCTTCATCTTAATATAATTCAGCCCAAAAAGATCTTGGTAGTCTCTAGTCACATAAATTCCTAGATATCTTATTGGATCCCGTTTTTCTGCTTGAGACTGGTGGTTTGGTGGAAGAAAATCTAGATTGGAATTTAAAATAAGGACTTCCGTTTTCTTCTCATTGATCTTATACCCCCCAATCTTTTCGTAGTCCTTAAACTCTTTCATAAGATGTAGAATATTTTCTTTTTCTGGAGCTAAATACAAAACAATATCATCGGCAAATAATTTTAATTTTGACATTCCGATAATAGGGGGTATTATTGCTTCATTGTTCCTTATTTTTATCACCAGCGGTTCAATGAAAAAGGTGAAAAGCAGGGGAGATAGAGGGCAACCTTGCCTAGTCCCACGATTTATTTTAATCTTCCCTGCTTGCCTGGTGTTGACTATAACCTGAGCTGTTGCCCCTTCATAAATGTTCTGTAGCATACTAATAATCGGGGCCGGAAATCCAAAGCAACCCAAGGAAAAAAATAACGCTGACCAGTTAACTAAATCAAATGCTTTTTCTGCATCGATCATCAAGATACATGCAGGGGTTGAATTAATATTAAAAAAATCTAAAGCCTGTATCAAATATTCTGTGTTCGCTGCCATTGATCTACCGGCTATAAACCCTGTCTGATCTTGATGTATTACCTCCTGTGCTGCAGACACAAATCTTTGGGCCCAGATTTTCATAAATACCTTGTAGTCCGAATTCAGTAGACTGATTGGTCTGTAAGAATTTGCCTCCTCTGGATTCTTATCTTTTTTAACAAAGCTGATAATTGTAGATTCTTTAAACTCAGAGGGAACCTTGCCACCTCTTCTGATATAATTAAATACATTTTTCAAGGGGCCCTCTAGTTCCTTTAAAAATACCTTATAAAATTCAATCGGGAACCCATCCACGCCTGAAACTTTTGCTCCTGCTGTTGTTTTTATACTAGTTTGAATTTCCAGTATGCTTATTTCACTACTTAATTGATTCCTCCTAAAATCGGAGATTTTGGGAATATCTAAGCTTTCGAAATAATCCTTGATTAATGTTCTCTCCACCTGAATATCTGTGGAGTATATTCTCTCGTAATGCTCAAGGAATACTTTCGCAATTCCCTCGCTACGAGTCTCTATTCCTCCCTGAGGATCTTGCATTTTTAGAATAATGGAAGATTCTTGTTTTTTTCTAATTGAATTAGCCAAAAGCTTTCCCATCAATTGACTATCCTCATAAAGCTTTTGCTGAAAGGCCTTCGAGCTATTTATCTCTTCCAGAGTGAAGAAATCCCTAAGCAATGACTTCGCTTCTTCCCATTTATTGGGCATTTGATTAAGTTTTAGCGCATGTTCTTTCTCAGCGGCACTTTGAAGGACTGCAATTTGTTCCTTACGAACATTTGCCTTATTGCAGGAAAATGCTATCATTTGCCCCCGGGCTGCAGCTTTAAATGCTCCCCATATAGAGAAAGGCTCCGCTGAATCTTTATTAACTAAGAAAAATTCCTTGATCCATTCTTTGAAGCCCTCTACCCACTCCGTGTTCTGTAAAAGGGTACGATCCATCTGCCACCTGGGGCGTTCTCTTTTTGTACCTTCTAGCATCAGTTCCATTTCAATCCTCCCATGATCTGAGAAAGGGTTGCAACCTATTAATGCATTACCAATTTGAAGTGACCTGGAAGTTAAAAAAAAATCTATTCTAGAGGCAGTGTGGAATCTATTAGAGTAGCACGTGTAGGACTCAGTATTGGGATTTAGGGAGCGCCATGAGTCCCGCAGTTGATATTCTATCATAAAAGCTTCCAGCACCCCTTTTGTTTTTGGCTTAAGTTGCTTCTTGCTCTTGTTAGAAGTATCCCTTTTTAAATCTTGTATATAATTAAAATCGCCTCCTATCACAATTTGTCCTGGAGTACCCCTTAAGATTTCACTGATTTCCGTCAGGGCAGAAATGTCGTCGAATATTGGGCCATAGTAATTAACAAAGTTTAATACTTTCCCCAACAGTTTTACTGCTACCCAGAGCCATCTGCCTATAGAGTCTCTTTGCACCTGTATGACCTCCCAAGGAAGACTCTTTGCGAGATAAATAGCAACTCCCCTCTGGGCAACCCCAGCTGAGGAAAAAAACCCATACGAGAAGTATCTTGGCAAAAACAACTTTGGCGAGTTGGTCTTTAGGTGTGTTTCCTGTAAGAAGACAACCTGGGGATTCAGGGCCATTGCCCATTTCAAAAGTGAGCCGTACTTCTGTTTATTCAGTAGCCCGTTTGCATTGATGGACAGGATTTTACATGAATCAAATCTCATCTCTTTTTTTATAGAAATTTATATCTAGTCTGCACCAACCAGAATTAACAGTCAAAATAGCAACCCTACTGTACATGTCTTTTTTTTCTGCTTTCCACCCCCCCCACCCAAACTTCCCCAGGGATGCGGGAGCCCCCTTCCTGTCCACGCAGCCCCCATCCCACCCTCCACTTCTTCTTCGGATGTCCTCTTCTTACACCCTGGTGTGACTCAGTAACCCAGAGCACCCACCTCTGATATTCTATTTTTTTTTTTTTACTTTATTTAGTGAGGAGAAAGAATAAGATAAATGAATCCTAACTTTTATTTCAAGTTCTGAATCGAGATTCCTTCCATTTTAACTCCCCCTGCCTTCAGAGCTAAGCCCTTGCAGATATCTCATTGAGAAGAGTTTGAGCCTCATCTAAATCGGTAAAGAGAAAAAATTTTCCTTTGACAAGAACTTTTAACTTTGATTGTTGCGCAATCGAAGCCTGTGCGCCGTTAGCTTTGAATAGCTGCAGGAGTTTTACAAATTCCTTTCTTCTTCTGGCTGCTGCCGCTGTCATGTCCATAAATATTCTACATTTTGCCGTTTCAGAAACATTAAATTGGCGCTGTTGATATGCCCTAGAGAGGATTCGTTCTTTTATCCTGAAGTCAGCAAAGTTCAGTAAAATAGTTCTTGGAAATGTAGAATTTGCAAAGCGCTGCGCTGGTACTCTATGGGCCCTTGTGATCGTTAAGTCTCCTTCGAACTCTGGGAGAACTACCTTTTGGATAAAGGAGTTAGCCCATTGTACTGTGTCAGAGCCTTCTGTCCCTTCCGGGACCCCCACAATTCTTAGATTCGACCTGCGAGAGTGGTTTTCCAACTCCTCGAGTTTTGTTTCCATGGCAATCCGCTTCTTAGTGGCCTCTCTAGTTGCTCCTGATACCAGTCCCATTTGATCTTCCAGAGCCGATATCCTGGACTCCGCCTCCACTACTCTATTAGGGAGAGATACGGTTAACTCCTCAAGCTTGTCCATTCTAGCATGGAGAGCAGCTAGCTCCACTTGCTGATTGTTTTTAATTTCGCGGATCTCGTCGAGAATTAAATTAAGCATTTCGCGAATATCCAGCTGGTATCTCTCTTCAGATCTCTTTTCAGAACCGGATAGACTAGCGTTGAATCCTACTGTTCCTTCAGTTCCGGGAATTATATCTTGCGAGAATTCTCCCTCATTTACTGTGAGAGGCGTAGTTTGAGGTAAGGTTTCAATCATGCCGGGATCTGTGGCAGATATGGTCAGTGATGATATCAAAGAGGGAGTGGAAATTAGAGGGGGTTGCTCCAGAGGGGGTGGAAGTGTTTTTGGAGTTTTTTTTTTGTAAAGAGTGGAAAATCTCTCAATTCCTTCCCCCCAATACCTCCCCCCCCAACACCGCTCTTTCTCTTTTCCTCATCTGCCTGGGGTACTGCCAGGACAGGAGCCAATGAGGTGTTAGGGTGTTTAGAGGCTTGAAGTTGAAGATCCGCCTCAGAATGGGGTACAGCATCTGCTATATTGATATCATCTATATTACCACCCTCTGCTACTGGCTTTCGCTGATCATTTTGCAGAGGAGCAGAGTGGGGGAGCGATTCATCCTCTGAAGACTCAGGTGTGGAATCTTCCAAAGCAGAGTTCTCAACCCTATTTTCATCTCTATTTTTATCTTTTGCAGCCTTACGCTCAGCCTTCCTAGCTAGGGCAAGGCGAGTTTTGGCTTTCTGTCGTGCAGCTGCTTCCACTCTGCTGAGCTTTACTATATCATCACCCTCCTTCTGTGGTTTACCCATTTTCTTGCTTTTTCCTCTCTTTATTCCTTTTTTTTCCCCTCTTTCCTCTTTCCTCTTTCTTCTCTTTTTTATTTCTTCTCCTTCTCTCTTCTTCCCTTTTTCTTTTCCTTCTTTTCCTTCTTCTTCCCCCCTTTCAGAAGAGTTATATATTCTTTTATTTATTTTTATTTATTTTTTTAACTTTATCCTCTCCTTTTTTTTTTTTTTTTTCAGGCCAAAATGTGTGAGAAAAAACAGTCTCGCTTTGTCTTATTATATGTAGAAGGATACCAGTGTTTGAGAGCCACTTAAATAGGCAGCCCCACTACCTTCTTTTCAGAGCCTCCTGGCTGTTACAATAAGCTATCTCCAAAGCACCAGAGCACAACGTTTTTTTCCCCTTTTGACCAGCCTGATGCCGCCAGTTCCAAAGAGTCTCTTCAACTCTTCCTGTCAGCAACTCTCCAAACGAGCCTACCTCGCAGAGACCATCCGAAGCAGCAGTTCTTTCAGCAGTTCTTTCCTCTGGCACTCAATGACATCAGGGCTTGAAGCAATACTTCCGTGGGATTGCCTTCCGCCCCTAGTGCAGTAGCCCGTCGGTGCTCCACCACCGTGCTCCTCCTCCTTCTCTCCACCGAGCACCGAGCACACAGAGCCTTACGGAGCAATCACGAAGCACACGGACAGCTGTGTGTAATTGTGCTCACCTTCCTTGCGGAGCGCGCGGAGCTTCACAGAGCCTCTGAAGGTAACGTGCGTGCAGCAGCCTGTTAGCCTGTTAGCGTTTTCAACAGACAATCCTAGGCGCATAACGAAGGCAGGACTCGGCAGGGCCTGGAGCATTTCACAGGCAGCGGTCGGATAGCTTTTCACCAACTTGTTTTTCTTTCCTCGAAGTGTACGAGCATGCTAGCGTCTCACTAGCGCCATCATCTCGCAGAGGCGGGGCCAAAGGTCACGAGTCACAGAGGCTAAGCAGAGGCGTGGAACTCTGCAGCCTCCATCAATGAGTCTGATGCCACGATATTCTGACCTCAATCCTCACTTCTCCTTCATCTTCTTGAACCTCATAAAACGCTAAACACTCTTGGGCTCCCAGGAAATTTAGTCCTAACCCCCCCCTCGCACAAATTAAGCCTAATAGTGAGCACAACGGTGTGGTGCAGGAAGACAGGAAACTAAGTTTATAAAACAGAATACTTACGGTTCCCTTCTTCATCTCATTAACCTCCTATGAGCCTCCGGGAAGACCACTGTGGTGACAAGGAGAAGGAAAGCAAGACCACCCCATTGCCAGCATCACCCCTTCCAGCTCATCTGCAGAGTCATCTGAAGAGGAGGAAGCCAAGGAACTAATCAGCCAACCAACCCCAACCCCTTCTGTTCTCAATAAACCACTTGCTTTAAAACCACTTCTAAAGCCTCCTCGCTTGTATATCATACCCACCCTCCCACAGTACGGTTGTAGGTTTTCTTCTTGGGGAAACGCTGTAGTTTAAGATGCAGATTGTTAGAGCTCCTAGTAGATCCGTTACCATCCGATAGTACTAGTTTCTCCACTAGGCATCTCGAGGTTTTGTGATGCAATGCCTTATGTGTCATATAGGTGATTTTCAAATGGATTCTGGCCTCAAAAGGTAACCAGTTGAGGGCACGCAGGTCAGGGGAAATGTGGCAGTTTCTTTTGGTACCAGTGATGAGTCTAGCAGCTATATTGATTGAGGCTCTTAGAGGAGCGGTTGTTGATCTAGGCAGGCTGCAGAGAGCATGGGCGAAATTTGAGAATTCGCGATCCGCGAATTTGCGGATTAGCGAATTCGCAATCCACAAAATTTGCGAATTTGTGCTAATTTGCAGATTTTTTTATTTTTGCGTGTTCGCGGGGCGCTTTGCTTGTTTGCGGGGCGCTTTGCGTGTTCGCTGGTTTTTTTTGTGCGAGACCGCGATGTGCCCTCTGGTTCATTACTGCCACCCTCTCGTTTTTTTGTGCCCTTCTGCCCTCTGTACCACTAATTTTTGTGCTTTTCTGCCCTCTTCCCCACTTTCGTGTTTGTGCCCTTTGCCCTCTCCCCCACTCGTTTTTGTGCTCTTCTGCCCTCTGCCCAACTCGTTTTTGTGGTCTTCTACCCTCTGCCCCACTCGTTTCTGCCCTCTATCCCACTCGTTTTTGTTCTCTTCTGCTCTCTGCCCCATTCGTTTTTGTGCCCTTCTGCCCTCTGCCCCACTCGTTTTTTGTGCCCTTCTGCCCTCTGCCCTACTTTTTTGTGCCTTTCTGCCCCACTCGTTTTTGTTCCCTTCTGCCCTCTGCCCCACTCGTTGTTGTGCCCTTTCTGCCCTCTGCTCCACTCGTTTTTGTGCCATTCTGCCCTCTGCCCCACTCGTTGTTGTGCCCTTCTTCCCCTTGCCCCACTCATTTTTGTGCCATTCTGCCCTCTGTCCCACTTGTTGTTTTGCCCTTCTGCCCTCTGCCCCACTCGTTTTTGTGCCATTCTGCCCCACTCGTTGTTGTGCCCTTTCTGCCCTCTGCCCCACTCGTTTTTGTGCCATTCTGCCCTCTGTCCCACTCTTTTTTGTGCCCTTCTGCCCTCTGCTCCACTCGCTTTTGTGCCCTTCTGCCCTCTGCCCCACTCGTTTTTGTGCCCTTCTACCCTCTGCCCACTCGTTTTTGTTCCATTCTGCCCTATGCCCCACTCGTTGTTGTGCCCTTCTGCCCTCTGCCACACTCGTTGTTGTGCCCTTCTGCCCTCTGCCCCACTCGTATTTGTGCCCTTCTGTCATCTGCCACACTCGTTGTTGTGCCCTTCTGCCCTCTGCCCCACTAGTTTTTGTGCCATTCTGCCCTCTGTCCCATTCTTTTTTGTGCCCTCCTGCCCTCTGCCCCACTCGTTGTTGTGCCCTTCTGCCCCTTGCCCCACTCGTTCTTGTGCCATTCTGCCCTCTGTCCCACTCGCTGTTGTGCCCTTCTGCCCTCTGCTCCACTCGTTTTTGTGCCATTATGCGCTCTGCCCCACTCGTTGTTGTGCCCTTTCTGCCCTCTGCCCGACTCGTTGTTGTGCCCTTCTGCCCTCTGCCCCACTTGTTGTGCCCTTCTGCCCTCTGCCACACTCGTTGTTGTGCCCTTCTGCCCTTCTGCCCTCTGCCCTACTCCTGTTTTATTTTAGAATGGCGCCGGCAAGCTGCCAGCGCGATTCTAAAATAGTTACTAAGTTAGCTTCATCAGGAAGCACTAATAGATAAAATAAAGCAGGTGCTCGAGTTGAAGCTCGAATTTAGTTAAACTCGAGCACCTGCTTCGTTTTATCTATTAGTGCTTCCTGTTGAAGCTAACTTAGTAACTATTTTAGAATGGTGCTGGCAGCTTGCCGGCGCCATTCTAAAATAGTTACAAGCTTGAAGCTTGAACTTTTGCCCCCCAGGATCCGTTCCGCTCGCGGATTTGCGAATTTTAGGCAAATTCGTGAGAATTTGCGGATTGCGAATTTGCAGAAAATCCCCCAAATCCGCGAGCGGAACAGATTTTGCGCCCATGCTTAAGATCAACACTCCCAGAGTCCACTCTGGGAATTACTAGAGATTGAACTGCCTATTTAAAGTCATTTGTGGGTACGAAGGGTTTCAGTTTTCTCAGGGTGTTCATCTAGAAATGTGCTCCTTTATTTGCAGCACTGATGTGCTTCTGCATATTTAGCCTATTGTCCAGGGTTATTCCTAGTTATTTGGTGGAATTAATGATGAGAGGTTGGACATCGAGTGCTGTTAGGTGCTTCATCCATTCGTGGATGATGGTTGTTTGGTTGGGGAAGTGATTAAGAGAAATTCCGTTTTTAGGGTGTTTAGTTTCAAATGGTTCTTTGCCAGCCAGGTCTATGTTTTTTGGAGCGTTGAATTAAGTACTTGATGTCTTCAAGTGAGTGGACCTTAATGTAGAGTTTTGTGTCGTCGGCGTACATGTGATATTGGATATTTGAGGAGTTGAGAAGCTCAGTGAGTAGTTCCATAAACAGATTGAAGAGTGCCAGGGAGAGAGAAGATCCCTGGGGTACTCACAAAGTGACTGGGCAGGGGTTAGATACAGATTGGTTGATCTTGAATCTTTGTCTTCCATTTTGGAGGAAGCAAGTGAACCAGTTCAACACAGTACCTGATAGACCCATTCTATGTTTCAAGAGGTCTAGTAAGTTGTCATGTTGGACTGTATTGAAGGCTGAGGATAAATCAAGCAGGATTAGCATACAGGCTTTTTTTTGATCATGCGTCATCTATTATGTGGGTCAATGTCTGATTCGGTACTGTGCCCTGGTCGAAAGCATAATTGGAATTCATCGAGCAGGTTACAGTGGTCTATGTGGTTACTGAGCTGCGTGTGGACACATCTTTCTAGCAGTTTGGCCAGTGTCGAGATGTTGCAAATTGGGCGATAGTTATTCAGGTCTGACGGGTCCGCCAATGGTTTCTTTTAGATGGTGATAACTGACCAGCTTTGAGGATATCTGGGATGGACCTTGCAGAAGAGAGATATTTATACTCCTAGTCCAAAGGACACTAGCAGTGAGACACAATGAAAGTGAAAATAAAGTAGAATGAATGAGTGATATAAAGTTGCTGGAGGCGATACTAGCTTTAGGTTCATGGTGAGAAAGTTCCACAGGACCGGACATATTTATCCTGTGGTTGTGCCCTGCCACTTCCTGTTTAAGGTTGTGTTTAGTAGACAAGGAAGCGAAGGTGAATCCATATACATGTTCCCTTAAACCTCTCACTCGTATCCAAATAAGGATATAGAGTTGGATCATACTTAGAGTGAAGCTTCACGGCCAATTCCTTCTACTCTTAGAAAGCTATGAAGCAAGGCTTTAAGCTAACTAGAAAGATAAGAGGAGATGAAGAGGACTATACCTTTGATTAGGATGTGTCACTACATGGTACACGTAAAAAAACTAGATATCAAGGATTATCCTTACCCACTCTTTTAATAGCTTTAACAGTTTTTTTCCTTTTGAGGGGTTAATTCTGTAGACACTCTACTGGAACTTTACTCACCTGGCTGTGGATCAGCTGTAATTAAATTCCTGTAGCATTAGCTCCTGTTCAAGCTTCTTGTGTTGATTATATATTTTCTACAATAACCAGCATGCCGGTGAAAAACCAGCAAATCTATGACTGATTTGAGCAGTTTGACGATTCAGTCTGGGCAGTGAACTCTGCTCCATACACAGAGTTTGCAGAGTATTCCGTGCTCCGCAGAACTCACGGAGTGCAGAAAACTGTGCGTAGTGCAGCTGAGCTTTTACCCCCTTGCGCTGCCGCTCAAGTAGATTTTTACCCGAGAGGCAGGACGGTCAGTGCAAATGGAAATTCGTGCTGCACTCTGCCCCTTGCGGAAATCCAGGAAGTTTTATTGTCACTTGGCAGAGATCCGCATAGCAGAACTCCATGAACTCTGCAGAGACTTAATTAGGATGGCAGTCGGACTTCCCCCGACAGGCCGTCGGGGCGGTATCACCGACATCCAGCAGATTTGTGCGACTGCTGCATTATGATGCGGTCGATCAGACTGCATCTATCGGAGGGACCGACTGGCGCTTCTGACGGCCTCAAGGAGCTGTTGGTATGATCGTATTCCCTACAATAGGGGCAGTGCCTGAGCAGGCTTCACTGTAGGGATTAAAAAGTCTCTTTCTGACAGCCTTTCCATGGAGGTCGGACCACCATAGAAAGGCTGCCAGAAAAGGACTAGGGGGCCCCTATGAGGCCCGGGGGGCATCCGTTGTCCACCTGTGGTGCCCCCAAACATCCATACTCTGTGTACCAGGCACCACATGGTGCCTGGTACACGGTGCATGGATGTTTAAAAACATCAGTTTTTCCATTGCAGCCTTTTTTGGCCTTCAGCACAAGCTGCAATGGAAAAAGCTATGGGTGGGACCGCTGACTATTTGTCGGTCGGTCCCAAACCCACTGCAATGGCAGTCAGACGCTCATCCGACTGCCATTGTAACCAGGCTCTATGTTCAGTATACGAGGTATAGTCTACTCAATGTTGTCATTTTTTAAGCATTATATCACTGCAGTTCATGTGTGCGACACACTTTTTAACACTGCATTTCAGAGATTGAGTACTCTGAAATGTTATTAAACGTTAAGGGCCTAATTTAGATGATGGTGGACCCTGATGGGGATTCTATCCACTAAATTGAGAAATGGCCCTAAGACGTGGTCATTTATTTTTTTAGCCATTGACAGGAACCGCCATCACAGTGGTTCCTGTGAATGCTTTTTAAGTTTGATGCAGGGCTCCATCAACATGACAGAGCCCTGCACCAAATTGTTCTGTTTTTTATTTTCAAAAAGAAAACCTCGAAGAAAGATTTTCTTTTTGAAAATATGAAAAGAAAATGCTTCCATTGCCATATATGTCATCTCCCATGGCAAGGGGATCATTCAGTAGTTTGCAATGTCCCTTACTACCAGGGTTTTCCTGGCAGTGAAGGCCAGTGAAAACTGACCTCTAATTCTGTCCATCTAAATGACGTGGGTGGAATTAGAGACCTGCCTCTGATGCCACTTACTACAGAGGCCCTTGGAGGAGTTTAATCACAGTGGAGATGGAGTTGTCTTTGCTGAGATAAAACCTATATTCTCCCTGCACTCCCTGCGCTCTATAAATGTCTTGATTGTCTTGATTGAATGTAAATCAGGCAGGGGGACTTTTATATTGGAGGTATCTATACCCGTCATTGTTGCAACCTACTAAAAGTGCCACCTTTTCCGTTAATATATTTTGCTTTATCTCTTAATGTTATCAGAATTTTACCAAGATGTTTGAACACAAAACATATCAGAAGGATACCGTACTATGGGTCATCTATCATCTTTATTACATATGTCCCTGTGCGGGCGCCGACAGCACTGCTGTCGCAGCTCTTTAGTTCGAGTTTTAGGGACGGGGTTTGGGGTGGGAGGGGAGAGGGGTGCAAGGAGGGGTTGACTCAGCTGGGGGGGAGGGCTCTAGGGTTGAAAAAACGGTTGTTTCAGGTGTATCTCTGCGATGTAATACTCTTCATCTACTCTTTACTCTTCTTTCTTTCCTTTCTTTATCTACTCGCACTTTCACTCCTTCCTCTTACTTACTAATTATTCTCTACCACCGCGATGTGTGCAACGCGTCCCAAGGCCTTACTAGGCCTGCAGCGCTATCTATTGGAGCTTCCATAGAACACGGACTACCAAGGTGTGCGGAAATCCACGTTACAGTAAGACCATATCCACACAATATCTCGTGGCGGCCCATCACCACAATAATCCGAACAAATATCCATGGCTACAGATAAGAACTTAGCAGCCTCTCTACATATTGTCTCGCTAAACGTTAAGGGGCTTAATCACCCAGTAAAGCTCAAAAAAATCTTAAATTACTTAGCCAAGACTAGAGGAGACATAATACTCATGCAGGAAACCAAATTATACCAGATTGATGCTGATAATCTTAAACAAAACTGGATCTCACTGACACTTTGCTCCCCCGCGAATCAAAAGAAAAAAGGGGTGATCACCCTGGTTGGTAAAAAGGCAAACTTATCCCTGATATCACACTCGATAGACTCCGAGGGTAGACTGAGTATTGCACACCTTCAAAGAGACGAGGACCATATCTATGTGGCAAATATATACGGCCCTAATACAGACATGCCTGAATTTTGGGAATATGTGTCGAAAGAACTTGAAAATATTCCACAAGATGAACTACTAGTGGTCGGAGGAGACCTTAACCTACCATTAGATCCCTTGTTAGACAGGCAATCCAAAAGTACATACGACCCCCCACGCGCCCACGAGGCATTGAAACGAATGTGTGCATAATTCCACCTACATGACTCATGGCGCCTCCAACACCCAGATGGCCGTGAATACACTTTCTACTCCCCTCCTCACAATTCTTATTCAAGAATTGATTACCTTTTGATATCCGACTCTCATACACACCTCATCGAAGAAACTGATATAGCCCCCATATTGGTGTCGGACCATGCGGGTATCCATATGAAATTGGCAGGCTCCCATTCTCTTATCCCCCCAGACGATGGAGATTCAACAATGAGATACTTTCAGTGCCAGAGAACAAATTAAGCATAGAACAATGCATACAAGAATATTTCCAGATAAACTCACAACCAGAAACAGACCCCACCTTAGTATGGGACGCGTTCAAGGCCACATTAGGTACCAGGGCCCGTATGAATAAAGAATTAAACTCCGAACTGGACTCTCTAGAGAAAACAATCAAGCACCTAGAGTTGCCACACTCCCGTGATCTGAACAATACGTTACCATCGACCAACTGACGAACCTGAAATATAAATACAACGCCATTCTTAGTAAAAGAGCAGGAGTATGGATTAACAAATTCAAGGCATTAAGACTTTGTGAGGGTAACAAAGCAGGGAAACTCCTTGCTTCCTATCTTAAACACAAAAGGAAGCAATTCCATATAACATCGATTAGAGACCAATCCAATAACACCAAAACCAAACAGAAAGACATTCTTCACACATTTCAGTCCTTTTATGAGGAGCTCTACAAAAATAATAACCAATTCGACATGGAAGAATGTAACAAATATCTAAACTCAATCAGACTCCCACGGTTAACCGAACCTGACAAAATCAGACTAGGGGCCCCACTGACTATAGCAGAAATCTCTTCCGCAGTCAAAACACTAAAGAACAATAAAGCTCTGGGGCCTGACGGCTTCACGGCCAATTTTTATAAAACTTTTGAAGGACAACTTAACCCAAGACTCCTTAAACTGTTCCATTCATTTTCACTGTCAAACAGAATTACCCCCACGATGAGTGAAGCGACAATAATAGTGATCCCCAAAGATGGGAAAGACCCCCTACTTCCTAAGAATTATAGGCCGATATCCCTCATAAATTTGGACTGCAAGATTTACGCAAAGGCTCTAGCATGCAGACTAAACGAAGTTTTACCCGCCCTAATAAATAACTCACAGGTGGGGTTCCTGAAACATCGCCTTTCTAATGACAATACGAGACTCCTATGTCATGTACTGGAGAAATCGAAAATCTCAAATCCCCCCGCTGTAGCAATTACCCTGGACGCGGAGAAGGCATTTGATAGAGTGTCGTGGCTCTTCCTCCGCCAATGCATGCACATATTCAACATGGGTGAGACTTTTAATAATATGGTCATGTCATTGTACACCTCCCCTTCGGCTAGAATTGCCATCAACAGTTCATTATCAGAACCATTCCTTCTCGAACAAGGAACTAGACAGGGTTGCCCATTATCTCCCTCTCTATTCCTTCTGGCAATGGAACCTCTCCTCCGCGACATACAACAGAACGCAGATGTTAGTGGCATCAACTTCGGGGATAAAACTGTAAAACTTGCTGCTTACGCAGACGATATTCTGATAGTCACTGAAAACCCTGATACCTCTATAGCCGCACTGATGGATTCTATAGAATCATACTCTAAACATTCAGGCTACAAACTGAATCGGGATAAATCTGAAGTTAATTTTTTTTTTTAAATATATTTTTATTGCAGAGTTATAAACCACAGGATACAATTAGTCAGCCAGTTCACTCGTGACATCCCCCCGTTCAGTAGTAAAACACAGATTGTACACAGCCATTCAGCCCGCATCCCGGAGGCCGGGCGGCATAATACTCCACTCAAGAGGAAAACATCACGGTGCACGTCCCATAGGGACCATGGTTGATACGTCGTTTTACGTATCTGCTTTTACCCCCCCACCCTCAACATTGCTCCCGTCAGCCATCCCAGTGGTAATCAGTGGTACCGCCCCTGTCGGGACCCGCCCCAGGTGCTGTATATCTATCCTGCCTGGCCGCTCCCCCCAGCCATTCCTCATTCCACGCAGTACCCCACCAACCTATTAATTCCAAGGTGCCCTGGCGGGCCACCATCCATGCGGCTACCGACCCACCCCAAACTCCCATCAACCAACCCCCCCTAAACCCCCCCCCCTGGCAACTGCTAAGGTGTATGCCTCGTCCCAACAAGTTGGATGGATCCACTACAGTGCGAGTTATGATACTGTTTGTGTTCGCCCCGCGGTGTCCACCGGCTTAAGTCTCACCGTCCTCATCTTCCACCATAGAATCACGCAAAGCCTGCACCACTAACTCCCATGCACGTGCCGCATCCAATGCCTTCTCATTCCCCATCTTGACGGCCTGCTTCATCCGGAGCACACTCTCGCAGTCAGACCACCGCAGCAATTCATTCTTCCATCTACGCAGTGAGGGTCCCCCCCTGGACTTCCAATGCCACGATATTTCCCTTTGCGCCAATATCAGGCCCAGATCAATGAATTTGCTCGTCACCTTGGTGTGTTTGGTGTGCGGGAACCAGAGCAGCAGGCATGCCGCCATATCGAATTCCACCTCCCTATCAGTCACTTCGTTCAGGAGGTCCCCTACCTCCGCCCAGTAGGCCTCCAAGTGCGAGCACCCCCAGAACAAATGGTCCATATCCGCTCCCAGAGACGAACACCGCGGGCATCGGGCATCCGGTACCTGAAAGTACCACTGTAATTTCTCAGGGGTTAAGTAGGCCCTATGAAGCACATAGAAATGTACTTGCTGAAAGCGCGCATTTCTCGTGCCCTTCCACGTGCGCCGCAGGATATGGCCCCACGCCGTGTCCGGTATGGGCCGGCCCACACTCTCCTCCCATTTAGACTTGAGCCCCTGGAGCGGTTCCAGTCTAGGCATGAGCGGATTTTGCGGATTGGCAATCCGCGAACTTGCGGATTTGCGAACTCGCAATCCGCAAAATCCGCGAATTCCCGCGAATTTGCGGATTTTTTTTTTTTTTGTGTTCGCCCGTGTTTCTGCCAGTTCGCGAGGGTTTTTACAATTTCGCAATTTGCGAACTTACCTGTCGGGTCGCAAGTTTTGCGAACTTGTTGTTTCTACGTGTCCAACCTGTTTGGGACACTCTTCTTCATCACTGCCACTCTCTGTCACCACTGCCACTCTCTGACTACTCATGCCACCCTCTGGCCCACCCATGCCACCCTCTGTTTCATCACCACACCCTCTGGTTGTCCAGTGTACATTAATTTCGGCAAAGCAAAGCACACCTTCCCTGCCTCAAGTGACCTGAATTAATTTGGGGCTGATTAATGTGTCACAGAATATTTTTTTAGCTGGCACCTGCTTCCTTAGTGCGCCCTGATTAGTGATCTTTTGCACTTGCTAAGTGCTTTCATTGTTGCAAAATTAGTTACAACACCTGCCCTGCCCCAACTGACAATAATGAATTAGGGGCTGATTAATGGATTTTAACTTCCAGCCTGGCTCCTGCTTGTCTCCCTTAGCTGTAATTCATGACCTTTGTGGCATATGTGTAACTATTCTGAGGTTCAGAGCAGGGTCACATAATAGTTTCAACTGGCAACTGAACTCTGGAGGGGCCCCTCAGGAAGCACTACAGGAAATGGCTACTAATGATGTGCCTGAACTTTTGAACCTGGTAAGTAGTTACTTTCAGTTTTGCTTAGATCATATTTCTGCAATTTCGCACTTATTCGCGGGGCGCGAACTCACGCGAACAGTGCGAGCAGTGCGAGCAAAATCCGCTGCTCGCGGATTTGCGGATTTTGCAGGAAATTCGCAAATCTCGCGGATTGCGGATTTCCCGAAAATCCGCAAAATCCGCGAGCGGAACGGATTTTCCGCCCATGCCTATTCCAGTCCCTCGTTCAGCATCCTACCATGGAGGCACGTCACAGCTTTGAACGTGCCTGCCGCCATTACCACGTACTGGCACGCCATAGTCGTTGTCGGTTCCATGAGTCCCCCTTTCCAGTGCTTCTGTATGGCAGCCACCACCGCCGCGTGCAGGAGGAACCCCCCGTCGGGCAGCCCAAACTGGTCCCGGAGCGCTTCGAACGGTGCCAAAGCCCCGTCTATGTATAGGTCGCCTATTACCTGTAGTCCCGCCTCTTCCCAATCCAGCAATGGGGACCAATCTCCCCCGTGCGGCAAGGCCGTCAGCATGCCGATCGGGATCTCCGGAGCATAAGGCCGCCAGGCCTTCGCTCTCCAAAGGCTTCTCTGCCAGCACAGCCGGAGTGTCCGTTCCTCCATAGTGAGGCCCCGCAATTCAAGCCTCTGTTGCATGATAATATAGGACAGTACGTGGCGTTGTATCCCCCGATCCCGGTCCACCTCTGGACCCCGAAACACCCTAGCCACATTCTGCGTAAGGACCTGCAACTGCGCCGCTAGATAGTACAGCTCGAAATCTGGCACAGCCATGCCCCCTTCTATCTTGGGGCGAAGTAGCGTGCTCAGGGCCACTCTTCGGCGGCCTTGCCCCCATAGGAAGCCAATAATCATTGACCTCAGGTCTCTGAAGACCCCCTGAGGAATCCAGACAGGCAGCGTCCGGAAATAGTAGAGGAAGCGGGGGAGCGCCACCATTTTTAGAAGTGCGATCCTACCCAGCACCGTCAGCGGGAGGGTCGACCAGAAGGACAAGCTGCCCCTCAGTGCCCGGACACATCGACCAATGTTGCCCTCCAATAGGTCCGCAGTCGCGTTGTAGATGCGGACTCCCAGATAGGTGAAACAAGATGGCTCCCAGACCACGCCTAAATCGCCGCCGGGGTCGGGCGATCCCGCTCTCAGTGGAAACACACAGGTCTTCGCCCAATTGACCTTAAGGCCCGATAGCCGGCCAAACTCCGACAACAGGTCCATCGCCCCGTCCAGTGCCCGCGCCGTGTCAGCGAGGTACAGGAGCAGGTCATCCGCATATAGCGATATATAGTGCCACTGCCCGCCGCTGGCTATCCCCGCGTACCTGTCACCCGACCTCGCATGGACCGCCAAAGGTTCCATCGCCAGAGCAAACAATAGGGGGGATAGGGAACACCCCTGTCGCGTGCCCCTGCCCACCGGGTACGCCGCAGACACCAGACCACCCAAACGCACCCTCGCCGTCGCCGAGGTATATAAGACCCTCGTCCACCTGCGGAACCCCTCGCCCATGCCAAACCTCTCCAACACTCCATCCAGGAAAGGCCACTCTAAACTACCAAAGTCCTTCTCAATGTCCACGGACAGGGCCGCCGGAGCTCCCTCCCCGTCCAAGATGGCGTCCATGATTCCCACCAGGCGGCGAATATTCAGCGCCGTGCTCCTCGCTGGGAATAAACCCGGCCTAGTCCCTGTGTATCAAACCCGTCATGTGTGGGGCCAGCCTGGTGGCTAGAATTTGGCTCGGAATCTTGTAATCCACCGTCAACATGGATAGCGGGCGATAGGACCTTACATCTGTTGCATCCCGGCCAGGCTTTAGGAGCGGTACAATCAAGGCCTCTCGCATGGACCCAGGCAATTCCCCAGCCTCAAAAGCTTCCGTATACACCACCAGAAGCCTGGGAGCCAAGCTGTCCACATACTGTTGGTAAAATTCAATCGGCGTCCGTCCACCCCAGGCGTTTTGTTACGGGCCATTTGTTTGATAGCCACCCGTATTTCTGCAAGCGTGATCGGGCCGCCCAGCTCCCTCGCGTCTTCCTCGTCCAGGACCGGAAGCTGCCTCTCCCCTAGGTATTCCGCAATGTCCTGAACCCCCACCCCCAGCTGACTCTGGTACAATTCCTCATAGTACCCCCTAAAGCATTCCAACACCGCTGCCTGGGAGTACACCATCTCCCCCCGCGCATTACTAATGCTGAGGACCGGGCAGCCCCTAAGTTCCGGGTTAGCTAGTCTGGCCAAGAGGGTGCCCACCTTGTCCCTTTCCGCATGTGCCCTGATGGTATACTGCCTGTAGTCGTAGCACCTTAAACGTTCTGTCTCGGTGGCAACCACTTCCTTCGCTTCCAATAACTGGGTCTGCAAATCTGGCCTAGCCGGCCTGCGGCGCTCCAGGT
The DNA here is from genome assembly GCF_964263255.1 of Lissotriton vulgaris. Taxonomy (NCBI): domain Eukaryota; kingdom Metazoa; phylum Chordata; class Amphibia; order Caudata; family Salamandridae; genus Lissotriton; species Lissotriton vulgaris. The sequence goes on along the minus strand of NC_141696.1, from coordinate 184,201,458 downwards.
CCCTCAAAGTCTCTTCCGCTTTCATGAGTGCATTCAACACAGTCGTCCGAGCATTCGAAAACCTACCCAAACACACCCCTCTCACCACCACTTTCATTGCATCCCATTCAGTGGACCTACTCGTGGTCGTGCCCTCATTCACTCCGAAATAGCTATCAATGCCCTGCTGGACCGCATCGCTGAACACAGAATCCTCAAGCGTCTCCGGCCGAAGCCACCATGTTGGTATCGCTGAGCGCTCCCGCTGCCACTGAATATGTACCAATAGGGGGTTATGGTCTGAGATGGTCCTAGCCAGGTACTCCGTATGAGAGATCAATGGGGCTAGGGACCCACCGCAGAGCACCAAATCGATCCTGACATGCAGATCATGGAGAGCAGAATAAAAGGAGTAATCCCTGGCGTCCCTGTGCCGCTCCCGCCAGACATCCAGCAACCCCCATCTATCCTGCCAGTCCTTCCTGTGCGCGGCCAACCTGCGCACCGGGGAGTCCACCAGGGGGGGATGGGACCTATCCAGAGCCACATCCGTGATCGAGTTGAAGTCCCCCCCTAACACTATCGGGCCCGCCAGGAAAGAGGCCAAGGACCCCGAGAGGCCATCAAAATACCGAGCTTGATCAGTGTTCGGTGCATACACACAGCAGAGAACCACATCCCTTCCATATAACCTCCCCTCCACCGCCACAAACCGGCCATCTGGATCCACCATTTGATTCAACACTTGAAAGGGTATCCCCGCCCTCACCCAGATCAACACCCCCCTGGCATACGCCGAGTAAGTGGTGCCAAACACCTGGCCCGCCATCTTTTCTGCAAAGCAGTGCACTCTTTTTTGGTGAGATGAGTCTCTTGTAGCATAGCAATCTGAACCCCCCTACGCACTAGGTACGCATGAACTTTGTGGCGTTTTATCATAGTTCGCAGCCCCCGGACATTCCACGTCAGGCATTTCAAATTAGGTAATGTCCCCATTCCAACTTCGAGCAGTCCAATTCAAATAACGTATGTTCATAGCCCCCCAATGCAGTTGCCCCCCCGAACACACCCAGAACAGAAAAACTCCCCAAACCCCACTCCCCAGGACAGAGCACACGAACCCAATGTCAGCCCCCATCCAAACCTTGATCCAACGTCCCACACTCCTAGCCTGTGGTCTCCACCACAGTCGGCCTTAAGGGCCCAAGGGGGGTGAGTCACCGCCGACCCCAGCTAGCAGAGCCCGCGCCCCGCGTCTTCATCCCCTACTAAGCACTCAGCCCCCCCACCCGGCAACCCGCCCTCCACCAGCAGGATACCACCCTACCATGAAGTCTCAATCAAGTCCCAAGGCAGTCTCAGCCGCAAAATATGCCATCCGATGTCTGTGGGGTCACTATCGGCCCCTTCGAGCTTTCCGCCTCTGAGAGTTCTCCTCCCGTTCTGCTGCCTTCCCCGCCTGAGTCCGATTCTGCCAGTTCACTGGTCTGTTGCGACCCCGTAATGGCTGCCGTCACTGCGAGTGCATCCCTCTTCTCCGCCGCCATTTGAGCCTCCCGTTTCTCCCGCTGGCGCCTGTTGCGGGACCTGATGCGCTGCGATTGCCTCACCCGGGGCGGCTTAGGTTGATCTCGCCTACCTTTATGCGATCTGTCTGTCCCCGCTCTATACAGCTCCAGCCATTGCCAAACTTCATCCGGAGTCTGAAAAAAGTGCGTAGTGCCATCCATTATGATCCGCAGCTTGGCCGGGTAGAGCAAGGAGTACTGGATGCCTTCCTCCCTGAGCTCCTTCTTCACCGCTAGGAACGATGCCCTATTCTTCTGGACCGCTTGGGTGTAGTCCGGGAATATCGTGACCTTACTGTTCTCCACCTCATATGGGCCCGACATCCTGGCCCGCTGGATGAGGAGATCCCGGTCCTTGTAGTGGAGGAGCCGCACCACCATCGGTCGTGGGGGGCGGCCAAGCCCCGGCGGGCGAGCAGGTACCCGGTGAGCTCGCTCCAGAGTGAAAAAAGGAGTAAGCCCCTCCGGCGCTACCACAGTACGGAACCAGTTCTCCATATAGGCCACCGCATCCTCCCCTTCAATCCTTTCCGGCAGGCCTACGACCCGCACGTTGTTCCGTCTATTGCGGCCTTCGGCATCCTCCGCCCGTCGCTCCAGCGAGTCCAACCGGGCCAATATATCCGTGATCCTGTGTTCCGCGGTCACCACCGATGGCTTCAGGTCCAGCAGCAGTTGGTCATGGTCCTTGACCCTATCCGCTAGCTTCGCGTGGTCCGCTCGTAGCAGCCCCAGGCCCGTGGCCACTTGGGCAATGTCCTGGTGCAGCGCCTCCTTAGTCGAGGTGATCGCTTCGAGTATGGCATCCAAACGCCGGTTCAGCCGCTGTTCCTGGCCCAGCTCCGGGGAGGGAATCTCGCCCAGCCGGGTTGATAGCGCCGAGTCCCCCTCAGCACGCTCCTCGGCCATCGACCCTCCGATCGCCGCCATTCCAGGGTGCTGCGTCACAGGCCCAGGAGCCTGTTTGGCGTCCGCTCTCTTAGTTCAGAGCCAGCCCCCTGGCACCGGGCAGTGTTCAATGTCGCCACCGATGCCCCCGGGAGCAATGACCCGCTCGACGAACTTCGTTCAGCTGACCCCCTCGGTAACCTGAGGGGGGAAGGATGGGTCCCGGGACGGCGACCAGCGAGGGTCCCCAAGATCCGGGCGAGGCAGGTCAGCGTCCCCTGGTCTCTGGACACAGCACCGCCGATCCCAGTGCTTCGAGCAGCCGACTGCAGGATCTCTTGCCAGTCGGCGACAACTCGGCTCAAAGCGAAAGTACGGGACCGCCCAGCCTCCTCGCCGCCATTTTCTTCGCACCCTCGGCAACACCTCGGTCGTTTCTTCGGCTCGATCTCCTCGGGGCCAGTAGTCCCCCAGCGACTCTCCGATCGTGCCCAGCTGTCCCCTTACACTTCAGAGGGCAGGAGCGTCGTCTCCGGGTCGCCCAGGGTACCGAAAACAGGAGAATTAGCGGGATTCCGCGCGGAGCTGCGAGCTCACGCCGCCATCCCGATCGGCGTCCAAACCACGCCCCCCATAAATCTGAAGTTAAACCCCTCAACATATTCACTAATAAAGAATCTTTAGGTTTATCAGGTCTAGTCTGGCAAAACAACTACATCAAATGCCTGGGTATAGAATTTGGTAGCTCCATCATAGAAACCCTACTACATAATGAGAAACTCACTCTCGAAAAAATAAAAACTCAACTAGACGGATGGTCACCCCGCTTCATCACTTGGTGGGGTAGGCTGGAGACCATCAAGATGATGATTACACCACTAGTAAACTACCTAATTACCATGCTCCCCTTAATGCTGTCCCAAGAATTTCATAATAAATTAGATAAAACTATTAACAATTTCATTTGGAAAGGGAAAAAGCACGTATCAGCCTGCAAAAACTGAAACTAGATAAATCCATGGGCGGAGTCAACCTCCCTGACTTTAAAAGATATCAAATTGCCTTTTTAGCGAAACAAGGATCCTATTGGCTGTCCCCCCCCAATGGACTTCTCGCCGGAGTGGTTGGATGTCGAAAAAGCGCTTCTGGAAGGCATGCCTCCCATCTCGATCCTTTCAATGAAAGCGAATCAGATCCCATGTTCTAAACCCATATTTACCAACACCAAAATAGCCCTACTCAGAGTAGATAAACTGTTAGACTCAACGATAAGGAAATCTAGGTGGGAAGCGATCTGGAAAAACTCCTCAATCACCTACAAAGGTAAACTACTATTTAACCCAACCTGGATCAAGAAGGGAATCTTCTTCCCCCACCAACTCTATGACAATGGCTACCCTCTACCCTTTACGAAAATCCAATCGAACTTTGGGATTGATAGTTCCGACTTCTACATATTCCTCAACGTTAAAACTGCCATTACAAAAGCGGGACTGACATCCAAACACCCAGCTCTTCCCTCACTCCTCTCCTCCCTAAATAAAATAGGCCACCAGGTCTCAAGGTTATACAAATTGTTGAGCCCGCAATCATCAACGTTGAATACCAAAACAATGCAGTTCTGGTCGTCAGTCGCCTCCTTCTCCATTTCAGAGCTGGAGTGGTCTACGGCGTGGAGATCTTGCACAAGCCATAAAATAAGCCCTACATTATCACAAGTCAAGTTCTGGCTCATGCATAAAGTCTTCTGGACGCCGGCTCGCCTATATGCACATAAACTCAGCCAAGACGCATTCTGCTGGAACTGTAAGCGTGCAGAAGGAGATCTAGAACACCTTATACTCCAATGCGACTGTGTCTCACTGTTTTGGGACAGGGTATTTGACTTCGTCCACAAAGTATTTAATATCTCACCGGCCAAGGAACTCCCCTATCTTATTTTCGGATTTACTAAAGAGACCCAACTCCCAGAAATAGACAGGGCACTCCTTGACCTCCTCTTTACGGCAGCTGTGAAAGTCGTTCTAAATAATTGGAAGGACACCAAAAAGGCAAGCTATGCCTGCTGGCTAAACTGGGTGATTAACCTCCGGGGGGCTGATAATATCACTTTACAAAACACACCAGGGCGAACTTCACAAAGGAAACTTTGGAACTCACTAGATATCTACTTCAAAACCCACAAACCACCGTGAAACTTCATGCTCCCCGTTTCTTCCTACAGCTCCCGGGGGGCCGCTTATACTTTTGCACAGCTTAAATAACCAGTCACTCGTAACCGGGACTGCCAAGCCGCATCGTGGTGGACATCTAACGTCCAACTTCTTACATCTAGCTTCTCACCTCTTACATCTCACCTCTAACCTTTATTCTCTCTTTCCTTTTTCTCCTTCTTCCTCTTATCTACTCCGTTCCTTTCCTTTCCATCTCCAATTCATTTGTTTTGTAGCCCCTCAGGAATCCAGCCTAGAAGGCTGCTTGGTGGTTTTCCATATTGTCTTCAAGATCGTCCCGAATGACCACCACCATGGGTCCTAATGCATTCCTATGCTGAATGATGTGTAATTACAAGTATCGATTGTATGTACAGTGCAATTTATGATTTGTATGATATATAACCCTGGAATGTCCAATAAAAACTTTTGAAATGAAAAAAATATATTTTGCCGTCTCCTAAAGGTATAATCAATTTATACAACGTGGGCATGGTAAACAAAATGTGCAGAAATGCTATTTCTGTTCTTTGCTTTCTTCCTCACTTGTTTGGTTTGGTTTGCCACATCTGTCATACGTTTAAACTACCTCAATGAACAAAATGTTGTTATTGTGCAGTCTAGTTCATTTTTAGCCACACCTTCCATAATCCAGATTCAAAACCAGCACCACTGTGGCAGGGAAGAACCAAATTAAGCGCCAGGATTTACCTAATTTACTGACAAGAAAAGTCAAATTATGCAGCGTAATGTGTGAAATTTTCATGATAGCATTACCGCATTATTCTGACATTTTGACACATGTTAACACTATCTGGACAAAGGTTACACCTCATTAGTACCCACCTGCCCAAAATACAGCGATAAGCAGCAGAAAAATGACCAGTCAACCTTTGTGAGAGGTTTTCCACTGCACAGCAGCTCATGTTGCTGCGTTTTCAGTACCTTGAAGCATTTCAACCAGAATCAATATTTTTTTTATTTTGTTAAAAAGATTCTGCAGATGATGGATTCAGTGGCAACTGCTGCAAGTCCATAATTATGCGGTAAACACTGTGGCCGCAAAATAGTTTAACGCCAGTGAGCCCTGGTCAAAATCAATTCATATTTCCTTTTTGATTTTTTGTGTGTAATTTTGCATAGTGTATGTATGTATGTATGTGATATTTTTACAGCACAAACCTAGCCGAAAGGCAGCAGAGTCCAGTACATGGTGTTGTAAATAAACACTTTATATGAATGTTGCACAATATTTTTTAGACTCATTGTGTCATACCCTTAGTAAGTAATTGGCAAAAAAGATAGCATGGATAACAAGGCTATACATTTCTAACTTCAGCTACAAAACCCAAAAATAAATAGGAGCAGCATTTTCGCAGAATTTCTTCGTAGAGAAATAAATAAGTTTTGCCAATTCTCTTTGGGTTATATTTATTAATTTATGGCTTCATATGCTGCGGAAGGCATTGCTTTCTTTCAGAACGGTCTCCCCAGATTAATCACATGAGGTATTTTAAAATATAAATCCCTGAACATCTGCTTTGAATTAGAACATCAGATCATTAAGAGTAATTATATCTAATCAACAGATCATTCTCATTTAGGTCATTAATCAACAGGGTGATATGGGAACAAAATCTTCAGTAATAAATGTTTGAAGTATGTTTTCTTAAAACATTGATTTTGATACGAGAGGCAGCTCTGCATAGATTCTCGAAAGTGGACGCCGTAATTTATTAACATTCTAGCTCCAAAAGAAATGTGGGATAATTAATGTACGTTTTAATACTGCTGGCTTCTATTAAAGTCTGCTAGTCTTGAGTTTTATGTTAAACTCTTCTTGCTGGGCATTATTGTAGTTACAGGTTGAGTAACTACTTCCTGTTAGAACTTCAGCGTGTTAACCCCTTCCATGCTGGTGATGGATCCGCTTCGGTCGCGCTGTGCTCGTGACGGAGCGGTTCCGTCACGGCCCGCTTGGCGCGCCTGCACAGCGCTGATTTCACACCTACGCTGTGCGTTCTATTGAGCGGGCGGGGCTGTGACGGAACCGCTCCGTCACAACAACAGCGCGCCCGAGGCTTGTGACGGAGCGGTTCCGTCACAAGCATGGGAGCGCCGCGCGGCCCCCCTTCCCCCCTAGCGCTGCGGTGGAATTGCCGCGGCAGCAAAGGTGTTAAGGAGTTCTTTGAGGACAATGATAGTAGCATGACAGGGAGGGAATAATCCCATAGTCAGCCATTCAGAAGCCCCAATTTGCATGCAATAACTATAGGTATATGCCTTCCTGCTCATGAAGCTTTTCATGCCTACCAGCTGCCAGTCCTCCTCATGTGGCCTGAATCATTAGACTCAGGCTTAGCCCTCAGATCTTTAGCCCTCTTCCTTTTCCTATTTTTTGTTCATTAATATTGGCTTACTTCCACTTACTGAAGGAAGGGGTGGATACTCCCTCCATGAAGACTTCTGGCCTAATTACAAGTTTAGCAGTCTATAGGACTGCCATACTCCCGTGGAGGTGCAGTGGGTGGCCATCGTGGACCGCGGCACCAGTGGCCTGACTGCCATATTACAACTACGACAGTCAGACCGCATTAGGAGCGACACATTGAAATATTTGGTAAAAGCAAATACAAATGTATTCTTCTTTTGAATGCTTTGTTGCCTTCTTGAAATACACTTTCATCCCAGATTACTAATGTGAGGAAGATGTCGAAAACCATCTCTTTAAATTTATAGCACAGTGTTAGTCAAATAAGTAAGCTCCTATCTCAACCCTTTTCCTCCTTTGAATGCCTTATTTCACTGATATTTAATCAATATAATTCCCAACTGTTTGTTAGGGCAAAAATAATATTATCAAAACATAGGATAGTAATGTAATGTAAACGTAATTTATAAAGAGCAGCTTATGCCCAGAGTCGTCTTGGTGCTGTGGTTTTCTAATCAAAAAGAGCAGCTCAGCAGAACACTGTAGTGAACCGGAGAGAGAAGGCTTTACCTATCCTCTGTGAAAAGAAAGCCACGTCTTTAGTGTCTTCCTGAAATTGAGAAGGGAGGTGGCTGTTTTTAAGGAAAGTGGCAAGTCATTCTTAAGCATTGCTGTTGTCCTGTAAATGCCCCCCCCCATGTGACCTTTCTAAATGTGAGGACCACCATGTTCCTGGCAGAGCCTAAGCGCAATATTCTTGCCGGTACATACCATCTAAATCTCTCCGTAAACCGGTCAGGCCCTAGTCATTGCAAGGATTTATAGGCCATGCAGAGGGCTTTGAATTTGCACCGTTGTCTGACTGACAACCAGTGTCATTTTTTGATGGCTTCTCTTGCTGATTCATGTTTGGGTATTTAGAAAATGAATTGAGCTGCTGTGTTTTGCAGAATCTCGAGTCTGTTCAGAAGGCCTGATGTCAGGGTGAGATAGAGACTATTGCAGTAGTCTATCCTTGTGAGGACAAAAGCCATGGTCACTGTTTTTAAGAGATCGGGGTTAGATATATATATATATATATATATATATATATATATATATATATATATATATATATATATATATATATATATATATATATATATATAGATATATAGATATATAGATATATATATATTACCTACTGGCGGTCGCCAGTAGGTATATATAGTTAGGATTTTTTCTCTATGGGATTTTTGAAAATTCTATGTCTAATAACTTTGGCGTTTGTGGACGGAATTGGCTGTAATTTTCAGGAAAATGGAACATTTTGTTTCTGAGCAGCCCCTGACAATTTGGGGGGGTTTCATCAAGGGGGGGGCGAGAAAAAAGGGGGGTCCCAAAATGCGTTTTTCCCATGTTAATTTCCATAGGGCGGTTGGCCTCACTTTTAGCTCGAACGGCTGAATGGATTTGCACGAAACTTGGCAAAATTGTAGGGACTGTTAGCCCGATGTGCCTTTGCTAGGTCTCAATATATGTGCTCCAGTGGATTTTGAGTAATTTATGATCAAAAAAAGATATATATCTGGGCGGAGCCTAACCACACATCTGATCTGATTGGCTGTCAGCACTTCATCCAAGAAGTGTTGGCAGCCATCTTGGGATCAATATACATGATAGCACCTCATTAAAAAGCATTGTAGTTAATAGAGGGTTTTAGGACTTTAGTTACATTATAAATCATTTGTTGATGGTACCATACTCGTTTTAGGAATTGTGGTGGGTTCTAAGGTGATTTTACCATGTGAAAAAACCTTCTGCTGTGATATCATGAAACATGTTTGAAAGAAAACTAATATCTCATGATTTTCCCACAGTGGTTTGAAAGGGGATCTATAAGCTAAACTGAAAGCATATTTTCTGTAAATTCACATTATATTTCTCAGTCATGTGAGAATGAAGTCTGACATTCTCAGTAAAACATGTACATCCAACAAGGACAGAGACTGTCAGTTGATTCCTTTGTGTTCTACTGCAGCCTCCTAGAGTGTTCTAAAGAACAACTAGAGCGCTAACAGTCCTACTATTACAAAGGTATGGCACACCTGAAGCCATCTTGATTGGAATAAAGTGGCAACTCTTAAAACATTTAATTTAAAAAGAAACAACATAAGGGGGTATATTTTGCCATAGAAAGTATGATTAGTGCTGCAGAATGAAAAATTAGGGCACATTTTGAGTGACTTCTCAAATCCTTTTCTATTTCATTAAAACATTCTGACATGCAGTCTCCCAAAATGGCCACCAGAGACAAAAGAGCCCAAATGTAGCCCAAATATCACCCAGATGTAGCCCAAGTATAGCCCAATGACAGAATGTCCCAGAGTGTTCTAAAGAACAACTAGAGCGTTAACAGTCCTACTTATTACAAAGGTATGGCACACCTGAAGCCATCTTGATTGGAATAAAGTGGTAACTCTTAAAACATTTAATTTAAAAAGAAACAACATGAGGGGGTATATTTTGCCATAGAAAGTATGATTAGTGCTGCAGAATGAAAAATTAGGGCACATTTTGAGTGACTTCTCAAATCCTTTTCTATTTCATTAAAACATTCTGACATGCAGTCTCCCAAAATGGCCACCAGAGACAAAAGAGCCCAAATGTAGCCCAAATATCACCCAGATGTAGCCCAAGTATAGCCCAAGGACAGAATGTCCCAGAGTGTTCTAAAGAACAACTAGAGCGCTAACAGTCCTACTTATTACAAAGGTATAGCACACCTGGAGCCATCGTGATGGGAATAAAGTGGTAACTCTTAAAACATTTAATTTAAAAAGGAACAAAGTGAGGGGGTATATTATGCAATAGAAGGTATTATTAGTGCTGCAGAAAGAAAAATTAGGGCACATTTTGAGTGACTTTTCAAATCCTCTTCTATTTCATTAAAAAATTCTGACATGCAGTCTCCCAAAATGGCCACCAGAGACAAAAGAGCCCAAATGTAGCCCAAATATCACCCAGATGTAGCCCAAGTATAGCCCAATGACAGAATGTCCCAGAGTGTTCTAAAGAACAACTAGAGCGCTAACAGTCCTACTTATTACAAAGGTATGGCACACCTGAAGCCATCTTGATTGGAATAAAGTGGTAACTCTTAAAACATTTAATTTAAAAAGGAACAAAATGAGGGGGTATATTTTGCCATATGAATTATGATTAGTGCTGCAGAAAGAAAAATTAGGGCACATTTTGAGTGACTTCTCAAACCCTCTTCAATTTCATTAAAAAATTCTGACATACAGTCTCCCAAGATGGCCACCAGAGACAAAAGAGCCTAAATGTAGCCCAAATATCACCCAGATGTACCCCAAGTATAGCCCAATGACAGAATGTCCCAGAGTGTTCTAAAGAACAACTAGAGCGCTAACAGTCTTACTTATGACAAAAGTATGGCACACCAGAAGCCATCTTGATTGGAATGAAGTGGTAAGTCTGAAAACACTCAATTTAAAAAGGAACAACATGAGGGGGTTAATTTTGCCATAGAAAGTATGATTAGTGCTTCAGAAAGAAAAATTAGGGATCATTTTGAGTGACTTCTCAAATCCTCTTCTATTTCATTAAAAAAATTCTGACATGCAGACTGAAACATGCACTTTGAATACCAGCAGCAGACGTCCCTGGTGAGCAGTAGCTTTACTACAGTGATCTAATGTGCAACTAGAGTGCTAACATTCAGAATTTATGGCAAATGTGTGACACATCTGAATGCCTACTTGATGGAACCAAAGTAAACAAGCATTGAAAATGCAATAGATCTCGCCCTCGTTTAAGTTAAAGCCATTCTGTTTGTAATGAGGTGGCTTTTTAGCTTTGCTTTTATTAGTGTTTTTTCAACTTTCATGTAAATAACATGCATCTGTATGCATATAAGTATATGTATGCATGCATTTATGTTTGTATTTATATAGATATACAGATGATATATGTTTATATATGTATGTATATATATATATATTCACTGACAAAACCATAGGTTATAGACCATATATAGTTAGGAATTAGCATTTACAAAACCTTGAAAATTCACTGAAAAAACCATAGGTTATAGACCATATATAGTTAGGAATTAGCATTTACAAAACCTTGAAAATTCACTGAAAAAAACATAGGTT